>NC_064629.1:593070686-593729575 GCF_023864275.1 Schistocerca cancellata
GCAAGCAAAGGGCGACATGCAAAATAAACAATGTTCTTCGAGATATACAATTCCTCAGTCGCTGGTCTTGAAATGCCTAATCTCGATTCTGCTGTAGAAGTGGGCCGCGACCAGTCGGCGCAACGCTTATATCCTCTTCGCATAGAGGGTGCTGCCGTCACGTTGTCGTCCAGGGGAGGGATTGGTCAGCGTGGAATTGTCAGATGTCTTCTTCACAGCCTTCTCTGCTCTTTCGTTTGCGACTGGCGTTCCGTAACATTCCTCCTCCCCAAAGTGATGGACCGTCGTCATATAGGGAGCTTGACAACGGCGAGTAAGGCAGGAGTGTGGATGCTCTGAGGGAATGGAAATTGTAGCTGCAGGGGACGTCATGTTTCCAGTCGTACCCCACCATACGCCCATCGCTCTGGAGGAAACATCCCCTGGAAAACGACCAGAAGGGTACACGTCCACCTGACGCCCATAGCAAGATGCAGAAGGTGTCGGCTGCTGTGGCGTGTGCGGGCCCATCTCCATCATTAGGACGAGAGGAGGAAGAAGAGGTGAAGGTTCCGTCTCCAGGGGTCGCCGTACGGTGTCGTGATGATACCCCCTGGCGTCTGCTGTGGCCAGACAGTCTTTGGGATCCGTGAATATGGGGGAACAGATACAGAAGGATCACCGTGCACATGACAGTGGCGAATTTGATTGTGATGTCGGCGCTACAATCCGTCTGGGCCTGAAATGAGACTTATGCATGCGCCAAGTGACGAAGGATCTCGACTCGCGCCCACCGTCTGCTGCCGCTAAAAACCCTAAAAAGCACATGATGCGGTGCGAGGCGATACTAGTGGCTTTCCTTCAGTGCCGGATGCTGAGGAGGGTGGAGCAGTGTCCGATGGCGGCGACCGTGAAGCAATTCCGCCGGCGATATGAGACGAGAAATAGTTGCAATGCTTGACGCATGGTGTGTGCCGTGCGAAGTTTGGCCATCTGCTGCTTGAAGGTTCTGACAAAACGTTCCGCTTCGCCGTTTGACTGTGGATGAAACGGTGCGCTAGGTAGATGATGTATGCCATTGCGTTCACAGAATGTTTCAGATTCATTTGACATGAACTGAGGGCCGTTGTCCAACACTATGACTTCAGGCAAATCTTCATGGCTGAAGACAGAGGCCAATACGTGAATTGTGCTACGTGACGTTGGCACAGCAAAAGGAACTTGCTATAAGAGTCTAGCACAATCAACCAGCGAGTGTTACAAAAAGGTCCCTCAAAGTCCATATGCACACGTTGCCATTGTTATTGCAACATAGGCCAAGCAGAGAATTTTTATGGCGGAGCGGACTGACTTTCCACTAATGCGTGACATTGTGAGTCGTCTGTTCTATTTGGGTGTCTATGCCTGCCAAAAACAGTGCCGACGCGCTAACTGTTCCGTAAGAAACAATCCCCCAGTGTCCTTGGTGAAGTAACTGCAACACTTTCTTTTGCGAAGCTTCAGGGATCAACACACGTGATTGTCCACTGTCATTTTGAACAAAATCACACCTTTCTGTATAGCGAGGCTATCCCAACGCGGAAAGTATCGGCTCACTAAGGAGTTCTTTATGCTATGCAAAGAGCGAGGCCAAGATGTGCGAATGTATTTTAGCAAAATGTTCAAATCTGAATCGGCTTCCATGGCCTGTGCAATTTTCTGATAGTTCAGAGGAAAGGATTGAAGCAATTCAGAATCATGAGCATCGATGTGACAACAAGTTGTAGCAGAAGCGTCAAAGTCTGTATTAGGGCCAGTCGGAAGACATGAAAGTGCATCCGCATTATCATGTTGAGCTGTCGAACGATACACAATTTCGTATTAATATTGAGACAACAACAATGACCATCTTTGCAATTTTTGGGCAGTTCGTACAGAAACTGGCTTCATGGGATGAAATAAGGACTGCAATGGCTTGTGATCCGTTATTGAGTAGAATGTTCTGCCATGCAAGTAGTGGTGGAATTTGGTGACACCATACACAAGACCCAATGCCACTCTCTTTGTGCGTAGTTACTCTGAGCCTTGGCTAACACTTTTGATGCGAAAGCAATAGGCCTGTCTTTACCACCAAATCTGTGTGAAAGCACTGCACCAATTCCGTAAGAGGAAGCGTCAACTTGCAACACAACTGGTAGGATCTAAGTGAACCAAGCATCGATCACTGAGCAATGCATCTTTAAGTTTTTGAAAAGCTTCTTGGCACTCATCTGTCCAAACAAAAGGGGACATTCTTGCGATGCAATGGAGCTGCGATTTGTGCAGCTTTCGGTATGAACCGAACATAATAGTTCATTTTCCCTAAAACTAACTGCAATTCTGTGACATTCCGAGAAACTGGCAAATCAGCGATGGCTAGCAAATGTGACTGAGAAGGATATATACCTTGATTGTTTATGATACGACCAAGATACTGCAACTCAGGTTTTAAAAAATGGTTCAAATGGCTCTGAGCACTATGGGACTTAACATCGATGGTCATCAGTCCCCTAGAACTTAGAACTACTTAAACCTAACTAACCTAAGGACATCACACAACACCCAGTCATCACGAGGCAGAGAAAATCCCTGACCCCGCCGGGAATCGAACCCGCGAACCCGGGCGCGGGAAGCGAGAACGCTACCGCACGACCACGAGCTGCGGACTCAGGTTTTAAAAAAATCACTCTTGTCCAGTCTACACTTCAGTCCTGCATCAGATAACACACAAAACAAAGTACGCAAATTTGAAATATGTTCTTCAGGTGTCCGACCTGCTACAATAGCGTCCAAATAGTTTGAACAGTTTGGTACTTGAGCAGCCAGCTGTTCCAAATACCGTTGGAAAATAGCGGGTGCGGAAGCACTGCCAAAAGGCAAACGCAAATATTCAAACAAGCCCAAATGAGTGCTAACAACACACTTTTTGAGATTCTCCATCTAGAGATATTTGAAGTTATGCGTCTCGCAAATCAATTTGTGAAAAGTAACGACCAGCGCCTAACTTGCCCATGAGGTCCTCTGGGCGTGGCAGTGGGTAAGTATCAATCACAGTTTGTGGGTTGAGTGAAGGCTTAAAGTCAACACAGAGGCGAATGCCACCTGAAAGCTTGGGGAGCAAAACCACTGAACTAGCGCGTTGACTAGCTTATATGGCCGCAGTAACTCCGACATCTTGCAATTCTTTAAGTTCAGCAGCGACTTTGTCCCCTAATGCAATGCGAACAGGTCTGGCCCAGCAAAATTTCGGCTGAGCATTGTCTTCGATAGTAATACGTGCGACAAAATTTTTAGCCTTGCCTAAACCTCCAGAAAGAGGTAAGGGAATTCTTTCAACAAGCTAGCTACACCGTCTTTTGCATTGAATGCAGTCACTGACAACACATTGTCCTGAATTTTAAAGCCAAGCAAATCAAACGAATCAAGGCTAAATATATTTTCACAATCGTGTGATTGTAGCACCGTAAAAGTCACAGTTCGCGTATGCGAACGATACATGGCAGGCAAAGTACATTTTCCGACATTGGGAATGTCTTGTCCATTATAAGCCGTCAGTTGCGTGCTAGTTTTAGAAAGGCGTATTTGACGATCTGTAAACCACTTTTGCAGTGTCAGTGCAACATAGCGATCTGTTCAGAATAGTTTTGCCACTGAAAGTCTCGTCTGCAGAAAAAAATGGCGGACAAAACAACAAGGATGCTTTTATGATTAACGTTCTTTTCACAAGCATGCACAGACATGTTGAAGGTTTTTAGCGGTGACAACATGATCTAATATTTACCGTTTCTGAGACGTATGTTGCAAGCAGGACGTTATGATTTCCAGAAAGGGTATCACATGATGGATGGGATACCCCATTAGGACCATCAGGAAGAATGCATTTGGTGTTATTCTGGGATATTTTCGTAAACTGGTCCTGTTAGGAGAAAAATTTCCGTGCAGCTGAGACATCATGAAAGCTCCTACAACAAAAGCATCTGTTAACTATTTCTGCAGCACATTACGATTTCCGGGAAGGTTCAAAAATGGCTCTGAGCACTATGGGACTTAACATCTGAGGTCATCAGTCCCCTCGAACTTAGAACTACTTAAACCTAACTAACCTAAGGACATCACACACATCCATGCCCGAGGCAGGATTCGAACCTGCGACCGTAGCGGTCGGTCGTTTCCAGACTGAAGCGCCTAGAACCGCTCGGCCACAACGGCCGGCTTTCCGGGAAGGGTTGATATGTAATGGACGGGCTGTCTCATTAGGATCGCTAGGAAGACTGCATCCTGTGTTACATTTTCGTAAACAGTTTCTGAAAGCATTCTAAAAGATTTCTACAGCGCGTTCAGAGGGACACATGGCTGTTAGTTACATAGACGTGAGACGTCAGTATAACACTGATAACCTTTTAGTTGCACCTGCGAGGTTGGGTCGCTAGGCAACATCTCGTTTGGCAATTAGGCCAGCACTGGACCTGCAGGTATGAAGGTGGTGCATCAGGTAGCATCTCATCCGAGTCAGGGCGATTCAAGATTTCGGAGAAATATTCTCCCCATTTTTCTATAATTCTTTCCTTGTCATTTATCATGTTGTCGTTCTTATATCTAATGAAAAAGTTTGGGCTCTGAAATCCACTTTTCCGATTTTTGGAGCATCGGAAAAACTGTCTTGGAGTGTTGTTGTGGCTCTCTACCTCAACTTGTTCTAATAAACTGGTTAGATATGTTCTCTTCTCTGTGCTTAGGATTCAGTTCACCTCCCCTCTGCTGTTGAGAAGATGTTCCCTTTTGTGCTCATTCTCCCGGTCAGCCAGCCACTTCTCCCTTGTCTTCCTTCTCTTTTTTGTAGCCTTCTGGCATGTTTCTTTGATCCATTTTCTCTTCTACATTCTCTTCTTTCTTCCCAATTACACAGTACCGCGAAATTTACTTGCCTCCAGTTTTCCTCCACGTTATCTCTTGCTTTCGGGTTTTCAAGCGGCTAAGACGGTTTTTTATTTCTACAGCATGTTGTTCTTTAATTGTACTTTATCACAGTTTGCAACATTCGAAGCAGATTCTAGTGTTTCCTTCTTCTTCTTATGCATGTGGGTGAACATTATTTTAAGTTTTCATACACACACAGTCAGCATCTCCATACTACCTGGCCTGGCTATAGCGCTGGTCCACCGAGATGTGAGCTATCTGGTTGGTAGTTTTTCCATCCGGTGAGCACAAGGTCCTCTTATGTATTCTCTTGTCTTCGAAGTAAGTCGAACTTACTGTCAGGTTCTTTGAGATAACTAAGCTGATCATCCTCTGACTATTCTCATTGGTCTCATCATGGAAATTGTGCCTTCCTATAGTTGGTATATAGAATTCTTCTTTTACCACACCGAGCGAGGTGGCGCAGTGGTTAGCACACTGGACTCGCATTCGGGAGGACGACGGTTCAATCCCGTCTCCGGCCATCCTGATTTAGGTTTTCCGTGATTTCCCTAAATCGCTTCAGGCAAATGCCGGGATGGTTCCTTTGAAAGGGCACGGCCGATTTCCTTCCCCATCCTTCCCTCACCCGAGCTTGCGCTCCGTCTCTAATGACCTCGTTATCGACGGGACGTTAAACACTAATCTCCTTCTCCTCCTCTTTTACCACTTTTCCATTGAAATCTCCAGGAACTATCTTGATATTTCTAGTTGGTGTACTCTCAATTATTTGTTCTAGTTCGTCATAGAACTCTTCCTTTTCTTCACCTGTTTTGTCTTGTGTCGGGGCGTGAACATTGGATAAGTGTGATGTCGGCCACTTGGTTTCCGAGTACTATGTAAGTCATTCTTTTGTTTACAGCTTTGAGTTCTTTAACTGAATCTCCTATTTTGTCATGTATTACAAAACCAGTGCAGAATTCATGTTTATCTACACATCACCCACAAAATAGTATGTATTCACCCCCTTTGTGAGTACCCTCATCCAGCCATTTTGTCTCTTGCACTGCCTACAAGTCCAGTTTATGTCGCTTAATTTCTGAGACCATAGGATGGATAGCTCCTGGTCTTTATAGGCTTTGAACATTCCAATATCCAAAATTAAAATTTCCAAATAGTAGGCCATTTTTCCTTAGCACTTTTTGTCTTCTATTGTATCTATCCGAGACAAGTTTGTGTTTCGCAAAAAAGATCTTTTCTCGGGATTGGGTCGGTAACCGAATGCCCAACCCCCTCCTTTATCCGGGCTTGGGACCGGTATTGACTGTTACAAGGTCGCTGGCAGAGATACAATAATATAATAATTGGCCTTTGTCCGTACTATAAAAACACAACAGTCGTTTCCAGGCAATCTCAATTCCTCGTCTAAGCTATTAGCAACAATTTCGACGCCAAGCTGGGGATTAACTTTTGTTGAGAGTATAATAAAGACATTCCAAGTTCTTTGGAGGATGTTTCCTTATATCACATGATATGAAGAGGATTTTTGAGTCTGGAGAAAAAAAAAGAACACAATATGGTTTAAACTCGTGGACGTGATTACGCTAGTATTTGTTTACATCCTATCAGAGAGTCGTCTTTTCTTTAAAAAAAATGGCATAAACACCAAAATGACTGATGTATGAGCCTCGGAGACAAAATATTATTCAAGATGTCTATTTATTCACTGTTTTCCTGGTAATTTATCGTTCACATCAGAATACCTACAAATATACTCAGTTTTACCTAATTTTAAAAGCGTTTGCTCACTAAAAAAGAAAAGAAAGAACTGCATCATATTAGGAATTTTTAACTTTCATTGTAAGTAGTTTTTGCACCAAAGTCAGCATTTCAGGTCTCACAGGCGTTACTTTGTGCTGCTGCATTGTGGCCTAGACTCTCTGCAAACTCAAAAGTGTTTCACAGTATTCGAAAATAACTGTGAGTATTATGCAATTATTTAAACGGAGATGTTAAGTCCCATAGTGCTCAGAGCCATTTTGAACGTAAATGGTCATCCTGTGAAGTCTGAATAGACCAAACGAAACTAGCAGTACCGGTATTGAATTGTGAGACTTATGACTGACTAAATAAGATAAGCAATTACATGTGTTTCACCATAAAACTTCACTTGTACCACGTCGAAACTGAAATTCATGTTGTCACATCAAAACCACAGTCAAGTCCAAATCCGCAGGCAAAGTCGTCAACGGAGAACAACACTTAAAATTAAAGCATGTTTATTAGTGACAACTCATGGATGGAGTGTGCAACTATTTACACAGAAATTAATTATTCCAGAATGCTGATTTTATACAAACATCGGATATTCCAGAATATGCATACATTACAAACATAAGGTGTTTCAAGAACATTTTAAAAACGATAAATACTGAATAACAAATAATAGCTGTTGGTCGGGTTTAAACTGGCGACATGCAGCACGGCATCGACCAATGGTAACCAGTATGCTACACTGCGTGCGCCAAGGCACAGGGCAATATGATCGTATCTTCGTAGATGTTAACAAAACTGTAGATAAACCACTGGCTAAAATGCATATATTTCACGTTTGTCAGCGTAACAAGAATGCAATTTGTCATAGGTGTGCCATGAAGGGAGCAAAACGGGAGTGTCAAAATACCATCTGTTCCCGCTTGGAGGAAGTGAATGAACAGATGATCTATATTTTAATTTTTTTTCTGCATTTCCGCCTCAAAGTTGACGACCGCCAAATTTCGGCGCCCTAGGTGTCCGTCAATCTCGCCTCTCCGGTAGAGGCGGGAATGCCTGTGAGTCGTAACAAAAGGTCCCCCACCACTTCGGTTACTCCACGGCGCGGCAGCTGACTAGCCGCGAAGTGAGTCGGCAGTTTCAGTGAGTTCCCCGAACGCGAACAAAGCGAGGCTGAACATAACGTCCGTCACGGGCGGAATCGTGAGGCTACGAGGCGAACCGTGCCGCTGCCAAGCACTCTCGTTAACTGTCCTGTACAACCTTTCGCTTCGCGATGGCGTGTATGGAGGTTTAAGAGGTTCTACACATCTGCACTTATGATGGAGACTTCGCTGTCCGGTGCACTGGAAAGGAACGTCACAAACTTTTCCTGCAACCACCAGCGACTGCGCGGGATGAACTGCAGGACAGCAGCTGACCTACTACACGTTTCCATTGGCGCTCGACAAATTTATTAAGCTTGTGATGGACGGCCTGCTTTTCGGCTTCTAAAAATAACCCTTCTTTCCATGTCTGTAGGTGAAAATAAACCAAAACTGCTTGTAAGTCGGTACAAGGCGCTTCAGTCCGGAACAGCGCTGCTGCTACGGTCGTAGGTTGGAATCCTGCCTCGGGGATGGGTGTGTGTGATGTCCTTAGGTTAGTTAGGTTTAAGTAGTTCTCAGTCTAGGGACTGATGACCTCAGATGTTAAGTCCCTTAGTGCTTAGAACCATCTGAACCATTTTGCTTGTACGTGTTAAATGTAACGCTGACGTTTAACTCCGAAATACCGTTTCATTGTACCTGTTGAGGAGTTAATGAATTATTTTGTTCTAAACAACCAGCTCAATGAGGTCAGGCTTAGTATTCCTTGAGATGACACAGAATATTGCACTACTGAAAAAAACTCTAACATGCTGGTTATATTTTCACAATTACCGATTTCAGTTGTGATCAACAGCCATCTTAAAAATGTACAGCTACAAGTATATCGACATCACCATATATACTCTGCAAGCTACTGTGAAGAGCATGTTAGAGGGTACTTACCGTTCTACCAAAATTAGGATTTCTTTCGTTCGATTCGCATATTCGCGACTACATGTCTTCGTAGTCACTACTTGAGCGACGCATAGGCGGCTATAACATATTCCTAGCTTCTTTATTTCCCATTAATTGTTAAAACTTTGTGGTAGCCTTTTGCAGGAAAGTTGGTGTCTATTTTCAAGCGTATGCCATTTCAAGTTTGACGGTTTTCTTGTGAGTCAAACAAATCTGTAAGTATTTGTGCTGCCCTTCTTTTTATACGTTAAGTACCTTCCGATAATCCTATTTGAGTCAGGTCTCACATGCTAGAGTACTATTATGTAAGCAATCTTCTTTCTTCACTAATTGCATCTTATCAATGAACCGAATTATGGTACTTCTTTACCGACGATTTGATATCTCCACAACTTGTTACTCTAAGTAACTTAGTTACTCTGCACAAAAGAATTAATAGGTCGCTTTTTTGAAAACCCATCATTTACATCCATTGCGACACACAAGTTCGAAATTTGGCTCGAAGGTGCCTACAATCGTCTTTTGTAACGGTGCAGAAGCAATGCGTCCTGTGAAGGCACTCTCGAGATCGGTGACGCTTGAAACAACATGGCTCGAGAGCTCAGAAGTTCGTGTGAGGTGGGTTAAGGATGTCTCATGAGCATCACATTTCACCACAGTTCCCCCATCGCCATCGTGGACGTGTCACACGACGGGAAAGTCGTCACACACACCCTTAACTACATGTCACCCCTTCTCTTGAGGCCTCTGCGATGGAGGTCAGAATCGCGACGCCCAACACTGAAATAACGCGGTCGTCCAGGACAAAATGTCAGACACTGCCGCTCAATATTGAGATGGCGTGTCCTTAGGAGGTGGCATAAAGGGCGTCAGTGAAACCAGCTGTTCCCTTGGAGTGTTCATTTACGCACATCTTGCGGTCGAAGACGAAGTTTGTAGTACGATGTGCAACAGAACGACATTCTTGACAACGTTTGACATGATCACACCCTCCAAACGATTCAACCAACCCGTCTCTGAGTACATCATGCGGCTGTAACCCTATTGAACGTGTTCTGACTGCGACGGAATTTAGTGCGACCACAGTTTCTGCTTGCGTATACGAGGCGGAACCGCTAGGGATCTTTCCAAATCACACGACAAAATTCGAACGTGATTCAAAGCAGCAAAGGGTGTTTATACTTTTTCAGTCCTGTCGTTTCGCACACTCCGGTGGCGCGATCATGGGAGGGAGGGGGGGGGGTGAGACATTGACACATGTGTGAATAAGATGGCGAAGGATCCCCCTCTAAGAACTCTCCCCCCCCCCCCCCCCCCCCAGTTCGGCAACACCTTTAGTGCCATGCACATACCTTTGTTGAAAACTTGTACCTGTACAGAGACTCCCCTTGACGTTTTCCTATTCTACAGGCAAGGAATTTCTTCGTCACAGTCCGCAGCTCGTGGTCGTGCGGTAGCGTTCTCGCTTCCCACGCCCGGGTTCCCGGGTTCGATTCCCGGCGGGGTCAGGGATTTTCTCTGCCTCGTGATGACTGGGTGTTGTTTGTTGTCCTTAGGTTAGATAGGTTTAAGTAGTTCTACGTTCTAGGGGACTGATGACCATAGATGTTAAGTCCCATAGTGCTCAGAGCCATTTTTTCTTCGTCACACCTCAGATCCCGTATGCTTGGCAACAGACACTAAAGCAGTAGCGTAGCCCCAGTCAGCTGATGGGTGTCAAAGGTGTTGCGTCCCCACAGGTGTCTAGGAAACGGTCTAGGCTAATTTCTGTACAGGAACATTTTGGAGGTACACAACAGTGGATGGATGGCACTGAATGTGTTGCTGAACAGGTTTGTCTTAGAGTGACACTTTATTTCACACATCAAAAAAAGTTTTCCATCACCCTGGTTCCCAGAACTCCTGAAGACACGTTGACTGTGGATATTGTATCACAGACACAGTCTCTTTGACTGTTCAGAGATGTCAGTAAACCTGCCCAAAGATGTAAACAACCATGCATGAGCAGCGCCTATTAGTCGGAGGGTATCCGTCAGCCGATCAATTCCAGTCATTCCGAAGGAGGTACACAGCTCGTGTTGTCTGTAGTTCAATTATGCCAAGACGGTCAATACCGCGGTTCGATCGCGTCCGCATTGTTACTTTGTGCCAGGAAGGGCGCTCTACAAGGGAAGTGTCCAGGTGTCTCGGAATGAACCAAAGCGATGTTGTTCGGACATAAAGGAGCTACAGAGAGACAGGAACTGTCGACGACATGCGTCGCTCAGGCCGCCTAAGGGCTACTACTGCAGTGGATGACCGCTAACTGAGGATTATGTCTTGGAGGAACCCTGACAGCAACGCCACCATTTTGAATAATGCTTTTCGTGCAGACACAGGACGCCGTGTTGCGACTCACACTGTGCGCAATAGGCTGCATGATGCGAAAGTTCACTCCCGACGTCCATGGCGAGGTCCACTTTTGCAATCACGACACCAGGCAGTGCGGTACAGATAGGCCCAACAACATGCCGAATGGACCGCTCAGGTTCGGCATCACGTTCTCTTCACCAATGAGTGTCACATACGCCTTCAACCGAACAATCGTCGGAGACGTGTTTGGAGGCAATCCGGTCAGGCTGAACGCCTTAGACACACTGTCCAACGAGTGCAGTAAGGTGTAGGTTCCCTGATGTTTCGGGGTGCCATTATCTGGGTCCGATATACGCCGCTGGTGGCCATGGAAGGCGCCGTAACGTCTGTACGATACGTGAATGCCATCCTCCAACCGATAGTGCAACCATATCAGCAGCATATTGGCTAGGCATTCGTCTTCATGGACGACAATTCGCACATCTTGTGAATGACTTCCTTCAGGATAACGTCATCGCTCGACTGTTCTCCAGACATGAACCCTATCAAACACGCCTGGGATAAATTGAAAAGGGCTGTTTATGGACGGCGTAACCCACCAACCACTCTGAGGAATCTACGCCGAAACACTGCTGAGGAGTGGGACAATCTGGACCAACAGGGCTTTGTTGCGCTTGTGGATAGTATGCCACGCCGAATACAGGCATGCATCAATGCAAGAGGACATGCTACTGGGTATTAGAGGTACCGGTGTGTACAGCAATCTGGAGCACCGTCTCTGAAGGTCTCGCTGTATGTTGGAACAACATGCAATGTGTGGTTTTCATGAGCAATAAAGAGGGTGGAGCCGGCCGGTGTAGCCGTGCGGTTCTAGGCGCTTCAGTCTGGAACCGTGTGACCGCTACGGTCGCAGGTTCGAATCCTGCCTCGGGCATGGATGTGTGTGGTGTGCTTAGGTTAGTTGATGCAAAACTTTTTTTTGATGTGTGCATTTTATTCATGAATGAGTCATTGCAGCAACCCCCCGCCCCCGTGATTACGCCATGGAAAGCCGCGAAACACGAGGGCTGAAAACGTACAAACACTCTTTGCTGCTTCGGATCAAGTTCGAAATTTTTCGAATGATCCCTAGTAGTTCCACCCTGTATGCCAAAGAAAAAACTGTGATCGAACTGAATTCCTCAGGAGTCAGAACACGTTGAATGGGACTGTAGCCCCCTGATGTACTTAGAGAGGGGTCGAATTGTGCAGGAGGTGTCATCATGCTAATGATTGTCAAGACTGTCGTTCTGTTGCACATTGTGCTGCAAACTGTCGTTTTGGCCCCAAAAGTGTGTAAATGAACGCCCCAGGGGAAGGGCTGGTTTCACCGACCCCCTCTGTGCCACCTCCTAAGGACTTTCTGTGTCGGTTCTGAGTGGAGGGTTGCTTCAGACGTTTTCTTCACCCAGCCATAAGAAAGATGCGTGATTTCAAAATTGGGAGTCGCGGTTCTGACCTCCATCACAGAAGCGTCAAGAGAATGGGTAAGAATGTGAGTAGAGTGGGTAAATGAGACGAACTTCCCAACATGTGGCATGTCTACGGTGGCGTTGAACAGAATTGTGGTGAAATTTGGTGCCATTATGACATCATTAACCCACCGCACACCTCCCATAACTTCTGAGCTCTGGCCTGTGTGTTGCATATGCCGACATGTTACTGTTTGAACCGTCGTGGAGCACGAGAGTGATGTCGCAGGGCGCCACATTTTTGCACAACTACAGAGGATGGTTACAGGCACCTTTCAGCCGAATTTCACACTTCTACGTCACAAAGGGGGCAATGACCGGTTTCAGATAATTAAGTCTTTTGTGCGGTGCATATGTATGGGTTGAAAGATTCTAACAGTACCTAATCGATATTGCACGCATAGGATAATATATTTTCGAATTTTATAAAGCGTGCAGTTTAATAGTTCTGAACTTTTACAGCAAGTTGCCAATCTTTGCACCACTTTGAAATCTTATCCTGCACTGGCAGAATTTCGGTGCACCTTTTTAAGGTAGTATTTCATAACAGACAACTGTGAAAATCTGATATTACTATTAATATTGTCTGCCATGTCACTGATATACAACATGAGCAGCAAGGATAGTAACACATTTCACTGGAGCACATCTGAGGTTCTTCTACATCAGTCACATTTTCATCAAGGAAAGCATACTAACAGTCTCATTCCGTAGAACTCTTCAATCTAGTATGAATGGGACAGTGCTCCAATGGTTTAAATCATACCTAACTGGAAGAGTGCAGGAAGTTGAAATAAGCAGTTCACATAATATGCAAAAACTGGTGATTTCTCAAACTGGGGATCAATCAAGAATGGAGTGACGCAAGGTTCGGTCTTGGGTCCTCTGCTGTTCTTAACATATATTAATGACTTGCCATTCTATATTCATGAAGATGCAAAGCTGGTACTTTTTGCTGATGATACAAGTATAGCTATCACATCCAACAGACAAGAATTAACTGGTGAAATTGTAAACGATGTTTTTCAGAAAATCATTAAATGGTTCTCTGCAAATGGGCTCTCATTAAACTTTGACAAAACACAGTATATACAGTTCCACACAGTAAATGGAATGACACCATTGATAAATATGGACTTCGATCAGAAATCGGTAGCTAAGGTAGAATATTCAAAATTTCTAGGTGTATACATTGATGAGGGGTTGAAATGGAAAAAACACACTGAGGATCTGCTGAAACGTTTGAGTTCAGCTACTTATGCTATTAGGGTCATTGTAAATTTTGGCGATATACATCTGAGTAAATTAGCTTACCATGCCTATTTTCATTCTCTGCTTTCCTATGGCATCATATTCTGGGGTAACTCATCATTGAGTAAAAGAGTCCTCATTGCACAAAAGCGTGTAATCAGAATAATTGCTGGAGCTCATCCAAGATCACCCTGCAGACACTTATTTAAAGAGCTAGAGATCTTCACTGTAGCCTCACAATATACAGGGTGATTCAAAAAGAATACCACAACTTTAAAAATGTGTATTTAATGAAAGAAACATAATATTACCTTCTGTTATACATCATTACAAAGAGTATTTAAAAAGGTTTTTTTTCACTCAAAAACAAGTTCAGAGATGTTCAATATGGCCCCCTCCAGACACTCGAGCAATATCAACCCGATACTCCAACTCGTTCCACACTCTCTGTAGCATATCAGGCGTAACAGTTTGGATAGCTGCTGTTATTTCTCGTTTCAAATCATCAATGGTGGCTGGGAGAGGTGGCCGTAACACCATATCCTTAACGTACCCCCATAAGAAAAAATCGCAGGGGGTAAGATCCGGGCTTCTTGGAGGCCAGTGATGAAGTGCTCTGTCACGGGCTGCCTGGCGGCCGATCCATCGCCTCGGGTAGTTGACGTTCAGGTAGTTACGGACAGATAAGTGCCAATCTGGTGGCGCTCCATCCTGCTGAAATATGAATTGTTGTGCTTCTTGTTCGAGCTGAGGGAACAGCCAATTCTCTAACATCTCCAGATACTGTAGTCCAGTTACAGTAGCACCTTCGAAGAAAAAGGGACCAAAAACTTTATTGGCTGAAGTGGCACAGAAAACGTTCACCTTAGGCGAGTCACGTTCATACTGAGTTGTTTCCCGCGGATTCTCAGTGCCCCATATACAGACATTGTGACGGTTGACTTTCCCGTTAGTGTGGAAAGTTGCTTCATCACTAAACACAATCTTTGAAACGAAAGATTCATCTGTTTCCATTTGAGCAAGGATGAAATCACAGAAATCGTTTCTTTTAATCTTATCAGCTGCAGACAGTGCTTGAACCAATTTCAGACGATACGGTTTCATAACTAACCTTTTTCGTAGGACTCTCCATACAGTTGATTGTGGAATTTGCAGCTCTCTGCTAGCTCTGCGAGTCGATTTTCCTGGGCTGCGAACAAATGCTTGCTGGATGCGTGCTACATTTTCATCACTCGTTCTCGGCCGTCCAGAACTTTTCCCTTTGCACAAACACCCATTCTCTGTAAACTGTTTATACCAACGTTTAATACACCACCTATCAGGAGGTTTAACACCATACTTCGTTCAAAATGCACGCTGAACAACTGTCGTCGATTTACTTCTGCCGTACTCAATAACACAAAAAGCTTTCTGTTGAGCGGTCGCCATCTTAGCATCAACTGACGCTGACGCCTAGTCAACAGCGCCTCAAGCGAACAAATGTACAACTAAATGAAACTTTATAGCTCCCTTAATTCGCTGACAGATAGTGCTTAGATCTGCCTTTTGTCGTTGTGGAGTTTTAAATTCCTAAAGTTGTGGTATTCTTTTTGAATCACCCTGTATATATTCACTTATGAAATTTGTTATTAACAATCCGAACGAATTCAAAAGTAATAGCAGTGTACATGGCTATAACACTAGGAGAAAGGATGATCTTCACTACTCAAGGTTAAATCTAACTTTGGCTCAGAAGGGGGTAAATTACGCTGCCACGAAAGTCTTTGGTCACTTACCTAATAGCATCAAAAGTCTGACAGATAGCCATAGGGTGGTGGGGTTTCGGGTTCCGCTGGATAGGTCAGGAGTCCACTACACGCAACAAGCGGCTACACGGGTAGCAGGGGTTGTGTGGCGTGGACTGGGCGGTTTTTTAGGTTAGATGGCCTCGGGCAAGTACAGAAAGGGTAACAGCCTCAACGGGTGCGGGGCAAAGTCAGGACATGCGGGGACCAAGCAGCAATCGGTATTGTAATTGTAAACTGTCGAAGCTGCGTTGGTAAAGTACCGGAACTTCAAGCGCTGATAGAAAGCACCGAAGCTGAAATCGTTATAGGTACAGAAAGCTGGCTGAAGCCAGAGATAAATTCTGCCGAAATTTTTACAAAGGTACAGACGGTGTTTAGAAAGGATAGATTGCATGCAACCGGTGGTGGAGTGTTCGTCGCTGTTAGTAGTAGTTTGTCCTGTAGTGAAGTAGAAGTGGATAGTTCCTGTGAATTATTATGGGTGGAGGTTACACTCAACAACCGAGCTAGGTTAATAATTGACTCCTTTTACCGACCCCCCGACTCAGCAGCATTAGTGGCAGAACAACTGAGAGAAAATTTGGAATACATTTAACATAAATTTTCTCAGCATCTTATAGTCTTAGGTGGAGATTTCAATTTACCAGATAAAGACTGGGACACTCAGATGTTTAGGACGGGTGGTAGGGACAGAGCATCGAGTGACATTATACTGAGTGCACTATCCGAAAATTACCTCGAGCAATTAAACAGAGAACCGACTCGTGGAGATAACATCTTGGACCTACTGATAACAAACAGACCCGAACTTTTCGACTCTGTAAGTGCAGAACAGGGAATCAGTGATCATAAGGCCGTTGCAGCATCCCTGAATATGGAAGTTAATAGGAATATAAAAAAAGGGAGGAAGGTTTATCCGTTTAGCAAGAGTAATAGAAGGTAGATTTCAGACCACCTAACAGATCAAAACGAAAATTTCTGTTCCGACACTGACAATGTTGAGTGTTTATGGAAAAAGTTCAAGGCAATCGTAAAATGCGTTTTAGACAGGTACGTGCCGAGTAAAACTGTGAGGGACGGGGAAAAACCCACCGTGGTACAACAACAAAGTTAGGAAACTACTGCGAAAGCAAAGAGAGCTTCACTCCAAGTTTAAACGCAGCCAAAACCTCTCAGACAAACAGAAGCTAAACGATGTCAAAGTTAGCGTAAGGAGGGCTATGCGTGAAGCGTTCAGTGAATTCGAAAGTAAAATTCTATGTACCGACTTGACAGAAAACCCTAGGAAGTTCTGGTCTTACGTTAAATCAGTAAGTGGATCGAAACAGCATATCCAGACACTCTGGGACGATGATGGCACTGAAACAGAGGACGACACGCGTAAAGCTGAAATACTAAACACCTTTTTCTAAAGCTGTTTCACAGAGGAAGACCGCACTGCAGTTCCTTCTCTAAATCCTCGCACAAACGAAAAAATGGCTGACATCGAAATAAGTGTCCAAGGAATAGAAAAGCAACTGGAATCACTCAACAGAGGAAATTCCACTGGACCTGACGGGATACCAATTCGATTCTACACAAAGTACGCGAAAGAACTTGCCCCCCTTCTAACATCCGTGTACCGCAAGTCTCTAGAGGAACGGAAGGTTCCAAATGATTGGAAAAGAGCACAGGTAGTCCCAGTCTTCAAGAAGGGTCGTCGAGCAGATGCGCAAAACTATAGACCTATATCTCTGACGTCGATCTGTTGTAGAATTTTAGAACATGTTTTTTGCTCGAGTATCATGTCGTTTTTGGAAACTCAGAATCTATTATGTAGGAATCAACATGGATTTCGGAAACAGCGATCGTGTGAGACCCAACTCGCTTTATTTGTTCATGAGATCCAGAAAATATTAGATACAGGCTCCCAGGTAGATGCTATTTTTCTTGACTTCCGGAAGGCGTTCGATACAGTTCCGCACTGTCGCCTGATAAACAAAGTAAGAGGCTACGGAATATCAGACCAGCTGTGTGGCTGGATTGAAGAGTTTTTAGCAAACAGAACACATCATGTTGTTATCAACGGAAAGACGTCTACAGACGTTAAAGTAACCTCTGGCGTGCCACAGGGGAGTGTTATGGGACCATTGCTTTTCACAATATATATAAATGACCTAGTAGATAGTGTCGGAAGTTCCATGCGGCTTTTCACGGATGATGCTGTAGTATACAGAGAAGTTGCAGCATTAGAAAATTGTAGCGAAATGCAGGAAGATCTGCAGCGGATAGGCACTTGGTGCAGGGAGTGGAAACTGACCTTTAACATAGACAAATGTAATGTATTGCGAATACATAGAAAGAAGGATCCTTTATTGTATGATTATATGATAGCGGAACAAACACTGTTAGCAGTTACTTCTGTACAATATCTGGGAGTATGCGTGCGGAACGATTTGAAGTGGAATGATCATATAAAATTAATTGTTGGTAAGGCGGGTACCAGGTTGAGATTCATTGGGAGAGTCCTTAGAAAATGTAGTCCATCAACAAAGGAGGTGGCTTACAAAACACTCGTTTGACCTATACTTGAGTATTGCTCATCAGTGTGGGATCCGTACCAGATCGGGTTGACGGAGGAGATAGAGAAGATCCAAAGGAGAGCGGCGCGTTTCGTCACAGGGTTATTTGGTAAGCGTGATAGCGTTACGGAAATGTTTAACAAACTCAGGTGGCAGACTCTGCAAGAGAGGCGCTCTGCATCGCGGTAAAGCTTGCTCGCCAGGTTTCGAGAGGGTGCGTTTCTGGATGAGGTATCGAATATATTGCTTCCCCCTACTTATACCTCCCGAGGAGATCACGAATGTAAAATTAGAGAGATTAGAGCGCACACGGAGGCTTTCAGACAGTCGTTCTTCCCGCGATCCATACGCGACTGGAACAGGAAAGGGAGGTAATGACAGTGGCACGTAAAGTGCCCTCCGCCACACACCGTTGGGTGGCTTGCGGAGTATAAATGTAGATGTAGATGTAGATGTAGCATATAAAAGGAAATTAAAAGAATTTCTTAATGGCAACTCCTTCTACTCATTAGATGAATTTTTGGATATAATAAGTGGGTAATATCCTCAACCCCCACAAAAAAATTAAAAATATTAAGTGTCATGTAATATTTTGTGTAGTGTAATATCTTGTATAGACACCTTTTATTAACCTGACACGTTCCACATCATTACGAAGTGTCGTATTCATGATCTATGGAACAAGTACTAATCTAATCTAATCTAGTAACAAATTTCGTTTGATACCACACATGATCCTAATTTCGTTAAAAATCATTGGTGTGATGCTGAGTCATATATTTTTTAGAAGTCAAATCATTCTACATGCACCTGATTGCCTTGCTCCATGGCTTTTTTGGTGTCATAAGAGGAGAGTGGATTCGCATGTTCAGTGTTTATGGGCTCCATACTGATTGGCGTGGAAGAGGCCCTTGCGTTCGAGATGTCTCTCTACGTTTGAGCTAAGAATATGTTATAACATTCAGCAACAGATGGGTGCAAATAAAGTTAGTTAGCAGTTTTGTGGATTAGTCTGCTACTAGACCAGTGTGATCTCTGCTTTCTTCCAATTACTGGTCATTGAAGCCTCTACAGTATATTACGGTTAAGAGTGAGACTAAGCTGCACCTTCTGTGTAGAATCTGACAGGGATACCATGCCCTGGGGTCTCATTCGGAGTTAATGCTTGCAATTGTTTCTCAGCGCCACTCATACTAATATCTGTACCAGTTATCTTCACAGTGGTTCGAGATTTAAACTGGGACGCTACTCCTGGGTCTTCCTTTGCGTAAGAGCATTTGTAAACGGAGGTTAGTATTTCTGGTTTCACTTTGTTATCCCCAATTCCGGTTCCTTTGTCACCCATAAGCGATTATGTACAATCTTTGGTGCCACTAACTGTCTTCGCACGTAACCAGAATATCTTTGATTCACTGTCTACACAAATTGTCTTTTGCGGTTGTCAAACAAGTTTCATTTAGTATCGCTTTATCTCTAGCTCTAAGATTATCGAACAAAATATTTGTCACCCGATGAAAAGAGCGCAATGGTTGCTTTAGAACGCTGTAGACTGTAGCTGGTACTAGTCATATGGCGCACCACCGCTGACGTAAATCCGTCCTCAGACGGAACGTCTTTCTCACAGTAAAGGACGCCAGATATGGCTTCCATCATGGTTGGTGCACGCTGTTGCGTCATACCGAATGTGCTCTTCACCATGAATTGCGACCACAATGCCCTCTAGCGGCATTTCTCCGCGGTATATGGTTCGCAAATCACACATTTTCCTTACGAAAATAAACTCGCGTTTAATTATTAGGTCGATAAAAATGAACGTTTCTTTCGTTATCCAAATGCTAGCCTGTTGTTATATCTTTAGTATGTACAAATAAAAATGTCAATATCCATGAACATGATAGAAGGCAAAAGAAAAGTTCCATGACCAGTCAGTGAGCACAAACTTTTAAAACTAACGAGTTTTACGAACAGATCGACGGGGTGGCGATGGGAAGCCCTCTCAGCCCAGCTGTTGCCAATTTATTTATGGAGATCTTCGAACAGCGAGCGCTGCAGACTGCCAGAAAAAAGCCTGCTAAATGGTACCGCTATGTTGATGACACATTTGTAGTGTGGAGTCATGGTGAAGAAGAGTTGGATGTCTTCTTGGTGCACCTGAACAGCATTAACCCGAAGATACAGTTTACGATGGAGAAAGAGAGCAATGGTCAACTCAGTTTCCTGGATGTGTCGGTAATTAAACGGGTGGATGGGACGCTGGGTCACAAGGTATATAGAAAGAACACTCACATGGATCGATACCTCCACAAGGAATCTAACCATCATCCTAGGCGAAAAAGAGGTGTCATTAAAACCTTGGTGGACAGAGCCAACAAAATCTGCGAGCTGGCTTACTTACAAGATGAACTGAATCACCTACGGTCAGCCTTCATCAAAAACGGATATACAAGTAAGGAAATTGATCGAGCCCTCCATCAAAGAAGAAAAGAAGCCAGAAGTCCAGAACAACAACGGACACCTACTGGAAAAGTTTTCCTACCGTTTATTAATAAGGTTACGGACCGTGTCGGGGAAGTTCTGGCCAAGTATGGGATCGAAACAATCTTCCGACCCACCAAGAAGATTAAGGAACATTTAAGAACTGCAAAAGACGCCCGACATCCCCTAGCAACACCTGGGGTATACAAAATTCCATGCAGTTGTGGACAAGTATATATTGGAACAACGAAAAGAAGTGTAAACACCCGCTTAGCCGAACATATAAGAAACTGTCGCTTAGGACACATCGAAAAATCGGCCGTAGCTGAGCATGTTTTTCGATATGGGAATCATGAAATTAAATTTAATGAGACAAGCGTTCTAGCACGAACATCCCAATATCATACGCGCATGTATAGAGAAGCAATAGAAATTCACAAGCACCACAACAATTTCAATAGAAAAGAGGAAGTTTTAAAGTTGGACAAAATATGGATATCGACGTTGCGCCAGCAGAATGACAATCGATTACTCTTAATCGAGCATGATGACGCCTTCCAAAGATAGGCATACCGTCGGCATCACGTGACGAATGGTGGTGCCCTCTATGCGCTCTATAAATGCGAGAGTACCAGCAGCCTCAGTGGCAGTGGCCGGACGACCTCGGAAGTTGTCTCCCGCAGATGGAGACGAAACGTCAGGTGGAAATTTTATACATCGACCACGGCCTCTCAGCCCGGACGTTTTAACTGAAGACATTAAAATAGTTATAGAGGTAGAAAATGTGTAATGTGTCAGCGCTAAGGTACAGTGTTCATAGTATGAGTAGGACTATCTGTGCAGGATGGGCTGGCCGGGGTGGCCGAGCGGTTCTAGGCCCTACGGTTTGGAATCGCGCGACCGCTACGGTCGCAGGTTCGAATCCTGCCTCGGGCATGGATGTGAGTGATGTCCTTAGTTCTAGGGGACTGATGATCTCAGATGTTAAGTCCCATAGTGCTCAGAGCCATTTGAACCATTTTGTGTAGGATGGTGAGGTATATGAAGAAGAAGATGACAACCGAACGTGATCTAGCACACACTCCAATTGATGTTCAGTTGCTAAGATGTAAGTTGTGCATTGTTGGTATTTGTGGGGAGGCAATGCTTGAATTAACTTCATGGGACACTAACATATACCTAAAACATTTGAGTTTTGTGAATTTAGATGATCTATACTGTGTGTTATCAATTGCTACAGACAGTCTGAGCCACTGGCATGCATCTATGGGAGCTGCATACTGTGATTTTGTAGAGTATTTGTGTGCAAATAGTGTAAATGTAAAGCAATTAGAACAGTGTTTAAGTGCTTGTATCCCATCTGTGTCAAAGAATGTGTGTTGAGTCTGTAACTATAAAATCTGAGAAGGCTGAATTTATTAAAGGAATACCTATGTATGTAATTGTACCATTAGTCCTGAATATGATTCAGTCTGAATTCAAGGTATATAGAAAAACATTATTACTTGGAAATTACTGTAAAATTGAATGAATGTGTGTATACACAAGTGTAAATAAAAAATGCTCTACGATAAAGTTCTTTGTTTCCAGCTACAATAACTTCAATGCTGAAATGATTATAGTGTTTTATAAATACTGTAATAACACTGATATAGCAAATAACTTATGGTTTATTGTCATTAACAGTACGTTTTTATACATTGCTAGCAACATCTGATTGCTTATATGCAGAGATACATCACACTAAGACAGGCGGAGAATGATTTTATATACGATATTTACACAACAGCATCCAACTGATTTGATATGAGGACTAGCAAATACAGGTGACAAAGAAAGAACCACACATACATGTAGTCACACATATAAATATACAAACTGCTGTAACTACCAATGTAGTGTGTGTGTGTGTGTGTGAAGTTTGTTACAACTCACTAGGCTCTGTGACACTGGAGTCAGAGAGGGAGAACCCTAATCCTCGTATATATGAGAATTCGCCTACATTGCTGCTGCACCTGTATCCACCTGCATTTTCAGTCATTTGTTGAACACGGTCACTTCATTGTACAACTTTCTTTGAGACACTGTCACTGCTGACATATTGTTCATATCCATGTTCATTTCATTCTCACTCAGGTTTGGAAAGGAGTTACATACAGAAGCAATGTGTCCTTTCTTATGGGACCTATTACATGTTGTCCAGCACTTGGAACACGTGGTCTGTTCAAGTTGAATGAAACAGTATGGGCATTAAGGCAACAGACCATGAGGGTGTCGCTGTCGTGATGTGGACTGTTATTGGCCTGAACAACGATTATCTATACAATGTTGAGACATCTGCTGGACTGCAGCAATAGCGTCTACATTTCCTCGTGAACTGAGTGAAGGCTGGAAGGAGTTAGAGGAAATGATTTCTGAAACTTCAGACCAGACTTTTATCTGACTACCTGCAGCCCATGAATCTTCAAATGACTGACTTCAGTACTCCTGACACTGTAGAGTTCAGTCTTAAATTTCCCTATCAGGAGCAAAGTGTAGTAATGCCTCATGAACCATCTGATCTGCATAGTATTCCTCATGAATATTTGTCACAAAATTACAATGACGGCTAAGACCATGTAGCTCTGCTGCCCATGCCCTCTATGACTATTTTGGCAGCTTTTGGCACTGGTAAAACTCTACTCGAGCTGCAATAATGTGAGCAGGTTTACAGTGGTAGATAGAAAGTAACTTACACTTCTGATTTGAACAAAGACTTGAAGGTTCTTATAAGGGAGCGAGCTGACACAACGACCAATACATGAAAGGTGAAGTCCACAACAAAAAAAGGGCCAGTACAAGTGTACATCTGTTACCCCAAATGCCTGGAAATGTTTCCGCAAGCGTTTTTTGTAGGCACCCTAGTCTTCTGCTGCTTCGTCATACACAAGGAACAGCAGAGGATATGTTGTTGACGGTGCCACTGGTTGTGCCAGTGTAGTCGTTACACAGAAAATAGCAACTGTCAGCGCTTGTTATTGCTCAAGAAGAGGTTTAAGCACTTCCTCCATTGAAATTAAACTCAAAGTACCAAAGACTGAAGTGGAACACCTGGAGTCGAATACTGTAGTCGTTGCCAAAAAGTGTTCTACCCCAAAACACTGTAATTTATTTCTCAAACGGTACACACACATGGAATGCAAGATACAATTTGCAACACATTTGTGGCTGGTTAAGCCTTGTCCTCTGGCCTATATAATCATTAGTTCCAACAGGGGGCACAGCTGGCACGCTGCGCATGCAAATGCTGTCATATTAGCAGGCCGGGAGGCCTCTAGTAGCCGCATCAAGCAAGAACTTTATGTGTGAAGAATGAAGTGCCGCACATACTAAATTGTTAGTTACAGCATAAACACAAATAGCGTGTGAGAAAATATGTACATAGTACACATAATAACAAACAACTAGCAAGCACAGAGTGTGCAGACATTCACACACATACACACAACTATGACAAATGCTTCTTGCACCTATACAGGATAATAATAATAATGAGCGTATGGCAATGGTGGCCGGGAGACCCCTCGCGGGGCGGTTCGGCCGCCGCTCCACAAGTTCTTTAACGCCGCTACGGCGACTTGCGGGTGAATGAGGATGAAATGATGATGAAAGACACACAACACCCAGTCAACTCGAGGCAGAGAAAATCCCTGACCCCGCCGGGAATCGAACCCGGGACCCCGTGCGCGGGAAGCGAGAACGCTACCGCGAGAGCACGAGCCGCGAACACCTATACAGGATGAACGTTAATAAAGCCGACAAACTGCAGTAATGGATTCCTGACTGGAAAGGGAGCAAAAAAGGTCCAATGAATATGTGTCCGGAAAGGGACGGTGTGCATGCAATGGCAACAAATCGTTCTGAAACACGGTACAGAGCTGCATCGCATCTACGTCACAATAGGTGTTCAAAGGGGACTCCATGAGATGTGATTGTCATGCAGGATACGCATAATCACACTTTAGTTTACACCATGTTGGTGAGCCATTTGCCTGGAGCTTGTACTAGGGTTCGTCTCAATGTACTGTACAACACGGTCTTTCAAATCTGGTGCATGCACAGTCCACCACCTCCGCGCATGTTCATCTGTCTCAAATACCCATGCTCACACAGATGCCCCAAAAGTGCTTGAAATGTTGTGTGATGCAGTTCATGTCTGTGAAGGTACTTGTTTTGGTACGGCCATGCTACCTCTGGACCGTTTCCATATGTTTGGTTGTATGTAAACCCTATCTCGGCTTGTTGCCGACACGAATACCAAACCATTCTGCTGCTTACAGTACGTTGCGCCAATCACACAGCCTGCAACACACAAGAAACACACGGCACATGGTCATCCATCAGCGCCATCTACAGTGATAACGGTACATTTCCAGACACATATTCATTGGACCTTTTTTCCTCCATATCCAGTCAGGAATCCGTCCCTGCAGTTTGTCGGTTTTACTAATTTATATGAAGATGCTTTACCACCAAGCAGACATGTCTTTTTCAAAATCACACCTCGCGAGTGACCTCTTTTTGGTATTAACTTCAGTGTATCCCTTCAACCTGGGACACTGCTTGAAGGAGATCCCATGGGTGATTCTAGTAAGTTGCATACGCAACCTGTGACACTGCAGGAGGTTTCGGTAGCGTAGAATATATTACTGCTTATTCCCCAGCATGGTCATTATCTTGGGGACAGAACCATTTTGCAGAAATAGACACTCCAGCCACAGCAACAAGTAGATGTACTCATTATAGAAATTGATGGGCTATTCCCTTTATTCCTCCAGGACATATCCCACACGTGCATCCTCAGCCACACGATGGATCTTTTTTCCAATCTGACAACTTTATCTTTGGACAACCACCAGAACCCTACAAATGACAGAGATCCTTACATAGCATGCCCATATAGATTCCTTACATGCAAGTAAAGGATGTAACTACAATTGTCAAATGGCCTGTACTCCTCCTCACTCATTCACACGTTACTCACCTTAGCATACCGGAAGACATTGGCAGACCCCCCTGCAAATCCTGCGTTTGAAAACAAGCAGCATATTAACATCAGTCAACAGTTCGATATTGCTATTTGTCATTTTTAAAATAGCATCCCACGAAAGCGTTGGCACTGTGAGAAAAGAATGTAGGATCCAAAGTGTCTGCGCCAAGGTACACACTCTGGAATTCCTCACAACCTCTACGAGCAAGTGCACAACTGTCTCCATCTACAATTTAGCATATCTGTCTACATTAGAGAATTTGAGTTCTTGTCAATCAGTCGCCAGGTGTCCTATCCTCTGCATCGATTATGGCAATGCATGTGAATTTGCTGGTGAATGCAGTTGTCAGGTAATGTGCTTTCATGGCGCCTCTCCTTGTAATCAAAATATTAAAGTGAGAAGATCTCATCCTTCATCAGAAGCTGAAACTTTGCTTTGTCAGGATGGGTGGCTCTGGTGATATGCATTGTCTCAGTAATTTTCTGAAGATGGGCGTGTGTGAGTCTTAAGAAATAAAGGAAGCGGAACGATATTCTTGACATGATTCGTTTGGAAAATAAAATGCACTTTTCTCCATTGTCAGGTATCACACTGGCTGTACCTTTTTCCAACCCAAAATCACCCAACTGCTCAACAAGAAAGTGAGCATCATACCCACACAAATTACAGAATAAGATTGGTATGCCCAGAATGATATTCTCACTCTGCAGCGGAGTGTGCGCTGATATGAAGCATCCTAGCAGATTAAAACTGTGTTCTGGACCGAAACTCGAACTCGGGACCTTCGCCTTTTTCAGGGAAATGCTCTACCGACTGAGCTACCCAAGCACATTTCCCAAGCCGCCCTCACAGTTCTAATTCCGCCAGTACCTCGTCTCCTACCTTCCAAACTTCACAGAAGCTCTCCTGCAAAACTTGCAAAACATGTATGGATATGTGTTGTGACAGTTTATATTTCAAGTTTCATGCTTTGTGAGCCGCACTGCAGAACTTCCCAGTTGAATGACAATGGTCTCTATATGGATTTCAGCTTTTCTATCCAGTGGCATCCCACAAATATGACATTAACCTGCCTGCTTATATAAGGCATCATTCTCCTGTGAGTTGGCCATTGGAATGTTGTTTCCATAAAGAACATCAACACTCAGTGCAAGTTCTTCAAGGTCATAGAGCAAATTTCTCGCAGGACTATCCTCAGCTTGTGATCTGAATTTGTTGCGACTGAAGTCATATGAGTATACAACTTGACAAGCTGCCACATAAGATATACGTCTTTCTGTGAAAGTGGTGTAGGAGGCTGTGGGATCACTTTATCACCTTCACAACGTGCCACAGTAACTAGTAAGTACTCAAAGTCAGCATATACAACAAAGGGATACCATTTCTGGTGGGTGGTGGGGAGTGTCCTTATATTTTTTGAACTTTTTATCCTATCTGGACATTTCCAAATGCACCAGTTCCTGGCACAAGTAATCAACCAGATGTCTTTCTAAATACCCAGTTGTAGTAAAAGAGTTGAGGCATCTGTGGCAAAAATTCCTTGCCCATTATGTTTTGACAACTGGGCACAAAGTAGGCAGGATACATTCTTAATCCAGATGCAGTAATGCTTCTCGCCTTTAGAGAATAGCAGTAAATCTGTGTGTTTGTGACACTGACCAGCTGCTTTGGAAAAGTAAAGGGATCCAACTACTTTCTGCTTCAGATCTCTTGGCGTGCTTTTATCCTCATCTACAGGTACACCGAGACTGTAATAAAGAACCAAATAATTAATGTTCTATCTTTTGAACTTTGGTAGGTGTGGGACTGTGATGGGGACAGAGATGCCTTCAAAGTTATAATGTTCGTAGACATTGAATGTCTTCTTCGTACTCACAGCCCTAGCATTTTTTGAGTAATTTCTATTGCAAGTCAGAAGAGATCATGCAAAGCAAAATTCATCATTCTCATCCAGAATCTGGAGATACATAGATACTTATTTAGCAGCAGTATTATCTAGAGGAGGGATGAAACTGGACCACCTATAAAGTGGATCAAAAATATGCAAGTACAAATCAAGGTGGAGTGCATGGCTGAGCATCTTACTAGACCCTCTTTACTTCATATAAGAAGAATGACTCAAAATGACACTCTAGGTAAAAGTTCCATGCCACTTTCCAATTGTCTCAGACCGAGATATCATGCCCTCTTTCCTAAGAATTTCAACATTTCAACAACACTTTTCTTTGCAGCAGCAGGTGGATCTCGATATCCTGCATTATCGTTATGAATGTAGGGTTGCAAGTACCCATCGATGAAAGCCCTGGCAACCACAGAGTAGTCTAACATGGCTACCTGGTTTACCTGGCGTTCTTTAATCATATAGGCTGTGGGGATCCTACGGCTAGGCAGGGGACAATAGGCAAATGGTCCCACACAAGGTGATGATGCCGTAGATGGCAATGGTCGCATGAACGATGGGTCTGGTCATGATGTTTTTGTTGTTGTTTCCAACAGTCCAACTCATGGAAGTTGAGGTACAGCAAGCCTGCCTCTGGACATATCTCGCAAATACGGCAATTACAGGTCATCAAGTAATTCTGAAATGCGCAAGTAACAACTATATAAGTACCATGTGAAATTATAAACAAACACACAAGTATATATAGACAGATACTAGAAAGAAGTCTGCCTCACCTGACTACAAACATCGCCCTGAAATCTCCTCATCTGAGAGCGAAATTGAGGATATAATAGGTCGAGGCGGCGATAGAGGCGCTACCTCATATTTGTTAAGCAGTCATAGAAACTTTACATCGTCACCAGCATCACATACTTGACTCGTAGAACAAATAAGGATTCTTGTTAAGTATGAAAGGACAACTGCACACACACACACACACACACACACACACACAGAGAGAGAGAGAGAGAGAGAGAGAGAGATATGTGAAGTGTACACATTATCCTGGAAAAATACAATGTTTCTCCCGAGCATCACTTGCCATGTAGTCGTGGAAATGCACACAGCTTTCGATCACACCAGAATCAGCAACAAATGCGCAGAAAGAAAAATGTAACGCAACATTTATCAGAAGTAGTGCACTGTGATTTCCACAGAAATACAGTTTTGGGAGCAGCAGCGAGCCTGATGAATTCTGCAGAAATAATTTCTCCTCAGACATGTGCATGGGTAACCGGAACCGGATACATGTGTATGCTGGCAACTACACATATATATATACAGGGTGGTCCATTGATCGTGTCAGGGCCAAATATTTCACGAAATAAGCGTCAAACGAAAAAACTGCAAAGAACGAAACTTGTCTAGCTTGAAGGAGGACACCAGATGGCGCTATGGTTGGCCCGCTAGATGGCGCTGCCATAGGTCAAACGGATATCAACTGCGTTTTTTAAAATAGGAATCCCCATTTTTATTACGTATTCGTGTAGTACGTAAAGAAATATGATTACTTTAGTTGGACCACTTTTTTCGCTTTGTGAGGCGCTGTAATAGTCACAAACATATGGCTCACAATTTAAGATGAACAGTTGGTAACAGGCAGGTTTTTTAAATTAAAATACAGAACATTTTATTTCGGTTGTTCCATTGTGATACATGTACCTTTGTGAACTTATCATTTCTGAGAACGCATGCTGTTACGGCGTGATTACCTGTAAATACCATATTAATGCAATAAATGCTCAAAATGATGTCCGTCAACCTCAAAATGCATTTGGCAATACGTGTAACGACATTCCTCTCAACAGCGAGTAGTTCGCCTTCCGTAATATTCGCACATGCATTGACAATGCGCTGACGCATGTTGCCAGGCATTGTTGGTGGATCACGATAGCAAATATCCTTCAACTTTCCCCACAGAAAGAAATCCGGGGACGTCACATCCGGTGAACGTGCTTTGACGACCAACCCACCTGTCATGAAATATGCTATTCAACACCGCTTCAACCACACGCAAGCTATGTGCCGGACATCAATCATGTTGGAAGTACATCGCCATTCTGTCATGCAGTGAAACATCTTGTAGTAACATCGGTAGAACATTACGTAGGAAATCAGCATACATTGCACCATTTAGACTGCCATCGATAAAATGGGGGCCAATTATCCTTCCTCCCATAATACCGCACCGTACATTAACCCGCCAAGGTCGCTGATGTTCCACTTGTCGCAGCCATCGTGGATTTTCCGTTGCCCAATAGTGCATATTATGCCGGTTTACGTTACCGCTGTTGGTGAATGACGCTTCGTCGCTAAATAGAATGCGTGCAAAAAATCTGTCATCGTCCCGTAATTTCTCTTGTGCCCAGTGGCAGAACTGTACCCGACGTTCAAAGTCGTCGCCATGCAATTCCTGTGGTCTGTTGCAACAGATATTGTTGTCGTGTTCATTTCTACTAATTCTGCACGAATTTGGGGCTCAATTTTGAATCTATTTCTCTTAGTGGTAATTCTGATATACACTATGCGATCAAAAGTACCCGGACACCCCCAAATACATATCTTTTTCATATTAGGTGCATTATGCTGCCACCTACTCCCAGGTACTCCACATCAGCGACCTCAATAGTCATTAGACATCGTGAGAGACTAGAATGGGACGCTCTGTGGAACTCATGGACTTCGAACATGGTCAGGTGATTGGGTGTCACTTGTGTCATACGGCTGTAAACGAGACTTCCACACTCCTAAACATCCCTAGGTCAGCTGTTTCTGATGTGATAGTAAAGTGAAAATGTAAAGGGACACGTACAGCACAAAAGCGTACAGGCCGACCTCGCCTGTTGACTGACAGAGACTGCCGACAGTTGAATAGGGTCGTAATGTGTAATAGGCAGACATCTATCCAAACCGTCACACAGGAATTCCAAACTGCATCAGGATCCATTGCAAGTGCTATGACAGTTAGGTGGGAGGTGAGAAAACTTGGATAAACTGCTTATAAGCCACTGATCACGCCGGTAAATGACAAACGGCACCTGGCTTGGTGTAAGGAGCGTAAACATTGGACGACTGAACAGTGGAAAAACGTTGTGTGGAGTGACGAATCATGGTACACAATGTGACGATCTAATGGCAGGTTGTGGGTGTGGCTAATAGCCGGTGAACGTTATCTGCCAGCGTGTGTAGTGCCAAGAGTAAAATTCGGAGGCGGTGGTGTTATAGTGTGGTCGTGTTTTTCATTGAGGGGGCTTTCACTCCTTGTTGTTTTGTGTGGCACTATCACAGCACAGGCCGACATTGATGTTTTAACCACCTTCTTGCTTCCCACTGTTGAAAACAAATTCGGGGATGGGGACTGCATCTTTCAACACGATCGAGCACCTGTTCATAATGCACGACCTGTGGTGAGTGGTTACACGACAATAACATACCTGTAATGGACTGACCTGCACAGACTCCTGACCTGAATCCTGTAGAAAACCTTTGGGATGTTTTGGAACGCCGACTTCGTGCCAGGCCTCACCGACCGGCATCGATACTTTTCCTCAGTGCAGCACTCTGTGAAGAATGAGCTGCCATTCCCCAAGAAACCTGCCATCACCTGATTGAACATATGCCTGTGAGAGTGGAAGCTGCATCAAGGCTAAGGGTGGGCCAACACCATGTTGAATTCCAGCATTACTGATGGAGGGCGCCACGAACTTGTAAGTCATTTTCAGCGAGGTGTCCGGATACTTTTGATCACATAGTGTATTTGTCATCACTCATAGTTGTTTTACGAGGTCGTCCTGGTCGTAGTATGTCCTTATTGCTACCTTTTGTCTTCTGGCGGTCACAGGTGTATTGCACTCCCCCCTATTGACACACTACACTGTTTCGCAATTTGGCGAATAGATATAACTGCTTGGCTAAGTGCTACAATTGCAGCACGTTTTTCTATGGATATCTCCACTAGTGGAGCCATATTAGCGATGTGCACACTTCAGTGTTACGAAGTAACTGGCGTGCAGGAACCAGATGTTATGTATCGTAGCACTGCTTGCCATTCGCTGCGGACATCACATCACTACAGGGAACAACACAGGTGCACCAAATGCGGCGTCCGTCGGCAAATAAGTAAACAAACATACGAGGAGGAATCCAAAATTTTCGGGGCTGGTGCTGCCATCTGGAAAGTAGGAGTAGTAGATCTTTGCACCGCTATGTGGCGAGAGCTGCATATCTGATGAGTCAGTGTGCGTAGTAGCATTCAGCTGGGAGGACGTGTTGCATGTCCACAGTGATTTCAGTAATACTCTGTATTTGGTGTGCGGCGATTTTACGATCGATCCGCGAACAGAACAGCACGTGTGTATCAAATTCTGTGCGAATCTCGGGAAAAGTGCTACGGAGGCCCTTGCAATGATTTAACAAGTGTTTGGGGGACAGAGCATGAGCTGCACGCGTGTGTTTGAGTGGCTCTCCAAGACCCAAAAAAGCGAGATAGGTGAAGAGCAAAGTGAAGAGCGTGATCATCGTTTTCTTTGATGCCGAGAGAATTGTGCACAAAGAATTCATCCCACCCAACCAAAAGAGTGAGTTCCCCTTACTACTGGGAATGAATTCCATGAAAACGTGCGGCGACGATGGCCCGAACTTCGGCGTCAAGGGAACTGGCTGCTGTATCACGACAACGCGCCTTGTCACACGTCCTTGCTCACCAGGACGTTTTTGGTAGAAACAACATGGCGGTTATACCCCACCAACTATATTCGCCAGATTTGACACCTTGCGACTTCGCTCTATTCCCAAAACTGAAACTCAAGTTCAAAGGCCGTCGGTTCGACACCCTAGAGAGGATTCAAGAAGCATCGCTGGTGGTGATAAACACCCTCAAAGAACAGCTCTTCCAGAAAACGTTTGACCAGTGGCAGAAGCGCTAGGACTGATGTGTATGTGCGGATGGGAACTACTTCGAGGGTGATTGTGACCATTAGTCCAAAGGTATGGTTTTCAACAGATAGCAGCATCAATCCCGAAAATATTGGATAGCACCTCGTATCAGGTAGGTACATAACGTTTATGTACACAACATTGTTTGTTAGATACTATTGTATCTCGATGACCACAAACAAAAATCATGACATGTGTACAACTGTTGTACTATTCCTTTGCTTTCTCAATCGTACCCATGGTATTAGACCTTATCTACAGAGAACTAGATTTATTGGGTGTATTGAAATTAATGAGTGGTAGTGTATATTAAATAAGTACCTGAAGCCTAAGTGAGAAAACGGAATGAAGTGAATAAATAAATATGAGGTTTTTTCAGATAAACAATTTATTTATTTGTAAATCAGTTCAGTTGCAGTGGTACACTTTCTGAAGTGTTCGTAAACTCATGTTGTCCATATCTCTTCTTCTTCTTCAGTTGGTTGATGGCAGGACATACATGTGCTTGGAGATACTGAATATATGCATTTTTACAAATTGCTTGAACCCTGGACATCTTCTCATGACCTTTCACATGAACTATGATTTCTCTGTGATCGAAGTTCAGGGCCATGACACCATAACTTCATATTTATGTACCAGTATTCATTTCATTCCGCTTTCTCACTTAAGCTTCAGGTAATTATTTAATATACGTTGTCTGTTCTCCGCGTGAAGAATAAGAGAAATAATTTTGAATTAATAAATATGAAGTTTTTTTTAGATAAACAATTCATTTATTGTTAAACCAGTTCAGTAGCAGTGGTACATTTTCTGAAGTGTTCCTAAACTCATGTTGTCCATATTTCTACTTCTTCAGCTAGTTGATGGCAGGACATACATGTGTTTGGAGATCCTGAATACATGCATTTTTACAAATTTCTTGAACGCTGAACATCTTCTCATGATCTGTTATTTCACTGCGATCAAAGTTCAGAGCCGCGACACTATATCTTCATAGGCCATTCCACCATCATCCCAGTGTTTTGCATGGTAAAATCGAGTCACCTGTGGTGTTATTTTTCGAGTTTTAGCCGACCGTACTGAGCTAAATGGTTTGGGCGAAGTGATGATTGTGGAATACTTTATTAATACCTGTCTGGCGTTGGAGAATGTGATGAATGCAATATCTTTAAACACAAATTGTCAGAATGAATCATAAAACTCATGTCTGTCTGCAAAGAAGTCTGGATTATAAGGCATCACTGTAAAAAAAAATAAAAATAAAAAAAATAAAATAAAATAAATTATAGTACAGATTGTACAATTCCTGCTAGTGATAAATAGTTTACGAGACAGTCATGTAGCAATAATGCGTATGCTGCCTTGCCTGCAGGGAAGATTTGCAAAGATTCGAATTCAGTATGTACGTCAACAGTTACAGTTTTCACTACCTTTTGTTACGTTGAATACCTGTGGGCTGAGTGTACATCCGAAACCATCATCAGTCTTACAGTAAGATGGGCAAAATCTTATGTATATGTCATACAATAGTCCATACATTTTTTTGTCCCAGTCAAACTGTATTTTTGTCATATGAAAAAAATTGGAGTTTAGACGAACTTCAGCATTGATTAGTTTACTGTTATCAAAATGCTCGAATCCTCCTTCAGATTCCTCTTCCTGCCTATCTGCAGCACTAGAATAATAAAGCGAGGCTTTTCTAGCTGGACAGATGTCTGTCACCCAAGCTTACTGAAATGACTCTGGGAAGAATATGCTATTCATACAGCTCCCATGGTTGGAAGAGTAATGGCAGCTGAACTTCAGAATTAAGTGCATGCAAAAATTTCAGATTTTCTTCATCTGATGGAGATATATGCAGCACCTACCTCACCAACTTCTCCAGCATAATTTTGTGACCTTCTCCTTATTCTCCTAGAATGTATGAGTTATTATCAGCAGCACTTAGAACTAAAATCAGCTCCTGTTTACCATTCATAATGACACGTTTATTATCTTCAGAGAAGCCCATCAACATTTTGAGCAGGATACACACACTGAAAAAGAGCCATCTATTGATCTGTCTATGTATCATCCAGCGTTTTCTAAGGCATTCACACCAACGCTCATGCAGAGACATATGTTTTAAGATTCGATGTGATTCCAGCGTTTGTAGTGTAGTCGTTTTCGGCACCATTAAGTTCATTTCTTATTTCTTGAAACAGAAAGGTGAATGCATTATGTGTACAGTGCAATGTCACCGCTGCTGCTGGAGTCTCCTAACAAATATAGGAAGCTATTGCTTGGAATTGTCAAACCACTTTGATGCTGAAATTGAATTATTCTCTCATGGTAATTATCAATTTTTAATCTCTTCCGACAGTTATCTGTATATACTATGGATAAATTTGCCGTTAAGGTACAAGCTTGTGATGGTATTACACTCAACACGAATCATACTGACTGGTAGTATATCTACTGGTTTGTTCAGCTCGTGAATTTTAGCGGAATTATGTATTCTCTAGCATTTGAGCACACAAGAAATCTAGTAGTGATACCATTGAGCCTACGTGGCTTAATTTCACTCTCTCTTTCTTTCTGTTTTAAATGTATTAAAATATATATGTAACTCAAAACGTTTTACAGATCGTTTTACACTCCTGGAAATTGAAATAAGAACACCGTGAATTCATTGTCCCAGGAAGGGGAAACTTGATTGACACATTCCTGGGGTCAGATACATCACATGATCACACTGACAGAACCACAGGCACATAGACACAGGCAACAGAGCATGCACAATGTCGGCACTAGTACAGTGTATATCCACCTTTCGCAGCAATGCAGGCTGCTATTCTCCCATGGAGACGATCGTAGAGATGCTGGATGTAGTCCTGTGGATCGGCTTGCCATGCCATTTCCACCAGGCGCCTCAGTTGGACCAGCGTTCGTGCTGGACGTGCAGACCGCATGAGACGACGCTTCATCCAGTCCCAAACATGCTCAATGGGGGACAGATCCGGAGATCTTGCTGGCCAGGGTAATTGACTTACACCTTCTAGAGCACGTTGGGTGGCACGGGATACATGCGGACGTGCATTGTCCTGTTGGAACAGCAAGTTCCCTTGCCGGTCTAGGAATGGTAGAACGATGGGATCGATGACGGTTTGGATGTACCGTGCACTATTCAGTGTCCCCTCGACGATCACCAGTGGTGTACGGCCAGTGTAGGAGATCGCTCCCCACACCATGATGCGGGGTGTTGGCCCTGTGTGCCTCGGTCGTATGCAGTCCTGATTGTGGCGCTCACCTGCACGGCGCCAAACACGCATACGACCATCATTGGCACCAAGGCAGAAGCGACTCTCATCGCTGAAGACGACACGTCTCCATTCGTCCCTCCATTCACGCCTGTCGCGACACCACTGGAGGCGGGCTGCACGATGTTGGGGCGTGAGCTGAAGACGGCCTAACGGTGTGCGGGACCGTAGCCCAGCTTCATGGAGACGGTTGCGAATGGTCCTCGCCGATACCCCAGGAGCAACAGTGTCCCTAATTTGCTGGGAAGTGGCGGTGCGGTCCCCTACGGCACTGCGTAGGATCCTACGGTCTTGGCGTGCATCCGTGCGTCGCTGCGGTCCGGTCCCAGGTCGACGGGCACGTGCACCTTCCGCCGACCACTGGCGACAACATCGATGTACTGTGGAGACCTCACGCCCCACGTGTTGAGCAATTCGGCGGTACGTCCACCCGGCCTCCCGCATGCCCACTATACGCCCTCGCTCAAAGTCCGTCAACTGCACATACGGTTCACGTCCACGCTGTCGCGGCATGCTACCAGTGTTAAAGACTGCGATGGAGCTCCGTATGCCACGGCAAACTGGCTGACACTGACGGCGGCGGTGCACAAATGCTGCGCAGCTAGCGCCATTCGACGGCCAACACCGCGGTTCCTGGTGTGTCCCCTGTGCCGTGCGTGTGATCATTGCTTGTACAGCCCTCTCGCAGTGTCCGGAGCAAGTATGGTGGGTCTGACACACCGGTGTCAATGTGTTCTTTTTTCCATTTCCAGGAGTGTATATGTTCAGCTAAATCATCAAAATCATTGGAGCAAGGAAGCATTACCATACTTTCCCACTTCCTAGACGTGGCTTATTGTTTACCTTGGTGACGTTAGCTGTTCTTATGTTTCTTTACCGAACAATTCAATACTCCACTGCCCCATTACTTAGGTCTGTTGGAGGACAGTAGTTTAGTTTTAATGTAGGTGTATGTCCTTTTCAAGTTATAGTGTATGACATAGCTTCTAAGCCTCAGTTGATGTAGTGAAGTATATACTGCTTGTTTTTATGCAGTCATTAGAACAAACATTAGATATACACTGACCAGCCAGAACATTATGACCTCTGACCCACTGTCGATGTAAACCCTTCCAGGTGATAGCAGCATTACCTGACGCGGAATGACTGTTAGTCAGACACACACATGGTGCATGCAGTATCACAGAGCGTGTGTAGACTGAGGAAGGCGTGCCATCTATCTGAGTTTGACCGAGGGCAGATTGTGATGGCCCAGAGGCTTGACATGAGCATTTCGGAAACTGCACAACTTGTTGGGTGTTCGATGAGTGCTGTGATGAGCGTCTTCAACACGTGGCGAAACGAAGGTGAAACCACACCAAGATATCGTAGGAGTTGGGCAGCCACCCCTCATTGCAGATGCCAGACGTCTTAGGCAGCCGACGACCCATATATGTGCAAGTGTTAACACCAGAACATTGGCAACTGCGACAGAAATGGGTACACGACCATCGGCATTGAACGTTGGCGCAGTGGCACACTTTTGCATGGTCTGCTGAATCCCAATACCTTCTTCATCATGCTGATGGGAGTGCATGAATCCTTTATCTTCCAGGGCAACAGTTCCTTTACTGCTAGATGGAGACAAGCTGGCGACTGCTCCATTATTCTATGGGGAACGTTCACATGGGCATCTGTGGGTCCAGTAGAGCTCGTGCAAGGCATCGTGCTAGTCAAGGAATATCATACACTGCTTGGAGACCACGACACACCATCACGACAATCATGTTTCCCAACAGCAGTTGCATTTTTAAGCAAGATAATGTGCCATGTCACAAGGCCAGGCACACTGGACTCGCATTCGGGAGGACGACGGTTCAATCCCGTCTCCGGCCATCCTGATTTAGGTTTTCCGTGATTTCCCTAAATCGCTTCAGGCAAATGCCGGGATGGTTCCTTTGAAAGGGCACGGCCGATTTCCTTCCCCATCCTTCCCTCCCCCGAGCTTGCGCTCCGTCTCTAATGACCTCGTTGTCGACGGGACGTTAAACACTAGTCTCCTCCTCCTGCTCCACAAGGCCAGGAGTGTGATGGAGTGATTTGAAGAGCACAGTGGCGAATTCGAATTGATGTGCTAGCCCCCCAACTCACCTGATTTGAATCCAATCTAACACATCTGGGGTGTGATTGAATGCGGCACCAGAGCTCATCGCCCCTGTCCCTGTAATTTACGAACATTAGGTGACTTGTGTGTACGGATGTGGTGCCAGCGACCTACAAAGGCCTCATTGCTTCCATGCCATGAATGCGTCACTGCTGTTATCTGTGCCAAAGGTGGACATAACAGCTATTAGGTAAGTGGTCATAATGTTCTGGCTGATCAGTGTAGATGACTGCGAAGATATGAACTGAAGGCTTGGTAGCTTCGAAAATTGAAGAATACCCGATATTTGTGACCAATGGCCTTTGCAGTCTGGTCTCTTCAACCCCCACAAACCCTCCCCACCTGATTTTTGTAGGTAAAGTAATAACACGATTCTTCTCGTGGTTTTGAATCGCCGAATGGATGAAAGCAATGGATCCTATTCCGACTTTTTTAACATACACAACCCAGTGAGTCCCTTATCCTCGCACAACATCTAAGTTGACACTCCTACATTCTTTGGATTTCCACATCGTCTTTTGAAATGTAGCCTGCATAAAAACGCCGTGATATCTTGGTATTTTCACTGTCTGATGAGTTTAAGCAGATCTTTGTTTGTAAGTGGTTTGTCCACAAGCATCACTATGAGCATTCTTTTTAATGAACAGAACAAGTCCTCTTATGTGCGGTTTTGAATATAACCCGTTACCGATAGAAATGGCCTGCATTGTTGTATTATGTCTTCTGGTCTTCTCAAGTTGCTTCTCTACGTTTTCTGCATTTTTTACTACTTGAGTTATGGCAGCATTCCCTCCTGCTAACGAACCAGTGGCCAACAGCCCGGCAAATGCAGAAATTAGTAACGGAATTATTCCGTGAGTTGCCATATTTATTGGCAGAACCTTAGGCATTTCAACATGTATTTTTCTTCCTCCTTTTTGTCTCAAGGCACCATTCGCCTCTACCGTCACTGATTGGATGTAGTTTTTTAAACATCTCGTAGTTTTTTTCTTCTTATTTAGTGTACGGAGGGCTGCATTCGTAACTTGCCTGAAATTTATTCCTGCATCCAATTTAAGTTTGGCCCACATTGACTTACCAGCTGCAAATACAACAGTATGTCTTCCTACAGTAATGTCCTTTCTTCGACCTATCTGTTTGGCTTTATCAACTAATATTCGGTCTACAATGAGAGGATCTTTATTTGTGAGATAAGCAATATTGTGCTCCTTGCATGCATCGTTTAGTTTATTAATTCCCTTATCACCACAACCCAGATGCTTCTTCAGCTTCGTTCGAGGTCCACAGAAGTTCTATCCAGCGATCTGAAGATCAACTGGTAGCTATTCAGAATACCGCCCTCCACCTCTGATAATGTGTAACCTAGCACATACGTCACACTGGTGCGTGGTTTGAGGTCTGCATGTCCTATTACACACGAAATCCTGAATATTCACCCAATGCTGTGCTTTGATGGGAATCCGAACCATTTCATAAATGCCACACTTCCTCGACGTCTTGTGACCCTCTCCATGAGGAACACTTCGGGTTCAGAGCTTTACTGTAATTCATCTGTGTAAAAAATCCCTGCAATATCTTCACCATTGGTGTCGTTTAAGACGTAAGTTCTCGGGTTTGTGCGCTGCACTTCGGAAAGTGTAAATATCTCCGTTGACCATTTTGGTAGGTAAGATTCTAAAAAACACTTTTATATTTCGAAATAGATATAAAATCACTTACGTTGAACTTATGCTTGTGTGAATTCACCATCTTAATACATTTATATTCTGTATTTAGGAGCCCTTTGTCATTGGCATCAATAGATCTCATCTTAATTGTATGATGAGTAGTCTGATTATAGTCATCAATAATTTGTGGTAGAGTGTCTAGCCATTTGTATGATCCTCAGAGATCAAACTGCATCCATATCTGATTTTTGTTCATCCTGTTCAAGAATTCAAGAATACTAGCTTTCAAATGGGAGAATAATGAGTAGTTGTTTATTCCATATCGCTCTATTACGACTCGGAAATGTCTATTGTAAAATTCGCCTTCAAGGCCGGTTTGAAGATTGTCAGGACACCGATTCGTTCCAGGCTGCAGCAGTTGTTCAGAATCCTCCTTACCTTCCTTCTCTGTCTTTACCTCCCCAGGCAGAGAACACACAAATTTTGAATATGTGTGTATGACCGTTAAAATGTACTTGAAATCTTTACTTGATCATGAATATTCGTGCATATCTACGTGATCAGTCTGCCATAAATCATCCAGTCCCTGTATCGTGACATGTCTGTGTGGGAATGTTTTGTGCGCTGCCCTGTGGAGCTCATGAACAAACATCTTCATTATTACTTGATGATATGTCTTTCTCAAAGCTCTGGAAAGATTGGTGTGATTTCGTTCATGTGACCTGTATTCCCTGTGGCAGCTGATGCTGTGAATAGCTGTATCGTTCTATGACTTCGTTTGGGTCATCGTAACCATTACGTAACTTGAGTGGTAGACTGTTCCGTATTTTATGCTTAATTTCAACGCCTTTGCCTGCGCTATGTGCACCTGTTAACGTGGGTTTTATTACATTCTTGTATTTGAAGTTGTTTGAGCCTTTCATTTGTCCTTGTTTTTGACGTTTTAAGTTTTTAAGAAAATTAGCTTTAATAAACCAGGTGTTCTTTCAAATTCCGCATTCCCAACTTGTACTGTATTCTCAGTTAAACCTATAGGGCGATTACCTAATGTATATCGTTTTTCCTGCTGTCCCTGTATGTTCTGTCTAACTTAACAACCCTGTGATGGGTAGTGAAATTGGTAATAGTAAATCCTCCCTCTTCTTCTTGCTGCTCTTCTTCTTTTCTACATTCATCCATAGTGCGTGAGAGTCTTTTCAGACTCTCAGTTACTGGTTTAAACGTTTCGGAGAGAGATTGATCTCGTTGAAATTGCCCTAATTTCAGCAGTCGCAATATCTGTTGAATAGACTTCTGGGCTTCAGTAACTTTACACTTCGTTATAGACATGCTATTGTACACTATGTCACTTTTGTGATGGTATACAACTTATATTTACTCTGAGACTACTGTGATGGGGTGCAACTTCCTTGGATACTGTCTGGATAAACTAAGTACATCCTTTAGTACTGTGTTGACTTCTTCAATTCTGTCATTCAACATCACGCCTTTTCTAGCTACTTCCTCGGTAAGTCTTTCCAGTTTCATTTTCATTTTCCTGTCAATGTCTAGATACATGTTCTTAAAACCTCAGAACAAGTGTACTACACATATGCAAATTTGTCCATAGTCTGCAGTATACTGATACAGCTACGCATTGGTACACTACCTTTTAAGCAGGAACTTCTGGAAGTTTCGTTTGTATCTACCATCAATCAGTTTCCCTATTGTATCAATAACCAGAAAGCTATACTGCTTGTAATATCAGGAACCCCAACATATGTTAACAAATTCATTGAATGTCACCTCAGCTCCTACATGCACTTGGTAAATATGTTTTAAATTTATATTGTCGTATTTGAATGTGATAGTAAGGTTCACATTGTTTCTTACCAACTACTTTGGAATCCTGGAATATGTCTAGCTCAAATAAAAGACATTAGCTTACATACAATGACTGAAAAACAAAAATATGTTCTTATCAGATACTGGTTTTCCACTACATCATCAAATATGAACACACTCTTCGGTTTTATTTTCTCAGGTGGTGGAATATTACTGCTTTTGCTGTAATTCTAGTAGGTTACTCCGTCAATGTCATGCAAAATTTCCTGTAATAGTTGACATTTGGGTTGAAATAGGGTTGCTGAAAGTACGTGTACATCCTCAAAGTCAATCCCCTCAGAATACATTAAAAGTGATAACAAGATTAGCCCTCCTGCAATCCAACAATCGAAGCATGTGTATTATTAGGGAGTAGTTAACCATTCCTCCTTCTTCTTCTCCTGGTTTCCCATATCACTGCAGGACCAGTCATGCTCATGTTGGCAACTGTTTTGTAACTGTGAGATACAGCGGATTTTATAGAGAAATAAATATCTCATGAATAGCTCTTAAAGCTTCTCTTCAATTTATGAACACTTACATATAGCTGAGTATATAAACAAAATAAAATAATATCGTAGTTTTGAGTCTACATCTAGCAAAAGAGATTAGTGCTTTTGCACCTCCATCAACGTGCAGCATGAACCATGGAATTAGGATATGGATTGCACTTTTATTTCACTCACTTAGGCTATGGTTTCTTCTGATGGGTGGAGAGTTTGGTGAGCTATCTCCAGCAGATTAGTCGACAATGACTCATAGAACCGGTGGACATATGGCCACCACAATATTCAACACTCTAGCTGATGCTGTATTGCATAACTGGTATACATTAATTCTTAAAAGTCTGCTCCTGTAGATGTATGCACTCTCTGTTGTTAAATATTTTAGCTATTCAAGGGAATTTCCCTGCAGAGGTTGTATGATAATCCATTATTACCGATGGAGAGTGAACGTTTCCATGGAACAAGCCTAAAATCTGCATTGACACATCACATAGACGACAACATTCACCAATAGATAATATTACTTTGATGTCACCAAACCGAGCGTTTTCAAATATTACCACTGGATAAAACTCGTGATTCGATATCTTACCGACACTGACACGCTTACAACCACTGATGTATAAACTGTAGGTTTGACTGAACAACATTATTTCCACATCAGATGGCTGCTGCTGCAATGACTTCAGCTTGGCTACAAAGAAATGAATTATTACCAGCACCATCATGGCTCATGGCAGGGAGTGTTGATATGCATCTCGACATCTTTATCCTTAGACAGTTCTCTCATAAGTGTGTGAACTATTTATCGATTACTGTGAATATATGCTATTTGCGACCTTTTTTAATGTATGCACGGATCTCCACTGCCAGTTCATCATCACCATCAGAATGAATAAGGTTATTATTATCATTGATACCAAGTGCAGAGTGATGGCGATCGTTGTTCTCTTATACAGTATAGTCATAGATATTCTGGAGCTAATTAACCATGCCTCTGCATGAGTGGATACAATACATTACAAGACAGGAAAGTATTCTAGGCAGCTTTTGTTCGCTGTGAAATGGTGTGCTGAAGTCGCAGCTGCAGCTGCTGCCCCAGCACCTCAGAATCAAAGACAATACATTCATACAGTGTACAGTGCACGCTCTCTGCTCAGTGCTGCACATCTAAAGTTGCTGTTATTATTATTACATCTTCACAAGCATGGCATTGTATGTCTAACATTGGTCATATCTATCAGTGAACACATCCTATATTAGTGTGTTCATTAGCAAGACCTTCCAGGCAGTTCAACTGTCGGCTTTTTATGAACTTATCAATTCAAGACATAAAGTCTGTAAATGATCATAATTATTGTGGCACTTTATTTGTAAAGGTCCACTTTGATTTCACAGATTTGTTACTAGGTACCTACACGTATAGATTTTGACGTTAATACCTACATCAGAATATTTTATGATCTGAAGAAGGCAGTAGCTGAAACCAGTTATAGTGAATTGTAAAATTTGTGTGAACAAGACAGACCTTTACAAATAAAGTCCTTACAAACTGTTAGTGTGTGTGCTGTTATTGAATGACTCGCTTGAAAAAACATAATTGTAGGATATTTCCTGGCCCAGTAGAACCTCTGTTAGCACTGTAATAGTAACATGAACACAAAGTATAACAACATATAAGCATAATAATAATTATAGATGGATGCATATTTACTGCAAGTGGAGCGAGATTCCACCCAGGTAACGCACTGCTATTATTTTGTCACTACCACGTCTTGTGTGATGGAAGACTAGATCGAAATTTTAAAAATCTTATTTACTCAATGCAAGTATCCCATCAATGGAACACATGAGATCTAGATGTATGTACAGGCAGCAAAGAATCACGCCAGTGTTATACATTTTAAAAACATGACAACATATCAAGTTTTTCTCATGATGTCACAGTTGCAGGCTTTACCAGCTCACAGCTTCTCTACAATATAGCAGCAGTAAAACTGCACTATATGCAAATTATTTCTGCAGTGAATGGGGGCACGGGAGTACAAAGTCACTGGGGGTGAGGGGAGGGAGCACTGATATTGGGGGGGGGGGGAGCTTCACAGGGCAATGACGTGATGTTGTCAGAATTCCATGAGCGATAACATAATGACTTTGGCCAAATGCAATGATCTCAGAATTCCAGGGACGATAAAGTCATGGCCTTGATGCACGTGGAAGGATGTGATGACATCAGATTTCCAGGAATGACTTCGAAGTCAGAGTCAAGATTATCTAGTTCTCTCACTGACCCTCTGCAGAGGACAATACAGGTGCAAGCAAAAGTGGTTCAGATCACACTGTTCAATTCACATTGTTTAACAGAGTGTGCTACAGCAGACGATTCATATGTATTCCCATGTTGATTCAACGGCATTGTCAGCTAATTCTGCAGTGGGCACAGGATCATCAAGATTGGACTGTGGATGAAAAGTATCACCAGGTTGGATGACTGTTTCTTGTTATACCACGTCGATGATCGTGTCCAGATAGGCCATCTTCAGGCTAACAGCTGCTCGAAAAATGTGGCACACCACAGATGAAGGCCTATGTGGTCCGTATTACACTCTGAAAGACATTCACCTTGACTTCTATGGGACATGTGGTAGTAATTTAAGGCACCATGAAAGCTGTGGATTAGGTGAACATTATTGCAGACTACCTGCAAGCCTTCATGGTTGTTGTCTTCTCAAACGGCGTTGGCATCTTCCGTTTCACTAGGCCAGGGCTGTACAGGGGGAGCGAATAAAACTAACCAATGGATACGATTGGACATGAATGTGTGCATATAACCTCAGTATGCATATAACTTACAGTTATTTCGAACAGGATGGAGCAACTGCCTAGACACCTGGCTGAACCTTGGAGCACATTTACACAATCTTCACGCCTGACAGAGTTGTTAGCAGAGTTCAGTCTGGTCGTGGCCCTAGCTGGCCACCCAACTCACTTGATCTGCAGTGAGCGATTACTTTGTGTGGGAGCCCTCAAGTATAAGGTGTATCACAACAACCTTCATAGTCTTCAAGAACTGCAGAAGAACATTGCAGATGAGACTGCAGAATTTCTAGCAGTCCAGCTTCAATCTGCCTTCAGCAACTTGCTGACTGGGGCCCAAAAGTGCCAAGAGTTGAATGGTGGTCACATTCTGCACCTGCTATAGTCAGGTTAGTATTGTATTTTCTTACCTACGGTGCATCTCTTTGTACCTAGAAACTCTCTTCTCTGGACCTCTTTTATTTGCCCCTCCCTATACTACAGTTGTTTGAAGAGTGTGATAGTGAACTCACATTGATAACTTAGCTACCAAATTCACCTCAGCTGAACTCAATACAAAAAAATCTGGTACGGTATGCGGTCCCAGCTCCGCGTCCACACACTACTAGCCTATAACGCTCGGTAATTATGTTACTTGTTAGTAGATGTCTGATGATACATACATCCAGAAACCTACCAAGGACTTGTCGAATCAATGTCACGCCGAATCATTGCTTTATTGCGTTCCAAAAGTGCACCAACACTAATAATAAGGTGGCCATCATGTTTTGGCTCATCTGTGTATGTGGCATACTTAATAAGTGAATGAGGGAGGGAAAGGTGCAGTGGAAACGGCTAGACGTGGCACCAGTTTATATTACTTTCTTTCTTCCTTTTTTTTCCTAAGGGACACAATCCTCAGGTTCTGTAGCTGGCGATCTATTTTCTTGCATGTAACTGACCTATAAAATGTAAAAAATATCCCTCAACAAAAACAAAACATGGTAATTTTCCAACAGTAGATGGGGAAATATTTTGGTGGGAAAGAAAAGAGAGTCATTTCTGATGATAGATACGATAAATCTGTCGGAAACATAGAAAAAAAAGTACTCCTTCTTCAGGCCACAAGTGGCACATCGGGACCATCCGACCGCCGTGTCATCCTCAATGAGGATGTGGATAGGAGGGGCGTGTGGTCAGCACACCGCTCTCCCGGTCGTTACGATGGTTTTCTGTGACGGGAGCCGCTACTATTCAGTCGAGTAGCTCCTCAATTGGCATCACGAGGCTGAGTGCACCCCTAAAAATGGCAACAGCGCATGGCGGCCCAGATGGTCACCCATTCAAATGCCGGCCACATACGACAGCACTTTACTTCGGCAATCTGACGGGAACTGGTGTATCTACTGCGGCAAGGTCATTGCCTTCGGCAACATAGGAATGAAGTAATATTAATTTCTGCTGTTAGCCTATTGAGGGCAGATGTCTTAGGTATGGAGCTTGAGAGTGCTCCACAAAATAGGAAGAATCAACTTCTTATCGCAATTTCTACGCTATCGATAAAAATAAATGATGGCAAAATAGAGAAATAAAAGACCTTGTATCAGCTGACCAACGGAAATGTAAAGAAGGAAACTGAAGGACTGATTTGTGGCTGCACAGCAAAAAACCATCAGAACCAATGCCATCATAGCCAGAATAGAGAAATCAGCAGTGGACCCAAAGTGCAGACTCTCCAAAGAAGCTGACAATATAATTGACCATGTCTTGCACTGTTTCTAAACGATCACACAGATTGATTACAAATAGAGACACAGTGATGTGGCACAAATGATCTACAGGAACGTATGTCAAAATTACAGTTTGGGGTCGTAAGAACTGGTGGGACAAAAAGCCAGAAAAAGTTGTCGAAAACGAATGTACCAAATTACTGAGGATCCTCCGACTTCAGACAGATCTAATGCTACAACACAATTTTGGAGAAAAATGAAGCATGGATCATCGTTATTGCCATTCCCAGAGATAGCAGCTTCGAGGAGAAACAACTTGAAAAACTTACTAGCACAAAGACTTGAAAACTGAACCACAGCAACTGTGGTGTAAACCAGTGAAATTGGTTCCAGTGGTGCTTGGCACAGTGCGAACAGTGCCAAAAACACTTAAAAACGATTGGAATAGATAAAAATATCCAACTGTGAACGATAAAAAGCCACTTTACTGGCTGCTGCAGGAATCATATCCTGATACATCACGCAGTCCTAGACTCTCAGAAAGTGTCCGACGAGTGAAAAAGAACAAAATTCAGCATATTCAACTTTTTTCTGTGTTTGCCACTATAAATAATAATAACAATTATAATAATAATGAACTGTGAACTAGAAACAACAGCAAACTGTTGGATTTAACCCGACGTCGAAAAATTATTTATTGCATTAAAACATTCTATTTCCACTTTAGACAAGATTGTGTATTGTAATCAGAGTAGTACCCCATGTGCCTTATCCATATTCAAAACCATTAAAATGATACCTTCGTAATATATCGTGAGGCATCGTACAGAAAATATGGCAGTATAGAGGAGTCGAGTCAGAAAGCTTGCTGTTGCTGATAAAGGTAACTGCAGCTTTTCGTGGTGTGCCCCTTAGTTACCGCTGTAGGATACGAGGTGCACACCATGTCGATGTGCTGCCGCTCGGCACTTTCGGTTTCACAAAGGATGCCTATGTCGACAAAAGAGGACAGGCGAAAGCGCTCTCTCTCGCGCGAATGAGTTTGTTCTATTTTGTGAACAGCCAGGAAATATGTGCCAACCAATTACAGTATAGCTTTACACGTCCAAAAAACTTTGTAGACTGTTAGAGATATAATTCCTTTATAAATATTGTGAATGACTGTTTGTGGAAACAAGCATATATACAGAGTGGTCCATTGATCGTGACAGGTCCAAATATCTCACGAAATAAGCGTCAAACTAAAAAACTACAAAGAACGAAACTTGTCTAGCTTGAAGGCGAAAACCAGATGGCGCTATGGTTGGCCCGCTATATGGCGCTGCCATAGGTCAAACTGATATGAACTGCGTTTTGTTTTTTAAATAGAAACCCCCATTTTTATTACATATTCGTGTAGTACGTAAAGAAATATGAATGTTTTAGTTGGACCACTTTTTTCGCTTTGTGATAGATGGCGCTGTAACAGTCACAAACATATGGCTCACAATTTTAGACGAACGGTTGGTAACAGGTAGGTTTTTTTAGTTAAAATACAGAACGTAGGTACGTTTGAACATTTTATTTCAGTACCTTTGTGAACTAACCATTTCTGAGAACGCATGCTGTTACAGCGTGATTACCTGTAAATACCACATTAATGCAATAAAAGCTCAAAATGATGTCTGTCAACCTCAATGCATTTGGCAATACGTGTAACGACATTCCTCTCAACAGCGAGTAGTTCGCCATTCGTAATGTTCGCACATGCATTGACAATGCGCTGACGCATGTTGTCAGGCGTTGTCGCTGGATCACGATAGCAAATATCCTTCAACTTCCCCGCCCCCCTCCCCCCCACAGAAAGAAATCCGGGAACTTCAGATCCGGTGAACGTGCGGGCCATACTATGGTGCTTCGACGACCAATCCACCTGTCATGAAATATGCTATTCAATACCGCTTCAACCGCACGCGAGCTATGTGCCGGACATCCATCATGTTAGAAGTACATCGCCATTCTGTCATGCAGTGAAACATCTTGCAGTAACATCGGTAGAACATTATGTAGAAATCAGCATACATTGCACCATTCAGATTGCCATCGATAAAATGGGGGCCAATTATCCTTCCTCCCACAATGCCACACCATACATTAACCCGCCAAGGTCGCTGATGTTCCACTTGTCGCAGCCATCGTGGATTTTCCGTTGCCCAATAGTGCATATTATGCCGGTTTACGTTACCGCTGTTGGTGAATGACGCTTCGTCGCTAAACAGAACGCGTGCAAAAAATCTGTCATCGTCCCGTTATTTCTCTTGTGCTCAGTGGCAGAACTGTACACTACGTTCAAAGTCGTCGCCATACAATTTATGGTGCATAGAAATATGGTACGGGTGCACTCGATGTTGATGTAGCATTCTCAACACCGTCGTTTTTGAGATTCCCGATTCTCGAGCAATTTGTCTGCTACTGATGTACGGATTAGCCGCGACAGCAGCCAATTCACCTACTTGGGCATCATCATTTGTTGCAGGTCTTGGTTGACGTTTGACATGTGGCTGAACACTTCTTGTTTTCTTAAATAATGTAACTATCCGGCGAACGGTCCGGACACTTGGATGATGTCCAGGATACCGAGCAGCATACATAGCACACGCCCGTTGGGCATTTTGATCACAACGGCCATACATCAACACGATATCGACCTTTTCCGCAATTGGTAAACGGCCCATTTTAACACGGGTGATGTATCACGAAGCAAATAGCGTCCGAACTGGCGGAGTGTTACGTGATACCACGTAGTTATACGTTTGTGACTATTACAGCGCCATCTATCACAAAGCGAAAAAAGTGGTCCAACTAAAACATTCATATTTCTTCACGTACTAAACGAATATGTAATAAAAAATGGGGGTTCCTACTTAAAAAAACGCAGCTGATATCCGTTTGACCCATGGCAGCGCCATATAGCGGGCCAACCATAGCGCCATCTGGTGTTCCCCTTCAAGCTAGACGAGTTTCGTTCTTTGTAGTTTTTTCGTTTGATGCTTATTTCGTGAGATATTTGACTCGGTCACTATCAATGGACCACCCTGTATAGACACAAACACTTACATGAAGTACAGGAAATTTAACAGTAATATTGCAGTAAGTAAATGATTTTTTTTTTTTTTGGCTTTATCTACATCAGAGCTTGCCTACTTGTATTCGCATATTTTGCACTTTCTCCTCTACTAAATAGGGAGAGGTTACACTTTTGATGTGTGGTCCAAAGTCGATGATCCCACGACCACTGCAGTCGTAAATGATGATGCCATTGGTTCAACATGAGAACACGTGCGTATCATTTACTGCAGAGCTCCGTGTTCAACAAAGTGTGCTGGTGCTCTGACACAGCTGTGCTTGCACCAGCACAGATCGCCTCCTATCCACTCCTTTACAGAGTGGCCAAGACTTCGACCTCTACGTCCTGTGATGGGGCCTGGACGTCCAACACCTTGGCTACTCGTGGTTGCACCGTCTTTCAACAACATTTCATACATGCTCACGACAGTAGCGTCCCAACAGCTACTAACTTCGCCGTTTCCAAGATGCTCATTGCCATATGCCGCGCCATAGCGATCTGCCATTTTTACAAATTTTTATGTCATCGTATTTCCCTATTTACAGTTGGTATCGTCGCTTGGCTGATTCTCCAGTCTTCTCGGCTATACTTATGCAGGGTGAGGCAGCTAACACAGGACACCCCAAATACAGGGTTATTACAAATGATTGAAGCGATTTCACAGCTCTACAATAACTTTATTATTTGAGATATTTTCACAATGCTTTGCACACACATACAAAAACTCAAAAAGTTTTTTTAGGCATTCACAAATGTTCAATATGTGCCCCTTTAGTGATTCGGCAGACATCAAGATGATAATCAAGTTCCTCACACACTCGGCGCAGCATGTCCCCATCAATGAGTTCGAAAGCATTGTTGATACGAGCTCGCAATTCTGGCACGTTTCTTGGTAGAGGAGGTTTAAACATTGAATCTTTCACATCACTATGCGTGAAACTTGCCCGCACGCGTTCAACCGTTTCTTCGCTCACTGCAGGCCGACTCGTTGATTTCCCCTTACAGAGGCATCCAGAAGCTTTAAACTGCGCATACCATCGCCGAATGGAGTTAGCAGTTGGTGGATCTTTGTTAAACTTCGTCCTGAAGTGTCGCTGCACTGTTATGACTGACTGATGTGAGTGCATTTCAAGCACGACATACGCTTTCTCGGCTCCTGTCGCCATTTTGTCTCACTGCGCTCTCGAGCGCTCTGGCGGCAGAAACCTGAAGTTCGGCTTCAGTCGAACAAAACTTTATGTGTTTTTCTACGTATCTGTAGTGTGTCGTGACCATATGTCAATGAATGGAGCTACAGTGAATTTATGAAATCGCTTCAATCATTTGTAATAGCCCTGTATATCCAGAAAGAATCAATATATCAAGGTGTGGTTTTCTCCAAATTAAAGCGGGCAATATGCCAAATTTCCTGACTTTCGCAAGTAATTTTTTCGTTTATAACAGCCGAATCACGACAGCGACGTTGTTTTTATTCCCTAATGCAGTTATAAAATTTTCCTGTGGCGCCTGAAAGAAGTTTCTAAGAGAATTTCGACAACATAACATGTATGGGACTAGATCAAACAGTATCCCTGTCCTGCCGTCAAGAAAAGACGTTCCACACACATCTGCCCTATTATGCCAGATGTAAGCAAATACATGACTCAGGTATGATTCGTGTTTTATTGTCACGGCCGTCATACAAGGCTCTCAAAATGTTGATCTTGAGCATTGCTACGCTCTATAAAGTGATCATGGAGAAACCATACTGCACGCTGAATTTCACCTGCAGTTGACGACAGCATAGCACGCTGTTATAAGGCATTTCATGTCTTCGGGTGTTGTCGGTGTTACCTGACACACCTCTTGTTTTAATTTTCGCTGTAGATAAAAGTGTAGCAATGTTAAACGTCGTGAGTGTGCAGACCAATTTGCATTTCCCGAAAGACCATTCCAACGTACTTCGAATGTTCTCTTAAGAGGAGCTCTCGTTAAATGTGCAGTACGGAAGGCACGATGTTGGAAGCACACTGATTGCCTTATGTCCAGTGGAGTATCTTCCAATAACTGGAAGCTGCCAACATAAGTAACGTAGAAGTAACTATCCTCGGAGTAGTGAAGCAACTTAGATCACTTAATAAAAGCAAGTCTTCTGGTCCAGACTGTATACCAATTAGGTTCCTTTTGGAGTATGCTTATGCATTAGCTCCATACTCAACAATCATATACAACCGTTCGCTCGACTGAAGATCCGTACCCAAAGACTGAAAAGTTGCACAGGTCACACCAATATTCAAGAAAGGTAGTAGGAGTAATCCACTAAATTACAGGCCCATATCGTTAACGTCGATATGCAGGAAGATTTTGGAACATATATTGTGTTCGAACATTATGAATTACCTCGAAGAAAACTGTCTATTGACACATAGTCAACATGGGTTTAGAAAACATCGTTCTTGTGAAACACAACTGGCTATTTATTCAGTGCTACTGATAAGGGATTTCAGATCGATTCCCTATTTCTGGTTTTCTGGAAGCCTTTTGACACTACCACACAAGCGGCTTGTAGTGAAATTGCGTGCTTATGAAATATCGTCTCAGTTATGTGACTGGATTTGCGATTTCCTGTCAGAGAGGTCACAGTTCGTAGTAATTGACTGAAAGTCATCGAGTAAAACAGAAGTTATTTTCTGGCGTTCCCCAAGGTAGTGTTATAGGCCCTTTCCTGTTCCTTATCTATATAAACGATTTGGGAGACAATCTGAGCAGCCGTCTTAAGTTGTTTGCAGATGACGCTGTCGTATATCGACTAATAAAGTCAGAAGATCAAAACAAATTGCAAAACGATTTAGAAAAGGTATCTGAATGGTGCGAAAATTGGCAATTAACTCTAAATAACGAGAAGTGTGAGGTCACCCACATGAGTGCTAAAAGGAATTCGTTAAACTTCGGTTACACGATAAATCAGTCTAATCTAAAAGCCGTAAATTCAACTAAATACGTAGGTATTACAATTACGAACAACTTACATTGGAAGGAACGCATAGAAAATGTTCTGGGGAAGGCTAACCACTGCGTTTTATTGGCAGGACACTTAGAAAATGTAACAGATCTACTACGGAGACTGCCTACACTACGCTTATCCGTCCTCTTTTAGAATACTGCTGCGCGGTGTGGGATCCTTATCAGACAGGACTGACAGAGTTCAAAGAAGAAATATGGGAGAGAGTGTCACAGACATGATACAGGATTTGGGATGGGCATCATTAAAAGAAAGGCGTTTTTAGTTGCGACGGAATCTTCTCACGAAATTCCAATCACCAACTTTCTCCTCCGAATGCGAAAATATTTTGTTGACACCGACCTCCATAAGGAAAAACGATCACCACGATAAAATAAGGGAAATCAGAGCTCGTACGGAAAGATATAGGTGTTCGTTCTTTCCGCGCGCTATACGTGACTGGAATAATAGAGAATTGTGAAGGTGGTTCGATGAACTCTCTGCCAGGCACTTAAATATGATTTGCAGAGTATACGTGTAGTTGTAGATATAGATGAATTGCGACAGCAGCATATCTTAGGGACTCGATATATGTAGTTGAGCGTGTTTAGATTCCCATCAATAAAACAGGACCAATGGTGCGGACCTTGAAAAAGAAACACCAGACGTGGATAGACCAAGAGCGTTTTTGTCTACTTCTTTGAGTCAGCGTGGATTTTCAGCTGACAGTGCGTATTGCGGAGATTGACTTGCCCTGGGCTTGTAAACGATGGTTCTTCCTTAAATAAAATTTTGCATGTATATGTGCATCACTTTGCACTTTCCTTAGACGACATTCGGGGAATTGTAACCAATTTTGTAAGTCATTGCCACGAAGTTGTAGGTGTAGCGAAATGTGAAGGATTGAAATGTGACGGGATGTAGTGTTCACAGACCACACGTTTGGTTGATTACTCTCGTACTTCTAAGATGCCTCTTAGTGACATTTACATTGAAATTTTTATAATGTTTGCAAAGACAGAGCGTGAGTGCTTGGCACGATCTGGTTTCTCTTTAGCATGCAACCACACCGTTGCTCTAATAGTTTGGCGACATCAACCATAAACGATACTAACTTTTTTGACTGTCGTATACATCGTGCATATCTTAATAGCTTTATGAGCAAGTTATCTGATTGCTTCAACAGCAGAACACTGACTGATAAACGCGAGAACCGTACCTGAGCTTTGTGTTTGCTTATATTTAGTGTAATAGGGCAGACGTTTGTGGAACCTCTTTTCCCGACGGCTGAACAGTGGTTTGCGACGTTGTTGTCTTGATACTATTTGATCAAGTCTCATACACGTTATGGCGCTGAAGTTCCTTTAGAAGTATATGATTCCATTACAGAAAAACAAAATCGCTGTCGTAATTTGACTACTAAAACAGATAAAAATTTCTTGCAACTTCAGAAAATGCACAATATTGTCGGCTTTAACTTGGCAAAATCGCACCTGGATATATTGATTAATTCTAGATGTACACTCCTGGAAATTGAAATAAGAACACCGTGAATTCATTGTCCCAGGAAGGGGAAACTTTATTGACACATTCCTGGGGTCAGATACATCACATGATCACATTGACAGAACCACAGGCACATAGACACAGGTAACAGAGCATGCACAATGTCGGCACTAGTACAGGGTATATCCACCTTTCGCAGCAATGCAGGCTGCTATTCTCCCATGGAGACGATCGTAGAGATGCTGGATGTAGTCCTGTGGAACGGCTTGCCATGCCATTTCCACCTGGCGCCTCAGTTGGACCAGCGTTCGTGCTGGATGTGCAGACCGCGTGAGACGACGCTTCATCCAGTCCCAAACATGCTCAATGGGGGACAGATCCGGAGATCTTGCTGGCCAGGGTAGTTGACTTACACCTTCTAGAGCACGTTGGGTGGCACGGGATACATGCGGACGTGCATTGTCCTGTTGGAACAGCAAGTTCCCTTGCCGGTCTAGGAATGGTAGAACGATGGGTTTGATGACGGTTTGGATGTACCGTGCACTATTCAGTGTCCCCTCGACGATCACCAGTGGTGTACGGCCAGTGTAGGAGATCGCTCCCCACACCATGATGCCGGGTGTTGGCCCTGTGTGACTCGGTCGTATGCAGTCCTGATTGTGGCGCTCACCTGCACGGCGCCAAACACGCATACGACCATCATTGGCACCAAGGCAGAAGCGACTCTCATCGCTGAAGACGACACATCTCCATTCGTCCCTCCATTCACGCCTGTCGCGACACCACTGGAGGCGGGCTGCACGATGTTGGGGCGTGAGCGGAAGACGGCCTAACGGTATGCGGGACCGTAGCCCAGCTTCATGGAGACGGTTGCGAATGGTCCTCGCCGATACCCCAGGAGCAACAGTGTCCCTAATTTGCTGGGAAGTGGCGGTGCGGTCCCCTACGGCACTGCGTAGGATCCTACGGTCTTGGCGTGCATCCGTGCGTCGCTGCGGTCCGGTCCCAGGTCGACGGGCACGTGCACCTTCCGCCGACCACTGGCGACAACATCGATGTACTGTGGAGACCTCACGCCTCACGTGTTGAGCAATTCGGCGGTACGTCCACCCGGCCTCCCGCATGCCCACTATACGCCCTCGCTCAAAGTCCGTCAACTGCACATACGGTTCACGTCCACGCTGTCGCGGCATGCTACCAGTGTTAAAGACTGCGATGGAGCTCCGTATGCCACGGCAAACTGGCTGACACTGACGGCGGCAGTGCACAAATGCTGCGCAGCTAGCGCCATTCGACGGCCAACACCGCGGTTCCTGGTGTGTCCGCTGTGCCGTGCGTGTGATCATTGCTTGTACAGCCCTCTCGCAGTGTCCGGAGCAAGTATGGTGGGTCTGACACACCGGTGTCAATGTGTTCTTTTTTCCATTTCCAGGAGTGTATTTGGAGTGGTAGTCTTACCTGCTTACCCTGTATACTTTCATTACAGCGTCACGTACGTGCAACGTCAGCAGACGGCAGTCGATCTCGCCATGAACAGTTGTCATAACGATTTGACTCATCATTGTATCCATAAATAATTACTGTGTATGCCATGTGTGGAAAACTTATTGTATCCTCATCAAATAAGTGTAGAATACTGACAGACAATTTTTGCGTAATACAGGGTGTTTATAAACGAATATCGGGGTTTTAACGCTTTATAATATTTATTACATTAAACTTACAGTTATAAATGATATGTCAAATGAAAGAGCAACTCAAACAGTTTGACCAAGAACCTTATAAATGCTCACTGGCATAGCGAAGTACACGACTGGTTGAACTTCACTGTACCCATGCGCCGGATAGGCTGCAAGGGGCCCAATGACAGGGCTTGCTTTGCATGCGTTCACCCGACTTAACGCCATGCGATTTTTTCCTTTGGGGCTTCATCAAGGGTCTTGTGTACGTGCCTCCGCTACCAGCAGACGTCCCAGAATCAAGAAACCGGATTGAAGCAGCTGTTGCTACAATCACTGAAGACAGACTTATCAACGTTCGGGAAGAACTCGGTTATAGATTTGATGTGTGCCGTGTGACAAATGGTGCTCACATTGAACATTTATAAGGGTCTTGGTAAAACTGTTTGAGTTGCTCTTTCATTTGACATCTCGTTTATAACTGTAGGTTTAATATAATAAATATTATAAACCGTTAAAATCCCGATATTCATTTATAAACACCTTTATTATCTCTTTTAGGTATCATCAGCATTACCTGAAAATCGGTCATGCTGCAGCTCATTCGAGCCTGGTGATCTAGTGGTAAAGTGTGCATCCGGAAATCAAAAGAACGTGGGATGTAATCTCGGTCGCACCACAGAATATTTCAGTTTGCCTTTAACCTAGCCTTTACCCATCAATTATGTGAAGTTTCACCAGGAACGACCCTTTCTGCGGTATAATTACTGGGGTAGGATAGCTACACGCAAGTCACCAAAGTGGCTGCGATTTCCGCCGTCCAGTTTATATAAAATTACGAATTTTACACATTAGCATGAACATGAAAATCAAACTGCTAGCGTACCACCCTAAGTGTACAGCATTCCGTTCTACAGCTCGAAATGCATTTACTGCATCAAAGAACGCTTCCAGCAATGCAGAAGTGGTAGGCGTTTAGAATTGGGTTACCATTGATTTAGTTTGTGTTGACAAAGACAATCTAAATAATTTTTATACTTTGGCACATATACTTCCTCGAAATATTTTGGCATACAAGACGTTAATTTTGTCCGAAGCTTTCTGGAAAAGGATCTGCATTTGTTTCTGTAGATAAACCATTATGTTTTCGATCTCTTCGTACGCGTAAAATAACCCCTGATGATATGTGTGTAATTTCAATTAAAGCACGTTGTGGTGCTCCTAAATTCAGTGTTATGGATGATTGCACCGTATAGACAAGATTTGAATAAGGGATATGGTAAATTAAAAGCATACAAGCGCTTGACCCTACTGTTTCCTGTGATACGTACGAGGAAGGTAGCACAGCCTAGCCATCACAATTTCCCCATGAATGTGGGTACTATCCCGCCGTTGTACACACAGTACACCCTGGACGGAACTGATACGGCAGTGTACTCAAGAAGTATAGCAGCGCCTACTTCAGTCTTCGACGGACGAACTTGCCAAATGAACGAGCAAATGGCGTCTGTCCTTAAATAGTGCCAAGACAAACACCACGGTCGTTGCCAGGTGTTGACGCAAGCAGAGGTGATGCGCATTACTACCCTGGCACAGCGCGACGGAACGCTAGTGACCGACACGTCCGTGACTCGCCGGCAGCGCAGATGAGCCTGCTTGTCCTGCCCAACAGCAAAGTTGACCCCGAGCCCAGCGTCACTGGTCAAAAGAAGTACTCACTCACTCATGCCATTCTTTTATTTTTCGTTACATTTAACTCGGAACTGTAATTATTTCTTTAAAACGAGATATGAATTTAATCTCGAAATTGTTTCTTAATCTTGAAATTATTTCTTTTTCATTGTTATCGCGAAATTTTAGTTATCAGTATTGGAGGAGGAGGAGGAGATTAGTGTTTAACGTCCCGTCGACAACGAGGTCATTAGAGACGGAGCGCAAGCTCGGGTGAGGGAAGGATGGGGAAGGAAATCGGCCGTGCCCTTTCAGAGGAACCATCCCGGCATTTGCCTGAAGCGATTTAGGGAAATCACGGAAAACCTAAATCAGGATGGCCGGAGACGGGATTGAACCGTCGTCCTCCCGAATGCGAGTCCAGTGTGCTAACCACTGCGCCACCTCGCTCGGTATCAGTATTGGAACTTAACAGCAAAAAACCAGAGTTGGTTCCCTACAAACTTAATTATGTATGTAATTAGACAGCTCAGCTATAGGCTTTGATGAGTGAGTTTGCGAGTACCAAAATATGCGACATAAATGGTCGTACCTTTTGACTGCAAAAACTCAGAAGCTTAAACTGCTTACACTGCCAAGTGACCGTAGACGTCAGTGTTTGAAATCAATAGTAGCTTGATATGCTCCTGAGAAAAAGAGGTCTTAATAGACGAACAGACAGACCGACAGAGGGCCAACGAACGGCAAAATTGTGATATAATTACAAATTAACAAGTATCGAATTTTTTATTGTGCTTATACTGTGAAACTTTGTTTCTTGCCAAATTTCAAGATTCTAAGTCAAGTGGGTAGTACATTGTAGGTTTTTATGAGTCAGTTTGCGGATATGAAAATGTATGGCGTAAGTGGCCGTATCTTTCGATAGCATCGACTTAAAAGCATAAATTTTTTACACCGCCGCGGTATTGTAGACCTTATTATTTGCCAAAATTTCTACTTCATATTTCTACCCGTGCCTGAGAAAGATGGGTTGGACTCACTAGGTGTTGAGCAAATTCAACCCCAATTGCAGGGTTTCAGCTGCCTGCCATCCTGCTTACTGCAGAGGTCCGGAGTAATCTTAGAATTAGTGCAGTACAGGAGAATTTGCACTCCTGAATGTGTTTTTAATACACCCTAAGACAAAAAAAAAAAAAAAAAAAAAATGACGCACCACGAAGGAATTATGGGAATGGGACGGATCTCCTCTCAGCTGAGAACGTGTGGAGCATTGTGGGCAGGGAGATGTGATGTATATGAACAGACAACCAAATCATTACAAGTTCAGGAAAAACGGGTAATTATTCAAGAGAAAGAGCTTCACAAACTGAGGAAGTCGATAAATCATTAATCCACCTCTGGCCCTTATGCAAGAAATCACTCGGCTTGGCGTTGATTAACAGATTTGTTGGACGTCCTCCTGACGGATGTTGCGCCAAATTGTGTCCAATTGTGACGTTGGCTCGTCAAAATCCCAAGATGGTTGGAGGGGCCTGCCCACAATGCTCCACACGTTCTCAGCTGAGAGGAGATCCGTCAACCTTTCCGACCACGATAGGGTTCGGTAGGAACGAATACAAGCAGTAGAAACTCGTGCTACATACGGGCGGGCATTATCTTGGTGAAATGTAAGTCCATGACAGGTTGCACGAAGGGCAACAAAAAAGGGCGTGAATATCGTCGACATACCGCTGTGATGATAACCCAAGGAGTCCTGCTATGAAAAGAAATGGCACCTGAGACCATCAGTCCTAGTTGTCGGGCCCTGTGGTGATCGACAGTCAGGTTGGAAGCCCACTGCTGTCTGGGGTGTCTACAAACACTCATCAGCCTGGAATCTCATTGACTGTAGTAAAATTGTCTTCAGTGGTGAGTCCCGCTTCGAACTGAGCCCCGATGACCAACGAAAACGTGTCTGAAGACACCCTGGACTGTGGTGGAATACTATCGCCCGCCACATGACCCGACAATCAGGAGTGATGGTCTGCGTCACCATTTCTTTTCGTAGCATGAACCCTTTGGTTCTTAACCAAGGCACCCTTACGGCACAGCGGTACGTCGACGATATTCCACGCACGGTTTTGTTACCCTTCATGGCAAGCCATCCTGGAACAACATTTCAGCAATATAACGCTCACCCTCGTACGGGGACGGTTTCTACTGCTTGTATTTGTGCATGCCAAATCCTACCTTGACCAGCAAAAGATCGTGGGATGGAATCTCGGTCAACGGTCAACCGATCTCTCCCAAGCTGAGAACGTTTGGAGCATTATGGGCAGGGCCCTCCAACCAACTAGGGAATTTGACGATCTAACATGCCAAATGGACAGAATTTGACACGATGTCCCTCTGGAGGACATCCAACAACTCTATCACTCAGTGCCAATCCGGACAACTGCTCGTATTAGGGCGAGAGGTGAACCAACGGATTACTGTCCTGCTCAATTTTCAAACTCTTTCTCTTGAATAAATAATCCAATTTTCCCGAAATCGTGATCATTCTTTGTACATATACATCACATCTACCGATTTCCGCCACATTCGGATATTTCCTTTGTGGTGCGTCCTTTTCTTTGTCCTTTGGTTTTTCTGACATGTTCCACATCCTGGAGGACCTCCTCACTACGGATCAATTGGAATGAAAGTAAATCTAATCTAATCCAAAAGAGTAAACATTATTTTATGAGATTTTAACTGAGCACTGCAACTCTGTAGCTGTAGTTACGGATGGGTCTAAACAGAGGGACTCCGTTGGTTTATCTGTTGTTTATCCCGATAGTGTCCTCAAGATCCGATTGCCTCACGAGTTCTCTGTCTTCGACGCAGAATTATGCGCGATCTTGCCGGTACTGGAGCAGATTAGATGTATTCGAAGTTCTAAATTGTTTGTCCTTTGCGATTCCCTAAGTGCCCTTCACACTCTGCACCGCTTGTACCCAGCAGATAAATTAGTCCAGAATATCCAGAACACCTTCCTCCATCTTAAAAGGCTCTGGAACGAGGTGTCTGTCTGTTGGGTGCAGCGCACACGGGTATTGCGGGTAACGAAAGGGCGGATGTAGCAGCCAAGGAGGCGTGTCGCGATCCTCAGGTCAGTGTGCCATCCCCTTGCATTATATCGCCTCGCTGTTGAGGTACAGTCATGCGTTGATGGAGGAAGAGTGGCTGGAAGTGATAGTCAGACAATAAGTTCCGTCTAGTAAAGCCCACAAAGCGGCCCTGGCGTACCTCTTTCCAGCCCCACAGATGGGATGAGGTCTTCCTTAGTCGTATTCGCATAAGCCACAGCCTTATGTCACATGGCTTCTTGCTGCGGCTAGAGGACCCTCCAATATGTGGTGCTTGTGGCGTACGTATCACTGCGCACCACATTTTATTAGACTGTGTTTTCTTTTCAGACCAGAGGGCAGCGGCATATTTGCCCTCCATTTTAAGTGACTTTCAGATAAGTGTGGTTAGCGTTATAAGATTTTTTGATTTGTCCAACATCTTTCCGAAGATTTTCGGGAGGTGCTCTTAATGTGGCTCACATCTGTTTTTTGTAAGTGGTCAGCCAGTCACATATCCCTGTGCCTTTCTTTTAGCTCTTCTATTGTTTTACTTATGTTTTAGTCCCAAGTATAGCACCTTTCAACCTTTCTTTGTTGTCTTAAGGTATAGTGATTGTGTGGGCCGACGCGAGTGTGATGTAATGAATAAGTGCCCATTTGTAGGTTTACTCATCACTTTGTGACAACAATTATCGTCATTAGATCCACATTTGTTTCTTTTAATACGTGTAAGGGCGCTGATAATCTCGCTGCTAAGGCCCAGAAACTCCAAACACACACACACACACACACACACACACACACACACACACACACAGCAAGAGAGAAGTCTTAACATACAACAAAATGATCCTATGAGGGTTCTGTTTTCACCGACTAAGGTACGTAACCCTAAAAAGAAGAGGAAACGAAAATACGAAGCAAAAGAAGTATTCATAGAGTGTGTATTGTTCATTCTTTTACAAATACGCATAACGTCTGTACGCAATCAGAACCATTGACGTAAGACTGGGCCATTTTTGTGGAATTACAATTGCAGTTTAAATGAGCACGAGACTGGGTCTTAATTGTCAGCAACTGTGTTCCACAATTGAAGATGAAATAACTGAGTTATTTCAGATTGTTCATAGTTACAGAGGCATTGGAAGCGGAACCATGCCAAGGTGATCCTAGTAGTGGATCAACAAGAACGTCAGTCCATTCTGTTAGTGCAAGTTGCCTACATCAGGAGCAGGTATGCACTCAGGGCAAATCTATTGTTCTCCTTTGATTGACAGGTACCTAACCTATTGTTCTGCTAAAAGGATCCATGCTTTTGATTGACAGGCACTTAACCTATTGCTCCCCCGCCCCCTCAGGAAACCTCACCCCTCGCTGATACCGCTACAGTTTCAGGTCTGAATTATTGAATGGCCCCACTCACTCTTATCAGTTTGATTGACTACTTAATTAAATTGATAAATTAATTAATCTCTCCCCCTCTGGTAAACCCCCTCTCCTCCCACCCTCCCTCCGGGAAATTAGCAGGAAAAAGATTCAGTTGATCAGTCATTTGGAGGGAATTCGGTTGCAGTGTGTGTAATATTGTTTAAACACTTTAGACGATGTATAGAACATTATCTAATTACTTATGGCAGTGTATGGAATATAGTTTATTTATTCAGTCAAATAGTTTGTCTGGAAATCGATTGCTGTGTATGGAATATATGGAAATCGGTGGAGAGGAAGGATCTCATAACAGTATTTGCCTTGCTCATCATTCTCTGCTGTTTGTAAACATACCGTTCTTGTAAGAAGTAATTACATGGGGCAAATATGTTTCATAATCTAATGTTGGCACTGCATTCTGGGTGTCTTAACATAATGTTTGGGCCTTTGTCGGCAAATAACCTATAGTTCTATAAAGTGGTTTTCGAAAAAAAAAAAATGTTCAAATGTGTGTGAAATCTTATGGGACTTAACTGCTAAGGTCATCAGTCCCTAAGCTTACACGCTACTTAACCTAAATTATCCTAAGGACAAAACACACACACCCATGCCAAAGGGAGGACTCGAACCTCCGCCGGGACCAGCCGCACAGTCCATGACTGCAGCGCTTTAAACCACTCGGCTAAACCCGTGCGGTGTGGTTTTCCACGGCACCCCTATTTCCTTAAACTATTGTATCGCATTTGATACCAAATTAAGTAATTAGTTATGTCCTCCCACCATTTTCTGGTACTCTTTTCGAATTTCACATACTTCTTGAACTCCATTTCTGGCGCATTCTTGTTTGTCACCCACCCCCCTTAAACTATTGTACTGCGTTTTACACAAAAATTATGCAAATTAACCTAGTGTTCTGCACTTAACATGCTGTTCTGCCCCATGTCACTCACTCACACACACCCTCTCCTTAACAGTTGTACCGTTAATACCAATTTGATATGAAAAATTTATACAAATTAATTAATTCGATATTCTTCACATGTATGGGGTAGTTTCTTTTTAATTTGCAGCATCCTATTGGTCAATGAAATTGATGAAATATAGTTTAAACAAAAGATCGCTAATAAAAAACGTGATGCCCAACACCGCCGACTCTGCACAGGTGTCCGTTCGGGTCCCACAAGCATGAGGTGGTAACATCTTTTTCATACACCCGAGAAATTCCTGCCAAAATATGTGTTCACCTAGGCACCGTTGCTGGCGCGATGACGTATAGCTGAGGTGCAGGTCCAGCGCCAACAGAGATGTTCCAACGCTTCCTTTCCTAGCAATCCTAATGGGACAGCCCATCCATCACTGAATTTACTTGTGAGACTGCTGCTGCTGCCCGTGTGGGAGCACCGTCCGCCATTGTTTTCTGCAGATGACGCTTTCAGCAGCAAAATACTGTTTTGTACACATCGCCATATTGCACTGGCAGTTAAACTGTGCAGAAGTTGTCTGCAGATCATCAAATACATACAAGACTCACAATAATACTGGGAACCACAAACATATTTACCAGTGTAACTACAATTAAATATAAGAATTGCTGCTGCAGACTGACACCAATCGCTTTACATGTAATGTCTCATATGGACGGCTATGGTTCTGGAACGAAGCTCAATATCTATAGCACACATAATTTTCCACGTAAAAATCTCTCTCATACCCTCGCAGTTATCATTGCGGTGAATCTATACGTCCCGTCTCTACGATAGGACACACACTCATTTTCTCTGGTCATGCCACAACATAAGCCAGAGTAACATTACACTGCAATATATACACATTTTACACAAACAGTGCAGTTATCTTTTATACCTGTACAGCGCCTGAAAAAGTTATGATATACCTGCACTCACACTGGCTATATGTCTCGATTCTCCTCAGCCCTAGGAAATTATCTGACAAAGTCTTCGAATCAGCGCTTTTGGAAGGTGCTGCATCCTGCCAAGATTCTCTCAAACAAGTGTTATGAAGGACAGGCGTCCTCGGGCATGGTTGTGTGTGATGTCTTTAGGTTAGTTAGGTTTAAGTAGTTCTAAGTTCTAGGGGCTGATGACCTCAGACGTTAAGTCCCATAGTGCTCAGAGCCATTTAAACCATTCTGATACAACAACAAGGAAAATGCGAGGTACCCTTAGGGGTACTGATGAGGGGACGTATTGTTACAGCCGTATTGCCTGACCCGTTTGTACACTATTAGAGGTCCAATTGAACACTTGCTTTGCTATATTGTGCAGCTGTTTATGAAATGAACCTATCACCACTTACGTTTGGATATACTTGTCAGTGCATTGAAATCACAATTCACAATGTCCAATATATCATTCTATTATGACTAGGCATATGTAATTGTTTTTTGTTTTTATGTGAATAGTAGTTTGATTCCTTCCCACGGAAGTATGTTGGAACATAAGCCACGGTACCTTTACGTTCAAGTAGCAACATGTGCACCGACAGTTAAACCTTGCAAAGTGGCCTACAGATCATCAAATACGAAAAGACTCCTACTCAATTACACTGCTCTCCCCTGAGGACAGGAGCTTGAATATTAGGGAGCATGAAACCGATCTCCAACCAAGCAATATATCACCGCATACCGTGCCAATGTAGTAAACATACAATTCGTATCCTGTGCCATAAAAAAAACGCCCCTTTTACATCATTCGTATAGCTATCGACCACCAGACACTCATACATATACCACGAAGACAGACAGCACCGTATATACTCTTCGCAGCACTAGATATTTTCCCGCAGCTGACAGTCACAAGTTATCCACTCTCGACGTGTGACCAGAGCGCCCTCAGCAGACCGAAGTCACTTTCAGAACTGTTCTGCAAATTCGGGCTCGTTTCTCCTCGGTACAAACGCGTTACTCTTTCTGGTCCGGACCTGCATGCTTGCTTGATTGCTTTTCTACACCCATCTCCAGACTCTGGGATTACAAGAACACATGTATTTTCGCATGGTTTGCCATAATATTATACCATTTTCGCGATACTTCTTGATATCAAGCACACAGCAGTACCCTACCCATCGCTCGCGCAACATAATTCTGAAGATATTGAGTGGAAATTATTTCATAGTACGAATTCTTTCGTTGTAAATCGATAAATTATCATAGACGCAGTTCTACTCGAGGTACTGGAAGTATCTGGCTAGTTCAGCTTTCACTAGGATCGCTAGTGAGCCAAACCCCCACCCCACAAAATGTTCAACACCCATTGGTTCACGATAAGATCACGTAATACTACGTCATCACATCTATATAAGGAATCGCTCTCTAGAAATCTCATTTCGCATTCCTTGCTAGAATATCATACCATTTTCGCGGTACTTCTCGATATCAAGCACAGAGCAGTATCCTACCGATCGCGCAATATAATTCCGAAGATATAGACTGGAATTATTTCTCTAGAAACCCGAAACTTTAGCTAGGTGGGGCGTGCTGTAAACCACTGACTAGAAACTTGTCACGTCTGCGAAGACATTTACTCGGAAACTCGAAAAAAAATATATGGAAAACTGATATTTCGGCTTGCTAATACCAACGTCGGTGATGTAACAAATTCCAAATCACCCCTATAATTTACAAAGCCAAATAACATGTTTCTCATGTCTAGAGAACCAGCAAAAGTGTCTTCCACTTGCTAGAAGCATACACCACAATCGATGTACTCTCATCTAAATAAAGACGCGAAATGTGAAGAAGCAGTCAACCGAACAATTTGGACGGGTGGGAATAATGGCTCAGCACAAACACACATCCATACAGGGTCCGCCGCTCGTGGTCTCGCGGTAGCGTTCTCGCTTCCCGAGCAAGGGGTCCCGGGTTCGATTCCCGGCGGGGTCAGGGATTTTCACCTGCCTCGAGATGACTGGGTGTTTGTGTTGTCCTCATCATTTCATCATCATCCAGGAAAGTGGCGAAATTGGACTGAGCAAAGGTTGGGAAATTGTACGGGCGCTGATAACCACGCAGTTGAGCGCCCCACAAACCAAACATCATCATCATCACACATCCATACTGAATCTTCTCAAATCTCCACGCGATCACGAAAGCTATCCAACACATACTAAGTATTAGTTCGCTATTCGGTCGTCTAGAGGACAACGCGGTTAAGACGTCTACATTCCTATGACCCAACAGGTCTCTCCCTACAGACAGATCTTCCTGTTAATGGGAAACATGAACTGTCCCCGCGCAGGTCACCAGCACTGCACGCCAAGCACGCACAGGTAGAATCATCATCCTAACAAATCGGTCACAGATATATTTTATCCCTGTACTTACAACTAAATGTTATGATCGCGGTCTCAGTTGAGAGACATTCGACAGTGAGCGAAGTATCAGAAATACAACCTGCTGACGGCTGTGGCTCTGGAAATAGAAATATCAGTACCATTCTTATGACTTGCCCTACTCTTCCCTTTGCTAACACAGTACCCCACCTCAAATCCATACCTTCCTTACGAATGGACATAGTCATTTCCTTTACACGTGTCAGAACACAAACACATACTTTATAAGCCTGATGCTCAAGGTGAACCTATCACACACCCCCTGCTATTAAGTATAATACTGATCACTGGCGATACGAATTAACACTGGCTGAAAATTAACGATGGGTGAGCATGCCTCATAAGTTTTTCTTGTGAGTGCTACCACTGTGTCTTAGAAAAAGAGGTTTAATCGTCTTACAAACTGCCAGATGTTGAAAAACCCGATCCCAACAACTATCGTATGTTACTATCACAGACGGTCTTGGTTCGACATGTGCACACAAGTATCCATGTTAAAAGCTAAACCGGTTTTATAAATCCACGAATCATGTGGTTTTTCCAGACAAATACCGAGATGATGATCGTAGGAGCGTATATTACCAGACCAGTAGTTTGGTTACACATAACCCACGATGCAACCTCGTCATAAAACCGTTCAATTTTGAAAGTGATTCGGCTAAGGAACGTGGTATGAAACCGCTATTTGCAACCCCCTTACGCCGCTGCCACTAGATATTTCGCCAGTATTTGTAACGTATTCTGTATCGATACTATGTCAGAGGTTCTGCGCTGCATCCACAGAGTTATAGGCGATGACTGAGAAGGATCACAAAGAGTTGTAGATGGTGTGCTGATTGAGGTCGTAAGAAATGTACACTAGCTTATCAGATCTCTAGTGTTACGCTATCTGCTAGAAATGATATGTATGATTTGGATTCAAGTCTTTCCATTCAACCACGTACCTGGGTTGGATCCTATGGAGAAGTCCTCTAATGATTCACTCACTAGTGAATCATATTTCTGGCACTCTCATATCTCGAAACGAGCCACTTTTCTCGAACCTGTCTGCTCCAGTAATACTCCAACATGGTTTTAGGTAGCCCCTATGCATCTTGTAACAACCCCTCAGACTCTACACTACTGTCCCTATAGCTTTGTGCATGTGATTGTTCCAATGTAAGTCGGAGCTGAGTAGAAGACGGAGAAAGCTATATCTACAACCTTCTGCAACCCACGTAGAAACAGGATAAGCTGCGACAGGAGTGTGTTTTGACCATTCCATGGAAACGGGAACTGAGATAAGGACGAGGGTTTCTGCTACTTCACGAAGGTGAACCCCCAAACTACATACAAGTACTATAGATCCACGTCCATTCACATCTATCTCCCGAAAATGCTATCTTCGTTATTTTCTACCATCAATCAGAGAAAAATTACAAACTATAAAAGCTCAACTAACTTCATCTGATAGCGAACTAGATAACATTTTTACTGCATTTCCCTCCTCGAATATATAGAAAACAAATATCACAAGCATGCAGGCATAGAGGACATGTGAAAATCCTATTAAATATACAGGTATTGATCAACTGCACAGACCGGTTTAAAGTTCCATTCACTGTACTCTAGGAGGATGATCATATCCTGCGGACTATACTGTAAGTTGCAATAGACGCCGCCCTATGGCCCTGTCTCGTTGTTTGAAACATTTGTTTTTGCTCTAACACACATTGTCCACTGCCAAACATTTTTTATTTCTGCCATGACCTCGAGGTCTGTGTCAGGTTCTAAACTGACATTAAGACATTCTGATCCACTACCTCTCGCAGACAACAAGGACATCACCCCAAACTACAGTTATCCAAGACGTCGCACTGTGACGCGATTGACGTCATTCAAGATGGCTGCCGTGACGTCAGCTTATGACACAAGTACCGTTACCTAAGGTGGCTGGAAAGTGGCACATCCCCCTGCCAAGCCCCCCTGGCGGGAAGTTTGAATTTTGGAGGGAAGATAGGTCAATTGGGCCACCTCTAGACGTCGCACTGTGTAAATCATATTGTTACCATTGTTGCCACAACACACCACACACACTGGATGATTTTAAGTAAAAGTCATTTACAACATAAGGAAATTGGACGAATTTTACGGCGTTGGCGTGCGTTTCCAAATTGCATTTAAACTCATCTGTCAAATCGACCAAATAGCTGATGGCTCTGCTTTCCATTTCGACTGATTCCTCACATTGCAGTCATGTACGCAATCACTATTTCAGTGCTATCCATCCCCACAAGGTGTCACCCCGCCAAAAATCTCCTCCAACTCAGACAAGCGTGCCAGTGTGCCACTGGAGAGATGAGATGGAAAAGACACTGCCAAAGTAGTGAAATAATAAGCACCACAGTTGATACTGTGAACAATTTTAGCACTTTTACACTAATTTCAACACTGACCAATGATGTGACATCGTGTTTCCCAGTTTCAGTATCATAGCTAAACTGCCCCTTCTCCACTTTGCGAGTATCATTACGAATGTGGATAGATGACTATGCAGTACATCCATTCATTGTTAATTCTCGAACACATGCATCACCAAAGTATATCAGCAACACTCTACATGTTTCTAACACTTCGACCATAGTGCTTAATTTACGATCTATCTCTATGCTGATGGGAGTCACAGAGCATTCTCACAGTCTTAGGGTAAAATTAGAGACTGAAAGACTCCCCTCACATTGTCATTGACCAACCCGCCCTGCAGCACCGTCACCAATTTAATCTGCAACCGACCAGAAGTAGTCCACTAAATTCCACGTCTCGTGAATGAATGGAGCTTACCGAGTCCTCACCCATCCAAGTGCACAACATTTCTCGAGATTCGCCAAAGTCGAGGAGGTTAGTACTCCTTATTGATGTATAGTGACAGATTTGAAAGTGTCGTGACGTAAAATCTGACGGTTAAGAAGAACAAGAAACAGATGGTTTTTATTCGCGATGAAGCTCCAGGCGGATGGAGTACGACGCATTTTTACGTAAATCAACAAAGCTATCGATTTTAAAGTATTATTCCAGAGTCTAGGATCAGTACCTGGAAGGTATTGGTAAGAGAGAACATAAACATATGCACTCCTAAGGCTACGACGTTCTGCACTTAAAACGGGCTATAATGTTAGATAGCTTGAGTTTCCGACCTATCAGTCGTATGGAATGTAGCGCTGTTAATATTCCAGTGTAAGAAATATATTTCAAGCGCAAGACATACATCCTTCTTCCAGATTTTTCTACGATAAACTATGTAACCGAACCGTAAAATGAAAAAACTACTGTCTTAAAACATCGGCTCTTTGTGATACGGGCACACTATAGCTTTCTGGAGATGTATAGCGTCCCCTGTTCACACCCGATCACAGTTCAGAAATTATAATATGCCTGCTTAAGCCGTATAGAAAATGATCGTTAGTAACAGGGAATACCTCTTACAAGGAAACAGATAAACGCATAGCAGCAGCGTCCGACATGTGAAAATTACAGGTCATTCCGCCACTAACTCTGTAAACAGCATATCTGTCAGGTAAATGCATACACGGGGATTGCAGTGCCTCACAAGCACCTATTGCTAACTTAGTTATGAAGCTGAAGTCTTGATTTTACACCCAAGATATGACAGGGGGACGGAGTACATCGCATAAATCATAGTTCGTTTAGAGGAACGTTTCACGTTTCATCACACATGAGATGGAAATCCTCTGATGACCGGCAGGTTTACCGTTAACGATCGCAAGTAGACAGTGTTTTAAACCACATACAGAACACGTGGCTGTATATGAGTACAACGCGACTGATGCATCCTGACAGAACAGTGGAAAAATTGACCTGCAGCAACTTCTCCCTCTCTAGAATGCATCATCAGTCCACCATTAAATCGTATCTCGTTACAGCTCCATCTCAGTCGATTACCTCATCCACTCTCTGTTATCCTTTAACACAGAAACATGTAAGTTTAGAGGCTGATGGTTCTCTGTCTTCCTGAAAATCGCCAAATACAGAAGCCAACCCGCATGTGTCAGTGGTACCTCAATAGACATACAGTACAATGTTGCCTCGACGGAGAAAAATTAACTACTTCCCTGATTCCCTTCACTTCCATGTCGAAGTTTCCTCAGATTCCTCTTGCTGCCGCATACGTGTTCCCATGTACAAATTGTTCTGCACGAACAGGAAGATACGCAGGTACTTCCTTATTTTCCGCACATTTCGGTGTATATTCGGTGAATTTATACCTATTCCCCCGTCATTTTTCGCAATTCTATCGATTTTATGTCAGATCTTTCCATGGGATCATGACATAACCTCTCATTCTGTCTTCTAAAATTGCCTGTAAGTGTAGCACATCTCCCCACACCTGGCCCAAATACACTGATCAGGAGTCGTAGTTACAGCACTGTACTCGATTGTATCCAGTCGCCTCCACATTTGGAGAGCGTCTGCTCTGTTTTCTGAATATATGTATATCTCCGACTTCTACTCAGTTCCGGCTTATATTGGAACAATCACATGCACAAAGATACAGGGATGGTAGTGTAGAGTCCGAGGGGTTGTTGGAAGGTCCATAGGGGCTACCTAAAACTATGTTGGAGTATTACTGTAGCAGATAGGTTCGAGAAAGGTGGCTCGTTTCGAGGTATGAGAGTGCCAGAAATATGATTCACTAGTGGCTGTAATCATTAAAGGACTTCTCCATAGGATCCAACGCAGGTACGTGGTTGAATTGAAGGAGTTGATTCCAAATCATAGACATCATTTCTACCAAAATTGTAGCACTAGAGATATGAAAAGCTAGAGTACATTTCTTACGACCTCAGTCAGCGCACCATCTACTGCTTTTTGTGATCCTTCTCAATTAGTCATCGCCTATAACTCAGTGGATATAGCGCAGAACCTCTGACATAGCATCGAGACAGAATGCATTACAAATACTGGAGAAATATCTCGTAGTGCCGGCGTGAGGGAGTTACAAATACTGGTTTCATACCATGCTCCTTAGCCGAATCACTTTCAAAACGCGGTAATTTTATTATGAGGGTGCACAGTCAGTGATGTGTAAGCACACTGCTGGTCTGATAATATACACTCCGGCGATCACCGTCTATGCTCAGTGTGATGGCATTTGTCTGGAAAAACCACGTCATTCATAGGTAAAATGCCATACATGGATTTATAAGTCCGGCATAGCTTTTAACATGGACACATGTGTACACCTGTAAAACCAAGACCACATGTGATGGTAATATGATTGTGTTTTTGTTAACATATAGCGGTTTGTAAGACGATTACGTCTCTCTTTCTAAGACACAGTGGTAGCACTCGCAAGAAAAACTTATGAGACATGTCCACCCATCGTTGATTTTCAGTCAGTATTATTTTGGATCGCCAGCAATCAGTTATTGACGAAGTATTATACTTAGTGGCAGGGGGTGCGTGATAAGTTTGCCTTGAGCATCAGGCTTATAAAGTATGTGTTTGTGTTCCAACATGTGCAAAGGAAATACACTACTGGCCATTAAAATTGCTACACCATGAAGATGACATGCTACAGACGCGAAATTTAACTGACAGGAAGAAGATGCTGTGATATGCAAATGATTAGCTATTCAGAGCATTCACACAAGGCTGGCGATGGTAGCGACACCTACAACATGCTGACATGGGGAAAGTTCCAACCGATTTCTCATACACAAACAGCAGTTGACCGACGTTGCCTGGTGAAACGTTGTTGTGATGCCCCATGTAAGGAGGAGAAATGCTTACCATCACATTTCCGACTTTGATAAAGGTTGGATTGTAACCTATCGCGATTGCGGTTTGTCGTATCGTGACATTGCTGCTCGTGTTGGTCGAGATCCAATGACTGTTAGCAGAATACGGAATGCCGTGCTGGATCCCAACGACCTCGTATCACTAGCAGTCGAGATGACAGGCATCTTATCAGCATGGCTTTAACAGATCGTGCAGCCACGTCTCGATCCCTGAGTCAACAGATGGGGACGTTTGCAAGACAACATCCATCTGCACGAACAGTGCACGTTTGCTGGTTCTCTAGACATGAGAAACACCTTGGTTGACTTTATAAACTATAGGGATGATTTGGAATTTGTTACATCACTGACATTGGTATTCGTGAGTGGAAATATCAGCTTCCTCTATTTTTTTTTTTTTTTTTGAGTTCTCATATAAAGGTCTTCGCAGACAGGATAAGTCTCTAGTTGCTCAGTGGTTTACAGCACTCTCCACCTCACTAAAGTTTCGGGTTTGTAGAGAAATAATTTCCAGTCTATCTCTTCAGAATTATGTTGTACAAGCAATCGGTAGGATACTACTGTGTGCTTGATATCGAGAAGTACCGCTAAAATGGTATATATTACAGCAAACCATGCGAAAATGCATGTGTTCTTGTAATCCCAGGGTCTGGAGATGTGTGTAGAAAAGCAGACAAGCAGGTCCAGACCAGGAACAGTAACACGTTTGTGCTGAGGGGAAATGAGCCCGAATTTGTAGAACAGTTCTGAGAGTGACTTTGGTCCACTGACAGCACTCTGGTCACGCATTGAGAGTGGATGACTTGTGAACGTTGGCTGTGGGAAAATATCTAGTGCTGCGAGGAGTATGTATGATGCTGTCTGTTTTCACGGTATATGTACGAGTATCTGGTGGTTGATAGCTATACGAATGATGTAAATGGAGCGATTCTTGTATGGTGCAGGATACGAATAACATGTTTACTATATTGACACGGCATGCGGTTTTATATTGCTGAGTTGGAGATCGGTTTCACGCTCTAATATTCAATCTTCTGTCCTCAGGGCAGAGCAGTGCAATTGAGTAATAGTCTTTCCATATTTGACGATCTGTAGGCCACTTTGCAAAGTTTAATTGTCGGTGCACATGTTGCTGCTTGAATGTAAAGGTACTGTGGCTTATGCTCCGACATACGTTTGTGGGAAGTAATCAAACTACTATTCAAGTAAAAACAAAAAACAATTACGTATGTCTAGTCATAATAGAAAGATAGATTAGACATGTTGAATTGTGATTTCAATGTACTGAGAAGTATATCTGAACGTAAGTGGTGATAGATTCATTTTGTAAACAGATGCACAATATAGCAAAGCAAGTGTTCAATTGGACCTGCTATAGTGTACAAACAGGATGGGCAATAGGGCTGTAACAATAAGTCCCCTCATCGGGACCCCTAAGTGTACTCTCACATTTTCCTTGTTGTTCTATCAATAGTGATGTTGATTACGAACAGAGAGAGAGCATACAAAAAAATTCCATATGCCGGTATGGGACCAGTCTCAGCAAAAGAAAAAGAAGCATCCTCAAAAGCAGCAGAATCGTCAGTGGTGGAACCAACAGCTAAAATAACATATTCAGCGGTAACTATTGCCCGTCCTACATGCAACAGAAAACAAACTCAGCGTTTTTTATGGTGAGTAACACGAGAGATGAGGATTCAAAGTTGTGTGAAGCATCTCTCTCGTGTGTTCAATATGAGTTTTCCACACCTCAAACAATACTATCAACTAATGTACTGAAAAAAGTCACTCCTAGCAAACATCACGCAAATGCAGAAGTGAGAAAAAATCAAACTTTGTCTTTATTACACCAAAATATATGTAGCCTCAAGAATAAAATAGACCAGTTGCTAATAAATTTAAAAGATGAGTGTGAAAGTGAGCCTGATATACTGTGTTTCTCAGATCATCACGTTATGAGTGGGATCCATATGATACAGATTGAGAACTTTAGTTTAGCTACTCATTACTGTAGATCTGTTATGGAAAAAGGTGGTGTTGCAATACTTATAAAAATAATATAGTGTGTAAATCCCTAGATTTAAGCAAATACTGTGATGAATAACATTTTGAGATATGTGGCATTGAGTTAACATCAGACAGTGCAACTGTTATTGTTCTGGCTGTTTACAGGGCACCTGCTGGAAATCTAAATGTATTTCTAAGACAAACTGAATCACTTCTGGCCCACCTATGTAGGAAAACTAAATCTATCATTGTTGTGGGTGACTTCAATGTGGACCTTTTAACAGAAAATAGAAACAAGACAGATTTTGAACATTTAATGTACTGTTACAATTTAGTACCAGTGGTGGACACTCCAACTAGAGTAACTGCCAGCTCTAGCACTTTAATAGATAATGTATTTGTAGATAAGAATATTTGCAATAATTTAACCATGAAAAATATTATAAATGGTCTCTCTGATCATGAAGGGCAATTCCTCACTATAAACCAAATGAATGTACAAAGAAAAGAAAATATCATTTGGAAAACATTTAGGATTATAACCAGACACACCACTGAAACCCTTAATCAGCAATTACACCTTGTGGACTGGTCTCCTGTATATGCTACAGTTGATGTTAATTCAAAATTTAATATATTTATCAATGAAGTTACAAGTCTTTTTGAAGAAGCATTTCCAAAAAAATCAGTGAGAGAAAACCTGTTCAAATCTGGAAAAAAGCCTTGGATTACTAAAGGCATCAAAATCTCTTGTAAAACAAGAAGAGAACTGTATGCTGCAGCCAGGAGTTCAAATGATAACAGTAGGATTACACACTATAAAATCTACAATGAAGTTCTGATTGAGTGAGGGTAATCTTGTTAGCGATCCAAAAACAGTTGCAGACACATTCAACAACAATTTTTTAACAGTAACAGAAAAAATAGGTTTACAAGGGTCCATGAAGCAAGCCATCAATCTTTTGAAAGCTAGAGTACCTGGTTCAGTACAACACATGAAGGTAAAAACAGTCACTGTTCAAGAAATTGAAAGAGTTATTAAATCCCTTAAAAGTAAAAACTCTGCTGGAATTGACAACATTTCTAACAAATTATTAAAATACTGCTCCAGCCATGTAAGTAAAGTCCTTTGCCACATTTTTGATGTGTCACTTAAGCAAGGAATAGTTTCTGAGAGGCTTAAGTATGCAGTTGTAAAACCGCTGTATAAGAAGGGGGATAAGGCGGATACTGCTATATATAGACCAATATCACTACTGACAAGCTTTTCAAAGGTTTTAGAGAAACTAATGCATGCCAGGATAGTTAAGCATCTCAGTGAAAACAACAGCTTCAGCAATAGTCAGTTTGGATTTCAGAAAGGTTTGTCAACGGAAGATGCAATATTTGCATTTACTGGCAAACTCTTGGAATCTATCAACAAAAAACTGAAAGTGATTGGCATATTTTGTGACCTAACAAAAGCATTTGACCGTGTAAATCACCAAATTCTTTTACAAAAAGCTGCACATCTCGGTATAAGTGGTGCAGCAGGGAAATGGCTCAACTCATATCTGTCAAACAGGAAACAAAAAGTTGTAGTAGATAGTCAAGATGGTGTCCCAGTATCTTCAGAATGGGGTACCATCACATGTGGAGTGCCACAGGGCTCAGTTCTGGGCCCCCTACTTTTTATTATATTTATAAATGATCTTCCTCTCTCTACGGAATATTGTAGATTCACCATTTTTGCGGATGACACTACACTACTTATTGATAATTCAGTAGATAAACTTGAGGTAACGGCAAATAAGGTTTTAAATGAAATGGTGAACTGGTTCAACATTGGTCTTATTTTAAATTACTGTAAAACAAACTACATTCAGTTCCACAAAACATCCAAAGATGAGGAAATATTTGTAAAGATAGGTGAGCAGACAATAACCAGGGTAGATTCCTCAAAATACCTAGGCTTCCATACTGATATCAAACTGAATTGGTCAAACCACATTGTGGATCTGTGCAAAAGACTAAGTTCAGCAACATATGCATTGTGCATTGTTTCTTCTTATAGAAATATGGAAACCATGAAGTCAGCGTATTATGGTTACTTTCATGCAATTATGGCATTTTGAATTATATTTTGGGGAAATCAGCCACTGGCTAAAAAAGTACTGTGTGTACAAAAAGGAGTCATAAGGATCATGTGTGGAGTCCATCCTAGAGCCACATGCAGGAATCTTTTTAAGAAGCTTGAAATACTTACATCCACTGCGCAATATATACTCTCGTTGATGTGCTTCATAAGGAAAGAAAAATCCATCTTTAAGCTGAATAGTGCATATCACAATCACAATACAGACTTCGTCTGTCATCTGTTTTTGTTTTGAACGGCCAGTGTCGGTTGGTCAGTCAGTGTGCTCCCTGCCGCCGTTGGATAAGCAGCTCCAGCAGCAAGCCGTATACTCCTAGCTCACTCATCTGTTACATAGTTTAATTCTTAATTTCTTTGCGTGTTTTTGGTACTTGCATTGTTTAATTCATAAATTTCGGGCGTATTTTAGTATTTGAGAGTTGTAGCATCGCGTTTTAGTACTCGAATAGTGTTAAATCACGTAGTCTCCTTCCGCCGCCGAGCAGTGTGTCAGCAGTGCACAAGTGGCAGCATTACTGCATTTACTAGGCAATCTTGTATTTTAATAACCGTTTAAATTTTGTGTCGATTTGTTTGCGCTCTCTGTAGATTAGTTCAGACGTTCTTTGCACAACAGTTTTTAGCATGGATAGGGACTGCAACTGCTGTGTTCGGATGCAGGCTGAGTTGGCATCCCTTCGCTCCCAGCTTCAGGCAGTGTTGGCTTCGGTCACACAGCTTGAGGCTGTTGCCAATGGGCATCACTGTGGGGGTCCAGATGGGGGTTTGTCGGGGACGGCCAGCTCGTCCCACGCATCCCCCGATCGGACTACGACTGTGGTTGCCCGGGATACTGCCCGCATTGAGGCTGATCCCTCACCTGTGGTAGAGTGGGAGGTCGTCTCAAGGTGTGGCAGGGGGCGAAAGACATTCCGGAGGGCTGAACGGAAGGCCTCTCCAGTTTGTCTGACGAACCGGTTTCAGGCTCTGTCTCAGGCTGATACTAATCTTCGGCCTGACATGGCTGCTTGTCGTGTTCCAGAGGTTGGCCCTCAGTCTGCAAGATCCGGGCAGTCGCAGAGGGTGGGCTTACTGGTAGTTGGGAGCTCCAACGTCAGGCGCGTAATGGGGCCCCTTAGGGATATGGCAGCAAGGGAGGGGAAGAAAACCAAAGTGCACTCCGTGTGCATACCGGGGGGAGTCATTCCAGATGTGGAAAGGGTCCTTCTGGATGCCATGAAGGGTACAGGGTGCACCCATCTGCAGGTGGTCGCTCATGTCGGCACCAATGATGTGTGTCGCTATGGATCGGAGGAAATCCTCTCTGGCTTCCGGCGGCTATCTGATTTGGTGAAGACTGCCAGTCTCGCTAGCGGGATGAAAGCAGAGCTCACCATCTGCAGCATCGTCGACAGGACTGACTGCGGACCTTTGGTACAGAGCCGAGTGGAGGGTCTGAATCATAAGCTGAGACGGTTCTGCGACCGTGTGGGCTGCAGATTCCTCGACTTGCGCCATAGGGTGGTGGGGTTTCGGGTTCCGCTGGATAGGACAGGAGTCCACTACACGCAACAAGCGGCTACACGGGTAGCAGGGGTTGTGTGGCGTGGGCTGGGCGGTTTTTTAGGTTAGATGGCCTCGGGCAAGTGCAGAAAGGGCAACAGCCTCAACGGGTGCGGGGCAAAGTCAGGACATGCGGGGACCAAGCAGCAATCGGTATTGTAATTGTAAACTGTCGAAGCTGCGTTGGTAAAGTACCGGAACTTCAAGCGCTGATAGAAAGCACCGAAGCTGAAATCGTTATAGGTACAGAAAGCTGGCTGAAGCCAGAGATAAATTCTGCCGAAATTTTTACAAAGGCACAGACGGTGTTTAGAAAGGATAGATTGCATGCAACCGGTGGTGGAGTGTTCGTCGCTGTTAGTAGTAGTTTATCCTGTAGTGAAGTAGAAGTGGATAGTTCCTGTGAATTATTATGGGTGGAGGTTACACTCAACAACCGAGCTAGGTTAATAATTGGCTCCTTTTACCGACCCCCCGACTCAGCAGCATTAGTGGCAGAACAACTGAGAGAAAATTTGGAATACATTTCACATAAATTTTCTCAGCATGTTATGGTCTTAGGTGGAGATTTCAATTTACCAGATATAGACTGGGACACTCAGATGTTTAGGACGGGTGGTAGGGACAGAGCATCGAGTGACATTATACTGAGTGCACTATCTGAAAATTACCTCGAGCAATTAAACAGAGAACCGACTCATGGAGATAACATCTTGGACCTACTGACAACAAACAGACCCGAACTTTTCGACTCTGTAAGTGCAGAACAGGGAATCAGTGATCATAAGGCCGTTGCAGCATCCCTGAATATGGAAGTTAATAGGAATATAAAAAAAGGGAGGAAGGTTTATCTGTTTAGCAAGAGTAATAGAAGGCAGATTTCAGACTACCTAACAGATCAAAACGAAAATTTCTGTTTCAACACTGACAATGTTGAGTGTTTATGGAAAAAGTTCAAGGCAATCGTAAAATGCGTTTTAGACAGGTACGTGCCGAGTAAAACTGTGAGGGACGGGAAAAACCCACCGTGGTACAACAACAAAGTTAGGAAACTACTGCGAAAGCAAAGAGAGCTTCACTCCAAGTTTAAACGCAGCCAAAACCTCTCAGACAAACAGAAGCTAAACGATGTCAAAGTTAGCGTAAGGAGGGCTATGTGTGAAGCGTTCAGTGAATTCGAAAGTAAAATACTAGGTACCGACTTGACAGAAAATCCTAGGAAGTTCTGGTCTTACGTTAAATCAGTAAGTGGCTCGAAACATCATGTCCAGACACTCCGGGATGATGATGGCATTGAAACAGAGGATGACAAGCGTAAAGCTGAAATACTAAACACCTTTTTCCAAAGCTGTTTCACAGAGGAAGACCGCACTGCAGTTCCTTCTCTAAATCCTCGCACAAACGAAAAAATGGCTGACATCGAAATAAGTGTCCAAGGAATAGAAAAGCAACTGGAATCACTCAACAGAGGAAAGTCCACTGGACCTGACGGGATACCAATTCGATTCTACACAGAGTACGCGAAAGAACTTGCCCCCCTTCTAACAGCCGTGTACCGCAAGTCTCTAGAGGAACAGAAGGTTCAAAATGATTGGAAAAGAGCACAGGTAGTCCCAGTCTTCAAGAAGGATCGTCGAGCAGATGCGCAAAACTATAGACCTATATCTCTGACGTCGATCTGTTGTAGAATTTTAGAACATGTGTTTTGCTCGAGTATCATGTCGTTTTTGGAAACTCAGAATCTACTATGTAGGAATCAACATGGATTCCGGAAACAGCGATCGTGTGAAACCCATCTCGCTTTATTTGTTCATGAGACCCAGAAAATATTAGATACAGGCTCCCAGGTAGATGCTATTTTTCTTGACTTCCGGAAGGCGTTCGATACAGTTCCGCACTGTCGCCTGATAAACAAAGTAAGAGCCTACAGAATATCAGACCAGCTGTGTGGCTGGATTGAAGAGTTTTTAGCAAACAGAACACAGCATGTTGTTATCAACGGAGAGACGTCTACAGACATTAAAGTAACCTCTGGCGTGCCACAGGGGAGTGTTATGGGACCATTGCTTTTCACAATATATATAAATGACCTAGTAGATAGTGTCGGAAGTTCCATGCGGCTTTTCGCGGATGATGCTGTAGTATACAGAGAAGTTGCAGCATTAGAAAATTGTAGCGAAATGCAGGAAGATCTGCAGCGGATAGGCACTTGGTGCAGGGAGTGGCAACTGACCCTTAACATAGACAAATGTAATGTATTGCGAATACATAGAAAGAAGGATCCTTTATTGTATGATTATATGATAGCGGAACAAACACTGTTAGCAGTTACTTCTGTAAAATATCTGGGAGTATGCGTGCGGAACGATTTGAAGTGGAATGATCATATAAAATTAATTGTTGGTAAGGCGGGTACCAGGTTGAGATTCATTGGGAGAGTCCTTAGAAAATGTAGTCCATCAACAAAGGAGGTGGCTTACAAAACACTCGTTCGACCTATACTTGAGTATTGCTCATCAGTGTGGGATCCGTACCAGATCGGGTTGACGGAGGAGATAGAGAAGATCCAAAGAAGAGCGGTGCGTTTCGTCACAGGGTTATTTGGTAACCGTGATAGCGTTACGGAGATGTTTAACAAACTCAAGTGGCAGACTCTGCAAGAGAGGCGCTCTGCATCGCGGTGTAGCTTGCTCGCCAGGTTTCGAGAGGGTGCGTTTCTGGATGAGGTATCGAATATATTGCTTCCCCCTACTTATACCTCCCGAGGAGATCACGAATGTAAAATTAGAGAGATTAGAGCACGCACAGAGGCTTTCAGACAGTCGTTCTTCCCGCGAACCATACGTGACTGGAACAGGAAAGGGAGATAATGACAGTGGCACGTAAAGTGCCCTCCGCCACACACCATTGGGTGGCTTGCGGAGTATAAATGTAGATGTAGATGTAGAAGGAAACATGATATCCACTATGAAGAGCCAAATCTATAAGTATGGTGCAGAAAGGAGTCCATTTCAGTGGCTGTAAGATTTTTAATGCCCTCCCTTCAAGAATTAAGTGTTTGGTAGATGATGATCTCCTGTTTAAAAAAACCTTAAGGCAGTTCCTATTGCAAGGATCATTTTATACATTAGAAGAGTTCCTGAACTAAGGTGTTTAACATTTCTTGTATTGTAAATTGCGAATGTATGCCCGAATTTGTATTTGTAATACCGAATATTTTTATTGTAAACATATATTTTGCAATATTTATTTCTCTGTTACACTTATTATTTTGTAATCTTTATCTATCTCTAAAATGTATTTTTGTAGTGGGACCTAAGTTACTGTTTACTGTTTTTTGTTTTGTAATCTCTATCTATTATGTATTTTTTTGTAGTGGGACCTAAGTTACTGTTTACTGTTTTTGTTTTGTTTTATGTATTACCATAAATTCTGGCCAAAAGCTTGTAAAATTGACACGTTCCATATCCTGTGATAGTGTCACAACTCACCAGAACAAGAGATAAATAAATAAAATAAAATAAATAACAGTACACTAACCTACGTCGGTGATGTGTTTCCAAGCATTACATCCGCCAGTGCGGTATTCATTATCCTTCATAACACTTGTTTGAGAGAATCTTGGCAGGATGCAGCACCTTCCAGAAGTGCTGATTTGAAGACTTTGTCAGATAATTTGCTAGGGCTGAGGAGAATCGAGACATATAGCTGGTGTGAGTGTAGGTATACCATAACTTTTTCAGGTGCTGTACAGATATAAAAAATAACTGCACTGTTTGTGTAAAATGTGTATATATTACAGTGTAATGTTACTCTGGCTTATGTTGTGGCATGACCATAGAAAACGAGTGTGTGTCCTATCGTGAGGGACATATAGATTCACTGCAATGATAACCGCGAGGGTATGAGAGAGATTTTTACATGGAAAATTATCTGTATTATAGATACTGAGATTCGTTCCAGAACCATAGCCGTCCATAGGAGACATTACATGGAAAGCAATTGGTGTCAGTCTGCAGCAGCAATTGTTATATTTAATTGTAATTACACTGGTAAATATGTTTGTGGTTCCCAGTATTATTGTGAGTCTTGTATGTATTTGATGATCTGTAGACAACTTCTGCATGGTTTAGCTGCCAGTGAAATATGGTGATGTGTACAAAATAGTTTTTTGTCACCGAAAGTATCGTCTGCAGAAAACAACGGCAGACGGTGCTCCCACACCAGCAGCAGCAGCAGTTTGATGGGTAAATTCAGGGCTGGATCCACACAGCAGCTATGCATCATCATGCCAGCAATGGTGCCTAGGTGAACACGTATTTCGACAGGAATTTCTCAGGTGTCATGCATGAAAGAGATGTCATCACCTCATGATTGCAGGAGCTGAACTGACACCTGTGCGGAGTCGGCGGTGTCTGTGTGAGGTGTAGAGTGGCAGGATGTGCTTTTTATTCGCTGTTTAAACTATATACCATTGATTTCACCGACCAACAGGATACTGCAAATTAAAAAGAAACTACCCCATACATGTGAAGAATATTGAATTAATTAATTTGCATACATTTTTTATATCAAAGTGATGTTGGTGGTACAATAGTTAAGGAGAGGGTGTGCGTGAGTGGATGACATGGAGCAGAACAGCATGTTAAGTGCAGAACACTTGGTTAATTTGCATTATGTAAAATGCAGTACAGTAGTTTAAAGGGGGTGGGTGACAAAGAAGAATGCACCAGAAATGACGTTCAAAAGCATGTGAAATTCGAAAAGAGTAGTAGAAAATCGTGGGAGGACATAACTAATTACTTAATTTGGTATCAAATGTGGTACAATAGTTTAAGGAAATAGGGGTGCTGTGGAAAACCACTTAATAGATCTATAGGTTATTTGCCAACATAGGCCCAAACATAAGGTTAAGACACCCAGAGTACAGTGCCGAACATTAGGCTATGCAACATGTTTGCCCCATGTAATTACTTCTTACAAGACCGACATGTTTCCAAACAGCAGAGAATGATGAGCAAGAGAAATCCTGTTATGAGATCCTTCCTCTCCACTGATTTCCATGTATTCCATACAAAGCATTCGATTTCCAGACTAATTCTTTAACTAAATAAATAAACTATATTCCATACACTGCCATAAATAATTAAATAATATTCTATACATTGTCTAAAGTGTTTAAACAATATTACACACACTGCAACTGAATTCCCACCAAATGACTGATCAACTGAGTCTTTTTCCTGCCAATTTCCAGGAGGGAGGGTGGGAGGATAGGGGTTACTAGAGGGGGAGAGATTAATTAATTTATCAATTTAATTAAGTAGTCAATCAAATTGATAAGAGTGAGTGAGGCTATCCAATAACTCAGACCTGAAAGTGTAGCTGTATCAGCGAGGTGTGAGGTTACCTGAGGAAGCGGGGGAGCAATAGGTTAAATGTCTGTCAATCAAAAGGAAGGATCCCTTTAGAAGAACAGTAGGTTAAATACCTGTCAATCAAAGGAGAACAATAGGTTAAGTACCTGTCAATCAAAGGAGAACAATAGGTTTGCCTCTGAGTGCACACCTGCACCTGATGTAGACAACATGCACTAACAAAATGGACAGACGCCTCATTGACCCACTACTGATCGTGTGATTTTAGCGAAGCAAATTTACAATTTGTACGTATTTTCTAAAAAAAACTGAGAGTAAAACAATACTTCTTTTGGGTCCCGAAGGTGCCTGCACCTGTGGTATGGGTCAGTCTCACCACCTCCTACACATGGCCTGGATTTAACGAAGTTTTCCCACGCTAACAATATTGTACATTATTAAGAGGTTAATTCTATATTAATAAGTGTCACACAAAACTTATTATATCTCAGAGCAGGTAGTTGTCAAGTTAATATATGTGAACAAAAACGTTGTGCTCCAGGTTGCAATGGGGTAAGTACCCCGTCTTGCCTCTCCCTTGCAGACGCCTATGGCTGAATCACGAACAAAACTGAACAAATGCCCAATCGAGTGGTCATATTATACCGGAAGAGCTTGTTTCAGTTTCTGCGATTTCGCTTACACGACAGGCCACCGTGAATATGTCACATGAAGCTGGATATAAGTCCAGAACTGAGAAAAAGTCATTCACTAATGAAAACAATGGAACGTTCCAATTGGAATTTGCCCTACTCTACAAAATCTAACCAATCAAATTTTTGAAACATGTGCTCTTCACAGATGACAAAACATATTAAATTGGGTTCTAAAGTGGACTGGTTGGTGTGGAAAAAGCCAAACAATGTACAGGAACCTAAAAATATCGCACGCACAATGAAATATATGGGAAAGACTATCGTGGAAAGGACTGCCATGGAAAGGACTCTCGTGGTTTGAGGCTGTGTGAGTCATGCAAGTGTAAGAGAACTAAGCCGTTAATGCAAGGATTTAAATGCAAACTGTTATATGAAAAAATCACAAAATAATTTATTAAAAAGTTTGTATACTCCTGGAACAGAGAGGAAACTTTTGTTTAATCAACGTCATGACCCCCAGGCATAAAAAATGCTAAACACAGTAATGATTGCTTGACAATGCATCTTATGAGTTACAAACTCTTCCTGCCATCATATATCATCCCAACAGCAAATTCGTGGTCCATACAGATACAAAGTCAGGAAAAGGAAGTGATTACGTGAAATTACTTAATCAAGAACCTGAAAACAGCTCAGGAAGAAATAGGTCCTGAAGTAACAGCAACTGATCTTGTAGATTCCTTGCCTGGAAGACTATAGGTCCTGAGACGAGCCAAAAGACACCGTGCAAAAAATCAGAAGCGAAGGAAAATCTGTATGAATACTTTTTTCTACACAATTTTCGTTTCTTCTTCATTATTTATTTTTGTATAAAAAGCTCTTTATTGTTTTATATTACTTCTGTATATTCTTTTAAAAAGATAATGAAAATTTTGAGTTAAATGTAAAAAAAAAAAAAATACAACAATAAGGAAACTTTGGAGTGTTTTTGTGTGAACTTCATTGTAGTGTTGTGTTCTAGAATGTAGAATATAGGAATATAGAATATAGGAAAATGCAATTACTTCATAGATGGGCTACCCTCACATCAGGGTGTTACAAAGAGATGCTTCCAGTACACAGTGGGTTTCACCAGTCTTTCCCAGAGTTTATCTCAATGTGTGGGGTCTGCAGGTCTCTTTTTTTTTTTTTTTTTTTTTTTTTTTTAAGAATTTGGCAAATTTATCTTTTTCACTATTTTACTCAGTTATGTATCACTCAGTAAATATTTTGGTGTTGATAATATTTTATACTGATTTTTTTTAATGTCTTTCAACCAAGTTGCCAGTGTGCATTCCCACAGTGCCTACTTGCCAAGTTGAACCGTGGCAGCAGCATTATGCCACCATTTCCGATAATCTGCTGACAAATGCAGTCATGCGCACCTGTAGGCAGGCGGTAAGGGGTGTGAGAAAGGAGTTAAATGGCAGTTGCTGGCTGCGTCATGGAGCACAGAACACAGTCTGGTGGCTGTCTTGTGCTCTAGTTTTGCAACGGAGCAGACAGTTGCCTCTGTCTCTCTGAACCAGTTTTCAAACCTTTTCAGGTTCATCTTCAAATGGTTTCAGGAAGTTACACCATTACTGCTAGCATAATGCTGGGTGCTGGCTCTATGACAAAAAGATGGGTCACACTTCAATGTATCGCTATGACTATAGCTTATCTGTCGATATGGTTCTAAATTTAGTTTTTTCTTACTGCATCAATATATGCGGCTTTTTTCGATTAGTGTCCATCTGTCTGCCTCCATTTTGATGTCCAGTAGTTATATCAGTACACACACTTCCACACAAACTAAATTAATTTACACTCTGACAGTGAAACTTTTCCAGCATCCAGCCTGCACTTTACAAGTGTTGCTTGTAACAAAGATCTTCTCAGAAAGATATGGCATAGGCCTACTTTCTACAGAGATGTAATTTGTTGTTCTTTACATGTATTAAAGTCGATATAAAGGCAAGTATTTTAATCACAATAGCGATAACATGAGAGTATAAGATAAAATAAATAAATAAATTACTACAAGAACAAACTTCAGGTGATCTGATATCTCATTTCTATTTGTATATTACAGGCAGTTTATAGCACTATTTTTATTTTTTTTTATTTTGATTGGCATTAACATGAATACCTGTAGTAAGATGCAGCTGTCTGTATGACTAGGACCTTTATATTTAAATTAATAACAAATCTTCAAATGAACTGTTGACTTATTTCTGTTGTTAGTTAACAGGATGTGGGGTATTATCAAGAGTAGATTCTGTATATTTTAGCTGAAGGTATATGTATAAAAGTTATAGTGATTGTAATGGACTAAAGCTGTTTGTATGGCTGTACGCTTTATATTTAAACATCATGAACAAAAGTTCTTTAACTGTTGACTTATTTTTATTCTTACATTAGAGGGATCTGGAATATTGGTAAAGGCAGCTTCTGTTTGTTCCAGCTAGAATTAATATGTATAAAAGTACTGATTTATGTTAGCAGTAGAGGGCTTTAACATTTAGAAATATAGTACAGGTTTCATTCTGTGGTAGGATATTACATTGACACCCGTGGATTTAGGATGTAAGGAGAGGGAGGGGGGAGGTCTTTGTGAGGGGGGTGGGGGGGGGGGGTGGGGGGGAGCCAGTGTAGGGTTTACTGTGTGATTACTTGTTTTGAACTAGCAGATCTTCAAAGTTCTGAAGGGAAAATTTGTTTCTCAGTTCAATTTGATCATTGAGTAGGTAGTCAGGTGCTGTATTTGTGTAGATAAATATTTCAATTTCTTCAAGAAAGTCAAGTATTGTGCCTTTGTTGGCGAAATGGAGTATTTTTTAAAAGTTACTAAAAGAAAAGAACTTTTTTGTTTGCGATTGGAAAATTCTGTAACATGAGATTTACCCTACCAATATATGTGCCTACAACATATTAAAAATCAAATTAACATTGAACAAATATATTTTCAAGATATACAATTTTAAAGTGAACAGTTCCTGGCAAAGATGGCCAAAATTTCGACTGTCTTCTGTTTTGTGTGCAGTGCGTGTTGCTGAAAAACTGCACATATTTTGCTGCACTGTTTGCCTTTTGAAACATCTGATGTGTCAGTGCTGTAGGATAATTCATGCCCTTTCACACTGTAAGTGTTAGTACCATGTGTATATATTATGCATCTTACCAGTGAACTCCTGGCACAGCCCTACAACCGATGCAGTTCCTAATCAGGAGCGAATTATTTAGTCTCACCTGAATGATTTGGTGATTCAGTTTTTAAATCTCTGCATGTTAATCTAATTGACTGAACACAGTTCTTGTGTTTTTTGTGTGTCTACAGCAGAGTTCCATAGTGCACGTTGATAGTCATTTGTTCTAAAAGCTAGTGACCATATAGTCATGCAGCAGCAACCAGCTGAGGCACATGCAGCAACAGGGAAGTAACCGATTTTGTGACATTCTACGAGTTCCTAACCAGGAGCGAATTGTTCAGTTTCATCTGGTGCTTTGATACTTTAGGTTCCTGAGTTTGTGTGTGTTAATTTATTACTTAATAGGCACAGTTCTCGTGTTTTGGTTTGCGTTTTAAAGTAGACCGATTTTGTGACCATTTACAAGTTCCGAATCAGGAGCAGGGTATTTAGTCTCACCTGCGTGCTTTGGTAGTCCAGTTTTAGAACCTCTGTCTGTTAATTTAATTTATTAGACACAGTTCTTGCATTTGTAACAATGTCTACAATAGAGTTCCATAGCATGTGTCAAGTGTCCTTGTCTGTCTGCGTAGTGTAGTTTTCCACAGTCTTTAGTATGGACAGGAAATGTGATTACAGTGTGTAGATGCAAGCTGAGTTGCTGACACTTCGCTCTCAGCTCCAGGCTGTGATGACTTTAGTTACACAGCTTGAAGCTGCAATGGATGGGCATCACTGTTGAGGGTTTGTTGTGGGGATCCAACAGACGTCCAGTATGTCTGAATCCACTGATTGACATGAACCAGTGACCAGACCAGTTATTGCTTGCACTGGGTTGACACCTCACCCGTGGTCGAGTGGGAAGTCAACTCAGGGTGTGGCAGGCAGTGAGAGACTTCCCAAGGAGGCACACAGAAGGCCTCCCCAGTTTGTCTGACAAACAGGTTCCAGGTGCTTTCTGTGGGCTGACACTTTCCCTCAGCCAGATGCAGTCGCTTGTCCTGTTTCAGAGGAAATCTCTCAGTGTGCAAGATTCGGACAATCACAGAGGGTGGGATTATTGGTAGTTGGAAGCTCCAATGATAGGCTTGTTATGGGGACCCATAGGGACAAGGCTGCCAAGGAGTGGAAGAAAGCCAATGTGCACTCCATGTGCATACTGAGTGGAGTCATTCCAGACTTGGAATGGATCCTTCTGGATGCCATGAAGAGCACAGGGTGCAGCCAACTGCAGGTGGTGGCTCACACCAGCATCAATGATGTGTCTCATGTTGGATCAGAAGAGATTCCGTCTGGTTTTGAGCAGCTAACATAAATGGTAAAGACTGCCAATCTTGCTTAGAAGATGAAAGCAGAGCTTACCATTTGCAGCATAGTTGACAGGACCGATTGCGGAACTCTGGTACACAGCTGAGTGGATGGTTTGAATCACAGGCTCAGACTGTTCTGCAACCATGTAGGCTGCCGATTCCTTGACTTGCACCATAGGATGATTGGGTTTCGGGTTCCGCTGAATAGGTCAACAGTCCACTACACGCAGGAGATGGCTACACTGGTATCAGGCGCTGTGTTGTGTGGACTGGGTGGTTTTTTAGGTTAGAGGGTCTCAGGGAAACACAAAAAGGACTTCAGTTTCAAAGGCTGCAGGTCGAACACAGGAGGAACATACATCCAGGAACCATCGGTATACCAGTTGTAAATTAGCGTAACTGTGTTGGGAAAGTACCAGAGCTCCAAGCGCTAATAGAAAGCACAGATGCTCAAATTGGTATAGGCACTGAAAGCTGGCTAAAGCTGGAGATAATTTCAGCCAAAATTTTTGCAAATACGCTAATGGTCTACAAAAAGAATAGGCTAAACACAGTTGGCGGTGATGTGTTAGTTGCTGTTAGAAGTAGTTTATCCTGTAGCAAAATTGAAATAGATAGTTCTTGTGAGTTGGCATGGGAAGAGGTCATTCTTGGCAACCAGAATAAAATAATAATTGGATAGTTTTACTGACCTCCCAACTCAGATGATACAATTGCTGAAAGGCTAAAAAAAACTGGAGTTTAATTTCAAACACATACCCAACGCATACAATTATAGTTAATGGTGAGTTTAATTTACCTTCGATATGTTAGCAAAAATAAGTGTTTAAATCCAGAGGTACACTCATAAAACGTCATCCAAAACTGTGCTAAATGCAGTCTCTGAACATTATTTTGAGCAGTTAGTTCATGAACCCACGCAAATAATAAATGGTTGTGAAAACACACTTGACCCCTAAGCAACAATCCTGAGCTAATATCATACATCAAAACAGATACAGGGATTAGTGAATGCAGGGTTTCCATAGTAAAACTGAATATTGTAACCCCTAAATTCTCCAGAAATCAATGAAAGTATACCTACTCAAAAAAAGGAGATAAATTCACTTGATGCCTTCCTGAGAGGCAATCTCACACTTCTTCCAAATTGACAAGGTAAGAGTGGACCAGGTGTGGCTTGAATTCAGAGAAATAGTATCAACAGTAATTGAGAAATTTATACCAAATAAATTAACAAATGACAGAGCTGATTCCCCTTGATACACAAAATGGGTCACAATTGTGTTCCAGAAACAATGAAGAAAGCATGCAAAATTTAAACAATGCAAAATCTCCAAGACTGGCGATCTTTTACAGAAGCTCGAAACTTAGCGTGGATTTCAATGCAAGATGCTTATAATAGTTTCCACAGTGAAATTCTCTCTCAAATCCTGGCAAAAAATCCAAAAAGATCTTGGTCGTATGTAAAGTATGCGGGCGGTAAAACACAGTGAACGCCTTATTTGCGCAATAACAATGAAAATATTATCGACGACAGTGCTGCCAAAGCATAATTACTAAATACTGCCTTCTGTAATTCCTTCACCAAAGAAGACAAATGAAATATTGCAGAATTTGAATCAAGAAGAGCGCCAACACAAGTTACTTAGAAGTAGATATCCTTGAATTAGTGAAGCAACTTATATCACTTAATAAAAGTAAGTCTTCCGGTCCAGACTGTTTACCAGTTAGGTTCCTTTCAGAGTATGCTGCTGCAATAGCTTCATATTTAACAATCATATATAACCACTCATTCAACAAAAGTTCCATACCCAAAAACTATAAGTTGCACAGGTCACACCAATATTCAAGAAATATGGTACAAATAATATACTACATTACACGCCCACATCATTAACATTGATATTCAGCAGGATTTTGGAACATATATTGTGTTTGAACATTGTGAATCACCTCAAAGAAAACAATCTATTGACACAGTCGGCATAGATTTAGAAAACTTTGTTCTTGTGAAACACAACAAGCTCTTTACTCACATAAAGTGTTGAGTGCTACTGACAAGGAATTTCAAATTGATTCCGTATCTCTAGATTTAGAGAAGGCTTTTGATACTGTGGCATTCAAGCGGCTTGTAGTGCAATTGTGTGCTTATGGAGTATTGTCTCCCTTATGTGACTGGACTCATGATTTCCTGTCACAGGGGTCACAATTCGTAGTAATTGATGGAAAGTCATCGAGTAAAACAGAAGTGATTTCTGGCATTCCATAAGGTAGTGTTATAGGCCATTTACTGTTCGTTATCTCCATGAACAATTTATAAGACAATCTGAGCAGCCATCTTAGGTTGTTTGTAGCTGATGCTGTCGTTTATCGTCTGGTAAAGACATCAGAAGATCAAAACAAATTGCAAAATGATATAGAAAAGATATCTGTATGGTGCAAAAATTGACAGCTGACCCTAAATAATGAAAAGTGGAGGTCATCCACATGAGTGCTAAAGGGAATCTGTTAAACTTCAGTTACACACTAAATCAATCAAATGTAAAGCCTGTAAATTCAACTAAATACCTAGGAATTACAATCACAAACAACTTAAATTGGAAAGAACACACAGAAAATATTGTGGGGAAGACAAACCAAAGACAGCATTTTATTGGCAAAACACTAAAAAAGTGTAACAGATTTACTAATGAGACTGCCTATACTATGCTTGTCCATCCTCTTTTGGAGTACAGCTGTGCAGTCTGGGATCCTTACCAGATAGAATTAATGGTGTACATTGAGAAAGTTCAAAGAAGAGCAGCATTTTTTGTATTATCGCCAAACAGGGGAGAGTGTGTCTGTGACATGATGTTTGGTGTGGACATCATTAAAACAAAGTATTTTTCGTTGCAGCGGAATCTTCTCATGAAATTTGTATCACCAACTTTCTCCTCTGAATGCAAAAATATTTTGTTGCCATCGACCTACATAGGGAGAAATAATCATCATAATAAAATAGGGGAAATCAGAGCTCACAGGGAAAGGTACAGGTGTTTGGTTTTTCCATGCGCTGCTTTAGATTGGGATAATAGAGAAGTACTGTGAAGGTTGTTCGATGAACCCTCTGCCAGGCACTTAAGTGTGATTTGCAGAGTGTCCACGTAGATGTAGGTGTAGGTGTAGGTGTACTTTGTAGACTAGAAAATCAGATTACATTTACCTGGACATGCATGGCATTTCCTGTTCCCCGCGGATACGAGTGTTGCTGAGAAATTGCACTTACCTGTTGCACTGTTCTCGTTTTGTAGTAGCTGATGCCAGTTCATTAGGATAATTCATGCCCTTCAGGTTATATATGTTTGTGTCATTTGTCTTGTGCAGGTTAGGAAATCAAATTTTACCTATCAGATTGACTGTTAAGAAGAAAGGAACCAGGTGCATGTGAAAGCTGTATCATTTTCCAACATTACTCAGAAGAGCAGATAATTACAGCATTGACGGGAACGGTGAAATGCGGACAACAGCAAGTCACCATTCTACTGTGCACATTTAGCTGCTCCCACACCCAGGTGTACATGAATGCTCTTTATCCGCCAGGTGCTCCTACCTGCCACAGTTGTATGAACACCCATAGCCATCTGGCTGTTCTATGTGCCAGGTGTACATCATACATGTATGCCTATAGTGGCAAAAGCATTACACTATGTTCCAAGTACATGCAGCCAAAGTTACATGACAGATTCTTTATCATGACAAAGTATTTTGTCATTTACAATCACTTATCTATGGAAGTATATAGACCAGTGCTCCAATACACATGGGTACAATATTCCTGAACCTCTGGACAAATTCAGAAGTGTCACTGAAGTGGTGTTCAGCACTGATATCATGGAATAAGCAGTTATGACACTGATCAACTTTTTTTCTTCTTCTTTTTTTCCACTGTACATTTTGTAGTCATTCAAATTACTTTGAGCATTTTACTGAAAGTTCTCACTAGAGTTTATAGTTAAGATATCTGCACTGCATTTGGCTTCTACAATGATATCTGCAATGGCATCTAAAACATTTTTGCAGAGTCTTGGAGAAAAATGACACTCACCACCGCATTGAGGGGTGTGTAACAGTACCATAACCAAAATCTCATACAGATACGTTCATTCAAATGCAGATACTTTCCTTGTGAGAATGCGTTGAAGAACTCTGCAGCAAACCGATGTTAGGAATATTGGTGTGTAATTTTGCGGGTGTGTTATTTTACCCATCTTATATACAGGAGTCACCTGGGCTTTTTTCCAGTCACTTGGGACTGTGCTTTGGCCAAGAGATTCATGATAAACAGAAGCTAAGTTAGGGGTCAATGCCACAGAATACTCTCTGCGAAACCAAATTTGGAGTCCATCAGGACCTTCCTCCAGCCTTCGAACTGACTTAAGCCAGCAAGTTAATCAGGGACCTACAATTTAACGTAGACACAAATCACGATGGAACTTGGCATTAGCAAAGATGAAAGAAATAATAAGTGACAGAAAACATCCTAGTGACACATGGGATGTGAACTTCGGGCCTTTGGATCAATAGTCGGATGCAACCTACTGAGACAATGAGCCACATTTTTCTTTAGTATATTAACGTAAGTTTAATCAATGTTCTGTTTCTCAAAGGCGATTCAGTACAGATTTTGTTGGAACTTAGTCAATGGATTTTTCAAATTCCAATAATGTTAGAAAAAAGGTGTAATTCATATTCAATATTCCATACTATAATTTCATTCACAAGTTGCAAATGGTCAGCTGCACTGTATCCACTTCTACAGCCGTGCTGTTCCCATTCTCATTTAGCAGAATCCTCTGATAGTGGTTGGATAGCTTCTTCAATGGCACTGATGAAAGATGATATCGGCAAAGTCTTTGGAGTAGGAGCAAAATTTAGCCCTTTCCTTAATACAGATAACGCAGCTTCGTCCAGATCCTTACCCATCAAATTTATGACAGGACCTTAGTGCATAGTGTGTACTGTACACCCAATAAAGATTATTTTGCAGGAAGAGCTCACATACCTCAAGACCATTTTTAAAGCAAATGAATATTCTCTGCAACAAATTTGTAGAGCATTCAATGCAAAGCCTAGAATGCAGGTATGTGACGGCAGAGAAGATAATAATTCCTTCAGATCTAGTGCATTTTTGCCCTATGTGGGTGCTCTTTCATCAAAGATAGGGCATATACTTTAGAAACATTGTGTTAAGGTGATCTTACGACCCCCCACGAAGATTACAGCTTCACTCAGCTCTGTGAAGGACGATTTACGGCTTCATAAAGTGAGTGTGTATCAGGTTCCTTGCGGAAATTGTGAGAAGTCGTACATAGGTCAAACAACACGCACCATTCATAAGAGATGTGTGGAGCATCGAAGATACACACGCTTATCACAGCCAGACAAGTCAGCTGTGGTCGAACATTGTGTTGATACAGGGCATTCCGTGAATTACAGTGATGTGAAGATTTTAACATCCACCTCTTCCTTTTGGGAATCTGTCTTCAAAGAAGCTATAGAGATTAGATTAGCTAATAATTTAATAAATAGATATACTGGTTTTAATTTGGACAAAGCATGGAATCCAGCTCTTGGGGTAATTAAACTGTAGAGAAGTCGTCATGGTGCCACCACTGCTGATATACGTCAATAAGCGAATTGAATGTCTGTATGCCTTAGCCACAGGCGGTGCAAACGTAAGAGTATTTCTTTGCCGCTGACCAGCATCTGTGACCCGCATGTGCAGTACCGCCACTGTGGAGCACGTAAGGTCGCACTTGGCATCCTGTTGTTAGTCTTGTGACTCACTCTGAGGATGGCCGAATGATACGTGGCTGAAATATCAGTGGAGGAAATTCTATTTGTGTGGCTGCATGCCTGAAATTTAATGGACTAAAACCTAACAAGTTTACCACCCGGAACATTCAATTGAGAATGGACTAGGGCTATGAAATACACTAACAATTGACATTCTTGCTGTTCACTAAAGTTATAGGCTTGGTAGTCCATACCAACTACACTATTCACAAGATTTGCCACCAGCTGTGGTTCTGTGCACATAAAGCCTCATTATGGTGGCATGTATTTGAGGAAACCAGTCCAGGACACACCGTTCACTTCTCAAGACAAGAGAGAGTAATAGAGTAAACAGAACTACATTCAAGATTATCTGAAATTTGTGTGGGTTCTTGTACAACACAAAAGAGGCACATTACATTCTTTCAGGGAAATTATATATATATATATATATATATATATATATATATATATATATATATATATATATCCCCATGATCCATTGACCTTGCTGTTGGTGGGGAGGCTTGCGTGCCTCAACTATACAGATAGCCATACCGTAGGTGCAACCACAACGGAGGGATATCTGTTGAGAGGCCAGACAAACATGTGGTTCCTGAAAAGGGGCAGCAGCCTTTTCAGTAGTTGCAGGGGCAACAGTCTGGATGATTGACTGATCTGGCCTTGTAACACTAACCAAAATGGCCTTGCTGTTCTGGTACTGCGAACGGCTGAAAGCAAGGGGAAACTACAGCCGTAATTTTTACCGAGGGCATGCAGCTTTACTGTGTGATTAAATGATGATGGCGTCCTCTTGGGTAAAATATTCCGGAGGTAAAATAGTCCCCCATTCGGATCTCCGGGCGGGGACTACTCAGGAGGACGTTGTTATCAGGAGAAAGAAAACTGGCGTTCTACGGATCGGAGCGTGGAATGTCAGATCCCTTAATTGGGCAGGTAGGTTAGAAAATTTAAAAAGGGAAATGGATAGGTTAAAGTTAGATATAGTGGGAATTAGTGAAGTTCGGTGGCAGGAGGAACAAGACTTCTGGTCAGGTGAATACTGGGTTATAAATACAAAATCAAATAGGGGTAATGCAGGAGTAGGTTTAATAATGAATAAAAAAATAGGTGTACGGGTAAGCTACTACAAACAGCATAGTGAACACATTATTGTGGCCAAGATAGACATGAAGCCCATGCCTACGACAGTACTACAAGTCTATATGCCAACTAGCTCTGCAGATGATGAAGAAATTGATGAAATGTATGATGAGATAAAAGAAATTATTCAGGTAGTGAAGGCAGACGAAAATTTAATAGTCATGGGTGACTGGAATTCGTCAGTAGGAAAAGGGAGAGAAGGAAACATAGTAGGTGAATATGGATTGGGGCTAAGAAATGAAAGAGGAAGCCGTCTGGTAGAATTTTGCGCAGAGTATAACTTAATCATAGCGAATACTTGGTTTAAGAATCATGAAAGAAGGTTGTATACATGGAAGAACCCTGGAGATACTAAAAGGTATCAGACAGATTATATAATGGTAAGACAGAGATTTAGGAACCAGGTTTTAAAGAGTAAGACATTTACAGGGGCAGATGTGGACTCTGACCACAATCTATTGGTTATGAACTGTAGATTAAAACTGAAGAAACTGCAAAAAGGTGGGAATTTAAGGAGATGGGACATGGATAACTGACTAAACCAGAGATTGTACAGAGTTTCAGGGAGAGCATAAGGGAACAATTGACAGGAATGGGGGAAAGAAATACAGTAGAAGAAGAATGGGTAGCTCTGAGGGATGAAATAGTGAAGGCAGCAGAGGATCAAATAGGTAAAAAGACGAGGGCTAGTAGAAACCCTTGGGTAACAGAAGAAATAGTCCACGTTTCACTTCCATACATGGCTACACTCCATACAAATACTTTCAGAAACGACTTCCTCACACTTAAATCTATACTCGATGTTAACAAATTTCTGTTCTTCAGAAACGCTTTCCTTGCCATTGCCAGTCTACATTTTATATCCTCTCTACTTCGACCATCATCAGTTATTTTGCTCCCCAAATAGCAAAACTTCTTTACTACTTTAAGTGTCTCATTTCCTAATCTAATTCCCTCAGCATCACCCGACTTAATTCGACTACATTCCATTATCCTCGTTTTGCTTTTGTTGATGTTCATCTTATACCCAACTTTAAACACACTGTCCATTCTGTTCAAGTGCTCTTCCAAGTCCTTTGCTGTCTCTGACAGAATTACAATGTCATCGGCGAACCTCAAAGTTTTTATTTCTTCTCTGTGGATTTTAATACCTACTCCGAACTTTCATTTTGTTTACTTTATTGCTTGCTCAATATACAGATTGAATAACATCGGGGAGAGGCTACAACCCTGTCTCACTCCCTTCCCAACCACTGCTTCCCTTTCATACCCCTCGACTCTTATAACTGCCATCTGCTTTCTGTACAAATTGTAAATAGCCTTTCGCTCTCTGTATTTTACCCCTGCCACCTTCAGAATTTGAAAGAGAGTATTCCAATCAACATTGTCAAAAGCTTTCTCTAAGTCTACAAATGCAAGAAGTGTAGGTTTGCCTTTCCTTAATCTTTCTTCTAAGATAAGTCGTAGGGTCAGTATTGCCTCCCGTGTTCCAACATTTCTACGGAATCCAAACTGATCTTCCCCAAGGTCGGCTTCTATCAGTTTTTCCGTTCGTCTGTAAAGAATCCGTGTTAGTATTTTGCAGCTATGACTTATTAAACTGATAGCGAGTGTATACCTGTCCTTTTTTCCCCCTAAGGTAAGTCTTTCCGCTCCTGGGATTGGAATGACTTTAATCCATCATTTGTATACAGCGTTCTTGATGATACAAGTGAGACTCTCTCCCTTAAAACCCACATCCTTTCGTCTTTCCCTCTCCTTCCCTCTTTCCTGATGAAGCAACCGTTTGTTGCGAAAGCTTGAATTTTGTGTGTATGTTTGTGTGTCTATCGACCTGCCAGCGCTTTTGTTTGGTAAGTCTCATCATCTTTGTATATATATATATATATATATATATATATATATATATATATATATATATATATATATATATATATATATATATATATATATAAAATAAATGCTGTCTACCCCAGTTGATAACAGCATAAGCAACAATTAAATGTATGTAAGCATATCAGTCTTCATTAACAACTGTGTTAGAATGGCATCAGAGACATCATAACAACTAGAGTGTTATACCAACGATGACACAGTTGCCCTAACACTTAACAAAACGTTTAAGATCTCCATAAAGCATTCAACGATAGTTAGCTATCTGTCACTGCTATCGATATGGTAAAAATTTATGAACTATCAGAGGTATACAACTGATGTTTCCAGTTTTATTTTATTTATCAAAAACTGTCCAACATGAGCAAAGTTACATAACACAAATCAAGCTTGGCTCAATACAGTGGCATGTCATGGATAGCATGGCCGCTCCCGCTGGAGGTTCGAGTCCCCCCTCAGGGGTGTGTGTGTGTGTGTGTGTGTGTGTGTGTGTGTGTGTGTGTGTGTGTGTGTGTGTGTGTGTTCTTCTTAACATAAGTTAGTATAAGTAGTGTGTAAATCTAGGGACTGATGAACTCAGAAGTTTGGTCCTTTAGGAATTCAAGCATATTTGAAAATTTGGCTCAATACATCAAATTTGACAGATATCTGGAAGAAAAGGCTGGCCTAAAAGAGCATATGTCCAACAAAGATAAAATTCTCTAACATTATCAGACAAATTGCAGGAAGTATGATATAAATGAGACAATGCTGTGAGAGGGTGCTTTAATCCACAAAGAAAACAAATTCTTTCTTCATTTCTTTATTACAAATTATATTAAAAGATTTCATAAAATATAGTGACTGTACAAATTACACAATGTACAAACAGTGGCATCTTATTTACAATGCTAGTAGAGGTATTAAATTAACAAGCTGCACAGTCCATAAAACACTCCATCTCAAAAATGGTTTTAAAAGAGCTGCAAGTGTGACAACAGAAAATCTCACACTAGTAAGGCAGTAATATAAATAGGTCCCACAGTTATTTTTTGGTTTCTTCTTCATTCCTTTAAAACTGTTGCTTCCCTCACAGCTGATATCCACCTAAAAAATAAAACAGTTATGTAACACCAACAGTAGTAAAATCGATTCAAAATTCAGTGACTCAGGTACATTCCGATATGAGTTAAAAAGTTGCATTCTATAATACTGTCTTGTTATACAGAATATGAAATGCTCAGCACATCCAAGAAGAGGCTATGTAGTTCTCTGCACATCAATGGCATAGGTGCTGAAAAAAGGAGCAGTTTTTTCAGAGTTTCACAAAGTACACAATAAACACAAGAGAAATTATAAAATTATATTTTTGACATGTCAATGAAAAATAGCTACAAATGTACAGTTCATGTACAACTGGTTTATTGAGGCAAAAACAGCAGCCAAGTTGCAATTTTAATGGAGTGGTCTGAATCTGTGTACTTTTTTCAACTTTTTAAAAAGAATGACATTGTTCCTCAATTATATACATCAAACATCATATCTGTGACCAATTTTCCTACACACTACTTACAAGTAGGAGTTACTTTTACTTGTATTAAATGCTTAATGTTGGTATCTTTCCATACAAAATGCATAGAAGAAACTAAAGACACTATGTCACAACGCTCACTTGAAACAGGCAAACAAATCTGTTAAATTCTCATCTTACACTAAGAAAGCCAACCAATAATCACAAATATCTCTGGCATTCAACTTTATCCAATTCTGAATAATGCAAGTTGGAATTTATTTAGCAACTGCTTAAATAACTCTAGCCGTACTTACAGTTCAGTTTAAAATGGGAGTTCCTTCATCAAAATGTGAAGGACAATGGTGCAATCTTGACTGATATTTGAGATAGAAAATGTCAAGTCAGAAACATCAATCACAAGCAAATAGAAGTCATAAATTAGGAACAACATGGAAGAAGAAATAGAAATATTACTTTATCTTTTACTAGAAACAGTCATTCATTGAAGGGGCAAGTTTCACAATGTCATCTCAAATGGGAGATATTTCTTGGTATCAATAAGAACTTAAGCAAGAGTGAATAATTGAAGATGTCCAGGTGACACGTAATTGCTTGCATACCATACTTAAATGAGATGATCATAGATTGTACAGAATAAGCACTTTCCACAATGCTTGTGTACTTTCAAAGAAAAAGTTATACTAAATTATATGCAAATATCGAAAACATCTGTCTGTTGCAAGACAAACATATAAAGGACTGAAGCAAAGGGATTTCTGAAATTTCCTTAGATATAATGTTTTCAGGTGTCCAGCCAATATTTACAGTATTTTGATTATTAATCTCGCAATCTTCAAAAAGTGCTAGAAGGAGAAAGGAAGGAAGATTAAGGTTTAATGTCACGTCACCAATTAGTCATTAGAGGTGTCATTAGAGGTGGAGCACAAGTGCAGATTCAGAAACAAAACTATTAGTGTTCTTTTCAAAGAAACCATTACAAAACCTAAGTCCAAATGGCCTGTCAGCAATTCAAATCACCTTTCCAAAAAAAGTGTTCAGTGTCTTAATCACAGGTTTCATTCCCAAAAGGCTTAGAACAAGGTCCCACACAATTGGCTTCGGGGGAGGGGCGGGGGGGGGGGGGGGGCTAATTACTGAACAACAGAATGTAATTCGTTATTCTGGGGCCATTAGCTGTAGCCCAAGGAATAAGGTAAGTACTGGTTTACAGATTATGGGCTTATTCAGCTTGATTTAATGTGTGTTTAATATATAAAAGAAATATAAACAAAGATCAGATTTTTCAGAAAATAAACATAGATCAATTGACATAAACAGATTTTTCTTAAACCAAGCTAATCTTAAAACTTCCTGGCAGATTGAAACTGTATTGCTGAACCAGGAGTTGAACCTAGGACCTTTGCCTTTCAGGAGCAATTGTTCTATCAACTAAACTACCCAAGCTTAACTCACAACCTGCTATCTCAGTTTCACTTCTGCCAGTACCTCTCTTCTTACCTTCAAAATTTCAAAAAAGTTCTTGCGCGTACCTTGCAGAACTAGCACTCCTGGTAGACATAATATTGTGGAGAAATGGCTTAGCCACAGCTTCAATGACTGTTTCAGGAACAAATTTTTACCCTGCAGTGGAGTTATAACCTGCCAGGAAGTTTCAAATCAAGCATACATTCTACAGAACTATACTGTACATCAACATGTACACAAAGAAAAGAGAAATCATTGTTGTTCAAATTTTGTGTGTGTCACCGCACCCACACCCTCCCAGCCACACCCGCACAAAAACACACACTTTTTCAGAAGTTGTGACTTTCGCCAAATAGCTGCAATGTCACCACGGATGGGAGCACGATATGACACACACACACACACACACACACACACACACACACACACACACACACACACACACACACACACACACAGAGAGAGAGAGAGAGAGAGAGAGAGAGAGAGAGAGAGAGAGAGAGAGAGAGAGAGAGAGAGAGGGGGGGGGGGGGGGGGAGGGAGGGGGGGGGGCACAGTTCGAGGTTTCCTGCATATTGTGGATTATGTAATGTGCAACTACCATTATTTATTTAATGTTGTGTGTGTTACATAATATGATCTAAACTTACCTGTTGGCTGAGTGCTCAGAATCAGCTGAAAACATAAGAGGTGCTTGGCCTTCATGTTTCAGCTGGAACACAAGTTTTGCATCTCTGCCTTCAAAGGGCTGAAAAAAAAAAAGAGGGGAATGAACTTTTCTGAACATAAAATAAACTGGATAAATATCCAGTAAAGAATATGACAATATTATGAAAAGGATAGACTGCTACTCATACTGTAGTGAAGATGTTGAGCTGCAGACAGGCACAACCAAAGAAGAGCTAAACATGTGAGCTTTTGGCCAACAGGCCTTCTCCTAAGGCACACACACACACACACACACACACATTCATGCAAGCACAACTAGCACACACATGACCACTGTCTCTGGCCAGCAAAGCAGGGCTGCAAGCAACTGCACATGAACGCATGATAGGAGAAGCAACCTGGGTGGTGGGGTTAATGGGGTTAAGGAGGAGACTGGGAGACTGGGGTGGGCAGAGAGAGGGATAGCAGGGTAGGGGTGGGGGATGGTAACGTGCCGCTTGTGGGAGCATAGGTAAGTTGAGGAGGGGAAAAAGAAAAGACTGCGAGTGCATTGGTGGAACAGAAGACTGTTTAGTGTTGGAGTGGGAGCAGAAAAGGGGAGAGGCAGGTGAAGGACAGGGACAAACGAAGTTTGAGGCCAGGGAAGTAACAGGAATGTAGGATATACCACAGGGAAAGTTGACATCTGGGCAATTCCGATACGCTGGTGTTGGTAGGAAGGACCCGTAAGAGTTCTGGAAACCACCTCAACAAACAGTGAGGTATATGGTCTAACAAAATATATAAGGAAAGAACTGCAGTATCTTGTGGTGTTGAAAGAAAGGGAGGGGGTTAATGATGAAAATGGAAACAAGAATGCAAAAAGCAATAATGGATGAAATCTGTTGGAACTGGTTTCGTGAAAGTGCAGTTTCCTGTAGAAAAGAAGAGATTAGTTTAAGTTTTATTCCAGATGATGTCAGGAGCCAAATATCTGTTGCAGAAATCATTGGCCCACAAAATGTGAGTTAATGGTATACCGTACAGCTACTTTCAATGATTCTCAATGGTTAAATAAGTATCTAGCTCAAGGCAGCTGTTGTGATCACAAATGGAGAGAGGAGAGAAAATTGTGTGGGAGCTAAGGTAATGTGACAGTACACAGATTATGGTCAAAGTTCTCTTAAAATAATAAACTTAATTTTTTTCTGGCTCTTCTTCACCAGCTGGTGGCATGGAAAAACAGATGTGTAGGGCCAGGCTCATGATATGAATTATGTAAATGCAGGTATGATTTTTTGACAGTCACAAGTGAACTGATACATCAGCAGATTTACAGTTTTATTAATAATTTATTCTTAGATTCTGAAAGACGAAAGATATTAAATTAAAAAAAATTACTTCTTTCATTTGTTCCACAGTATACCCAAGAACTGGGACAGTTTCCAGAGCGGCTACATCTTCTGAAGCCTTATATATGTACAGGACCTGATCTTTTAGAACAAACCAGTAACGCTTCCAAGAATTCTTCTTTCGCTTTAGTAACCAACCACTCATCTGTGATCCTGTATCATTGGCAGTAACCTGTTAATCAACAATAAATATAAAACATAAGTTTATTAAAAACTGTGTAATGGTCAGCTTAATGTTTTAGGTAAGTTTATAATTAGAGTTAGCATTGTAACACAGTAATGTAAAGCCATTTCACTGTAGTGCACTTAAAGTAAATTTACATCTCCAACTTCTTTCTACATCCCAGAGACCACACTCTGTGGGATACATGGAATACAAATAATGTAATCTACATCTACATTTATACTCCGCAAGCCACCCAATGGTGTGTGGCGGAGGGCACTGTCATTACCTCCCTTTTCTGTTCCAGTCGCGTATGGTTCGCGGGAAGAACGACTGTCTGAAAGCCTCTGTGCGCGCTCTAATCTCTCTAATTTTACATTCGTGATCTCCTCGGGAGGTATAAGTAGGGGGAAGCAATATATTCGATACCTCATCCAGAAACGCACCCTCTCGAAACCTGGCGAGCAAGCTACACCGCGATGCAGAGCGCCTCTCTTGCAGAGTCTGCCACTTGAGTTTGCTAAACATCTCCGTAATGCTATCACGGTTACCAAATAACCCTGTGATGAAACGCACCGCTCTTCTTTGGATCTTCTCTATCTCCTCTGTCACCCCAATCTGGTACGGATCCCACACTGATGAGCAATATTCAAGTATAGGTCGAACGAGTGTTTTGTAAGCCACCTCCTTTGTTGATGGACTACATTTTCTAAGGACTCTCCCAATGAATCTCAACCTGGTACCCGCCTTACCAACAATTAATTTTATATGATCATTCCACTTCAAATCGTTTCGCGCGCATACTCCCAGATATTTTACAGAAGTAACTGCTACCAGTGTTCGTTCCGCTATCACGTAATCATACAATAAAGGATCCTTCTTTCTATGTATTCGCAATACAGTACATTTGTCTATGTTAAGGGTCAGTTGCCACTCCCTGCACCAAGTGCCTATCCGCTGCAGATCTTCCTGCATTTCGCTACAGTTTTCTAATGCTGCAACTTCTCTGTATACTACAGCATCATCCGCGAAAAGCCGCATGGAATTTCCGACACTATCTACTAGGTCATTTATATATATTGTGAAAAGTAATGATCCCATAACACTCCCCTGTGGCACGCCAGAGGTTACTTCAACGTCTGTAGACGTCTCTCCATTGATAACAACATGCTGTGTTCTGTTTTTCTAAAAATTCTTCAATCCAGCCACACAGCAGTGTATTAGAGCAGTGTACACTGTACATCATGTCAATAAGTCTGTAGCAAATCTTGATACATTGCTAGTAGAAACACATAAATCTTGCTGGTATTACTTCTAAATTCTAGTTTTCAAATGTTAAATGAAATAAAATTATCTATGAGGGTTGGAACTTAAATAGTGGCAACTATTTATTCACAACTGATACAAAAGAGTTATGTGTTTGCACCTGTTACTGTCCTTCAAAGCAGTGACCAGTGTTGTGTAGAACCCATTGCCAGTGATGTGGAAGGCATAGTATACCATTAGCAGAGCCTGTTCTGCTGATGGTGCGAATGGAGCGGTCTACTGCCTGTCCAATCTCTGGAACAGTTCTGAAGCGAATACCACGAAGTGGTTCCTTCATCTTTGGAATCAAATCAAAGGCACAAGGACTTCAGTCTGAGGAGTATGGTGGATGGTACACTCCTTACCAGTTCCATTGACCAAACAGAGCAGCCACAGCTTGCACTGTATGCACCAGCGCATTGTCGTGCAAAATGATGGGTGGGTTGTGCAGAAAGTGTCACTGCTTCTTTCCCAAAGCTGGTTGCAGGTGATGCTCCAAAAATGAACAGTAATGCTGTGCAATGACGGCGGCATTCACTTCAGGACTGTTCCAGAGATTCAACAGGCAGTAGACCACTCCATTCACACCATCAACAGAACAGGCTCTGCTAACGGTATACTACGCCTTCCACATGATTGGCAAAGGGTTCTACACAACACTGGTTACTACTTTGAAGGACAGTAACAAGTGCAAACATGTAACTCTTTTGTATCAGTTCTGAATAAATAGTTGCCACTATTTAAGTTCCAACCCTTGTATAATGATATATTCAAATGTTGTTATGAGATACAATAAAATTTGTTTCAAATGGAGCCAATATAAGATCAAAATAAAATTTTACTGAAAAGAACTCACAACTTATCATTTTACACTGCAAAGGACACCACAAACAAGTTATTTACCAGTTTAGTTAATACTCCCAGAAAGAAATAAGTGAAAGGTAATGACAGAAAGATGATCAAATATGTTTAATGTTAACTCTGTGTACAAATATCAACTAGAGATTGCTCCCTTCCAACATAGTATCAGCTGCACAGTCAATCAAACAAGGCGAACTGCTTTTACAGAAAATGCATTGTAATCATTACTAATTCAAATTCAGGAACATTGTTGTTACTAAATGGTACAAACCAGTGTGAAAAATAGACATGTCAGGAAATGACAGATGTTGGGAACTAATATGGAGGGAAGAAAGGAGTAGTTACTGTGAATAAATGCTGAGATGGAAGGAATTAATTTAAATTAAGGCCAGGTTGGTGGCTAGAACCAAGGACATGTTGTAGTGTTAGTTCCCACCTGTGGAGTTCTGAGAAACTGGTGTCTGGGGGAAGATTCTAGATGGCGTGTGTCGTGAAACAGGCACAGAAGTCATGACTGTCTTGTTGTAGAGCATGCTGTGTTGCTGGTATACACCCTCTGCCTATGCCCATTCAACCTGACTGATAACTGGGTGGTAATCATGTTTTTATAAAAGGCTGAACAGTGTTTACATAAAAGATGAAATATGGCATGTATTGTTTCAAAGGTGCTCTCCTTTGATAGTATATGTTTTGCCAGTTACAGGGGTGGAGTAGGTGGTGGTAGGAGGGTGCATAGGGCAAGTCTTGCAATGGGAACAGTCACAGGGGTACAAAGTATAGGGTAGGGAGATGGGTGCAGAAGGAGCATAGTGTCTGAAAAGGATATTGCGGAGATTGGGAGGGTGACGAAAAGCTACTCTAGGTGTGATGGGCAAAATCTCAGACAGAATGGATCTCATTTCAGGGCAGGATTTTAGGAACTTATGGCCTTGTCAAAGTAGCTGATTAATACATTCAAGACCAGGATAATACTGAGTGACAAGTGGTGTGCCTCGAAGTTGTTTTTTGGAGGGATCAGCACTACCAGGATTGGATGTGATGGCCCGGGAAATCTGCTTTTGTACTAGGCTATTGGGATGTTGGGGTAATTACATTCAGTGAAGCCTGAGGTGAGTATGATGGTGTATTGCTGTAAAGAGTCTGCATCTGAAGAAATACGTTTGCCTTGAATGCCAAGGGTGTATGAGAGGGAACATTTGACATGGAAAGGATGGCAACTGTCAAAATGTAGATACTGTTGTTTGTTAGTAGGTTTAATGTGGGTGAAAGTGTGTAGCTGGCCTTCGGTAAGGACAAGATCAACATCAAGGAAAAAGGTATGGGATTCCGAATATGACCACATGAAATTTAATTGGGAGAAAGTATTTAGAGATTCCAGGAATTTTAACAGGGTAGCTGCACCATGAGTCCATATGGCAATGACATCATCAATGTATCTATACAAAACAAGGGGCTGAAGGCTTATGAACCCCAGGAAAGCCCCCACCAAGTAGCCCATGAAAAGGTTGGCATAGGAAGGAGCTATCCTGGTTCCCATGGCTGTACACCGCATCTGTTTGTACATCGGCCCCTCAAATGTGAAGTAATTGTTGGTAAGTATAAAGTTGATTAAAGTGAGCAAGAAGGATGTCATACATATGGAATCAGGAGGGCATTGACTAAGGAAATGTTCAGCTTCAGACAGATTATGTACGTGGGGGATGCTGGTATAGAGGGAAATGGCATCAATGGTGACAAGCAAGTTGTGTGGTGGGAGTGGCATGGACACGTACTTCAGATGATCTATGCAACCTCCTAACACCACCTATTCAAGGCCTGTAACTGAAAAAACATATACTATCAACGGGAGAGGCACCTGTGAAACAACACATCATATTCCAGCTGATAAGTAAACACTGTTTAGACTAACATTGGCATGATTACCACCCAGTTATCAGCCAGGATAAATGGGCATGGGCATAGGCAGAGGGCAACACACTATATCCTGCTGCAGAGCATGCTCTACAACATGATAGCCATGGCCTCGGTGCCTGTTTCATCGCACATGCCATCTGGAATCTTCCCCCAGACACCAGTTTCTCAGAACTCTGTAGGTGGGAACTAGCACAACATGTCCTTGGTTCTCGCCACCAACCCTGGCAGTAATATATGTTAATTCCTTCCCTCTCAGCATTTATTCACAGTAACTACTACTTTCGTCATTCTATTTTAGTTTTCTACATCTGTCATTTCCTTGCCTGTCTATTTTTTGCTGTCCCCTTCCCACCTCTGTTACATACAGTGCACTTAGCTTTTCACTCTTATTAACTCATGTATGATGTTTTAGTAGTAATCTCTGTCTTGCATACTGCCCTGTCTTCCACCTTTAAGGCTTTCAAATCTTGTCCAGTGCAGTCCCCAACCATCAGTTATTCCTTCTCATACCATCCGGTAAGCCTCTCCTGACACAGGGTTCTGGGTAACTTTTCTGAACTGTACCCCTTTTCCTTAACCTCTCCAGCCCTTTTTCTTCACCCCTCTTCCTTCCCCTTCAACTCTTCGGCCAGAAGGAGCCACTGGCTCCAAAAGCTTGTAAAAGTTAAACGTTTTAATGCTTGTGTTCTCGTGCTGCCGCTTTGTGAATAGATTTTTTATCTATCCATTTACATTATATTGTCAATAACTGATTATTTTCGTTGTTATATTATACAGCCAATAACTATTTATACAAAGGAACACTGACGTGATGGTCCAGTTATCACATTCATTTCACTTTCTAGGACTAATAACTCAGACAAACTGATGAAATGACACTTTTAGCCACAGCAGATTTGATATACATTATGAATCTTAAGATTTTGAACTATTAAAATCTGAAAAGTTATGGGGACTGTCCACATACTGTGACAAACCTTGCAATGATCTTGCAACTACACATAAATATGGGACACATTGTGAGATTGAACATACTGACTCCATGAAGGTGGTATCACATAAATGACTGCCAAAAATGAATAATATGACTCAAATATACAACATCTCTTCCATAGAACAGTTGGAAGTGTTTCCAGGAAAAGAGTTTAAAACCACTGCACTCACAGAACTCCCTAAGGTGCTTGTCATGTAGCCACACCCAAGGGACTTATGTAGATTATTGTATGCTACAGATGTAGTGAGGGATATCCCCTTTTCATATCCTATGAGAGCTGTACAAAGGATCAATGTGCTATTCATCTGAAAGGATTTTGGAAAAGTGCAGAGAATTTAAATAAAAGTGGCTTGCCTAACTTAATATATAAAAACATAAGTTAACAGGTATCATAACTAATACAAAGCTATGATGATTGATGAGTGAACCAAACTCATTGTAATAAGTCTCCTGCATTAAACACAGCTCAGTGGTAACGCCTTCATGAAGCTATTATTGAAGCACAGGCAATATTTCCATCCCCACCCATAATACCCAAAAATCCTTAATAACGTGAAAACTAATTAATTAACTGAATTCCAATGAAATGGTCTCAAAAACTTCCTCACCCTTTTACATCGCTCTATATCAAACACACACTTTAATAATGCAAATTTTAGGCAAAGCCATGTGCTTAAGGTATCCTAATATACAGAAAAGAGCAATTAATGTTTGTTTGGAAAGCAAATTTGTAATACATGGGAGCAGTTAATAAAAACATCACTACCATGCTAAATGACACAGTAATCTTTGAAAGACTCACCTCCAGCAGTCGCTGTGGAACGTATTTCTTAAACTTCCTTCGGCCATTGGAGCCCAATTTTTTAAAATGTGATTTTATTTCACAATATTTTTGACTAAGTTCCTCATAGTCAGTTATTCTCAGCTCAGTTTCAATGCAGTGTTTCATTCTTCCCTCATTCTGAAACTCTACAGCAAAAAAAATGGTTAATATTAGAGACATATTTTGCCCAATGACAATTTAGAATTGCTTTAATGTAAATGCAGCATTTTTAATTTCTTTATGTCCTGTATTCTATACTGCCTTTTAATAATCAGACAGCGATAAATTATGAACAAGGTTGATACATAACAAACTAAATTTCAAAAACAAATTTCCAAGTTTCTTTTTCCTTTTTAGGATACACTTTTTACTGTGTTTTCCACTTTGCTTCCCAGCATAAGTTTTCATTTCCATTTTATATTTGCTCTTCATCAGATTACTTCCTGCCTTCTTTTTTCCTTTGGTATATAAAAAAAACTTTTGTCTATATTCTCTGCTGGCAGCAAATCATATCATATAGCTCTTTCACTACTCAAACAATCTCACTTTTACACAAAAGATATTCCACTTTTATTCCTGACAGATTAAGAAAGAACTAGGTAACTCGGAAAAAGAATGTGTACAGATGTTGTTTTAACAGTGTGCAACAGATTAAGAGTGCATGAAAGAACATAACTCTAATCATACATGGGTTCCGTGGTCACTATTTTTCCAATTTCAGCATACTTCACGGACGAAGAAGGTCCAGTCATGAGGTGCTGTTAGCCACTTATAATTTAGTACCAGTCATAAATTTTCCTAATGAAGTTGCTCCAGATAGTAGTTCCCTTATAGATTACGTAGTCGTACAAGTTGAAATTAAGAAACACATGCCTGTCTTGGGGTATATGGATTGTTAGATTATGATGCACAGTTAGTTCAAAAACAATCAAAAAACAATGAGAATGATTTATGACAAAACTGCTGAAGATTTTAAAAAAAGCATAAAAAAAGTTGGCCGAGGTGAAGTTTATGATGAACCTAATACTAGCTCTAAACGAAACATTAAAAAATTTGTTGTATTTTAATCCCTTTTTGAAAACAGTTTTCCTAAAAGATAATTAAATGTAATAATGAAAGTCATTAAATAAACCCTGGATGGCTACAGGTACCAGTCTCTCTTCACAATGAAAATGGACAAATACCAAATAAACAATATCGTAAATCAGCGTGGCATTGTATCATTGCGATGTTTCGATGAGTTTCCTACTCATTATCTTTAGGTGAAGTGTTGGGTTTATGTCCAGTTAAGTTTCTTTACAGCTACTGGACTGAAGACTCCTCTTCCAAGGACCCAACAGGTGCGACAATCGTGCCATGACAAGAGGTGGTGTGGGGCCCCCACCACTGGTAGAAGGGGGCATCCAGGTGTCTAGTCTTGGTGCTGGCTGTCTGTTCTACCCGCATGCCTGTTGGCATGCACAGCAGCTTTGACTGTTTACAAACAAACGTGTCTTTCATTGATACTGTGATCTGCCACTGCAGACTTGTCAGTCTGGCTGAGGTGAATGCACATCACATTCTGAACAGCACTGCGAGATGCATCGCTGTATCTGGCCAATGTACTGTGTGCTGCGTTAGCAACTGATGCTGTAGATGCCAGAGGTTTGTATCACTAGTTGGTCTTTGTGCGATTGAAGCATACTTTTTGTTTTAACCATTGAGCAGAAAATAGTTTTTGAAGCTCTGTTTCTAAATTACCCTGGCATTCTTGGCTGTGGGCAACACTGCTTATGGAAGGAATGCCAAGCACTTCATTTCTGCTTCTAGTTTGTTTTATTTCTTCTTCTTGCTTGACAGGAGAGCATATGTTATTTGTTCCTCTGAGTGGCAGGTCTTGCACAAGGGTTCGTGCAGATGCTGCAATTCCATAGGCAAATTTTCCTTGTCGCATATAACTCACTCTCTGTGTACCATAGAGTTGGGCACAGATTTGCACTGTGCTGGATGGTGGCAGATACTGGCATTTAGGTACAGGGCTGTGTGTGTCTTCTTCTGACAGACTGAATATCCTAGCGTTCCATCAGGGTTCTTCTTTATCAGAATGTCTTGGAACTGCAGGAATTCATTTTCTTCCACTTCAATTGTGAACCCGACATTATCAAGTAAGCTGTTAAGGTGGCACAGAAATCCTAGCAGGTTTTCTTCACTATGTGGCCAAATCATAAAAATGTTGTCCGCATATCTGTAGAACACCTTTGGTTGCAGGCACACAATTTTGATAGTTGTTGCCTAGAAGTGTTCCATGTCTAGGTTAGCTTTGCCTGGCAGTAGAGGGGATCCCATGGTGACTCAGTCTATCTGTTCATGGAACATTCCATAACATTTTAAGTAAGTGGTGACGAGCATACATCAAAACAGTTCCACTGTGTTGCTATTAAGGTGATTCTAGTAACACCATGGAATCTTTTAGTGGTACCCACGTGAAGAGAGATGTGATACTGAAGCTGACTAGGAGACCACTGTTGTCCAGGTGTATCTCTTGAAGCACTTTCACAAACTCTGTTCAGTTCCTAACTTGGTGTGGTCAGTAACCAACAAGAGGTTTCAGTAGCTGTACCAGATGTTCGGCCTGCCACACACTTGTATAAATTCACCAACTGACCATGTGCACCCTCACTAAAAAGCAACTTTCTCCTATAAAAAAACTGTAAAGCTCTTTAGCACTCCACACTCATGCACAAGAAACGCTATTGCCAGTCCTCTCAGTTTTCCACACTGGAACAAATACTTCAGGGATCACTAAGTTGCCAAACACAGATGTCAAAACTACTACTGAATCAGCATCTCCACTTCAGAGAGTCAATGACTCCAACACCCTGGAGGGCTACTGCCCAACTACTCGATTTCACGAGCTCTCAAACGCCTCCAAAAAATTATTTCACTTTCAAGCTTTCCAGTTAATCATAATCAGGAGCAGAATACAGACATTTTCAATGGCCATTTCCCACTCCTGCTAATAGAGCTCCCATAAGGTGCTGCTTACTAGCTGGCTTTTCACAAAAATGGATTCTATTCCTACTGTACCATGAAGGATAAGCTACTTTCTCTTTCTAGCAGCATGAGGGCTTTGTCCTGAAAGCAATTTCCTCTACAACAACACTGGTAGATTCAGGAGGTATGACCTTTAAAGAGTTTTTTTATCTTTTTCAGAATATTTGGCCACATAGTATTGTGCTACCGAACATTGCTCATAATTAATGCCTGATTTCCTGAATCACATGCTCACCGCACTTTCTCCTATCCCAAACCCTTTCAATCTCTCTTTTCACACCTTACTAACAAACTGCGGACCATTAGCCAACAGGACTGCCTTTTGCACAGCTACCTTCAGACAAAATTAAACTAACAAACATCTCATTAAAGCCTTTCTGGTAGCCCTTCTCAAACGGCCACTCGGTAAAGGTCCTGCCAGATGCACACACACCAGTTTGAATGGATACTATGGAATACTATTTTGCATCTCTCCCACGCCTCTTTGAATATAGGACTTAGTTACTTGGCGAAGATATCACATAGTTTTGTTTTACATACTTGTCTCAGTGATAGGTAGAGTGTAAAGACATGGATAGTATATTTCTCACCTTGGAAGACCCAAAGTCACCACACTTTTGTGAGATGCCCTGACGGTTTTCATGATTACATGTTCAGGTATGCAAAATCTCCAGTGATTTGAATTTCTGAGATCTACAGAACAATATACCATTGAACATTTGATAGTAAAATTTCTTTAATTTATTCCTCTCTCTTGCCATATACAACCAGCTGTATTCTATTTAGCCTTTCATCCTTCCCTTGCTCCATGATTATAATTATGAATTTACCCTGTATTTTTTTCTGACCTTATGCTTTCAGAAATACCATGACTCAGATTTCTTTTCCTTCCCCATTACCTTCTGCTTCTATTTCCCCATCCATGACATGCAATGTACATAGTGCATCTGTTACCATGTTGCCTCTCCCAGGTCAGTAAATGATACATTGATCATCCCGCAATGCAAGCACCCATTTAGTCAAATAACTGTGCAGAAGTTTGCAAGTTGTAAGGAATGATACAGCTTGGTGGTCTGTATATACCCACGTAAAGTTCCCCAATGAATATGTACACAATCTTTTGAAAGTGAAGACAGTGGCAATGCCTCCTAATCGCTTACTGAGTAGCGGGATTCATGCTTGTCCAGAAACCTGCTAGCAAAAACAATGGTCCAATGTTTGGTGCCAGTTTCAGTTACTGTTTCTTAGAACTGCATCCAATTCCATTCTCCACCTCAACCATGGAAAGGTATAAACTTACATTAAAATTAGGCTTTTGAGAAGTGCTGCCTTCATTATTTCGAAGGCCTCCTGACACCATGTTCAAATTCCAAACATAATTTTTCCGTAGCAATTAAAATAGAGCAATGTATGCGAATTCTAACCCCTTAACCAGTTTCTGGTAAAAATTCACCAACAAATGAAACTCTGCAGCTGCTTCTTGTGCCTGGGGATTGGAAATTCCCAGACAAAATTTAGATTTTCACTATCTGAATATACCTTTCCAGGTACTCGTTTATTCTCCAAAAATTTGAATCTCCTCACAGAGGAGTCTGCACTTCTTCAGATCAACAGTTGCTCCTGCCTCTTGCAAGGTGTGTAATAGCTTCTGGACTTCAAAGTGTGGCTGGAAAGTTTTGGTTGCAATGCAAGATTGTCCACACAGCCGTTTACTGATTCCAGGCCTAGTATTTGGTCTAATGCAAATAAAACAAGCTACTTAGAGTTTCAGTCCAAAAGGGAGGACAAAATTGGAAAGGCCCCCCTTCAAAAACTAAGCTTATTAGGGGCCATGTCTCTTCCACTAGACATACTTGCCAGTACCCATGGATAGATCCAGTAAGAAACATGCTCCCTGGACTCTCTGCACAATTTCGGTTAAGTCTGTGGGGTGATATTTCTGGACAAGCAAATGTGGTTTGGCTCCCTAATGTCAAGCAATAACCATACACCTTTGTTTTTCTTTTCTACAGCAATTATCGAATTAGTGTAAGGCCCTGAACTTCTTTCGATAACTACCCAGGCCAATCTGGTGGATTAAAAACGACATTCCTTCACTTTACTGATATTGCATACAGTTGACTAAAACAGTACTGTGTCACCAATTTGACATGCATTAAACCTTTGCCCCAGTTTATTGGAAAAAACATCCCAGTATGTCTGATAATGTTCAGGAGTTTCCCCATGATCAGGCTCCATAATGTTACACCTATTTCTATCTGTTTCCAATAATTCTTTGCTTGGCTCCTCTTGCCATTCCTCCTGATGTTTATGATTCAAAAGCCACATACAGAATCTGTGTATTCTCTACTAACTGCAACTCATACTTTTATTGTGTTCCATACCTACTTTGGTATGGTTCCCACAAGTGATACTGTAATGGCAGTGCTCCTGATTCTTTTGGAATTCAGGTACTAAACTACTCACAAACATTCTGAACTGCCTGTAAGTCCTGATCATTGTAATTGTTGGTGTCTCACAAACTGGTTTAGAAATTCTATTGGGTGTCACCTCAAACTTCCCCAGAATTTATTAAAAGGCTGACTGCCTACCCCTGTGCATAATATCTTAATTATGCTGAATGGGAATCATATCCTGACCTACTGTTTCTATTTTCATGTCCACCTTGCAAAATTTAATTCTTGAGATTTCACTTCCTCCCTGATTTTCTCTCTATTCTCTCATATACCCATTCAAAACCTCCTTAGTTTTTTCAGCCAGGTTCTGGATTTATTATGTCATTTCCTCTCTCACTGCATAAACTGAATCTATTCCCTGCATTATCTCTTTCTTCTTCTTATCATCCCTTTCCTGTCTCTCTTTCTCATCTTTTACCATTTTCTCCCTGATTTCCCTCATCCCTTTTTCCTTTCCATATTCCCTCTTTTCTTTTTCCTTTTTGTTCTTACATTTTCTTCTTCACTTTCTTCTTTTTCTCTTCCCTTAGTCTCTTCTCTTCCACCTTTTGAGCTTTCCTGCTCTTTTTCTTAATTTCTTTTTCTACACTTGTCCTCTAGTTGTAGACCTTACCTTACCTTCAGGTGACACCTGAAAGTGTACTTCTTGCTGTATGTTGTAGCTTGGGCAGTGACACAGATTTCCCAGATTAATTCTCTGTACTTCTGCACATGTAAAATAATGTCTGCATAAGGGTTGCCAGCTCACTTTGACCCCTGAGACAAGATTAAACTTCTCACTACTCCGATGTCAATGTCCTGTAGCAATCCAACTTCTATCAGGAAGATTCTGGACTGGAATATTTACACCACTAACAGTTCATACACCACCTCCAGCTTGCTCCTAATCACTCCTACCATTTTTCTCCACAACAAAAAAAATCAGGGATGCAGTTAAAAGTCAATGCAGAAAGAGTGTACCAAAACATCACACTCCAATTCCCCAAGAAACAAATATAATTTACAGGCTTCACTGAAAACCTTGCCAAGTCCATTTTGTTGAGTAAAACATCAACTATCAAACTAGCTATTCAACTCCACAACGAACTTGAGAACTCTGCCTACTAAGGATATCCACCCATGCCAAAAAGCAACACTATAATATGAAAAACACTAAACACTCCATATCACTGCATGGGAATCGCACTTACCAACCTCTCAGCTTTCAATACTGGAAGGAATACTTCATGGATCACTAAGTCTCCGAACACAGAAATCAATACTACTCTCCAGTCAGCACCTCCATCCCAGGGAATCCATGACTGCAGCACCCAGGAGGACCACTGATCAACTTCCTGATTTCACGAGCTTCCAAGCTGCTCAATATTATTATTTCACTTTCACTTCTACCTAAGCAGAATCAGGGGCAGAAAGGAAACATTTTCACTGACCATTTCCTGCTCATGCTAATAAAGCTTCTGTGAGGTGCTGCTTTCCGGCAAGATTTAAAGAACTTTTTAAGTGATGGGTGTTGGAAAATAATGGCTGTGATGGAGAAGGGGAATTACTCATTCTTAAAATCAGCCTAGCTGGCTCTGACTGCAATCCATTTAAGAAGGATTAGGGGAAGACTGGCTCATCATGTCCAGGACAAACAAAAACTCCCTTCACCCTCCAGCTGAAAACTGGTAGAGTTGACTTATAATAGAGAACAGGGCTGTCATATATGGCCACTCAGGAAATGATTCATTACAAACCAAACAGAGAACAAATGGGAAATCAGTCTACTGGCCATATGGTCAACAAAACAGGGAATTGACTCACATAAGTGACTCTGGCTAACGGCAGATCGCTACGGCCTGGCACCTACAAATGTACAGTGTTAGACATAAAAACTGACAGCCGGCTGGTCGCCACAGAAACTAAGTCCAAGTCGTTCACTTAAGCTGGCAATAAAACCGACCGCCCCTGACAACACTAAGTCCAGCCATCTGCACAATCTGGCAACACTGTAAGGTGCGTAAGTGTTGTCTATTTCTGAGATGTTGTCATGTTGTGTGAGCCCGTGGTCTAGTGGTAATCGTCATGGATTCCAAAATTATAGTCACGTGTTCATGTCCAACTGTATCTCTCTCTCTCTCTCTCTCTCTCTCTCTCTCTCTCTCTCTCTCTCTCTCGTCATATTTCAGCCCTTGTCGAAAGTTATGAGTCTGATTGAACATCGAAGATAATTTGTTTCACATTCTACCCACCAGTAATAAGAAATACTTCCAAAAACAATTCTGCAGGACAGCTCTCTTGTGGCTGTGATGTGATCAGAACAGCATACACTCAAGCGTTTCCTCCCACTGCATCGGCTACCGGCTACCGGCCACCGGCCAGATGCCACCCGCCGCTTGAAATTAAGTGCTGCCCAAGTGGGCGCAGCGAGATGCTGTCAGTGCATGTATCAACTGTCATTTTCAAATCTGAAGTTCTAGTTCTCATCTTGCAGTTAAGCATTGGATTTTGTATACTTGAAAATCATTAACTACAGTTAAGCATTGTAAAATTTGGTCACAAGTGGAAACAGGTGTAACATCTGCAACACAGTATTTACTTTTGGTATAACAGAGGGATGAATGCAGAGGAGGCAGCTCCAAAGATGTGAACTGTGTGTGGGGCGAGTGCTTTTGGGAAAAATAAGCCAGAAAAAGATATTCTTGTGTACACAAAGATCATTCTGGCATGAAAGGTTTTCCACAGTAAGGAAGTCTCAACTAATGATATAAGTGATGGATTATAATTTAACCATCATGTGACATTTGAAATCAACAGGTAAGGTTCAGAAATCTGGTGTAAGAGTACTGCATGCTCTAATTCAAAAGAACAAAAATCAACAGAGTGACTATTATTGCAGTTTGCTTGAAGATCATCAGGTCGCTCATTGAGCATTCCTGCGCAATACTATTACTGATGACGAGTTATGATGCCTTTATCGTTACCTTCCTAAGAAGTGAAAGGCTGAGCCCTACCTAAAGATGTAAATTCGAGCAAAGAGTAGTGTGGACATAACATTTTCCATCTGATAGCTCCAAAAGTGTGTTTGGACTACGAATTCTTCCCCAGGGGTGTGTGTATCACAACTAGAATTTGTTGCCAACAATTGAGACACCTTTTGGTCGCAGGCTAAGAAAAACGACCAACAAAACTATATCACATGTGCTACTGTATGATAACGCACTCTGTTGGTTTGAGAAACAAATCTATCCACGAGATTGATAGGGAAGTCATCTCTCAGGAAATTGTCCCTCTGATCATATACTAGTAAATGTTTACCTTTCCCGTTCTTGATCGATTAACCATCAAGGCAATTCATTTCTAGATGAAATTGCTCTTCAAACTGCACTGGTTTAATGACATTGTTAGAACCAGTAGGTTTCTACAGGTGTAGAATTTGTAAACTACTTCAGCATAGTCAGATTGTTTTAGATATTGTGAAAGAATATAGTTGCTGATTAATTTCTCTTTGATGATTACTCTTGCGTCCAATAAACAAATAAAAAATGCAATTTAAATAGTCACTGTACTAATAAAAATTAAATTCAACTTACTACAGAAACATCATGACAGCAGTCTATATTAATAAAGCAATAAGTGTCTGTAAGAGGATTGTGCCTATTTTAACATGAATTAGTAGGATATTAGTGACTTTTAACATCTAAAAGATCTGTATTTACTTCCTGTCATGTGTCACACTCAAGTATTACAAAAATGTGGCAGTTCATGGATAAAATTATGTATTCACAACAACAAAACATATGTCGGCAGAAAACAAAAGTGGCATTATGAAATAGCAAGACGAATTTTTCTCGAGTGTCGTCTTACAATTCCCTTATTGAGTTTCTATCTGCCTGCTTGTAGCTCTGCTACAAAAGAATAAAATATCTGGCTTTTAGTGAGTCTCAAAAGGAGAACGAAAGTAGCTTGCACCTGGTAGGCAAGCACATTACCTCAGAGCTATAGAAGAGGTGCAGCATCTGTGTCTTACTTATTGGTCCAGCAGCTGCTCTAAATCGCAACATACGAGATGAGAGTAGTTGTATTTCCCGTGTGGAACGATTTTCATGGACTCAAAAGCATATCCATATATCACATCTCAAGAGAAAATCACTTACATTATTCAACTCAAATGACACGATAATATCAAGTGAATTTAGCAGGATAGTTTTGTGCCATCATCAAGGAAGTAACTCGTCGGTCACACAGTTGCCAAACATATTCTGTGTTGTTGCCAAGTTTCAATTATACTACCAGGAAGGATACCACCTGATGTGCTCTGTGAGTGACCTCGGAAGTGACTATAGCTTCATCTCAAAGCTGTGGGCAGCAAGGGCTGGAATATCCTCATTATATGTCAATCAGTCTTATCCACATTTCAGTAACTAGATTTAGGGGCTAGAGTGTCATTACTTGTAATACATCGATGCACTGAGTGGAAAAAAAAATGTCATAAATTAATTACTGCGACAATTATTTGCATTTTACAGTCTGTCTTAATCAGACCGAAACATTGAAAGTGTATTCACCAGACACGATTCACTATTTTGGAGCTTCTCCAGTGGTTGAGTTGGCAACGTATCTTTGGTATACTATATTATTATTGAAATCACTGTCACTGGCACACCCACCAGAAGACAGGCATGCCCTGGCTTCTTGTTGTCAACTTTTCTGACGGATATTCTGCTGTTGCTAGAAACGTGAAGACTTAAAGGTGAATTCGAATATTTCATATGGCAAAAATCTGATGTTTCTATTCTTCCAACTCTAACATTCAATAAAGAGTTACGATAAGCGGCAGAAAAGTGTCTGTGAACCAACAATTAATAGTGTAGTCATAATTAGTGGAATCTGACAAACTCCAAGTATCATCAGATAATTGTGAAAAACTGCTTTTTTCATCTGCACAGTATGAACTCAAGGGTTTCGTAGGATTCCTATACTTAATTTCATTGTGATCGTTTTCAATGACATTATAGGAGAAGCAAAACCATTTGACTTGAAATATAATTTTCCAGTGGGATTTGAATCTTAGGCTAAAGTTGCAGTAGCAAGTCCAGTGAGGTATCAAGAATATGAGCATTCACTCATTGCTGTAGTATAGGCTAGGGTAGAAAGAAGAAGGTTTCCCACAAAGTAAACACCGGGGGACACTGTAATTAACATATAAAAAGTAACCATCCCACAAACATAAAATTTCCAAATCGCCATCACTTATTAAACATGAATTGTTCAGAAAATTACAACTATATTTAGTGAAATGAGTAGGTTAATGCAGTTCCAGTCTATCATTATCACTGAGTTGCCAAACATTTTCTGAACAGAATTTAAGATGCAAGTGTGTGTGTGTGTGTGTGTGTGTGTGTGTGTGTGTGTGTGTGTGTGTGTGTGTCTGTTCTTTCGGACATGTCCGTAAGAACAAACCACTATGAATCGAAACAGATAGCCTTGTTAATCAATTACATATTGAAGGACAGATGTCCAGGCTGTCACAGTGCATTAAAATACAGATACGGCAGCAGATGAAAATTTGTGCCTGACCAGGTTCGAACCCGGATTTGTGGATATCTGAACGAACAGGAACCACACACATGTGTGTATACAGAGTGTTTGAGGAGGAACAGTATATATTGTAGCATGTGGTAGTATAGACGAACTGCATAAAAAAAAGTCCATATAAATGTGTCCACATTTTATCGAGTATAGAGATACAGCTGTTAGTACGTAACCCTGACATACTCAAAGCAAAGGCAAATCATGTTCAAAGGTGTTTTTCAAAAATTATCCCACCATCTTCAACGCATTTTTGACTTATCTTGATAACACCACATGTAACTCTTCTGAGGTCATCTCTGTGTTCTTTTATGAGGGCTGCACTATTCATAATCCAAATGATTAAATCAGCTCTTGGGTTTACTTTTTCTTTGTAGACTTTGCCTTTCAACCATCTCCACAGGCAAAAATCCAAAGGGATAAGGTCGGGGACCTTAGTGTCCAAGAAAAGTGCCCACATCTACTGATCCGTCTTCTGGGAAATGTTAGGTTTGGATGATGTGTCACCTGATGACTAGAATGTGCTGGAGCTCTGTCATGCTGGAGGAACATATGCTTTCTTGTAACCTAATGAACCTCTTCCAATAATGCTGGAAGCTCATTTTCAAGGAAGTGCAGACAATGGGGTCCTGTAAGGACCAACAAATGAAACGAAAATGCATTGAACCCAGCTGTATGTACTCAAAAATTGGACACACATTATATGGCATTTTTTTCTGCAATTTGTCTATACTACCACCTCCTACAATATTTACTATTCCTCCTGAAATATCTTGTATAATTATTTAGGTCTCGATGGGCCATTGGAAGTTTTCACTGCTAGATGCATGTCATAGTCCGAACCCTCGCGGAAATACAGTATGGCTGCGAGTGTGTGGAATAATGGATGGAGGGGGAGGGGTGTGGGTGTACTGTGTATGTGGTATGCAGCAAATATGGGAGTTTGCGTCTGACAAGGAATGTGTAGATAAGTCCTGCAGGGAGGTTGGCTGTTGTGTCTCGATAGTGCAATGGTCAGCACATGTGCCTAGTAAGCAAATGGTCCAGGTTTGAACTCAGGTCGGGTACAAATTTTCATCTGCCACTATTGCTGTATTTCAATGCCCTGTGACAGTATTGACGTTTGTCCTTTGATGTTTAAGATGCAATTGTTTTTTGAGGCAATACAGGTGATTTGTGGACATTTGTCTTGCCATCAATGTAACGGGACTTCAACGGCATCCATTCCTTAGTTATTGCTTTGTGACGGCGCTAACCCATGTTACATACATGCGAATCAGATTGTAGCACATATTTAGTCATATAACGAATGGTCAGTATAGAAGTATTTATGAACAGTAGAAGCAGGATTGCAGAGCGCTGATCACTTAACCAAGTGCAACATAGAGTAACTGTGCAGTGAGTCATTTCAGCTGCATAGCTGACATCAATATTTGTCAAGCAATTCACTGCAGAATTAATGTAATACCTGAACGATAATCTCTGTAGTCATACTGTATCATTAGCAGCTCGTGAATGGAGTACTATGTTCGTTAAATCAGATACCAAAGCTGATACCAAATAAAGATAAGCGAGAAGAAATAAAGAGAAGCGAGAAGAAATAAAGAGAAGCGAGAAGAAATAAAGAGAAGCGAGAAGAAATAAAGAGAAGCGTTACTGTAAGCAGTTTGACAACATAACACCACCGCATACACGGACTACCTGTACCATTATCATCGCACAGTTGTTACAGTGATTACAAGTTGCTGATGTTTGACAAGAATAGCAAAAAGCACCTCATGAATGTGAAGTTTCATTTGCATTACGCCTAGGGCAGAGAGAATCCTAAATAACAGTAAGAGGTTACCCAGCAAACGGGAGAGTCCACGTACTGCCTTGAGTTCTTGCAGTTTGATATTAAAGTAGTTCCCGACGGTTTCACACTAACAGGTTCTTTGCTATCGGAATATTCATATGGGAATTATCAAAGTGTAATTGCTAGAACACTGAACTATCTTAATAACACCTCATTTTGGATTGAATACGATTCGGAAAGCAATGTTAATTTGATGTTTTCATCCATCTCCTGACAACTTACTGAATGAAGCCTGAAGTGCACTCACAGTTGTGTTGCCCACAGCATGATTGTGTTGTGGCAGCTGGCAGTCATTGCTGAATACAGACATGTGCAAATATCTTCACTGCTCTAGGGGAACTCGTCTTTGTTGCATTTTTTCCATACCCTAATTAGTACAATAACGTAAGGCTCATTCTGCTGAAGAACTTTATGCCAGCAAGTCCTTAAATAAGAATCTGCAAGCAGTAGTAATGCATGAGAAAGGAAACAGACTGTTGGATAAAAGAATGGAGAGCTCCCTGCTTTCCGTAGGGCCTATGATAAGAATCTGGTGTCATATTATGCTTCAGAACCCTAAACTGTTTATTTTTCACTTCATACTAAAAACAAAAGCTATGGTATGAGAAGAGGAAATGACTTACATGATTCCCAGAAACTTTAGTTTGTCTCGGGATTAAATAGAGTGTACATTTCATCACTGGTTAATATTCTGATGACTAATGACATGATACCCATTCAAATTGCCCCATGGCACCTTTGAGTAGAGTCTCACATTGTTACTATAAGAACACACAGGCAGTAATGTCCGCTCACTGCAGTCAGAGCCATAGTGATTTCTTTCTGTTTATGGTAAATCATCTGCTGCAGTGTTCATGCTCAGCCTACACAAACAAATCACAGTGGCATTGGGCACTGCTAATCACTGTACTTGTCGCAAGCCGCAACAGGAGCGCACTGTCTCTGCTAACGATATTACTTACTTAACGCAATATGCAGGACACGGGTTGGGTAAAAATTCAGTTTGTGGTAACTAGCCATTGCATTAAAATACTTTACAGTTATATTTGATGCAATATTTATTGTTGCTTGTCTCTCCAATGTTAATAGTATTGATTCAGAAGAATGTGCGTGAACACACACACACACACACACACACACACACACACACACACACACACACACACACACACACACACAGAGAGAGAGAGAGAGAGAGAGAGAGAGAGAGAGAGAGTCATTGATTCCAGTGAGAGTGATGATTGTTGTCCATTGAACAACACTTGTGCCAATCAATTACACAGATACACTGCAAACGAAAGGTGTCTCAGTTGTTGGCAACAAATTTCAGCTGTGAGCTGTGATGGACACACCCTTGGGGAAGAATTTATAGTGCAAAACACACTTTTGGTGCTATCTGATGGAAAATGTTATGTTCTCGCTACTCTCTGCTCATGTTTACGTCTTTTGGTAGGGCTCAGCCTTTCATTTATTAGCAAGTTAACGATGAAGGCATCATAACTCGTCACCAGTAACAGTACTGCACAGGAATGCTCAATGAAGTACCTGATGATGTTCAAGCAAAACTGCAATAATAGTCACTCTGTTGATTTTTGTTGTTTTGAATTAGAGCATGCAGTTCTCCTACACCAGTCTTCGGAACTATGCCTGTTGATTTCAAATGTTGCATGATGGTTAAATGGTAACCCATCACTTACATCAGTAGTCGAGTCTTCCTTACTGTGGAAAATCTTTCATGCCAGAATGATCTTTATTGAAACAAGAATATCTTTTTCTGGCGTATTTTTCCCAAAAGCACTCGCTCCACACACAGTTCACATCTTTGGAGCTGCCTCCTATGCATTCACCCCTCTATCATGCCAAAAGTAAATACTGTGTTGCAGATGTTACACCTGTTTCCACTTGCAACCCAATTTTATAATGCTTAACTGTAGTTAATGATTTCAAGTATGCAAAATCCAATGCTTAACTGCAAGATGATAACTAGAACTTCAAATTCGAAAATGACAGTTGATACATGCACTTACAGCATTGTGCTGTGTTCACCTGGGCAGCACCAGATTTCAGGCAGCGAGTGGCGTCTAGCTGATGGCTGGTAGCCACTGTAGCACGAGGAAATGCTCGAGCATATGCTGTTCTGATCGTGTCGCAGTCACAAGCTGTCCTGCAGAATTGTTTCTTATTACTGGTGGGTAGAATGTGAAACAAATTATCTTTGATGTTCAATCAGACTCATAACATTAGACGAGGGCCTAAATGTGGTTACAAAAAAAAAAAAAAAAAATATAGTTGGACAGGATCGCATGACTATAAGTTTAAAATGCACGATGATTACCACTAGACCACGGCCTCACACAACGTGACAACATCTTGGAAATAGACAACACTTCCTCCTGACACTTCCGTATCTTACAGTGGTGCCAGATTGTGCAGATGGCTGGACTTAGCATTGTCAAGGGTGGTCGGGTTTATTGGCCACCTTAAGTGAATGACTCCGACTTAGTCTCTGTGGCAGCTGGCCAGCAGTCAGTTTTTATGTCTAAGATTGTACGTCTAGGAAACGGTGAAGTTGGTTGAGTGTTTCTTGAGGTCTAGGGAAAGTGGCGCTCAAGGATGGTGAAACCACTAGTAGGCAGCTTGGTGTTGGAAATCCGTAATTCATCACCGAACATGAAGGAAGGAGGCTTGTCTGCTATGTAAAGCATGATAGGGCAGACCTGTGGCTGACCTGATGACTATGTACAATGGCAGTGCAAGCATATGTGGTATAGAGCACACCACTCTGTGCACATTGCTGAACAGGGGGCTCTGCAGCAGAAAACCCATGTGTTCTCATGTTGATTCTACAACTATATCAATTACATTTTCTTTGGGCATGGAATCATCAAGATTGGACCATGGCATCATTCAAGCAAAAAGCTGCTTGAAACACACATTGCACAACAGATGCAGGCCGGTGTGGACAGTGCTATGCTATGTTATGGGGGCCATTCCCCTGGGCTTGCATCGGACCTGTGGTAATCATTGAAGGCACCATGGCAGCTGTGGTCAATATAAACAATATTACAGACTACCTGCATCACTTTATGCCTGGTATCTTTCTTGATGGCGATGGCATCTTCCAAATGGATAACTGTTCATGACACAAGGCCAGAACTGTGCTACAGTGATCTAAGGAGCATGACGGTGAACTCATAATGTCTTGGCCACCAAATTTGCCTGATCTGAACACTCAACACATCGGGGATGCTATTGGGGGCCAGCTCTGTGCTCATAAACCACTGGCCCACAATTGATGAAACTTGTGTGACCTGTATACAGGCATCTGGTGCCACATACCTCCGCAAACCTACAAAGGACTTGTCAAATCCATGTCACACACGACTGTTGCTGTTTTGTGTTCTAAATGTAGACTGACTTGTTATTAAGGAGGTGGTAATAATGTCCTGGGTCATCAGTATGTAAATAATGATGTACTGATTATAATTCTGTCATTTGAACTAAGAGACAACTTTATTTTTAGATACATCATCAGTGCACTGTGCTAGTAAGCAGACACTAGGAAGGTTATGCAAAACGCAAACATCCAAACAGTCTTTAGACACTGGTTGTACATATGAACAACAGTATACAGGTAACTTTGAAAGCTATCAATGGACCTATTTTCTCAAAAGGCCACACAAACTCCTAAAGAAACTTTACTGCTTATCACTTAAACTTTGTCTTCTGCAAAGTGGAATCTCAACTAATACAGCAAATACTATGATGACATAGAAGCAAACGTGTGAAAGGCAGTCAATGTTTATTTATTTGTAGAATTTTAGCTAATAAAAAATAGAAATAAGACTACTGTATCTCAGCAGCTGCAACTAACAGTGGTTCTGTTCAACTTATCAGAGTCATCATTCAACACTTCATTGTTTGGCAAGTCATTATCTTTCTCCCCTACATCATAAAAACATTATTAATAATTCTAAACAGCAGATGAAGGCATCTGCTTGTGTGTCTAGCGGTAAAGTTACAACCAGAACCTGTACTGTGTCTCAATTAAATGTCAATAGACCCTAAGATGTCAGACCATTAATAAACACTCCACTTTAGAACAACAACAAGAAAGTTTCAACTCTTTCAGTCAACAAGATCAGTAGAGAGCGAGAGAGCATTAGCTTAGTTGGACAAAACTGATGAAAAGAGTCAGTTGTATTCTTTCTGAAGGAAACATGTAATTCATATTAAGTTATTTACAGAAATTACAGAAAATTAATTTGGGATTTAAAGACTAAGATCTGAACTAATCTTGTCCTGAATATGAGTTCAATACTTCATTACTACACCATCTTTCCAGACTGGAGGAAGTCTATAAAGCAATAGAAGTTTCATTTCATGTATACAATTGAAAAAGGGCCCCTTCACAAGTGGCCACTGAGAAGCACTTCTCTGCAGTGCATTGAGCTTTCACAGGGCACGGTAGGGCACATTGCTACTGGAGACAGAAGGGGCTCCTCTGTCATTGCACTGTGTTGCTTTGATCTGCCACTGCTGCTGTGCCGCTGTGTTTCGGTTCCATCATGGTGTCTGATGAGCAGGATGCCTCTCTTTTACTTCTCTTACTGAATAGGGGAACTGAATAGAAGTAATTTAAAAGTAAGGTTGAGGTATCACCATTTCTTGGAGGAAGAATAGTTAAAGGTTTTTTAAAAAAGGCTACCAATGTACCCAATTCCATGGTGGCTACAAAAGGTAAACATACACATGTCACTAAGCCAGCTGACCGTGGGCCACTTTATCACAACAACAAAAACTTTTTCTCGACATTGTTCCTGGTCATGTGTTATTCCCTCCACAGACTCATATTGATTGACATTGGAGCAAACAGACGATTACCAAAGTTTTGAGAATTCAAGATCCCATCGCTTCATAGGAAGGTAACTGACAATGAAATTACATTTGCTCAAAGCAGGCAGTTGTCTGAAGGCTGTGATTACTTCCCTCCTGTAATTCTTGATGATTAAGGTTTCAGCATGTAATCTTTCTTACTGTGTTAATATGGAGGCAATTTCTTTTCACAGAGTTTTCAGATGCAACCTCCGTATGGCTAGAAGATATGTTGAATGTACTCTGGACATTCTTGCTAAAGAATGCACAATTTCTGATCAGCATTTGAATATTTCTCCACATATTTTCTGAGGTTATTATAAAAACTTGCTGTGTGTTGCACAGTTTTGTTCATAATTACATATCTGAGCACACTTTGTGCACTTGTGGGTTACATAACATGTCAACAGACCCAACACAAGTAGGAGGAAATGTGAGTCACATTCACCATCATCATCATCATCATCATCTCTGAAGAACTTTTGCCTCCAACGTCTGTTGAAAACTTTAATTTTCTGCAGTTTATCTGAATATTCCCCACACTCTTTGTTGCATATTGATGCATGTTTTTCAGCTTCACAGATGAACTCTTCCATATTGACTTCCATCTCTAGCAGTAGTATCACCTAACTGACCATAGTACCAAATAATAGTGAGCAGAAATCCCAACGTGTGCCAACTGTTAACATGTGGCGATACCCACTGCTTGGCCGTTTAGCAGACCCACCAGCAACATCGTGTGAAGGCTGCTATTGCAAGCAATTTTCCACCAGCAGTGGCGATAGTCCACCACTGAGTGCCACGGAAGCTCTGTGGCACTGCACGTTTGAAGGTTCTCATTTAAACAAATTTATCAGTGGAAGCACCACTGAAAAGTACTTCTCAATGGCTCTGTGTGAAGGGGAACGGGGGCCAAGATAAATTTCATATGCATACCAAATTTATATGTGGTTGATGTCACACAAAACCAGACAGAGAAAAGGTAGAAGTAAAGTAGAAATGTACCTGCCAACAGACTTTCATAGCAGTCTACACAAACACGGTCTGGTTGGAATCGTTTGTATTGTAATGGAGCTCGGAAATCTGAACAGTTACTGCAGACGACCTGAAACGCAAACATGAAAACAAATAAGTCCACAGCTAAGGACACTGCGATAACAAAATGACAGATGCACAAAAGAATTTTTGAGAGTGGGCTGTTGCGAAAAAAGTTTGCTATGAGTTTAAACAATTCCTTCGGTGGAATACGCTGTCTATGATTAATTTATTAAAATTACAATTAATAGTAGTAGTAGTAGTAGTAGTAGTAGTAGTAATAATAATGATAATAATAATAATGATGATGATGATGATGATGATGATGATGACGATAATAATAATGATGAAAGACTGACTGAACAGTGGCTGTCTGTGGTCTGTTACTCATGAGGAACAGCAGTTACGTATAGGATTTGGAACAGAACATGCTATACCTGCTAGAAACACAGGTTACTAGAAGCATAACCGGATAAATGGGCAGGTTACGTCAATAAATGCACAAATAAATAATAGAATTCAAAATAGAACAGAAAATGACTAACAAAAAATTATTGTACACGGGGCACCATGTGTTGACAGTGTTGTGCAGAGTAATATTGACTTACTTGAAAACAAATCTGAACTGTGAATTTTGAACAATGGAACATATTATTATTTTCATCATCATCATCATCATCATCATCACCATCATCACCATCATCATTAGTAGCAGTAGTAGTAGACTACTGCTACAATTACTGTACAGATAACACATGTGTAAGTATAACGCAATTTAAAGGCCAATAGAAAAGAACATTTGTACATTGATGCCTTAACTAGACAAAAGCTACAGCAATTTTATGCTACTTCTGCAAAAAATTACAACCTGTCCAAAGAACTCTATACTGAAAAGTTTTAACTGTGGGCAGCATTGTCTGGTGTTTTATGTAGCAGTAACATTCTACACAATGCTGACTACATGTGACAGGTATTAGACACAAGTCATTCATGTGAGTATGAACCATGAAGCATAGCGCCGAGTGCCTGGATGACACAGGAATAGGGTAATATTCCAGGTGGTTACAACTAAACTTTCCCAACATATTATAACACAGAAACTAATTACTTTACGAGGACCAAACTTGGTAGCATTAATGTCAAGGACATGGGGAAGAGAAATAATGCAGAATGAACTCTATTGAAATACTTTTAATGTGCTGCTATGGTACATCATATCATTACATACCAGTATGTAGTGTGTAGTACCGAGAAAGTGGAGAGCGAAGTCAACATGTCATTGTGCATCCTGTGGTGCAAACTGCTGTACCATATGGATCTTGTATGGATACCATTTGAGAATGGTTCTAAGCACCTTCCATAAAGTTGACCACAGGACGTTCAATTGTCGTGACACAGCATGCACAATGCCTGATGATCAGGAATTGTACGCAGCACTGTCTGCCATAGCAACTATGATTTCATCAACCACCTGTGGTGCAATCGGTTGTTGGCCTCTCCCGGAGTGATGCCAAGTTCTCCAGTTGATTTCAACTTCTTCACCATGCTCTGCACAGCAGGTGGACAAAGAATACCCTTCTGTAATCCATCCAGCCAGCGATATTCTCGAAGTGCAGCTGCAGCATTACTGTTGTAATGCTGCTCCTTTAGTCCAAGCTCATGCTGACAGGTCAACAAGTGCATTGTGATTGGTCAGGTGGGTGAGGCTATGAATCACAATGACTGATCACAGCACCTGGTGACCATAGCTGGAATGGGATGGAAATCATGCACCCCGTACTCTGGACATTAATGTTACCAAGTTTGGTACTTGTACAGTAATTAGTTTCCGTGTTATAATGTGTTAAATTGGGAAAGTTTAATTATAACCACCCGGTATTACACAGATTTTGTGAGTGAGAGACACAAACTAGGGGTGGGGTTGTGGGGACAGGCATAGGAAGGGAAGGATCTAGAAAATTATACTCCTCATCTACAGACGTGACATAAGGTTGCTGGTGCACTAGTAGACAGTGTAATTGAGTTGTTCAAGCCAGCAACAAGATGTGTTCAGTGGGAGGAAGATGTCAAGATAGAATTGGGATGTTACACAAGTGATAAGTTTATGGACAATTTGTGGAATATATTTTCTACCTGTAAAAGCCTTGGTAAGATTTTAAGCATTTGTGGATAAATATAATTAGTCTCTGACTACACAGAGCCTAACAGTTTGCAGGCTGTAGAAGATGTATCTTTACAGTAGGAAATGTTAATAATCTGAAAGAGGAAATTCGGCTGATGTATTGGTACATTTAATATGTACAGACATTACTGTGGACCTATTGGATAGGTACACATCAATGTTGAGGGAGATCAAAAGGGGAAATTCAAGTGAAAAGACTATTTATCTCCTGTGAGTCCACAAGAAAATTAGTGACTCTGTACCGAGGAGTGGGTTATTAGTTTGGGTTCACTGAGCGACAAGCGACCCAGGAACAAATTGGCATGGAAGGGTGCCATCATGATTTTAAGTGTGTCTAAGGATGAAAATCCTCACATTTATAATAAAATAATAGGATAAAGGGAGAGGCAATATCTGATGGAGGCAAGGCCATGGACACGAGGTATATGGTTACTGACAAACAGAAAACAAGATTGCATGTTTGTAATCCCCTATTCATATTCAACTCTCCATCTCAGAAGCGAGTGGTGAGTTGTGCCCTCAATCACTGTTTTTATTTTATCCAGGAATTTTCATTTCTGTAATGCTTTAACTTAAAAAAAAAAAAAATTTTTTTAAACAAGGCTATCGTTACACCAATTCCTCTCAGTCCTTGTCATAAACCATTTATCACAACCAATTTGCATTGTGGAAAATGTAACAAGTGGACAGGAATCAGGGATGGGTGAACTTGTAGCCCTATATCATTATAAGAAATAAGGAAAATAAAACAAGAATTAAGGAGGTAAATAATGGATAAGCAGATAGTGCCATGAATAAAACTTTTAGATTTTGATTACTACATGACAGACAGATCTCTGACGTACATATCATACTAATAAAGAGTAAAAATGTTAATCAAAGAGAACTTTACCAGTACATAAAATGTAGACTGACAGTTGTAACACAATTTAAATAGTAACAAAAGGCTGAGCTTCAAACGCACACACTGGAAACTACACACCTTTCCACATGCTCGGCAATGGTGTCGCCGGAATGTTACAGTAAATACAGCCACACAACACTGACACTTTGTCACTCGGCCATCCTGAATCCACACAGGGACCTATGGAATAGGATAATTAATAACACCTTAACAAACAGACCATATACTATTGCTTAATATGGTTGATGGGCTCGTCAGCATTTAAGAAAATAAGTAGATGCAATACTCTCCATTAGCTTTAAAAGATCTCTCTAACCTCAACATTTACTGATTCTTGAACTGGTAACTACTTGGTCATAAACACATATTAATGTGTGTAAAAACACACACAGTCACAAACAAAACAATTGCAAATATATTGATATTTCAAAGAGATTTGAATGATTTTTACCTCTTTTCCCAGTTTAAAAGTTTCAGAAAAATTGTCATTATCTTTTGCACTTAATTTGTGGAAGGAAAGTTGCCGATATGTATAATCCTTTATAGCTGCCTGAAGAGCATCTACCCATTCCTGCCGTTCTTCTTGAGACCTGTTAACATAAAAAAAACTTTCCATATCTCCCGTACAACATGAAACACAGATAGGAATAATTATTCATTAACATAAAAAGCAATGAATACTGAATACTGAAATATTACACTACAGAATAACTGGCTTAATCAGTTACATCAGTAGGAATACAACTTGCATAAATGTCAGCGGCACCAACAGAGAGAAAAGTGGATAACTCTGCACAGAAATGATGAAATTGAAGCTGTATTATTACCCCTACAGGTTAAAGTCTCTTTTCTCATGGGCTGCAACAGAGTTAAAAGGAAAGGATAATGTACTATTAGATTGGATTGGATTGTTTGGGGGAAGAGACCAAACAGCGTGGTCATCGGTCTCATCGAATTAGGGAAGGACGGGGCAGGATGTCGGCCGTGCCCTTTCGAAGGCACCATCCCGGCATTTGCCTGGAGTGATTTAGGGAAATCACGGAAAACCTAAATCAGAATGGCCGAACGTGGGATTGAACAGTCGCCCTCCTGAATGTAATATTAGAACATGGAAGTCTATCATTATCCTAATAATGAAGTTTTAGTACTTATTTAAGAAAGAAATGAGACTTTAACTTCGTGTAACCAGATACTTATTCGGCAAAGTTCTCCTCTGCCTTGTAAGGTTCCACATACCAACATCCTTAAAGCATATTCTGGCAATTGTTACTCTCTCGTGCCCCATTCCTTATAAACGTACTTTCTGCCAGTTTGCATTGTAGAAAATGAACGAACTACTCACTATCAAACAAAAGTGAGGCAACAGCTTTCCCAGCTTGGATCTACACTCTAGTCATCAGCAATTCAGTGGTACAGTGATGAAAAGTAAGGAAATACAGTAAGATCCTTAATATTTAGAGATAATAGTATGAAGATTGAAAGAAAATACAAGTTTTCAGTTCTATATCAGTTCCTAGAGCACATTTTGCACAAGGGGGAAGGGTCATTCTAGCTTGTGTGTCACATGTACAAGCCAAAAGTTGAGCTCTCATCTTAAACTGATTTCTTTTCCTTCCCTCATCTTCTCTTCTCCTTCATACTATCATGATTTTCTTACATCTTCCAATTTTTCTCTCTTGAATCATCATCTTGTCCACCTACAATACTATACAGGGTGTTACAAAAAGGTACGGCCAAACTTTCAGGAAACATTCCTCACACACAAAGAAAGAAAACATGTTATGTGGACATTATTACTTCTCTTCAAATCACATTAATCATGGAATGGAAACACACAGCAACAGTATGTACCAGCGTGACTTCAAACACTTTGTTACAGGAAATGTTCAAAATGTCCTCCGTTAGCGAGGATACATGTATCCACCCTCCGTCGCATGGAATCCCTGATGCGCTGATGAAGCCCTGGAGAATGGCGTATTGTGTCACAGCCATCCACAATACGAGCACGAAGAGTCTCTACATTTGGTACCTGGGTTGCGTACACAAGAGCTTTCAAATGCCCCCATAAATGAAAGTCAAGAGGGTTGAGGTCAGGAGAGCGTGGAGGTCATGGAATTGGTACATACTGACGAAATTAAAATGAGCTCTAACATGGAAATTAAGCGTTTCCGGACACATGTCCACATAACATCTTTTCTTTATTTGTGTGTGAGGAATGTTTTCTGAAAGTTTGGCCGTACCTTTTCGTAACACCCTGTATATTACAGTGTTTCTCCAACCCGTGCAGATGTGTATACATCCATATTCCAGAACCTTACTGAAAAAGCAGTCTACACCTTATTTTCTTCACCAACATATATTTAGATACATAAGGCTTGTTGATTTAATATTGCTTTCCATAATATTGTCAGTTACACTAATGTTTATGAAACCCAGAAATAATTCATCCATACCTAGAGGATGTGTAGAGTTGTGCACCAACAATGAGTAAAATCATAAAGAAATGGCCTACACACAGTTTCTGCAGTGCACACTCTAGTTTGATTAAAAAGATCAGTGTAATGCTGGCGAACATTGAAGCCAACTAGAAAAAAGAAAGCAGTTGCCTGGATGCTTTGAGGTCAAAGGAGACAATATCAGAATAAGAATGTCTGAACAGGGTAGGAATGATTGATGTCTGGTAAATTGGTTTACGAAATTACCTCAACATTTTAACAAGTGCAGTGCAAGGCATGACATGGTTACCATCTTCATTGCATGGCTGTTATAAGTGCAGTTTTGCCCGTGTTTACTTGACACTGGAACACTGCAAAACATGTGAACTTGTCTGCCTCAATGATACACTGTTGTCTGCAGCGGCGACATGAATGCTATTAGATCAGCATCTATTGTTCAGGAGCCACGAACATCTCAAACTGAAATGATTGTATGAAAGTTACTGTTAGCATGCTGAGAGACAAAATGTAATGTTTTCAGATTAGGGAAGGAGGGAAAAGAAGATTAGGGTTTCATGTCTCACTGCTGATGAGGTCATTACAGATGGAGCACAAGCTGGGATAGGTGAAGGATGATGAAAGAAATCAACCCTATCTTTTCAATGCAATCATCCCAGCATTTGCCTTCTGTGATTTAAGAAAACCAGGGAAAACTTAAAACTGGGTGCTCAAACGAGGATGTGAATGGCTGTCCTCTCAAATTAGATCCAGTGTCTTAATCACTTTGTCATTTTGCTGAGGTCTTCAGACGAGTCCCACTTCAACCTATCCTCCAGTAATGTTTCCATACTTGTTGGAAGCATCAATTATAGCATATAATTGATAAGCTTCAAACTAAGTCCTTTGGGGTCATAGGCTCAAAGTTTGCCAGCAATCTATTCACACTATCACTAACATGGCATTATCTTCCCACAGAAAAATCAACACAGTCCTCCTTAGCACAAATACAGTCATTGGTCAGTGCTGTCTCACCATTGGTCTTGTTCTCTGTGCCTCTTCATCATCTAGTGTTATTTTTCCACTTATTACATGTTTTGCTTTTGATGCTGTCCTTGGTGTTGCTGCATATCACAGACCACTGGATTCCTAAGCTGTGGAGTTGTTACTTCAAGCAGAAACTATGGACAAAATTGGAAGTAAAATTGGACAGAAACTAATTAACTCAGTTGAGTCTGAAATATCATTCCAGAAACATGGCTAATATGTTAATGTCTTGAACTTTGATAAAGGCCCAATATAGATCCTCAGACTGAAATTCATTTCTCATTTTTGTCACGGAGATCTCTATCAGAATTTTAAGTAGCCTGTTGTTCCACACATCTCAAAATTGAATTTATTCATTTTCAGCATGCTGGATGACACTAATTTTATTGAATCAAAAACAAATGTAACTCTGCACTGGACTAAAAGGTTTAATGTCATATAATTATATCTTGTTTGGCAAGTACTGTGCTAATGGCTCAGCTTTTGTTCCATAATTCAAATATAAGGGGCATTCAAAAAGAAATGAGCTGGCATCTGGAATGCGCAAGCCAGTGACAGGAGGGTACTATCGTGGCGTGTGTAATGAGGTGTGATTCTGACCAGAGCGTGGAAGTTAACAGCCCATCGCTAGAGGGCATGCATGTACGTCACATGACTATACAGAGCTAGCAGCAGCATGCAACAATCATCCAACGCTGCCAGTTCATTGCAGTGACATGGAGGCGTCAAAAGAAGAGCAAAGAGGTGTTTTCATTTTCTGACAGCGGAAGGAGTAGGAGGAACGGACAGTCATCAACGAACGTCACAAGTGTACGGCAAACAGTGCATGTCCCTTACAAAGGTCAAGCTGTGGCAAAAGTGCTTCAAGGAAGGATGGGTGTCATTAGCCGATGATGCATGGTCTGGAGCACCACACTGCATTACCGATGACATTGTCCAGCTGGTGGATGCACTCATTACTCAGGACCGCCGAGTGACAGTGAAAGCCATAGCCGCCTTGGTCGGATTGAACATCGGAAATGTTCACACCATCATGAAGGAATGACTGCACATGCACAAAGTTTGTGCCCAATGAGTGGCCTACAGTCTTCAACAACACCAAGAAGCATGTGGAATGGCCCACTGTCATGCTCATCTGCAGCACTATGCTCGGGAAGGGAATGCATTCCTGGGACGAGTGATGGTTGGAGATTTCATTCTGGAAACAGCCCCCAGGCTGTGGCATGCCATGTCTCCACAATATCCTTTCTTCCAGGAGTGCTAGTTCTGCAGCATCACAGGAGAGCTTCTGTGAAGTTTGGAAGGTAGGAGAGAAGGTGCTGGTGGAAGTAAAGCTGTGAGGACAGGGCGTGAGTCGTGATAGGGTAACTCAGACGATAGAGCATTTGCCCACAAAAGGCAAAGGTCCCGAGTTCGAGTCTCGGTCCGGCACACAGTTTTAATCTGCCAGGAAGTTTTATATCAGCACACACTCCGCTGCAGAGTGAAATTTTCATTCTGGATACAGGTACTGGTTTCTGTAATTATGCCTCTGGCTCGTTTCTTTTTGAACGCCCCTTATATTAGCAATATTGTGAGGCTGTTGACTACCTATGGTTCAGGGATCTCATTTAAAATGATGACATAAGCTAAGATGACAATCGTTGATTTTATCTATAATAGTTGAATATTTTAACATTGACTGACTGATGATGATTCTCAATCATTATCATTATGTTGCATACTCCTGCCACATCAACTGACTAACATAAGAGGCTGTTGCTTTAACAGCACGCCTAAATGAAATCACCTCAAACAGAAAATCTCTAGGTGTTTCATGTTAAGTTTACTTCTCTAGCAAAGCCAATTTGCCAACATGATTTGTGTGCAGCTGTGACAATAAATAATTGATGTCAATCATGCAGGATGTCACTCTAAGAATGATGCAATGGCTGCAATGTTACATATCAACCAGAGTTGTACTTCCAACTATCGAGTGACATCCCTCTTTGATGACAACAGAGCCCTAATAAAATGAGGCCACAATTTGCTCAGTTTTACCTCCAATGGTAATTTGTACAATTTCTGATGGGAGAACTTAGACTGGCTTAGTTAGTTACTACATGAATTACTTGGGAAGCCTCTCTTGGTAGATGAGATATGCAAGATTCCTTCATGGCAGTCACTGGTATGGCAACTGGTAGGTGCTGAAATTCATTCTAGATTCTTCTCTTCTGCAGCGTCTTGTTGGTGTACTGGTACAATGATGTAATCTAAAGTAGTAACCTCTTATTCGGAGTCCTTCATACATATGTTCAACAACTCTTGACATCAGATTGATTAGATGTTTTCTTCCTGAATCATGTTAAGACCTGCAGTTTAACAATCCCAAAAGGATATAAATATGGGATTGCATACTAACTCTTACCCTTGCTGTCTATATATCAATGAGTCTTCTGCTACATTTATCTATAAACATCTATTGCCAAATGTTTACTGCAATATATTACTATTTACTAGCAATTTTTGCTAGTTGCTAAGTATCTGCTATGCTGCCACACTAAACAAACCACACTGATAACACAAATTGCATTATTCGATCAGTTGAATTATTGGACTTCAGTGTACCTATATAGCCACCTTGTTAGATCATGATCATCTTCAACAACATCAACATCACCACCTCCATCACCAATCTTCAGGTAAGATTGAATATATGCAATTCACTAATGGCACCCAAAAACATTCCTGACATTCTTTAATCTTCCTCATATGCACCCCAAGAGAAGAATCGTGTATTTTGTACTCAGATCTATCAGCCTACAGGTAATGGCTAATTATATCAGCCTAAAGTTGATGGCTAATTCATTTGACAATGAGTACAAGAGGGGTAAAGATGCTCAGGCCAGCTCCATGTTGTCTCCAAATAATGTCAAGTAAGTGACTGACTTTAGATTGAAATGAAGGTAGGTTTTACTAGCACTGAAGTACATTCCCATTTGCAAGGAATCTCAGTGCTTATACAAATACAGCAACTTTCAGAAGTAAAATTCGAATTATTTTTAGATTTTCCAGAAACTTTCATCATGAAGTGAAACCATTTAGTGGTAACTGGCCTCAAGCCAAGGATTATTGGGGCTACACAATAAAGCGTGGCCTCTGATCAATGTTCGTAGCCTCAGACATGACAATATGTTGACATATGATAGATGGTCAATCACTTACCAATCCAGAATTATAGTATTTCTGTATTCAAGTTTCCAGTCCTCAAATTGCTTGTTTCTATGAAGAAAGATGCCTTAATAATCTTTCCTGGATATCTGCTTCTTTCCATCATTGCTGGGGTATCTGGGGGTAGCATTTTCTGGAAAATACCACATTGCCAATGGGCATACTGTATGAGGTCTGTGAGATACCAGTCTCCTTGCACAGTATATTCATTTGTTTATTTGGTTAACAAATTAATAAAAGGACATACTTATTTGTTGGGAATTCAAAAGAAGTAGAGTTAGGTAAGTTAGTGCTCAATGTCCAACTGACACTGTGGACATTTGAACAAGGATGGAACAGACTGGAATCAACTTCGCCTTCCTGAAGAAACCTTCATGGCATTTACACAAACTGATTTAGGGAAACCACAGAAAAACCTAATTCAGGAAGACAACACTTTTAGTGCCACAGACAAGTCTGTCTCAATCAATGTACAGCTTTGCGAAGTGCTTCTGATTTTTCACTTCAGACTTCATGTATAATAAAATTTTGTGAACAGTTGGAAATACGTTAACAGTCCTTGTGAATTTAATGAGGGTGAAACTCCACCTACTAGCATATGTCAAATTTCATAATTTAAGGAAAAATATATTAACTGATATGGATGGCAGGAGAGATTTGATTTTAAAATAAATTCAAATTGATTTTACATGATTTATTTATTTAGTCAGCCATCAATTAATCACTGGCAGTGTTAATAAGTTACTGAATACATACAAAAATATAGCTTCTTATAGTGTCTTAAATTATATAAGCTTCTACAAATTTACTACTTAAAATACAGTATTCACTTACATGTCTACACAACCATTAATGTAGTCACCCAGTCTTATTTTCTATTTGGCCATGTCAGTCTTCAGATTTATGTGTACAAAGGAAACAATGAACAAAAGGTGGTTGTACAATCAGCAGAAGCAAAATCTGAAGAAGTTTTAAAATGCTTCTGCACCAACATCATAATTCAAAATATAAGCTTCAACACGTGGTTGAAATCAAGTTGAATTTTCCCCAAACATGGGTTAAATTTCTTTGTGTCACTGCTTAAAAATAAGTTTCTGCTTATAGTTCTGCTGTAATCATCTCTGCTAAACAGCACAGAAAACAGGAGTGCAACTGTTATCATACTCTTTTTGTTTGAAGAATCAGCCAGAAATCACAAGATCCCTCTTCAAACAATAGACCAATGCTATTTGTTGTTGTTGTTGTTGTTGTTGTTTTTGTTGTCATTGTTAACACACCACAAGTAACAATCGCCATATACATTGATGGGGAAAGGTAAATAATAGAGAAAATGACAGAAAAGGCTATTTGAAGCAAAAAAGTTTAAGATATATTCTCTCTTTCAAGTGATTTCTGATGTGCTTGTAAGTGTTAATAAATCATCATGAAATGGTTTTATTATTTTTATTAATTTTGATGGGTCAATTATTATTCATTCATAAGGTGACAAATTTATAACAGTTTATATTACATTATTTCTGCAGGTAATGTTTGTCATGCAAGTGTTTGAAGAGAATCAAGATGCATATGAGATCATCACATGGAAATTGTAAGACTATGCTGAATGATGTTAATGATGAGTTGCTATGTGTTGCTTGAGGCTTTCCCAATGGACTAGTTGTAAATATGATTCTCGGGCGAGACGACAGATGTCGTCGTGAAAACTCCACAATATTTCATCCGCACAACTGACTAACATCTTCATATGTGGCGAACACACTGCTCAGGCTGTGACTGAAGCCTCATATTTGCGACAATCAGAGAAGAAACTGTGCAGGTGTGAGTGATCCAATTTTTGGTGAGCAATAGCACAGATATGCATATTGGTAGCAAGAGAGACAGCTATGCCACCTGTCTGCTGATGAATGCACACACAGAGGTGTGTCAATCACACTGAACGCTGCCGTCAGCAGCCCCAGCACTCTCTGTTGGGAGCCACCTGCCGAATTACATGTCTGTGCTGGCTTGTACCCATCCCCATCTTTGCCAACCAAATACCTATGTCACCACCACAGCATCATCCCTCGTACGACCAACAGTTCTTTTTTGTGTTTGCTGTGATTTTAACGTGGCCAGCACAGGATCCCATGCAGTGATGAGTTGGTATCCTGTGTCCCTGTTAAGCAAATTAGTTAAGCTGTGAGTCCCAGTACGAAGACGTCAACAACAGCATTTCGGTGTTTGATGTTTGACACATCTATCCTCTATGGTGTGACAAGTTTGTCCAATGTTTGACACCTGCAGCTACATGGAATCTTATAGACACCAGGCCTTCTTAAACCAAGATCATCTTTCACTGAGACTAGAAGAGCTCCGAGTTTCATTGGCAGATGAAAGACACATTTAACTTATGTTTCTCCAACAGTCTTCCTATTTTCAAAGAAACTCCACTGATGTATGGCAAAATTACCTTTCTTGTTTGCTCATCACTTTCTTCCAGCTCCTCAGTTTCTCTAACACGCACCGGACATAAGGCAAGGCAAATCTCTTGTTCAGAATATCCACACTAAAAAAAAAAGGGGGCGGGCGGGGGGGGGGGGGAGAATAATGGGTCACACTGTGTACAATAAAGCTACACACATGGACTTGTACTTTTAGGCCACCAGCTGTCACCATGCTGCACAACAAAGTGGCGTTCCTGGGGGGGATTCTGTTCAGGTACAAGATGAAGATGTTCATTTAGATCAGTATCCCAAAATATCAGCAACTGAACTGTTTCAAACTTCTTAAAAGTTTTGAATTGGAACACAGATTGCATCCACTGAATATTCTGATGAGAATGTAAGCACTGTAGTAGAAAAATTGTGGTGCATATTGATGTCAATGTAAATCACTCCATAAATCGTATTTAGCATCTATAAACTACATGTTACACCATAGTGCACTTCCAACACTTTCTTTCTCAGCACTGTTGGTCTGGAAAGAAAGCACTTTACAAAACATTGCATGCATTTGAATAAAGAGCAAGTCATTAGTAAATCTGAATATTAGTGTTTCTGAAAAGTGTTTATCCTAGAAGTGTTTTAGTACTAAATATAAGAAGCACTGTATGAACTTTGTACTTGCTTGTTCTGTTGAATCTTAAAGATATGTCTTCAAAATGGGGAATGACCTCTCTGCTGTGGCTGTAGTTATGTGAAGTGTGGCCAAAATCTTCAGAAGCTTGCTGATATTTAGATACATGTCTTTGCCACATAGCTGCAGTGCTCCCATGGTAGATGAAGGTCTGCAATCTTCTTTCACAGATTTTCTTCTCTATTAATGTCATTTAGCAAGGACATCTTCAACTCCACGTTCCATAACTTCAAAGTAGAATTCAATTAAGGCCTTGAACTCTTCCTATTCTTCACTATTTACACGTACTTCACTGGATGACACCAAGAATAGTGAAGATAATTCAGACAGCACTTTTTTATGTTCTGCAAACCTTAACTCTGTTATAAAACAATCTCAAATTGGGATAAAGACAGCCACTTGGTGGTACTCTTCAGCATCACACATCAACTAGTTTTGTCTGCCCTTTTGTATCTTAACCACCCAGGGAACTGAGAGTAATATGTCCAGATGTTGACAAATTTCATCCGACACTCTCTCAAAAACAGTAGCAGAGATCTCAGAATTTCCAATTCTTCTCTAGTGTCTTCAGCTGCTTTCATGGCTTCTCACAAACAGTGTATTGGTTTCTGAAGAATTTTGCATAATGTATGATCAAATGCGAACACCTCAGCTAGCATGGTGACAAATTCACACTGCAGAATAGAAGACATTAAAGAGTTTGCATTTGTAGCTGTGTCTGAGGAATCATTTGGCCCAACACATTCATGGACCACGACCTTACATCCCGGAAGGTTTACCAGAAGATATGTCATCCGGTCGTGAAAGCCTTCAAACTATGACCAACACAATATAAGTGTCAACTCTTCAATAACCACTCCAGAATGTCCTATAAATCAGTGGCAACATCAGATCTTTCAGTGCACCAAGTTGCACAAAGCTTTTTTAGAGTTTTTGCACTACATGATCATTCAAAATTGTTAATGCAATGTGAAAGAATACCTCTCCTTTTTGGGTGCCTAAAAAAGTTATGAGCTGTCCCAATAGTTCCTAAGAAGTTCCTTATTGCTGTAACTACAGCAGCTGCAGATACTGTTAAATTAACAGTGAGCTGAACAGTGGATATAGTGCATAGTAGGATGTGTTACTCTGACTACAGTTTGCACTCCTTGCGGTTTCCCTGGCATTGAGGAGTTCCATCTTAACCTTGTTCTCTTAGATATCTATTCCAATTTATTTCAGCTTTGCTAACAGAGAAGTTGCTACATCTTTTCCAGGTAATTGTTCTCAGGGAATGAATTGTAGGGAGTCTTCCCTTAGCACTTGTGACTCCAAGTGATTATAGTCGATATACACAGGAAACACACAAAGAAGCCTGTTTTATCCCCTAGTCTCATAGAACACAGAAAAACACTTGGATTTATCTACTTTTTCAATAAATTTTTTAGGAATAATTACATCACGTGATTCAATAATTTCATTTTGTATGGTAGGACTTGTGTACTCATAAATTTTTCCATGACTTTGTAAAACTGATTTTAACTCGATGTCTGCATTGACAGGATACCTTAATATAGCAAGAAAGTTTCCATCATTATAATCTGGTAGTTCATTAGAATGTATTACTCTATAATCCTTCCTTGTCTATCACATAAAATAAAAGTTTCAATTATGGGCATTAAATTCTATTTTCTACACATTTTTTTTAGTTTCTCATTATCAAGTAAGTTGTCAACAGATATCTCTGGTTTCTTTTTGGTACATAAATATAGAACTGCATCAAAAACATAACTTTTGTGATACTGATTTCTTGTGTGCCTGCCAAAATATTATACTGCTTTCTTCCAGTTTTTTAATTTCTTTTTGTACAGTGAACCAAGAGGCTGAAAATTAAAAATAAGGTACAATTTTTGCAGTAAGCAGCATCAACACCTCTGTATGTTAGCTAATTTCATTTAGAGACATCTATGCTGAAATCTGAGGTTTTGTCCCTTTTCGTGATAATGTTTCGGAACTGGAAATGTATGTGTTTTTCTGGAACCCGTATATTGGTTAATATTTCAAATCTGGCAGCATTGTTGAAGTTACTTCTACCAATAAATAAAGAACTAATTTTTTACAGAAATCGAGTTGTAAATGGGAAAATCTTAACACAATCATACCTGTCTTTTGTACTGACTACATCAGACTGAGAACAAGATGTGAAACTAGACCTAGCTTGCTGTACTGCTAACATACCTTTAGAACTTTCTTTACAGTCTTAATTTGTTGATCCCTGTTTTGCTAATTCACTTTGAAAGAGTGATATAATTGATGCTTATGAAGGTATTTTTTGAGCTGCTGGTGCCACACTTCCAAAACACAGGCAATAAACGTGTGAAATGTAGTGTTGAAATGTTGTGTCACTTAAGGACTAAAATAATGATAAATACTACGTGTTAAAATCAAAAAATGAAAGTAGTCTAAGTAACGTGGTTTTCTAGAATACTAGTACGCATTTTCTAATACTTAACCTGAAAAGAAAGAAATTATATAGAATGAAATGATTAGAAATTCCAAAGATGGGTTTTTGTAATATTCAGAAGACAGATACATTCAAAAAACGTACATCACGGCAGTTGTTATAAGATAGGTTGTAGATACCGATAGAAGTTGTTGTGCTAAGTTAAGCTTCGACCTCAGTGGAGAGTGAGGCGTGGGGGAAGCAAGACAGAGAACATTTTCGTCACATTGAGTAAGGACGTAATAGGGGGGGATGTTATTATTTGTCTGCTATACAGGGTGTATAAGGTAGAAGCATTTCCGAAATCACCAAGTTTTTAGATTGTTTGCATGCCACTGTGGTTAAAGTATACCGTGCATGGCAAGAATGAAGGCTGTGGAGATGTGTACACGTCAACAGATGTGCCACCAAATGAACCCAGTGGCTACCAACAGTGTCTCCTTAACGACTGTTCAGCAAACATTGCTGCGTATGCTCCTCTGCAGTAGTCGCCTGTTTCATGCAACCATGCTATTCATCAGTGATGAAGACTGAAATTTGCATGCCAGTACAACAAACAGATGTCCACTGAGCAGCAACATGTGGTCTTTTCAGATGACTCATTTTATGCTCCATCGTCCATCGGACAGATGGCCATAGGCACGTATGGTGTGATGACATCTGAAAACCAAGCGAGATGGCGCAGCTGTTAGCACACTGGACTCGCATTCAGGAGGACGATGGTTCAGACCCATATTTGGCCATCCTGATTTAGGTTTTCGTGAATCCCTAAATTGCTTCAAGCAAATGCCAGGATGGCTCCTTTGAAAGAGCACAGCCGACTTCCTTCCCCATCTTTCCCTAAACTGATGGAACTAATAATCTCAATGTTTGGTTCCCTCCCCTGAATCAACCAACCAACCAACATTTGAAAGCAAACAACCTGCAACCAGAAGAGTGTGTTACGATCTGGGGAATGCTTTTGTGGCATTCCCCAGATAATCTCGTCATTCTGGAAGGCGAACTGGATCAACACAAGTATGCATCTATGTTTGGGGACCATGTGCACCCCTACATGCAGTTTGTTTTTCCTTGGCACAATAGCATCTACCAACAGGACAACATCAAGTGTTGCACAGTTCACCGTGTACAAGCATGTTTCGAAGGGCACCAAGATGAGTTTACCAAATTCCTCATATTTATACCCAAGGATCTGTGGGACCACCTCGATCTGGCTGCTCACGTCATGGATACTCAGCTGAGAAACTTAGCACAGCTGGCCATGACACTGCCATAAGCATGGCCCCACATCCCTGTTGGCACTTTCCAGAACCTCACTGACACTCTTCCTGGATGTCTCGCACTGCGAAAAGTGATTATTCAGGCTTTTGACAGGTGGTCACATCAGCGTGATTGGACATGCCAAGCATGTTGAAATTTACAAAAAAATTAAACATGAAATACTGACCCATTCTATTACTGAGCAAAACATTCTTGTGGTAACGTTTTGACAATAGATAAAATCTGCCAGTGCCTCTATTAAATGTTACAACTCAGTTTTACAAACAATTACAAATAGTTTTTCACAGCCATGGGGATAGGAGAAGTGCTATTGTTTTAATTTTCTAGTTTTTTCTTTCTTCTGTTATCAGTTGCAGATGATGCTGTGGTGTATCGAGAGGTTGTAACAATGGACAATTGTACTGAAATGCAGGAGGATCGGCAGCGAATTGACGCATGGTGCAGGGAATGGCAATTGAATCTCAATGTAGACAAGTGTAATGTGCTGCGAATACACAGAAAGATAGATCCTTTATCATTTAGTTACAAAATAGCAGGTCAGCAACTGGAAACAGTTAATACCATAAATTATCTGGGAGTACGCATTAGGAGTGATTTAAAATGGAATGATCATATAATGTAGATCGTCGGTAAAGCAGATGCCAGACTGAGATTCATTGGAAGAATCCTAAGGAAATGCAATCCGAAAACAAAGGAAGTAGGTTACAGTACACTTGTTCGCCCACTGCTTGAATACTGCTCAGCAGTGTGGGATCCGTACCAGATAGGGTTGATAGAAGATATAGAGAAGATCCAACGGAGAGCAGCGCGCTTCGTTACAGGATCATTTAGTAATCACGAAAGCATTACGGAGATGATAGATAAACTCCAGTGGAAGACTCTGCAGGAGAGACGCTCAGTAGCTCGGTACGGGCTTTTGTCAAAGTTTCGAGAACATACCTTCACCGAAGAGTCATGCAGTATATTGCTCCCTCCTACGTATATCTCGCGAAGAGACCATGAGGATAAAATCAGAGAGATTAGAGCCCACACAGAGGCATACCGACAATCCTTCTTTCCACGAACAATACGAGACTGGAATAGAAGGGAGAACCGATAGAGGTACTCAAGGTGGCTTGCGGAGTATGGATGTAGATGTAGATGTAGAATTGAGAATGCAGTATCTGTTAATAAGACTACATTACATAACAGAGTACTTTTACTATATGCAATTCACATCCTGAGATGATTATACTGCATATGTAAAGACTAAATGAACCAGACCAGGACTTGAACCTAGAGAGCAGCCTTTCATGTTCAGAGCTTACTGACTCATATAGGAAGGATGTAAAGGAAACAGTCTCAAGGAAGTTGAAGTTTTCTTTCAGTCCATGAAGCATGCTCGAATGGCTCAAGCAACAGAAATCTGTTCACAAAAGACAGTTATCCAAGTCTAAATCCTGGTCTGGCATAGCTTTAGATCAGGGCTGGGTACTGTGGGCATGGCTATCTCTGTGCGGGTACAATGCATGAGCAGCACACATTCTGTTACTAGCAAACAGGACTAAAGACTGCCCATAATACAGGATCAACAACTGACACATGGGTTTGCAGTCACATTAGTACTCTTTGCACCGCCATTTTTATTAAACAGTACAACAATGCAATCAATACTTACAACACAATATAACATATGCATACTATTTGCAGAAGTTTAGCCTTAAATACCAATCTTGTGTTACACAAAAGTGCCATCAAACAAAAAAGTAAAGGCTATTTTCCTATCTTAAATATATGGTTCACATTGTCATTATTCTGAGTAAAAACAACATTCACATAGCATTTTCGGTCAATATTCTCACAAAATATCTGTTATTTTTAAGTAATTAAAGCTCAGAAATCATTAAATTTTTCAAGATTTGGTCATGTAATCGAAAATGCTTTGTTACTGGCTGAAGCTCTAGTGACCTCACAGACTGTGAGTACGATGAAGCTATACATGTGTTATAGGAGTGCTAGCCAAAGTTACTAGATTTCTCCATTACTTTTTCTACAAACAGTTTATCTGTTGGGTGTCAGAAAACACATTTACAAGCTTTATGTAATAACAGAAAGAAATTTTGTGAACGCTGATAGTGAAAACCTCCCGAAAGTTGATGCTTTATGCTCCACCCATTTAGAGTGGAGATATGTGCGAGAACAGACATTCTTTCCCCTTGCTCCCTGCAACATCCTTAAACTCAATAAAAACTAAGGAATTATAGAACATTTTTTAAGTGGGTTTGTATCTTATATCTAGATTGTTAACTGTTACATCCATGTGAAGTAACACTTTCAGAAAGTAAGGCGAGCTTAACCTTTAAAACGTGCCATTGTTCGTTGTCACTGCAGTCATGAACTAAGAACCAAAGAGCAGTAAAATTCTTGGCAAATGTAGTGATGATTCCTAGTACACAATCATGAACTAAGAACCAAAGAGCAGTAAAATTCTTGGCAAATGTGGTGACGATTTCCTAGTACATGAGACAATCAGCAGAGTGCACACAATGTTAATCGACACAATGGACAACGTTTCGAACTATGGATCAGAAGATTGTAGATTCAAATCCTGGTAGGATTTTATGTTTTTAAAAGTGTTACACAAAATATGAAAATAACATTATCAAGAACTGATCATGGCAGTTGCTTCAATAGTGGGATGTATAAAATATCACTTTCCATTGATTTTAGTTGGAGAAATGAACAGCTGACGATAAATTCACACACTGAAGGCATCACCACATGCACATGGTACAAGGTTGGGAAGGGAATTTGAATCACTGTCAGATACTAACCCTCCTCCCCCCTTTAATTGGCATGTAGGGCCTGAAATGTCCCAGCTGGTGTCAATTTCGCTGAGAAAGGGTAGACGGGGGGAGGCGCCAGGATCCCTGCCAAAGCCTCCTGTGGTAGTTCCTCAACATAATCAGCTGGGCCGCAAGGCGGCACTGTCTGTGGAAGAACAAGTCAATCAATGAGTTCTGGGGCGAGTCCTGGGACTGGCTGCAGGAGTCTGGGTGTCAGCCATGGTGCAGATGGGACCGATGGTTTGGCCTTTATGGGTGTTTCAGTCCAAATATGCTCGACTTCCATCAATGGACTGGTGAGGGGGGGCACAAGTGGTGGTGGTGAGACCCAAAGTGGCTTAGGGGGAAAAAGTGGTGCCACCTCCATCACCTCCCAGTGCTGGTCACAGTCAACCCCATGTTGGCACCTAACATAAGGGTGGAGTTTATAGTGGTAGCAGACAGACTGGTGGGTAGGCTTGAGCCCTGGCTAGTTGTAGAGGTCATGCCCAGTTGGTGGTTGAGTGGAAAGGTGGGAGGGGGGGGGGGAGGGGGGAGCAGAGGACAGTACACAACATCAAGCATGGAGTTGATTCCAATGCTGGACCAGCGGCTCTTGGCTAGCTGCAACCTCAGACAGTAGCTGCCCCCTACTACTGACAAAGATGCCTGGGGTCCACACAGGGTCTGTTCTAAAGTACATGCCCAGACATGGGAGCCCACACAGTAATACAGCTCTGCACAGTTGAAGAGCCCACCGAGTCGAGTGCTGCAGGTCGAAGAGGATTTTGGGTCTATGACCTTATAAAATTTCTGCCAGGCTATGCCCATTTATGGGGATGGATCAGTAAGTGGCAGAGGAGCTGGCAAGTGCTTTCCAGGAATTGGCTGTCATCATTATCTTGCACATCTACATTTTGAAGATCCTGACCTACCACTCCACTTCCAAATTAGATGTGGGATGGAAAGGGGCAGTGATCAGGTGCTCAATGCCATTCCGTTTACAAAAATCCTAAAATGCAGATGCCATGAATTAATGGCCATTGTCAGGAATATGGGTGGAAGGTGCCCCACTATTACAAATATCACACACAGGTCATAGATAGTACCTACTGTTGAAGAGTTATCCATCCATGCCACATATGGGAAATCATAGAGGGCATTGACAACTAGCAACCAAATTGCTCCCCAAAATTGTCCAACAAAATAACCATGCACTTTTTGCCAGGGGTGGTCAGGGCACGACTGATGCGGTGTAGCGCAGGCTTGGCAGTTTTGGACGGTGTGTTCATGGTGGCAAAAAAAAACAGGACAATACATATGATGAAGCAATGTTGCCTTCATTCTGCACATCTGCCAGTGTGCAGTGTGGAGGAGCATCAATACGTAGGGGCAAAGTCTGGGAGGAACTACCCCACGGCATTCAGAATTGTCTGTAGCTAACAAAGTGACACTCCCTGTAACATTAAGCCTAATCTACAAGGAAAAATTGATGTGCCATTCCAGGTTGGTGCCCTCATGCAGTTGCTTCAGCCAACCCCCACCACCACCCTGCACAGCAGACAGCATCTTGTAGAGTAGTAGATCATGGCTCATTTGCATCTAAGGCAAAACACAGAACTTCAGATCTGTCACACTCAGTGTCTTGGCTGTGCAGCAAGTGAAAAAATGTGCCAAGCGTTTGAGTGCTGCGTGGTGGGCTAATAATAGATCTTGCACATATAGTTACTTAGGAACAACACCCACTGTGCCATACTATCCAGAAATTTCCAACAGGAACTGAACAGTGAAATGAGGGGCTTGTAACTGGTGATCAGGTAGAACCTAGTACCACAGAGATACATATGAACTTCCTCATGACAGTCAAAGTCTGTTAGAATAGTATCTGAACTTTGGCCAGAGGGAAAAAACAACCCTGGCTTACCTGTAGCATTGGACACCTAATCACTTTCAAATTAGTTCCCTTGGAACTCTATACACTTCTCCCAGCGGTGCTGCCATTGTTGGAAGTATGCTGAAAAACCCTCTTTTGAAATGGAGTTTAGCTTGGCTACTGTTGCTGCCATAATGCCCTCTCTTGCAAAAAAAAAAAAAAAAGGCTGAATCCAGTGTGAGGAATGTGCTGGAGCATTGTCATGATTTTGACCACAAGTCCAGTCCCTTGTGCCACACAGCATCATGTAGGCAACAGAGGACAACCCTGTAGTACTCTCTGGTGATTGATTGACCTTGTGGTGTGTACTCATGGTGTACCACACTGCAGAGTTGAAGATAGCAACCTAAGGCACTTATTAAATTGCAACATGCCTCTGACCACACCAATTTAGCACCTTTTTTATGCAACTGAGTAAGCAGATGGGAAATATGGGCCGCATCAGGAATAAAATGCGCACAATAATTTACTTTGCTGAGGAATGACTAGTTCTCTCAGGTTCTTAGGAGCTGGTAGCTTAGTGACTGCATTCACATGATCCTGTGTGGACATAAGCCCTTTTTTGGTTAATGTATGTCCCAGATACTTGATGCTCGCCTCAAAGAAACTACATCTGTCCATGTGACAATGCAGACAACGAATGTGAAACTGTTCAAACAACATCTGTAGGTTTCGCAGGTGCTACTCCCCCATGGCCCTGATAATAAGCAAGTCCTCTAAATAATTAATACAATTGGGGATACCTTGGATGAGTTGCTCAAGGTACCTCTGAAATACTGTGAAAGCATTTGTACTCCAAATGGCAACCTGTTATAATGGTGCATGTCGAAGGCATGTTAATCACTAGAAATTGCTTCATCTGATCAACAGGCAATTGAAATTAGGTATCAGTGAGATCTATATTTGAAAAATAATGGCCCCCAGTCAATTTTGACCAACAATTGTACACGGATCAAAATTTTCCTGAGAATTAATGTTAGACTTAAAACACCACAAATTTTAAGAGTTCCATTTGGTTTCATAACTATGACCAAGGGGCACAGCCCAGTGGCTTGACAATACTGGGAATATAACTCCCATATTTTGCAACCATTCTCTAATTAGAATCAAATTACTTGATCTTTGACACACTGTGTCGTAGCTGGTTTCTTCCAATCAGAGTACTCAACATCATGCTTGAGCCATTCACCATTGTCAAACTTCCAACTCCTTATCTGGCTTGCATCATATATACTGTAGAGTTGTTATAATCACAGCATTGAGTGAAGCTGAATTTTTGAAGGCTGCAGTTAATTTTTGTGACTGGGTCACACAGTCATAAATACAACAATGTTCCACAGTGTAATGGCAGAGCACAATCATTAGTATATAAATCCGACCTGTGGAAGGTCGTAGCTTTGAATCTCGTCAACTGCAATGAAACTTTTTATTTTTCTAAATCTAACCAAAAGACTCTGATTATTATTTTTATTCAATTAATTGGTTTAAATGTATTTTTTTTGTTTCTAATACTTCTCCATTCATTTTTGTCATCATATTGATTTTTTTATTTGCTCTTATTTTCTTTCTATCATTCTTTTTACATTTGGAATCTGCTTGTGCCGCCTGTAATCTGCAATAGAGTGCCAACCTGGACTGCTTAGCTGTTGGTAACGTGGCAATCCATGTAGGCACTGTGAGGATAGTTTCAGGTAACATACGACAGTGAGAAATTACAGTTTGCTTTTACTGCTGAAACCGAAATTTCTAAGTCTTGAATTTGGTCATAGAAGTTAGCCTTACACGCAGTGAACAGTGACAGTGATTTTAGTTCTGCTGCAGACTGCTGAGTGCTGTTTTCTTGGCTACATTGCATATCACGAGGTTGTGGTTAAATTAGGACACGAGTTTAAATTCAGAACTACATAAACGCATTGTCTGCTACAGTTCACTTATTGGTCAGTTAAAATCAACTGCTGACACAGCACCTCCCATTTCCATCATATTTCACAGAGGCTGCTTGCTACGTCACATCACGTTACACATTAATAGCATTTTAATGCAACGGATGTGGCAACACAGTAGCAGCAAGTGACAGATATCAACTATCAAGTAATTTTAATTGGAATACAGTTCTACTTTAACCTACTTGCACAGGGCAGAAGGCACTAGATGTCTGCAAAACTTTGGCACTGCTGATTTTTTTAAGGATATGTGGGCCTGGAACTCTGTTGCACAATGTAATGTAGGTTCAAACAATTGCTTAAACTGCACACAAAATGTGTTAAGTTCTGTGAATGGTCACAGTCAGGCACGGCTCGTGGTTTCTATACTGGGGAAGGCTGCGGCATTTATCGATCGGAGCCAACATAGACCTCAGGTTATGCTACAGATTAGTCTGACATAAACAACTAAGAATTCAGGTAGACGGGGTGGGCAGATCACTCTCTACCCATAATTTCATGTACTGTATCTTCTATAATCAGGTATTAAATATCATTAGAAGCTAACTTCGAGTTAAAATCTTTGGTAAGTGTTTTTATATGTCGTCATTACATTTTCTGACACTTTGCAGCAAATCATATGGAAAGATGAGTTTTGGTGAGATCTTTAATGCGGGTCTGGATGCACAAAGTTCTTTCACTTTCATTCTATGGCTGTGTTCCAAGTTTTTACCTATTAAATTGCACACTGAATTCATATTGCACTTGTTTCGCACTCGCGGTATGTCGCAGGTATTCACCAGCAAGTAAAACTCACTAAAATCTTGCAAAATATACTCTGAAAAAGAAACTTGCTAATATTACACGGTATCAACAAAAGCAGTCAGCATCAGCAAGCAAGGAAAGTAAAGTAACGGGACAAATTTCGCGCGCTTTGTCCTCTAACCACTTAGGAAACTCTCGCTAGATGGCAGTACTGGTATATTACTGTAATGTAGCGCACTCTGGCGGGATATTTGCAAACTTATTCTAAATGTGGATAAAAGAGCCAATGCATGAAACAAAACAACTATGTAAAACATTATCAAAACAATAATACTAAACGTCGATTAATGACGCATCGAAGCGTAGTAGAGATGTGCAGAGACAGAGATTGGATAGCGAAGTTTCGGCCACTCTACATTCCTTTATTACATAGATAGTGGAACCTGAAAAATGTGTGGTGGTTGGTATGACACCCTTAGGCTGCAAGCTCTGAGCCTTCGGGTCGCCCATAAAGAGCAGTACTATGAAGAAGCCATGCCCCCAAACCTCTACCACATGCAGCTTACGGACATTCCAAGGCACAGCCTAAACACTACTAACCGTTCGGAAAACATCTATCGATACAAACAGTTCCAAAAACGTTGACCACCATTATTTTAATCGGAATGGGAAATATGCGAAATTCGTCCTGATAATTTAAATAATGTAATACGTTCTTGCAAAATTTACTTTGACCTTTATTTTGGGGCGGCTCCGCCTCAGAGCCTTTAATTACGAGCCACGCCTGGTCACAGTTGAAATCAGATTCAGGAATGCTTTGAGGATATTTGGGCCTGGAACCCTGTTGCACGATCTAATACAGGTACAAACAGTTGCTTAAACTGTGCACATATTGTGTTAAGTTCTGTAAATGGTCTTGCAATTGAAATCAGATTCACCTAGTACAGAATTTGAGAACAAAAAAGTACAAAAGTGTCTCAGCCAAAAATGTTAGTTGTTGCCCAAGAGTTGTTTGCTAGTAGTGTCAGTTGCCGAACTGCATTTGTATACTTTGTTTGGACCAAGATCTGATCCTACAGTGGGATCAACTGGCCATTGTACATAACTACTCTGTGTCAAGGGGACCTCAGCTGCAGGAAGGCAATGCACCGCTACTTGTCCTCATTAAGCAGAGGCACAGTAGCACCTGTGTCATGCTGGGAATGTGCTGTTGCTCTGTCAATGGCCTGTTGTAGCATAAGCCTCTGCAGCCCACCTGCTGCTGCTATGAGTACTGGCAAGGTAGCATGCAGGTCACTGATGACCAACATTGTTTACAAACATCAACCAAGGCAGACACTTATAAGGTGCTCGGTTCACAGCATGTAAAACAGGTGACATCATGGAAAGAGCAACAAGACTGTTGATGCCATGGGCTACAGCTTCGAGAAGATTTGATAGCACAAACTTTTCTGGGAGCTTTTCACAATGTTGTGTAGGAAACTGTTGCCTAAGCCTCCCCTCACTTTGGGGAACACCGACAGTGAACGAAACGCTTTGTCTTCTTCTTCTTCTTCTTCTTCTTCTTCTATTGACGATGAGGGTCACAGATCTTGAACTACTGCACTAACTACTGAATCCTGTGTCGCCAGAATGCCAGATGAACAGATGCTTGGTAGACTGAATGATGATGTTATTGGAAGTCATCAGCAGATCGGGGAGCATAATGAGTACTAATGCTACTAGCAACATTGACACCAGAAGAACTGTGAAATATAGCTTGCATTGATGCAGTTACTTCATGAGCTGTGGCAAGTTCTATTAGCTGGAGATGCAACAGGTCTACTAAAGAAACTGCTTACACTACATTTGCCCGCCCTCTTCTAGAGCACTGCTGTGCTCTATGGGATGTTTAACTGACAGGATTGAAAGAGGACATAAAAAAAGGTCAAAGGAGGTCAGCTCATTTTCTATTATCTCAAAATAGAGGAGTGTGTGCCATGGATATGATGTGCGAATTGATGATGTCGATCATTAAAATAAAAGCATGTTTTGTTGTGTCATGAAATTTCAATCATCAACTTTTTCCACAGAGTGTGAAAATATTTTGTTCACACTTACCTACATACGGAGAAATGATCATCATACTAAAATGGAAATCAGAGCTCACCAAGAAAAATTTAAGTGTTCATTTTTCCCGCAGTGGAATGATAGAGAAATAGCTGGAAGGTGGTTCAATGAACCCTCTGCAATGCACTTAATTGTGATTTGCAGAGTAATCATGCAGATGTAGAATGCAGAGGATTGCATCCAATAACTTTAAAGACTATCAGGGGAAAGACATATAATAACATCATCACAGATTAATGAGTTGGCATTCAATGTGCTACACTGTTTACAGGAAAAATCATATTAGTGTGCTAAAACTTGTAAATTCAGCAGACCATTCTGCATTGCTTACATTTCTTAGGACACTGGTTACATTTCTGCCTGTCTGCAGCTATGGGGTTTGGTGATCATAATAGTCAGTCAGCAAACCACAAACATCTGAAAAGCTCAACCTACAGGGGTTCAAGAGTGGGAATAGTTTTTACACCACTTCATACAGTTTATTACTAGAAGACGGTAAGAGTATGCACTAACATTCTGGGTCAGTTACTTGACTTGCCTTGCAGTGAAGAACAAATTGACTTTAATAGGACTCCCAACTCTTGTTTGCCTCATCAAAGCAAGCAAATGGTGGTGGTGGTGGTGGTGGTGGTGGTGGTGGTGGTGGTGTTCGAAGAGGAGGAGGGAGGAGGAGAAACTGCAGCTGCAGAACGTTGTTGGTTTTGCAGCAGTTGTAACAGAAATTTCTACAGTTGTTGTGGAATTCCCATTGCTGTTTGTGCTTCTCATGTTGCTGCTCCAGAAGTTCCCATTGCTTTTCAAGCTGTTGATATTGCTGCAGTAGTTGTTGCTGTAACTGCTGTAATGCTGTCACCACAGCCTTAGAAACTAGGGGTCCAGGCTTCACAGGAATAACTACACAGTGAGAACGTACTTGCTGCCACTTCTCTATCCTACTCCATGTAGGAGGAACAAGTTTATGATCACTTGTTCTGTTGATAATCCAAATTATAAATGTAACACAGGCCAGGTCAAAACTCTACTGTTCAATGGCACATAACTAAAGGCTCCAAAGGCTAGCAAGAGACTAGCTAGCAAGAGCCAGGCTGTGGTATTTACTGGCATCCTCTCAACACTGACCAGCTCCCCATGACATGCTGGTGGCAGTGCTTCGCATGGGAGCAAGATGTGGCTGGAATACGTAGCCCAATTACCTATGATGTGTTCTCCCTATTGATAGTCAGGCTCAGTGGGGAATCCAGATAACTTTTGGGGCAGCATTGTAACAATCTCCTTGTGCTTTGCACTTTTAAAAGTGATCTTACCAATTAGATTTTACATCACTGAGGAATTTTACCGCTGATTCAAAGTTTTTTTATATATGTTTTTAATGGTAAGAGGGTGTCTAACCCTGCAACTCTTTCTTAAAAAATGGCATAATATTTAGCAGCTGTATCTTTGTGTAGGTCATGCTAGATTTTATGAATATACATTTTTTTAATGGAAGTGTACAAGATGCATACTCTGCCAAATTTTCCTTGTTCAAGTGAACATTAAGAAAAAGAGACATCATTTACCGAAAGAAGTAGCTACACAATATGTCTCAACATAGCGGCACATTTACATCTTCAAAATGTGGAACACTTGCACTTTTACAACACTTTATCTATTACTTTTCAAAATAAACCTTCTGTGTTGTTGAACCAAACAATGAAAGAGACTGTCGAGAGAAAGTGAGCTCTGTCAGTAAGTAGTGAAATTCTAATAGTAAATGTATAATGTTTACTTGGAATTTGCTTTCTCTGAATTCAGATGAATCTCATAGCATCCAGGTTGTCATTAAGGCATGGGGGAAAGCAATAATTCAGAGACAACTCGCATAAATCAAAACAGTAGTCTGGCCTCAGTAATGAAATGATTGGAGGGGACAAGGCTTCATTTGGTATTCGTTAACAAAATATGTGCTTTCTTACCAAGGAGCAGTGTCCTTGTAACACCGAGACATAATTTTTGTGCAAAAATGTACAACAGAGGAAAGGAATGCAGGGTTATGCTTCATTTGTAACGTCAGCTTGGTGATAGTGGGAAAACAGAGATGTTTGAAGGATTATTATTCCATCAGCATTGACGTTCTGCACTTTAATGCCATTCAAAGTGGAGAGAATCTTTCCCAATGTGACAAATATTTTCACAAACAAAAAACAGGCTTTTCATTTCACTGCCCCTTGTATTACCATCTGGGTTAGAAACTGCTAATGAAATATTAATCTGTAAGCAGTTACTACCTAATACTGGATTCTTCCTCTCAAATGTTTCAAATGTGTGTGTGTGTCAAATGTTTCAAATGTGTGTGTGTGTGTGTGTGTGTGTGTGTGTGTGTGTGAGAGAGAGAGAGAGAGAGAGAGAGAGAGAGAGAGTGAGTGTGTACACAGGGGATTTCTCACATCCAGGAATCACATCTGTGTGTTGGTTGTTTATGAGATGGTTGGTTGGTTGTTTGGGGAAAGAGACCAGAAAGCATAGTCATCGGTCTCATCGAATTAGGGAAGGATGGGGAAGGAAGTCGGCCGTGCCCTTTCAGAGGAACCATCCCGGCATTTGCCTGGAGTGATTTAGGGAAATCACGGAAAACCTAAATCAGGATGGCCGGACGCGGGATGGAACCGTCGTCCTCCCGAATGCGAGTCCAGTGTCTAACCACTGCGCCACCTTGCTCGGTGGTTGTTTATGAGAAGATTGTGTTGTACCTTCTACAAGAAGTAGTATCTACCAGCATATGCTGGAATTCATCAGTAGCAGAGTAGTGACCTACTCAAGTTGCAGTTTATCATTCTGCAATATTTCAGCTTGTGTTAGTTGGGATACCATGACTGCCATGCTAGCAGCCCCACATGACAAGCACCCATGAGGACAGACATACTGTTAACTCAGCTGTGCAGATCGAATAGCTCCATCATGTACCTTGGCCAGATATGAGTTTGTTTGCAGCAAGATACATATCCACATGGATAGTGTGAGAATGCCTGGAGTGCCAGGGACTGTCAGTATGGCAATCACTGTTGTGGCTTCCCTTGATGTGGTAGCAAAGAGATGCATGCTGACGGAGTGTCCACCAGTGACACTGGACACAGTATGGAGACTCCAATGAAAGTGAACACTGCTTAATTGCATTCCTCATCATAAAGGTAAAGCATCATGTGCAACTGTGCCATTGGGTACACAATGTGATCATCTCTGGTTTGCATAGCTGGTAATTTGGATGACTGGTATTACATTTCTGACATGTTAAAACTAGTGTCTGTGGGCTATATTTGTGGTCTCCATGACATTATCTTTCAACAAGATGATGCAGACCACAAGCTGGTGTACCGTCTTAAGCTACCTCAATATAGAGGTCACTTTATTGTTCTCTCCAGACCTCTCACCCGTGGGAAACATTTGGCCATATGTCGCTGAGAGACTCAAATGTCACCACTTGTGAGCAATTATGATTAATGAACTCTAACATAGAGCTGAATCAGCAAGGAAAGAGTACCCATATCTGTCATCCAAGATCAGTTTGATTCAATGGCCAGCCAAGTAAGAACCACTGTTGCTGCCAGAGGTGCTAATTCTAGTACTTAATTTCACACTCTGTACACCCCCAAATGACCTACAAATTTAATAACACATCCTTTTTTATTATAATGTACACACGCACACACAGAACACATATAACTTTTCACTGATTTGCTATTCTCCATAGTGCTCCAATTTTAGTCACCAGCAATGTACTTTTAATGTTCATTTACCACATTGCAGTGCACATTTCCAGTATTTTAGTGTATGGTTTATAATTTTTTGTGCATAAATGCATGCATATTTTGGTTATTTTTAGCACATATCTATCTACCGCCCTCGCTTATCATCATTATACACACATCAAAAAAAGTTTTGCATCACCTCGGTTCTGAGAGTTCCGGAACCTGTATAGAAAATTGGAATAGAGATCAACATAAACATCATTCCTGCCCTTTTTATTGCTCACAAAAACCACACATTGCATGTTGTTCCACCATACAGCAAGACCTTCAGAAGTGGTGGTCCAGATTGCTGTACACACCGGTACTTCTACTACCCAGTAGCACGTTCTTTTGGATTGATGCATGCCTGTATTCGTCGTGGCATACTATCCACAAGTTCATCAAGGCACTGTTGGTCCAGATTGTCCCACTCCTCAATGACAATTCAGCGTAGATGCCTCAGAGTGGTTGGTGGGTCACGTTGTCCATGAACAGCCCTTTTCAATCTATTCCAGGCATGTTCAATAGGGTTCATGTCTGGAGAACATGCTGGCCACTATAGTCAAGTGATGTTGTTATCCTGAAGGAAGTCATTCACAAGATGTGCATGATGGGGGCAAGAATTGTCGTCCACGAAGATGAATGACTTGCCAATATGCTGCCAATATGGTTGCACTATCGGTCAGAGGATGGCATTCACGTATCGTAAAGCTGTTATGGCGCCTTCCATGACCACCAGCGGCGTACATCGGCCCCACATAATGCTACCCCAAAACAGCAGGGAACCTCCACTTTCCTGAACTTGCTGGACAGTGTGTCTAAGGCGTTCAGCCTGTCCAGGTTCTCCCAACATGTCTCCGACAGTTGTCTGGCTGAAGGCATATGTGACACTCATTGGTGAAGAGAACAAGATGCCAATCCTGAGCAGTCAATTTGGCATGTTGTTGGGCCTATCTGTACCACGCTGCATGGAGTTGTGGTTGCAAAGATGGACCTCGCTATGGACGTCGAGAGTGAAGTTGCACATCATGCAGCCTATTGAGCACAGTCTGAGTCGTAACACGACGTCCTGTGGGTGCACGAAAAGCATTATTCAAAATGGTGGCGTTGCTGTCACGGTTCCTCCAGCCCATAATCCGTAGGTAGCAGTCATCCACTGCAGTAGTAGCCCTTGGGCGGCCTGAGTGAGGCATCTCATCGACAGTTCCTGTGTCTCTGTATCTCCTCCATGTTCGAACAACATTGCTTTGGTTCACTCCGAGATGCCTGGACACTTCCCTTGTTGAAAGCCCTTCCTGGCACAAAGTAACAATGCGGACACGATTGAACTGCAGTACTGACCATCTAGGCATGGCTGAACTACAAACAACATGGGCCATGTACCTCCTTCCTGGTGGAATGACTGGAACTGATCAGCTGTCATACCCTCTCTGTCTAATAGGCACTCCTAATGCATGGTTGTTTAACTCTTTGGGCTGGTTTAGTGACATATCTGTACAGTCAAAGGGACTGTGTCTGTGATACAATATTCAGTCAATGTCTATCTTCAGGAGTTCTGGGAACTGGGGTGTTGCAAAACTTTTTTTGATGTGTGTAGAAATTTTTTGTCAATTAAAATTAGCACAGCTATTCAAACTTGGGAACTACTTGCACCATTTTGTTCAGGATATGTGTGACTAGCAATTAAATGTAGAAAATAAGAATTAAAAACATGCCAGGTTAGGCGGTATGTCATCAGTGCAAAAACAGGACAATTATGGATCAGAGCAGTACTTTAAGATGTGGCGTCTAGAGCTTAAATCCATAAAATCATAGCAACCATGGGAATTATTTTGCTACTATGAGTGAAATATGTAACAGCTGCACAGAAGAAAATAAACTACTAATAACTTAAATGCCAATTAATTTTATAAGCAGTTGTAATAGTGATCAAAAGCATTTACTGTGGCATTACTGAAGAGTTGTGAATCCAAGAATTAATTATTAACACCTTTACAAGAACCATAATTTTCAACTAAAATTCTAACAAAAACTGTATAACATTTCTGCAGTAAATGATGTGTGATTACTGTGAATGGGTAGTCAGATTATTTCCATTTCCATTAAGTTATTGGCAGAAATGCAAGGTAGCAACCATAACGAAGATTCGTAAGACCACCGCCCCATGTCATGTGAGTTCTTTGTCAACTGTATGGTGGTTTGTTCCTTACCCCCTCTTTCCTTTTTACAGTTCATTATTTTCAATACAAACCTCCCAACTTTATTTCATTCTCCCCTCATTTCATTTCAATAAATGTGGAAAATGGATGAAGTTGATAAGAATAAGAAAAAAATGACCACAAAAGAAGTGTACCAGAATTTTGGAAATAACCCACATCTATCTAATTGTTACATCATGGTATACTACTACACTGTAAGGAGAGACTCGCATAAGGTTACAACAATTTCTTCACTTTTAAGCTAAAAATGGTATCACGGTAGCCAATTCATCGTTTAGTTATTGACAGAAACTTTCAAGATAAACCTCATTCTCAGCCAACAAGCTGAAAAAGTATTTTTTTTTTAATCTTACTTACCTTGCCATTAGTGTAAAACTCCTTGTGCTGCTAATGATACTGAACTCATTATGGAATTCCTCAGCCTGTGGTGTAGTAACCTTCATGCCTCCAAGAGGGAGCTCTGAATTTACTTTTAGCCCTGATGCCAGTCCTGACCCATAGTATGATGTGTACAACAGGCAATCATTCAGCTGAAACAGTATAATGTAACTTCTATACATTGACACTTCTGATAATTGCCATGCAAAAATATATTTCAGATTGATTAAAATATGCTTAGAAGCGATATTCAGAAAAGTTTCATTGTAACAATTGTTCACTGTTCTGAAAACAACCATAAAATCACTCAGAACACTTGAAGGAAGAAAGTGCAGCATATCTGACGTGATTATTATTATTATTATTATTATTGTTGTTGTTGATGATATTATCCAAAAAATGAATAATACTTCCTTAAACTTACTAATTATCTGCATCAACACAATAATTATACACTATTATTCACTGATATAACATAAACGTATAGCCTCATTGCTAGGTGCACTATTAGTAAAAGATTCTTATTTCTTATCTTTTTGTTTACAGAGTGGTTTCTGTCCTGACCTGAAGTTGACAACTAATATCTAAGTAAAAAAGTACGAGGCTCCATTAGAGCTGGCACAATGAGGAAATCCCACAAAGCTTTCTTGGGCAAAGTCTTGGTGAAGGTGGTCTTCACTGCCTTTGCCGAACTCTTATAAAGACTCAAGATACGTTTCTCCACTCCATTTCCAGCCCGGTTCAGTAACAGTACCCCAATTTTCAAATAAAAGGGCAGTCTATGTGGCACGTATTTATTTTAAAATTGATGCAGTCATAAAATATAAAACTGGAATCCAGAAAAGATAGAAGGAATTTTTATCAAACTGTATCTAAAACAGGTACCTACTAGAATGGACTTTCCGTATCTGTGGGTATGAAGAACCTACCCAGAGTTATTAGACAGTCACACTCACCAAATCATACAGAAAACCGGTGTGCGGATAGTCTTGCAGTGAACATGCATACTGCATAATGCTAAAAATAACTGCACTTTGCAGCATGTTGGCTGTGACAGGGAGCCACTGAATTCGATTCCCAGTACTGAGAGTGATTCTTCTTTGTAGGAGGACTGGACTGGGGTATACTGAGCATCATAAGGTCAATTGAGGAGTTTCTTGAATGAGAAGTTGCAACTCTAAGTTCAAGAAAGCTGACACTGACCAGGAGAATGGTGTGCTGATCCCAAGCCCCTCCATATGGCATCCGATGACACCACTGGAAGATTGTGGAGCTTTTCTTTGCATGCTTTTAATGGATCTTGTTTAAGAGCTTGAAGCCAGTCTTTCAGATAATAACTGAACTGTGATGGTACATCAGGTTCTTTGCTTATTTGCAAATTACTCTTTTCTTGTTGTGTTTCATAATGTTCACTCCATAAATCAAATTTGGTTCACCCCGTGTCCTGCAATATATCTACGTTTTCGCCCATTCTCAGTGACAATCGTTTCAACAACTGCAAGTAAATCTTTGATGGTATTAACTGTCTTTATACATGCTGAAGCATTATGAAAGTGTATGTTCCTGAACCTATGATTGAACAATGTTGATATGGGTAATATGTTAACTTGTTCAGTGTTAATGAGCACTTTTTGATTTATGTTATGGTATTACTCTTCAGGTTCTCTCCAATAGTCTGTATTGGTCTGGTTGCACAATAGATACAAAGGGTGATAGGAAAATTTTGCAATACAGCTTTATTTATTTAATTTTTTCACAGTAATTTCTGCCATATTGAATACACCTCTCCATCCTCCAAAACCAATCCCTAAACTAGTTCTCCCAAGCTTCTGTAGGGAGAAAGGCACACTCGTTCTCCCAAGCCCTCAGGAAGTCATCATCACTTGAAAACTGCCCTCCTTTCAGCTTCATTCTCACATATGGGAACAGTGCGAAGTTACGAGGAGTAAGGTCTGGACTGTAAGGAGGGTACTCAAGGAGTTTCAGACCTGTACCCCACAAACATTCGGTGCAAACTTTGGCATGGTGAGATGGAGCACTGTCGTGATGGAGGAACCAAATGTTCATTCTCGTCTTTGGTCGCAGGTTCTTCAAAGATTGGATGACTTTCGGCAGGCAGTGTTCAGTGTACCACTTAGCTGTGACTTTCTTCTGTGCATCCAAAACAACATGCTCCACAATTCCATTCAATTTGGAAAAAAACAGCTATCATTTTCTTCTTTACTGATTGGGATTTTCCAAGAGCCACGGGTGTGTCATTATCTTCAAAGACCAAAACTTTGTTTTGAGTCTTAGTCGGCACATCATAATGCCAATTCTCGTCACCTGTCATGATGCTATTCACATATTTAGACTGTCCCTTAGAAAACTTCCTTAACATCTCCTGGCACCAAGTCATATGGTGTGTCATCTGCTCTTCTGTCAACCTAGGTGGCACCCAGAGGCAACAGAATTTCTTTATTTGCAAATGATGATGTAGAATTGAACAAATTGTTGATGCATTTAACCATAAGGTCTCCTCTATCTGCTTATATGTCACTCGCCAGTTGGTTGGGTTGGGTTGTTTGGGGGAGGAGACCAGACAGCGAGGTCATTGGTCTCATCAGATTAGGGAAGGAAGTCGGCCATGCTCTTTCAAAGGAACCATCCCGGTATTTTGTCTGGAGTGATTTAGAGAAATCACAGAAAACCTAAATCAGGATAGCTGGATGCGGGATTGAACCGTTGTCACTTGCCAGTCTTCGTCTAACATCTTCCTCACAGCATCAATGTTTTAACTGATGATCGTGGCCTTCCCGTCCTCTCAGCATCCTCCAGAGTAAAATTTCCTCTTTGGTATTCTCTGTGCCACCTGAATACAGTTGTACGATGTGGACACACATCACTGAATGTAAGTCATTTCTCCAAAGCACTGGTCTATGTTTAAACCACGCGCGAAGTTGTACCGCAAACCGGACCATATTTCACTTCGTGACCATGATGCCATAGCAAGCACTTCAAACTAACCCTGCTAGTGAACAGCTGCATCCACAGACTTGGCACAGTGCCTACAAAGCAAGTATGAAGTATTCTCAGAACATAGCGATTTATTGTTGCGTCGTATTGCAGAACTTTCCTAGTTCCCTTTGTATTTTAATATTCAACATACTAGTTATTAGCATTACATTATTGCTTACAATGTACTTTCCTATGCAGAAGTAGCCACTTCTATAGATCACAGAACGTCAAAACCATCTTGCAGATTTACAGTATCTGCAGCTGTTAGCATGGGTGGGGTACTAGCATGGCACTTATCTATACCACATTGTTTCAGTCCAAATATCTTCAAGAGTGTTAAACTGGTCACATTCTGAATATTATTTTTCAAGTAGTTCTGAATAACTTCAAATTGGTTTTCCAGCACCCACCTGAATGTATGTCTCCATCATACTTTGCATAAAGTGCAATGACTTTCAGTAGACTTAAAAAGCTTTCATTCCCTACAATTTGAAAAGCTTGTGCATCTTTACAAATCATGAACATAATTGCTTTACACAAGCATACACCTTTCATTCCAGTTTCTGAAGCATATCACCATGAACTATGGGCACAACATGTGGCATAGAGGTTAGTGTCACTGGTTGGCACGTTATAGGTATCAGTTCAACCCTGACTGCCTGCAATTATTTTGTATTTATCATTTCTGGAATGTTCTTGAGATAGATAATGTTCTGAGTGTATGTTGGTGTCAATAATAAACATGCTTTCAGTTCTAAGTGTTGTACTTCACTGACAACCCTGCCTTTGGATTTCAACTTGATTGTAGTTTCAACATGACAGTGTGTGGTAGAGACACTGGGTACTTCAAAAGATTGATGTAATTGCGACAATGTAAAATCTGTCATCTGAAAGGACAGGAACTAGAATAAAAGCAGTACATCATTCCTAAGATCTATATATACCAGGAGGCAGATGGATTCCAAAATAGCAGTAAGGCATGCATCAGTACATTCCAGAGACTCTGGTCAAGACCCGACAAAATGGATGAACAGGTGGGATGCCAACAAGTTTGGTAAATGTGTACTTTTACTTGGACAGAACAGCCCAACAGTGGTTTGAGAACGATGGAGAGAAGCTGGTATGAATTCCAGGCTGGAGTGAAGAAAAAGTTTGGCGGCAAACAGCAGCAAGCCCACTTCACAGGAGAACAATTGAAGAACAGAGCCCAACACCAAGGGGAACAACACAGTCATATATACAGAATATTTTGAACCCTATGCAAATTGTAAAACCGAGCATGAGAATGTCGTCCCTATGGCATTTATGGAAGATCACCATGAGCTCATCTCTCTCATATGCAAGATGGAAAGGGAAGAAGCACAGCAGTATATGGCAGCCAGGAATGTCAGAGCAAGTACACAAGTGATAGCATGCACCAGTGTCCACCCAATACATCATGAGGGAATAGAGAATATCAATAAAGGCATATCTATGACACAAATCTCCACCACCAGTCAAACATGCTGTGAAGAGTGGATGTTGCCAACCCGAATTTATTCAGCAACCAACCAACGCATACTCCTACACAAAGTACATTGCACCACAGAAAACAGACATTTGGTGTATGGAGAACAACACACCAGTATACTGACACTGTGGTTGCTCTAGGCATATTGTATGCTACTGCAGAATGAGATGACCAGTGTTTGATGACTATTACACCACAAGCCACAAGACATCAACCATAAAAAAACTACTTTTCATGCTGGTCTACTGTAGACCATTACAGTCGACCTGTGGGATGAAGCCCATCATTGCAGCCTGGACATGCTCCTCAATATACCATAGCTGTTCCCCATCATCATACAAAGGTACCAGCAGCTTGCCTAGCCACTGAATACAGGAAAACTAAGCAAGCATACCACATATGGAAGTGAGACCACCACAGATGAAAATCATCCATGGACGACAGTCACCAAGATATCAGGAACTCTCACTGATATCATCAATGTCCAACCTGTCCAAGTACTAGTCAATTCAGGGGCTTCTTTTTCTTTCATATCAGATGCTTGCTGTTGTCAGCTAAAGAAGACTATGTCCTGTTATACACAAGAGATTATGCTAAAGATCTTAAATGGAAAATACGTCCAGCCAACAGGAACACGTATTGCAAGAACAACAATAAACAACAGAACACAGTATTTTGAATTTGTTGTTTTAGCAGAATGCAGACATAATGTCATTCTTGGATGGAACTTCTTACAGGCATCTCAAGTAGTCATAAGAATGTGAAAGATCAGAGCTCCAGGTTGGTGGAACTATTCCAGTAAACACAAGAGAGATTGCTCCAGCCAGTTATTTACCACTGAAGATGAAGTTATCCCACTGGCATCAGTAACACGAGTTCTAGTCGTCAACTGAGATGCTCAGTTAAACTGTGAAGCTTTGTCAATTCCAAAACGCTACTCAGGCTCACGAAAGAAATCTACATGCCAATGACAATCATAAACATTGTAGGTGGTAAAGGAGAATGTTGAATCACTGTCATGAGCAGCAACAATTCACCCCTAAAGTTATGTGCAGAGGGGCAGTGGAACCAGTCCAGGAAGGGTGGCTTAATGTAATTGCCAAAGAATCATGCTCTGCTTACACAACAGGCATTGTAGGGGGGAAGCTACTACTGAACTGCCAATGGGATCTGATCTGACCAAGGAACAACATTGGTGAGCAATAGCCATTCTATGTCAATTTTTGGATTCTTTAAAACCAGGAGTGGAGAAAAGATAGACCAAGCAGCCCATGATATAATACTCTGTTAGCACTGGGGGATCATCCACCAATTATACAGTGCTTGTATATGGTGTCACCATCTGGACAATAGACGATCTGGGAGGAAGTGGAGAAGATGCTGCAAGATGGCATTACTGGACCTTCAAAGTATCCTTGGTCTTCTCCTGATGTCTTGAGAATACCAGGGGTATCACACAGCATTTCTGCATCAACTACTGATGACTGAACAAATTCATGATGTAAGATGTCTATGCATCGCAGTGTATTTGTGAAACCTTAGACTGCTTGAAAGCAGGAAATTATTTTTCAACTATAAAAATGTAGACAGGCTACTGGCAAATCGAGGCTGACGAGACTGATTGGGAAAAGGCTGCCTTTGTGACTCCTAATGGTCTCTAGGAGTTTAAAGTTATGCCATTCGAACTGTGTAATGTTCAAGCCACCTTCGAATGTATGAGCGAAATCCTACTTCAATACCTTAAATGGATGATGTGTCTTTGCTATCTGCATGACACTGTCTTTTTTTTAAGACATCTGAAGAACATCTAAGCTGCCTGCCAACTGTGTTGACGTGTTTTCAGACTGCAGGTCTCTGCCTTAATCTAAAGTACTGCCTCTTCATCACCAAAGAAATTGAAATCTTGGGGCACCTAGTGAATGGTGATGGAGTCTGTCCTGATACAGAGAAATCAAGAGCAGTCACATATTTTAAAACTCCTCAGCACATTTATGATGTGAGAAGTTTACTCAGAACATACTCATACTAATGGCACCAGCCTATGTTGGTGACACACCAAGAGGGTAGCAAGTTACATTTTTAGCTTTCTCTGTGTACTTTTACAGTTAAGAATTATGTTAGTAGTACTAGGATGGATCAGATTTGCGCCCGCTGTGGGTGGATGCAGGAGAAACTGGCTGCAGATTGCAAACAGCTGCAGATGCTTTTTGTCACACCCAGCCATCTTCAGGCTGTTGCCTTGGGATGTAGCAGTGGCAGAGAATCATGGACATTGTGTGTGACAACTTAGATATTGCTTGTTTCGCCAACAGGATTTGCTTTCAAGGCATCCTGAAGTGTACCCAGCACAGGGAAACTGCCCTCAATACAAGATGAGTGACGGATGGTATCAAATTCACTTAGCTTGAGGTGGAGAGTCAATGTGAAGGATGGCCAACTGACCTCACCCACTGAGCCCTGAGTGGACAGGTGGCCACTTCTTCAACAGGGTCTGAGTAGGCACAGGGGGCAGGGGTCTGCTAGTTATCAGAAGCTCCAATGTTAGGTACATTATGGAGCCCCTTAGGGAAATAACATCCAGCACTGGGATGAAATCTAATGTGTGCTCGGCACATCTGCTGGGTGGCCTCATTTAGTGAGGCCCTGGCTGCAATTATCGAGCAGGCAGGGTGCACTCATCTGTAGGTTGGCACTAGTGACATCTGTTGATTGGATTCTGAGGCCATCCTCATTTTGTATGAGCAGCTGGCAGAAGTGGTGAAGACTGCTGGTCTTGCTTGCAGAGTGGGGTCCTTTTGTTTAGAGCTGAGTGGAGAGTCCCAACCAAAGGCTCCATTGATTCTATTATGGTCTTGGCTGCAGATATCTGGGCCTTCATTATGGAGTGAAGCATTGCAGGACTTCTCTTGATAGGTCAGCAAGTATCAGAATATTTGTGAAGTGCACTTTTTTTCTTTGACTAGGCATTAGTTTCATGTCCTCGGAAGAATGATTGTCAGTCAATACACAGAGAGCAAAATTATACACCGTCCAAAGATAATACAGTTCAACTGTCTAAATTTTAACAATAAATTGTCAATGTATTTTTAGCAAAGTTCCTGAATTTACTGTCCCCCATGGAAAGTTGTCACACTGAAATTATTCTTAGAAGCAAAAACTGGTTGAAACCCAAAGTAGAAAGCTCTGAAATATTTACCAAGTCATGGAAAGTATATTGGTGAGACAGATTGAATGTCATCAGTAAGGAAGTGTTCGTTCACTACAGTTGACAAAAGCACTGTGTCTATTAAGGTCGAAACAGAGTCTGACTGAAGTTATCTGGACATGTGTACACATCTAAGTGAACTCAAGATATTTTTTTATCAGCCACCCGATTCCACCGTGACAGTTATAGACTGGCTCAAAGAGAGTCTATGCTCAGTAGTGTGGAAATACCAACATCTTGCAATATTAGTTGGAGGCGACTTTAACCTACTGAGTATACAATGGGACATCCATGGGTTCACTGCAGGTGGTACAGATGGGCAGTCTTGTGAGGCACTTTTGAACAAGTTTTCTGAAAACTTGTCTTGAGAAGCTAGTTAAAATTGTGATCATGATATCATAGCGACGATGGTTACTAAAGATAATAAATCCATCAAAAAAGCTAGGAGAGTATTTTTTTCTATAAAGAGCAGATAAGACATTGTTAGCATCCCACTTAGGCAATTCACTTCCAACATGATGGATGTAGAAGAACTATGGGAAAAATTTAAACAGATTGCAAATCATGCTCTGGAGGAGTATATGCCAAGTAAGTGGATTAAGGGCAGAGAAGACCCGTTATGATTCAATAACAAAATTTGAAAAATGCTGAGGAAACAGTGACTGTTGAATTCTTGGTTCAAAAAAGAATGAGCAAATGACAACAGGTAAAAGTTAGTAGAAATTCCTGCACCTGTAATAAGATGGATGTACGAAGCATACAACAACTTCCATCATCATATCAGATAAAAATATCTTGCCAAGAACCTGAGTAAATTCTGGTCCTACATAACATCGCTGAGTGGGCTGAAGGCTTCTATCCAGTCACTCATTGACCAGTCTGGTGTGGCAGCTGAAGATATCAAAACGAAAGCTGAAGTTTTAAATTCTGTGTTCAAAAAGTCGTTCACACAGGAGAATCATGAAAAGATACTGTCGTTTGACCATTGCGCAGAATCCTGTATGGACAACATAGTAATAAGCATCCCTGGTGTACAGAAACATTTGAAAGAGTTGACAACAAATAAGTCACCAGGTACAGATAGAATCTCAATCTGGTTTCACAGGGAGTACTCTACAGCATTGGCCCATTACTTAGCTTGCATTTATCATGAATTTCTTGCCCAGCACAAAGTCCCAAGTGACTGGAAAAACGTGCCAATGACTCCTGTATATAAGAAGGGTGGTAGAACAGATCTGCAAAATTGTAGACCAATATACTTAACATCGGTTTGCTGAAGAATCCTTGAACATATTCTCAGTTTGAATACTTTAAATTCCCTTGAGATGGAAAATCTCCTGTTCACAAATCATCACAGACTTAGAAAGCATTGACGGTGCAATGCTCAGCATGCCCTTTCCTCACATGATATCCTGCAAACTATGAATGAAGGACAACATGCGAATTCCACATTCCTAGATTTCCAGATTATGTTTAACATGGTACCTCACTCCAGATTGTTAACAAAGTTAAGAGCATAAAAAATAGCTTCACATACACGCAAATGGCTCAAAGACTTCTTAAGTATGAGAAACTATTATTTTGCCCTCTACAGCACATGTTCATCAGAGACAAGGGTATCATCAGGAAGCCCCAGGTAAGTGTGATAGGAACAGCCTTATACTCTAGAAACATACACGATTTGATGGACACAGTGAGCAGCAATCTGCAGCTGCTTGCTGATCATGGTACAGTGTACAGGAAAGTGCTTCTTGTTATGTTGTTGAGTGACTTTAGGATGATACAAGATGATTTAGACAAAATTTATTGTTGGTCTAAAAGTAGAAAACTCCAGGTTAATGCAGATGAGTAGGAAAACCACCTCTGTGAGGTTCTATTATAGTGTTAGTAGTGTTTTTCTTGACAGTGCCACATCTGTTAAATATTGAGGCATAATGATGCGAAGCAATATGAAATGGAATAAGCACTTATCGATGGTATTAGGAACTTCAGTTTATTTGGAGAATTTTACAGAAGTCTGGTTCATGTTTGAAGAAGAACCTGAACTTGAAGCTGACTGCATAATGATTCTACTGCCACCAATACACATTTTACACAAGGACGATAGAGATAAAATTAGAGAAATTAGGGCTTGTACGAAGGCATGCAGACAGTCACTTTTCTCTCACTCTACTTGTGAGTGGAACAGGAAATGTCTAGTGGTACAAGATACCCTCAGCCGTGCACAGATGTGGATTCATAAAGAAAGTCTGTTGGTTTGGGGAATAAAGGGACCAAACTACAGGGTTATCAGTACCTTTTTCCTTATTCAAACAGGTCTTGAGATAAAAACAGTCCTAAAAGGAGTTGGGGGAAGTAAAAGGCATAAAACTAGCTACAAATCACACCAAAAGATAAAAGACAGAAGCCAACAGAAAGGGGAAAACATATGCTAAAAGGAGAAAGTAGTGGAAGGTATTAAAAGAATATAGCAGATTGCATGGGCTGGCTGATCGCAAAAATAAAAGAGGATGAGACAGTCACCCTGCAACACACTAAAATCTCAAGTCTAAAAGAAATGGCTAGGGGAACACACGTAGGGAAAAGACGAGCACCAAGGTGAACAGAAAGCAAAAAAAGAGTGAGGAAGAGTTAAAATGGAGGGAGGTTGGAGGCCTGGGAGAGAAGGCCAAACGCCCACCCTTAGACTGTGTGATAAAAACCCCCCTCACGAACAAAATGTAAAACATCAGCCATTGAGGCATTGTCACCGAACACCATTGGCAGTGTGGCAGGAAAGTTAAAAGTCCACCACAGAGCACCTAAAATTGGGCAGCCAAACAAGATGAGGACGACAGTCATGTGGGAGCCACAGAGACACCAGACACCAAGGCAGGTCCTCATGACGGAGGAGGTAACGATGTTCTAGCCAAGTATGGGCAATGCGGACTTGGCAAAGGACAACGGAGTCCCTGCGAGTGGCTCACTTGAATAACCGCTACACATTCATTGTCTCCTTGATAACATGTAGTTTATTTGGTGCACTGAGGGTGCATCATTCAGTATCCTAGATCGCAAAAACTTTACGGTGGAAGACCGATTGGAGATCAGTATCCAGCAGGCCATTCTCCAGAGTTGGTTTCACGGTAGCCTGTTTGGCCAGGTTGTCAGCAAGATCATTGTCTGGGATCCCGACATGTCCTGGGGTCTAAATGGAGGTCAATGAATGTCCACTATTTCTGAGGGCATAAAGAAACTCCTGGATAGTCATTACCAATTAATGGTGAGGGAAGCACTGGTCGAGAGCTTGTAGGCTGCTTAAGGAGTCACTACAGATGATGAAGGACTCACCAGTGCAGGAGAGGATATGCTCAAGAGCGTGACAGATGGCTACCAACTCCACAGTGAAAACACTGCAGCCATCCGGCAAGGAGCGCTGTTCGGTACATCCAACATGAGTGTAAGTGAAGCCAAGAAGCTTGTTGACCACTGATCCATTGTTGTGGACTATTTCTGAACCCTGGAACTTGTCGAGAATAGAAAAAAATTGCTGGTGGAGGGCCTCAGGTGGACCTGAGCCTTTTGGGCCTTGCGATAGGTCCAGACAAAGCTGTGGGCACGGCATGGACCATGGAGGTGTACTTAAGTGAACCCACAAGAAAGGTGGTAGAGGGAACATGTCGAGTTCAGTAAGAAGCGACCAGACATGGATTGCAATGAGAGTCCCCATTCTGGGTCGCTGCTGCGGGAGATGGATTGCAGTGTAAGGGAAAGGAGACAGTAATTTGGATGGTGAGGCAAACAATGAATGTGGGCGGTATAATTTGCAAGCAGTGGGGAGATACTGACGACCCCACTGCTAGTGCAAGACTATTAACGACAGTTAAAAAGAGTCTGACACTCAGGACAGAGCCCTGCAGGATCGCATTCTCTTGGCTATGAGGCTATGTGGCGCACTGTGGGAAACACTGATACGAACTCTGAAAGTGCAGAGCGACAAGAAGTTCCATATAAAAATTGGGAGGGGGTTCCGGAAACCTCACTCATGCAGACTAGTGAGGATGTGGTGTCACCAAGTGGTATTGTAGGCCTTTGTCAGGTCAAAAAAGATGGCAATAAGGTGTTGTCACCAGGAAAAGGCCGACTGAATGGCAGACTCTAGGTGGACCATGTTGTCTGTGGTGGAGCGCCCTTGTCAAAAGCCACCTTGTGATGGAGCCAGAAGGCCCTGAGACTCAAGGAGCTAACACCACCAGCTTACAAAACTTTCGAGCAGCTTGAACAGAACATTGGTGAGGCTGATAGGATGATAGTTATCCACATCTAGTGGGTTCTTACCAGGTTTTAGCACTGGAAAGATGATACTTTCCCGCTATTGCGACGGGAATTCACCATCACCCCAGATGCAGCTGAAGATGGCAATGAGGTGGTGCTGGTAATTAGCTGACAGATGTTTAGTTATTTGGGAATGGATGTGATCTGGGCCAGGGGATATGTCAGGACAGTCAGAAAGGGCACTGAGGAATTCCCACACACTGAAGGCAGCATTATATGGCTCAGAGTGGCGTGGAGCAAAAGATAGGTGTTGTCAATCCACCGGCTGTTTGAGGAGATAAAAGGCAGGGTAGTAATTTTCAGACACAGAGGTGCAAGCATAATGCTTGGCAAGATGCTCTGCGATTACGTCAGGATCAGCAGATCCAGCTCCATGTGTGGAAATTCCACGTACACCTGAAGGGATCTGACAGCTGTAAAAGCATCGGAGCTTGGTCCAAGCCCGCAAAAGAGAGATCCGTGTTCCAATGGTGCAGATGTATCATTCCCAACACTCCTGCTTCCATCATTTGATGAGTAGGCAGACCTGGTCACAGAATTGTTGGAAGGCAATGAGGTTCTCCAGAGACAGGTGGCACTTATAACATTGGAGGGTCCACCTATGGCCTCTAATGGCTGCAGTAATTTCTGGCGACCACCAAGGCACCGACTTCCACCAGAAGCAACTTGAGGAACGAGGTATTGCCAACAATGGTACTAGTGATGGTGTGGACCACCTCATTGATATAGGCATGCAACGGAGATTCAACGGTGGTAGGTGAGGTGAAAGCATCCTAGTAAACCTTGGGAAAAGCCCATCTGCGCAAGTGTCAAAATGAGTGATGGTGGGGTAGAGACAAGACTACCACACAAGTCATCGTGAGCTCTCCAGTGGATAAACAGGAGAAGGCCAGTACTGTAGACTGAGAGATCAATGGCTGAGTATAAGTCATATGCCACACTGAAATGCGTGGAGACACCTGTATTCAGGACCCAAGGTCGAGTTGAGTTACTACGTCCTCGACATGTTTACCAAAGCCAGTAACCTTGGTTCCACCTCACAGAGGGTTATGGGCATTAAAATCACACAGAAGTAGACAAGGTGGGGGGAGTTAGGAAATTAGTGTAGCAAATACATGGGGTGGCGCTTCACCAACTGGAGGGAGGTAGACGTTACAGATGGTAATTTCCTGTGTTTTCCTCACCCTGACAGCCACAGCTTCTAAAAGTGTTTGAGGGGGCACAGGTTCACTATAGACAGAGGTAAGGACATAGGTACAAATTCCACCTGACAGTATGTCACAGTCAGTATGGTTTTTGTAGTACCCCCAATAGCCATGAACTGCAGGGGTCCACATTGTGGGAAACCAGGGTTCCTGAAGGGCAACGCAAGAGTAATGCTTAAGAGCTGTCGTAATTCAGACAGGTGAGAGAAAAAAAATCACTGCAGTTCCACTGGAGGATGACACTCCCCGTAGTCAGAGAAGGCATGAAGTGACCAAGGAGGCAGTTCACGCCTCAGCATTATCTGCTGCCTCCGGTTGAGTATTGCATCCATTTTCACTGCGGGTGAGGCGTTAGCGAGATCCAGGTCTTTGCGGGATGCTAAATTCTCTACCTCATCCTCAGAATCCGAACTGGTAAGGAGTGGTAGTGTTGGGGCCACCGGAGAGTCCTGTTTCTTAGCAGACTTCTTCGTCTGCTTGCTCTCTTGCTTCTCTTTAGGGGCTTGCTGGGAAGGCTTCTCCGAACTAGCTTTAGGCACGAAGGAAGACTGTGAAACCTTTTGTCGAACAGCTTGTGGCTCCTTCAGCCACTGATGAGTGTTCACTTTTGCGTTAGTGGAGATCTTGGAAGGGAGAGTCCCTAGGGACCACTTCTGTGCGAGAGGGGCCGGAGGAGGCTGCAGCCTCTCTGGCTATGAGGAGAAGTCCAATGTACCCAGCATTTCAAGGGGGGGGGGGGCGGTACTGCTCCCAAAGTAGCCACTTTGGGAGAGACAAAAAAAGAATGCCCCCAACATCAAGGGGACAGATGTATTCGGGCGGCCCTGAGGGTCCACTATATGAGATGTCAGAACCGCACTCACATATGAGGGAAATGTCCACATAGCTGCAGCTTTCAAATTTACAAGGGTTGGAACTTTAATAGTGGCAACTATTTATTTACAGCTTGTACAAAATAGATACGTGTTTCAAAGTTTTACTGATCTTCAAAGTAATTACCAGCATTGTGTATAACCCATTGCCAGTGATGTGGAAGTCCTAGGATACTCTTAGCAGTGCCAGTTGTGTTGACAGCTCATGTGGCGTGGTCTACTGCATGACGAATTTGTAGCAGTTCTGAAGCAAATGCCGTGAAGTGTTTCCTTCAGTTTAGAAATCAAGTTGAACTTACGAGTCAGAGGAGTGCAGTAGGTGGTATAGCACTTAGTAGCCCCATCAGTCAAATCAGTAACAGCTTGCACTGTACATGCTTGAGAATTGTCCTGCAAAATGATGGTCAGGTCCCACAGAAAGTGTCATCACTTCTGTCTCTAAGCTGGTTGTAGGTTGTGTTCCAAAAATGAATGGCATAGAGAAATAAGTGATGACACTTTCTGCAGGACCTGCAGGACAATGCTCAAGCATGTACAGTGCAAGCTGTTGCTGATTTGTTTGAATGATGGGGCTGCTAAGTGCTGTACCACTTACTGCACTCCCCTGACTTAAGCTCTCGTAAGTTCAACTCGATTTCTATACTAAAGAAACCTTTCACGGCATTTGCTTCAGAACTGCTACAAATTCATCGGGCAATAGAGCGTGCCGCTTGAACTGTCAACACAACTGGCATTGCTAAGAATATCCTATGACTTCCACATCACTGACAACACGTTATACACAATGCTGGTGACTACTTTGAAGGTCAGGAAAGCTTTGAAACACATATCTATTTTGTACGAGCTGTAAATAAATAGTTGCCACTATTAAAGTTCCAACCCTCATACATTATCATCTTGGTAAGTGAGCTGGTCCAGGGTCTTGTACTCCATAATTTTCTGCTTTTTTTTGGAGGTGCACATGGAGTATTTGGATGCAGTGGATGTCCACATTCTCAACATGTGGCTCTGGAATTGCAGCAGGAAGACATGTGCCTGAAGTTCCAGCACTAAAAGCACCTCATAGGGGGAGGGACGTATGGTTTTACGTCACATCAGTATACCATCATCTTGACATTTTCAGGCAATGAATCACCCTCAAAGACCAAGAAGAAGACACTGGTAGCAACCCTATTGTCTTTGTGTCCCCTAAAGATGCGCTGGATGAAGTGAACACCCTGCCGTCCTAAATTGGCGCGGAGCTTACCGTCAGACTACAAGAGAAGGTCGTGATGTAAAATAATCCCCTGGACCATGTTGAGACTTTTATGTGGGATGATGGAAACAGGAATATTACCCAGCTGGTCACAGGCTAACAATGCCCGGGACTGGGCTGGGGATGCTGTCTGAATGAGGCCTGCTCCATTTCTCATTTTTGACAGCGCAGCCACTTCCCCAAACTTGTCCTCCAGGTGATCGACAAAAATTAAGGTTCTGTAGCCAGAAAGGAGTCCTCATCCATTATACTGCAGACTGAATACCTTGGCAAATAAGGCTCTCTCTTTTCAATAGTTCTGTTCCTCCCTTGGTGTGGCTAGGGAGGGGAACAATTTGGGGTCATAATTCTCAGCATTAAATTCAACTTTCCATTTTTTAGAGACTGTTGTGGCCATTCAATCCCCAGCAAAAGATGATTTGGTCCACTTCATTGCAGGTCATCCGCCCTGATGCCACCCACTCAGATCCTCTCCCCACGGGCAACACCGAGCCACAGCAAAGGCCACCTGGCGCGATGGCTGTTGCCGAGAGTCCTGATGCCCCAAGAAGGTGGGCATCTACTCCTTGGCATATGTGGGGAGTGTGCAGGCCAGGCATCAGCAGTGCGATCCCTGTGTTGTCAGAGGGCCACCATCACAGGGGTACATGACGATCCCATCATGATAGACTGGCAACCGTGCTGGATTTTGGGTTCTGAGAAATCCAATACTGTCATGGGGGCGAAGAAGGACAGCAGACTATAACTGGATTGCAGGTGGAATTGCAGATCCAAGACAATAAGAGGTGCAGAAGGTCTAATCGCACACTGGATATATGGTGCACCATGTAAAGTGTCCTTCCCCAAATGGCCCACACTTCACCACGTAAGGTGTCCTTCCCCAAATGGCCCACACTTCACCACGTAAGGTGTCCTTCCCCAAATGGCCTGCACTTCACCACGTAAGGTGTCCTTCCCCAAATGGCCTGCACTTCAGATAATTTTGAAAGATGTGTACGTAAACCCTAAAAGGAGAACCATAACTGATTAGGCCAAAAAGTGGGAGACTCCTTTTAGTCACCTCTTATGACAGGCAGGAATACCTTGAGCCTATTCTAACCCCAAACCTGCAGGGGAGCAAAGAACTTCTGTACAAACACATGTCACTTGGAACAACTACTGCAAGGAGATGCCAAATTCACCTGGAACAAGATGCAAGAAAGATCTTTCTTTGTCCTTAAGGAGATGTAACATCTTCTCCAGTTCTAGCATTGTATGATGAGAATGTTAAAACACAGTTTCATAGTGATGCTAGTGGTTTTAGAATAGAGGCATTTCTAGTGCAAATTCAGGAAAGTACTGAAAAAGTGATAGCTCACACTTAGGCATTAACAAGTTCTTGCCATATTTATTTGGCACACCACTTACTGTTGTGACAGTCCACAATTCTCTCTGCTCGCTGAATAGTTGGAAGGATCCGTTGCGTTGCGTTGACTGGTGACTGTGACTTCAGGAGAACAAGCTCATATTTTACAAGGAACTGAAGTTGATTAGTTGTAACCAATTTTATCTGCCCAATTGTTGGAATCCTGGTGGACTATTCTTGCCTTGACTATGAACAACAGTTGATGGTCTCCTCCAGTTCAGCTGAGTGCTTGTACATGTGGCAAAAGTGTATGTTATTTCTGTGTTCTTGACAGGAAAACTTTGTGCTTGTGTTAACACGGACATTTCACCTAAGGAGGAGGCAAAAACAGTTGCTATTCATGAACACACTTCTATGACTGTAAGAGACATTGCCTCTTTTGTTGGTGTGGAAAAATGTAGTGTTTCACAGCTTATTATGGCACATAGTGAAATGCCTCTTTTCCAAAGAGAAAAGGCTGATGTGAATGAAAACGAAAAACCATACCTACAACCGACAAAATTCTGCTTAGAAAATGTAGAATTCATCCTCACAAGACAAGTAAGGACTTTAAAAGAGATATATTGGCTACTGGGGTCAAAATTGTCTGTTCAACAGTATGGTACTGGCTTCTTGATTGTGGGCAGAAGGCGCAAAAGTCAATAAAGAAGCAGTTGCTAACACCTGTCATGAAGAAAAACCAGTTGGCATGGGCCATAATATATAAATCTTGGACCTCTAATGACTGGAAAGGTGTAATTTTAGTGATGAGTAACATTTTATTGTTCAAGGTTAGAGAGCACAGGTTGTCACAGGACGCTCCCATGAGACAGTTGGATCATCTGTTGAGGCACGTCACCTAACACAATAGGTAGTGCATAAGGAAGGTTAAAAGTCCATCTCAGGGCAGCTAAATTTGGACAGTGACACTGAGGTGGGTCCTCGCAGTGTAGGAAGTGACTGTGAGTCAGTCAAGTATGGCCGATGCAGAGCCAGCAAAGGACAATTGAGTCCTTGCAAGAGGACCTCCACACATTCGTCTTCTCCTTTACTTGTCAGCAAAGTCAAGGAGTGTCATTCTGTTTCCAGAGCCCAAAAAACTTTGTGGTATAACACCAAGCAAAGATCAGACTCTGGTACCTGATCTCCAGACTTCGTTTACGAGTAGCCCGTTTGGCTACCGTGTCGGCAAGTTCATTTCCTGGGATTCCGACATGTGCTGGGGTCCATATGAAGACCACTGACTGTCCATGTTGTTTGGGGACATAAACGGACTCTAGGATAGCCATTATCAACAGATGGCGACGATAGCACTGGTCAAAAGCTTGTAAGGTGCTCAAGGAGTTCGCTACAAATGAGGAAGGACTTGCTAGCGCAGGAATGGATATGCTCAAGAGCATGAGATATGGCTACAGGCTATGCAGCAAAAACACTGCAGTCAGTGCTGTCCAGTATGTACTGTGTGAGCATAAGTGAACCCAATGTGACCATCTACCATTGAGCCATCCACGTAGACCATTTCTGAGCCCTGCAACTCACCGAGAATAGAGAAAAATTGGTGGTGAAGGGCCTCAGGATGAACTGAGTCTTTTGGGCCTTGCCATAAGTCCAGATGAAGCTTTGGTCAAGGTATACAAGGGTGTAGGTGAGTGGACTCAGAGCAGAGGTGGTAGAGGGAAAGACTCAAGTTCTGTAAGAATTGACTGGATGCAGACTGCAATTGTAATTCCCGATCTGGGCTGCAGTTGTGAGAGATGGAGAGCCATGTTAAAGAAAAGAAGACGGTAATTGGGATATTTACGCAAGCTGCAAATGTGTGCAGTATAATCTGCAAGCAGTTGTTGCCACCTGATCCACAATGGAGGAACCACAGCTTCCACGAATAGGCTGTTCGCTGGGCTCATTCAGAAAGCTCCCATTGCAAATCGAACTCCACAGTGGTGTATAGGGGTCAGCATCTGCAATGCTGAGGGCCATGCTGAACCATGCGCCAGGCTCCCATAGTCCAGATGGGACTGTACCAGGGCTTTGTATAGCTGCAACTGTGTGGCAATTTGCACTCCAGTCAGTATGACTCAAGCATCGAAGAATGTTAAGATGCCACCAGCACTTTTGCTTAAGCTGATGAAGATGGTGAAGCCAAGTTAAGCGGGCACTGAAAGCAGTCCTAAAAAGTAATAATAGCCCACTACATTAAGCAGATGGTTATCATGATAAAGTTGTGGGTGCAGGTGAACTGTACGACGATCACAGAAGCACAAGTCTTGGCGACAGAAAACTGAAAGCCGTGGGTGAGGGCACATGACTGCACCTTTCATGTGGGTTCCTGCAGTCGACATTCAGCCACACCAATGGTATATGAGCAAAAGGAAATGCAGAAGTTGTCAGCACATAAGAACGATGATATGAGGACCAAACAGCTGCTGCAAGACCATTAATGGCCACTAAAAAGTGTGGGACACTCAGTACAGAGCCCCAAGGGACCCTATTCCCTTGGATATGGAGCAAACTGTGTGAAGCACTAACTTGAACTCTGAAGGTGTGCAGCGATAAAAAGTTTTGCATATAAATCAGGAGCGGGCCCCAGAGACCTCACTTGTGTAATGTAGCAAGGATGTGGTGTCGCCAAGTGGTGTCATAGACTTTTGTCAGGTCAAGAAAGCCTGCAATATGATGATGACAGCAGGAAAAGGTTGTTAGGATGGTAGACTCCAGGTATACCAAGTCATCAATGGTGGAGCGAACGTGGTGAAACTCTCCCAAGACTCAAGGAGACAACACAACCGCCAGCTTACCATATGTTCGAGCAGCTTGCACAGAATGTTGGCGAGGCTAATAGGACAATAGCTACCCACATCTAGTGGGTTCTTAATGTGTTTTAGCACTGGAACAATGATACTTTCTTGCCATTATGACAGGAATTCACCATCACTCCAGATGCAGCTGAAGACGGCAAGGAGGTGGTAATTTTCAGACACAGAGGTTTGAGCTCGGCAAAATACTCTGTGTCTGGGTCAATAGATACAGTTCCATGTGTGGAAATTCCAGGTATACCGGCAGGGGTCTGACATCCGTAAACGCATCTGAGCTTTGTCCAAATCTGGGAAGGAGAGGCTCATGTAGCAATAGTGGAAACGTACCATTCTCAGCACTCCTGATTCTGTGTCTTGATTACCTGACGGACTTGGGCACATAGCCATTTGAAGGCAATAAGGTGATCCACTGATGTGTGCCACTTACGACATTATAGGGCCTGCCTACGATCCCTTATGGCCATAGCAATTTCTGGCGACCACCAAGGCATTTTCTTCTGGGGGACAACCTGAGGAACAAGAGATTGCTGATTCAACCACAGAACAAATGGTTGTAGTAACATCCTGGACCACCACAATGATGGTACCAAGCAATCGAGATCCCACAGTGATAGCAGAGCCCTTCTGGACAAGCATTTAGGTGAATGACACCACGAGAGGGACAGGATCAGCGGACAGTGGCCACTACGACACAAGTTGTCGTGAGCTCTCTAGTGGATAGATGGTAGAAGGCCAGGACAGCCAACTGAGAGATCAATGATCAAGTATGTGCCATGCACCACACTGAAGTGAGTGGGGACACCTATATTTAGGAGGCAAAGGTTGAGATGAGTGAGTAGATTCTCGACATCTTTACCGTAGCCAAGAATCTTCGATCCGTGCACAAAGGGTTATGGGTGTTCAAATCACCCAGAAGTAGAAAAGGTGGGGGGAGTTGAGAAATTAGGGCAGCCAATACACGGTGCAGGACTTCACAATCTGTTGGAAGATATATGGTGTAGACAGTAAATTCCTGCATTGTCCTCACTCTTCCAGCCACAGCTTCTAATGGTGTTATAAATGGCCAGGTTTGCTATGTACAGAGGTAAGGACATATGTACATACTTCACCTGACATCCTGTTACAGTCAGTACGATTTTTGTAACACCCTCAACAGCTTTGAAGGGCGGGGGCCCGCACTGCTGGAAACCATATTTCCTGAAGAGCAATGCAAGAAGCAGGTGTATTGCTTAAGAGCTATCGTAACTCAGCCAGGTGGGGAGAAAAACCACCACAATTCCACTGGAGGATGAAGCCGTCAGTAGTCTGGGAAGGCATGAAGGGACCAAGGAGGCAGTTTATGCCTAAGAATCATCTGCAGCCACCGGCTGAGTGCTTGCATCTGATACCATCGCAGCTGAGACCTCGGAGAGATCTAGGTCCTCGGGGAATGCTAAACTCTCCACCTCATTCTCATTCTTGGAAGCATTATTGGTAGCGAGTGGTGGTGTGGTGGTGTCACTGGAGTATCTTGTTTCTTAACAGACTTCTTCTTCACTTGTTTGAGCTTGCTGGGAGGGCCTCTCTGACGAAGCTTCAGGTACAGAGGAAGACTTTGAAGTCCTTCGACCAGCAGCTTGTGGATCCTTCAGTCCACTTTGCATGGGATGAGACCTTGAGAAGCAGAGTCCCAAGGGAACCATTCCATGTGAGAGGAGCCAGAGGAGGCTGTTGCTTCTCCAGCTTGGAGGAGGGGACTGACGTCGCCGGCATTTAGGGGAGGGGTTTTGCTCCCAAAGTAGATGCTTTGGGTACAACAGATGAAGAAGTACCCCCAACCACCAAGGGAAGGGGAATGTAGCTGGGCAGTCCTGAGGGGCCACTGTAGAAGGCTTAGACAAGGTGACCACTGTCGCCAGTGAGAGTGACATCGTTGTAGTGTAAGCGTAAGATGAGAGCAATCGAACAGGGTTCAACCAGTCATACTTCTTCTTAGCCTCTTGATAAGTCAACCTGTCTGACCTGTGGTAAAAATTGCTGTTTTGAAGAGCTCGCTGCAGTGCGTAGTGTGAAGCAGTCGCCCTCCGTTTCTGGTGGTGGCGCTGCTGTGGCAATCGCAGCTTTGGTATCTCCCTCTGGTGGGAAAAGGGGAAAGGTTGCCAGTTCACGTGCATATAAGGGGCGCTATGAGCTCGCCAGTGGGTCAGTCTCTCGTCCCCAGCTTGCTAGTCGGTCTCTCATCTGCATTTGTTAGGCAGTTAGTGTCTGTCTGTCGTTCAGAGTGCTAGTATGTCTGTCGTTCGGATCAACCTTTAAAGCCAGCAAAATGAGAGTCTTCCCACTCTGCCAGCAAGAGAACTCAGCGAATGGTCGCCCAGTCGGGGCTTAGTTCCTGCATCTGAGTCTGCGCGTTAGGACACCAGTCTGCTCGAGTTTGCTCAGGCAATAGTTATTGGCAGTTGGATCGATCGGTTGGTCGGTCGCGCACCGAGACACAAGATGAATTGTCCATCTTGAGCATTGGCGCATGTGAGGTCGCCACGTGAGTCCAGTGGGTCGCGGCGTGTAGCGAGGGGTAGTGACTTTGCGGTCGACACGAGAGCAACAGGAGTCAACCCACGACATCAGTCTGGCCGGTGCAAGCTGCGATGCCATGAGACGGGAGATCGGCGCACCTTCCTGCGTCCATTGACGCGGCTGGCAGCAGACGGTTCGGGAGAGTGATTTAGGGGTGCTGTGCCAGGTCTTCTCAAGAAATCTGCAGTTTATTAGATGTTAAGTGATTGGTGATATGTTGTTTGATTTACTCTTGTTAAATTCTACTTGTTTTCTTGGTGAGGTCACCAGCTGTTTTGCTTTGGGGTCATCCCACTATTCTTCTCCGTTTGCCCACCCGCGGGAAGGTGGTTGTTTATAAATTGGGTGGTCCGTTTTTCCCTTGTGGAGTAGGGACAGGTTAGAGCAACCTGTGGTTTGGGTTGTTCGGTAATCTCCCTATCAATCTACCATATGTTAGTAGCTGCCTCCGTCATGTTTCTCGGATTTGGTGTGTTAACGAATTTATTGCTTGGAATGTAATGGCCTGATACCTGAAATATGTTTTGATCTTTGGAAACTTTGATATTAATGCCTATGATCTTGAGAGGTGGTATCTGTGTACTGTAGAGCATCTTAACTATTGTTTGGTCAACCTTGTAGAATTTTATATAAGATTGCATTTCATGGGCTTTTATTTAAATGATCATTTTAGTATATAAAGTTGCCACCCTTTCACCGTAAGACTTTTCTTAGAAGTTAAAATCAAGTTGCACCTTCGGTGACAAGGTTGATATTTTAATTGTTAGTGTTTTGGACCATTTCCATCCCTCCTACGGTGGTGCATAGTGTGTGTGCTTGTGTAAATTGTTAAAACTTTTAGTTTAAAGTTATCTGGTGTGTTGCAGATTTGCACCAGTGTAGTCTTTTAGAGGCTGTTGTGAGCAGTTGTAACTATGGCCGTGTCAAAAGGGAGTGGCAAGGTTCTCTGCCCGAAAGCTTATACAGTCAAAACTTGTTTCTTTCTGCCTCTGAATAAATTGTAACTTTGATATTTAGAGGGTGCTTTCTGATTATAATTTTAAATCTGTTTCTTTTTAAAAAATGCTTTTAGGCACTACTAAAGTGAATAAAATTCCCATTTGTTAAAATGAATTTTGTTATGATTTCATCAGTTACTCCCTGGCAGCTACTTCCATGCTTACGTTGTGTGATTAAATGTGTTAATGTTCTTGATGAATTGCTAGTAAATAAAATAAATTCTTACGAATATTCTTTGAAAATAAATCACAGTTCACTGTCCAGGGCTTGTACTCCATAATTTTCCCCTCCTTTTGGAGGACCACGCAGTCCACCGAGCAGGGAGTGTAGCGCTCTCCACAGCTGACACAGGTAGGAGGAGGGGCACATGGGGTGTTCGGATGCAGTGGATGTCTGCAGTCTCCACATGCAGCGCTGGAAGTGCACTGGGAAGATATGTGACTGAATTTCCAGCACTTAATGCACTGCATAGGGTATACCACCACCCTCACCTTTTCAGGTAATGAATCACCCTCAAACGCTAAAATGAAGGCACCAGCAGTGACGCTGTTATCTTTAGGTCCCTTATGTCCCCTACGAACAAGCTCGTCAAAGTGAACACCCAATCATTCAAAATTGGCGTGTAGCTCATTAGCGGACCACAATAGGAGATCTCGATGAAAAATAATCCCCTGGACCATGTTTAGGCTTTTATGGTAACTGACCAAAACAGGAATTTCACACAGCTTGTCACATGTGAACAACACCCATGACAGGGCTGGGGATGCAGTATGAATCAAAACTGATCCATTCCATATTTTGGTCATTGCCGCCACTTCCCCAAACTTATCTTCAAGGTGTTTCAAAAATTAGGAAGGATTCCCATCAGTTCTGCTGCCAACTAAATATTGAGGCGAATATGGTTCTCTTTTGTCTATAGCCCTATGTTCCTCCCAATAGCGTAGCGAGGGAGGGGAACGATTTGGCGTTGTACTTATCTGCATTAAAGCCTACCTTGCCTTTCTTAGAGACTGGTGGGGCCATTCAGTTACCAGCAAAAGATGACATGGTCTACTTCACTGTGAGTCATCTGCCCTGATGCCACCCACTCCAACCAGGGGCTTTTCCCCATGGGCTCTACTCAGTCTCAGCAAAGGCCACCTGGCAGGATGGGCATTGTCAGGAGTCCTGATGCCCCGGACAGATGGGCATCTACTCCTTGACATACATGGGGAGTTTGCAGCTCAGGCATCAGCAATGTGATTCCTGTGTTGTCAGGGGACTACAACAAGTGAGTACATGATGGTCCTCCACAACGAACTGGCTACCATGGTGGATATAGTGTGCCAAAAGAGCCATCGTAAGTATGGGTGCAGAAGACGACAGTGGACAGTGGAAGTAGATGACACCCCTTGTAACGTGTCCTTCCCCAAATACCTCGATTACGGGTGAAGTTGCAGAGCTATGACAATAACAAGTGCAGAAGGTCTCAGCGCATGATGGATATATGATGCACCACATAAGGCGTCCTTTCACAAAAGGCTCGCACTTCTGTAGAATTTGTAAAGGTGGAAGTCAAAACCTAAAAGGGGACTATAAATGATTAGGCTGAAAAGTAGGAGACTCCTTTTAGTCACCTCTTATGACAGGCAGGAATACCTCATGTATATTCTAGCCCCCGAACACACAAAGAGGAAAAGCAGAAGCAGAGACAAGGATGCTGACTGCCTTTCAAGGAATCCTTTAGCAGAACACAGCAATGTGGATGAAATATCAGTCACTGTTGTGCATTAAATAATATTCTGTTGAACACAGGGAAGTTCCAGCACTACTGACAGACAATCACAAAAGCCTTGGAGGAGGAATCAACCAAAGGAGAATTCCAATCAATTAATGGAATACTGTATGAAAGGATTTACAGTCAAATGGGGTGGAAATGGTCATCATCCCAGCTCATCTACAGCCAGCTATCCTGAGGCTTTTCTACAATGATCCAACCTGTGGTCTCTTGGGATTTCTGAAGATCTGACATAATGAGGCACAGGTATCACCAGCCAGGTGTCTACCCGTCCATTGGACACTATGTGAACCACTACATGGAATGCCAACAATGGAAGCACATGCCACAATTATCTTAATGTGAAGCTCACAAAATAGCAAAGTTTTCTGCAGACGACGACATTCTGAAGCACAGGGCATGCCTTTTGATGATCTCTCATCTTGGAAAAGTTTTCCAGTTGAGATTAGTATCAGAGGTAATTTCATGTTGTGGCATCATTGGTAGGATGACAGCTGCCTACCATCCATAGAAGAATGACCTTACAGAACACTTTAATAAGATGCTGGCAGATGTATTCTAGATGCATTTTATTGGAAAACAGGAAGATTGGGCTACAATACTGCCCGATATGACATCTGAATCCAGCAAAACAAAGCAAGACACTACAGGATTCACGCTGTTCTTTCTGCTTCATGGTTGTGAGGACAGAACAACAATGGATACACTGTTCCCCATTTTGATTGGAGAATAGTCAGGATAATTATGTGAAACACTTATCAACCACGACTGGAGAAGCAGAACAGCTGGCTCACATACAGACCCTGGATGCTCAGGAAAAGGACCAAGATCACTATAGTGCCAAACAGTGAGATACAGCCCAGGAGACTTGGTTTGGATTTTTATGTCTGTGCAGAAAGTAGGACTATCAGAAAAGTTACTAACACATTACTTTGGGGCCTATTATATCCTTTGATGGATGTCATAAACAAAATTGAGAATTATGACCCTCCATCAAGAAGACAGAAGTGCAAAGACGTTGTACTTGTGTGCCGTATGAATCCCTACTACAGTCCTGAGGTGCACATTGATGATGGGGGCTTCTTGTTGAAGGAAACTGAAGACCTGCTCAATGATCGTGGAGCTTTGACGCAATGAGCTACCTTTGAGGCTCATCATACTGAAGATGATGTAAGAACATGACCGGAATGCGAGACGCCACAAGTGCCGCCATACACAGGCGTACTGACATGATATAGATCCAGGGCGATATAGTCAACTCCACTGAGAATTTCTGGAACAGCTGGTTATTGTTTCTCCGGGTGAGGGAGCAGTGCCAGGAGCTATGGCACATACAGAGTGGTGTAGAGATTTGTGTCATTGGCTGGTGTACTATAGGTCATCTGTTCAAACCTGACCACCTGCACTTACTTGATATACAGTATTTATCATTTCTGGAGTTTGTAATGTTTCTGTATTCTGGTATATTCAATGTCTGTATAAATCATTCAGCATTTGTGTGGGTCTATTTGTAAAATTATCATCTTGGCTTGTTTTCACTTCTCCGGCTCACACCAGTCAGGTTCCGGTTGTTGCAGCATACTGCTCTACGAAGAAAATTTAGTAGGTCACCGGAAGTAGACACAATAGCAAGGCAAGATATTTTGTTATTTTTAATCATTTAGTTGAAACGAATGACGATATTAATGTTTTTTTATGAAATACAGTGTAATAAGTACAACTGTATAGTGTTCCTCACATTTCTATTCAAATTATGATGTTTATTATGGAGCAAATAATACACTACTGGCCATTAAAATTGCTACACCAAGAAGAAATGCACATGATAAATGGGTATTCATTGGACAAATATATTATACTAGAGCTTACATGTGATTACATTTTCACACAATTTGGGTGCATAGATCCTGAGAAATCGGTACCCAGAACAACCACCTCTGGCAGTAATAACGGCCTTGATACGCCTGGGCATTGAGTCAAACAGAGCTTGGATGGCGTGTACAGGTACAGCTGCCCATGCAGCTTCAACACGATACCACAGTTCATCAAGAGTAGTGACTGGTGTATTGTGACGAGCCAGTTGCTCGGCCACCATTGACCAGACGTTTTCAATTGGTGAGAGATCTAGAGAATGTGCTGGCCAGGGCAGCAGTCGAACATTTTCTGTATCCAGAAAGGCCCGTACAGGACCTGCAACATGCGGTCGTGCATTATCCTACTGAAATGTAGGGTTTCGCAGGGATCGAATGAAGGGTAGAGCCATGGGTCATAAAACATCTGAAATGTAACGTCCCCTGTTCAAAGTGCCATCAATGCGAACAAGAGGTGACCGAGATGTGTAACCAATTGCACCCCATACCATCACGCCAGGTGATACGCCTATATGGCGATGACAAATACACACTTAGAATGTGCGTTCATCGCGATTGTCGTCAAACACGGATGCGACCATCATGATGCTGTAAACAGAACCTGGATTGATCTGAAAAAATGACGTTTTGCCATTCGTGCACCCAGGTTCGTTGTTGAGTACACCATAGCAGGTGCTCCTGTCTATGATGCTGCATCAAGGGTAACCACAGCCATGGTTTCCAAGCTGATAGTCCATGCTGCTGCAAACGTCATCGAACTGTTTGTGCAGACGGTTGTTGTCTTGCAAACATCCCCATCTGTTGAGACATGGCTGCACGATCCGTCACAGCCATGCGGATAAGATGCCTGTCATCTCGACTGATAGTGATACAAGGCCGTTGGGATTCAGCACGGCGTTCCATATTACCCTCCTGAACCCACTGATTCCATATTCTGCTAACAGTCATTGGATCTCAACCAATGCGAGCAGCAATGTCGTGATACGATAAACCGTAATCGCGATAGGCTACAATCTGACCTTTATCAAAGTCGGAAACGTGATGGTACGCATTTCTCCTCTTACACAAGGCAACACAACATTTCACCAGGCAACACCGGTCAACTGCTGTTTGTGGATGAGAAATCGGTTGGAAACTTTCTTCATGTCAGCACGTTGTAGGTGTCGCCACCGGTGCCAACCTTTTGTGCATGCTCTGAAAGGCTAATCATTTGCATATCACAGCATCTTCTTCCTGTCAGTTAAATTTTGCGTCTATAGCACGTCATCTTCGTGGTGTAGCAATTTTAATGGCCAGTAGTGTAGATAGCCGATAGTGGTTAAGTGTTGCACTTCACGGATGACTCTGCATTTGGTTTTGGACTTAATTGTGGCTCTGATATGACATATTTCAATAACTGGAACTCAACATTGCTTGAAGTGAGGTTTCAAACACTGCTTTTTTTTTTTTTTTTTTTTGCCTATACCAAAGGTCAATATCAAGTCTTTAATGGTGATGTTACAATAGTTCAAAAATGTCATTATCAACATTGAAACATCATGGCTTAAACCCAGAACATAAATATTTTGTAAATAATGCTGATCACTGAACATTTCTAATTGTCATTGCTGATATCTTAGAATTAAGTTAAATAATTATTCAATAAATTTCAGGGACTAAATAAAAATTACACCAAACAGAAAATAGCCTGATTATTCTCTTTAGCATATATTTAGCTATTCTGTGTCTGTAATTAAAACAATTTCACACTTGTATATACAATAGTAAAAGTAATTTCACACTTACCAGAATGAAATATCGTGGCTGACTGTCCTTTCTTGACAACTTTAAGAGTTCACCCTCCTTCAGAAATATTCTGCCTGGCTTGATTATTTCATAATTATTCAGTTGAGCTTGGAGCTGAAGTAATTTACTTAAATGATCCTGGGCAACATAAAAAAATAACTTTACAAATAAGAAATACATGTTTGACAAGAAAGCATATTATACACTGAACTCAACAACAGTAGCCGAACAGCACTCTTTAATCATAAATTGGCACTTGGATGCAATTACAACCTTTTTACCCACACAGAATGAGACAGAGCGCCATATGCTCTATGGAAGAGCTTAAATACTCTAAAGTTGAAAGCCAACTGCCTGCCAAAATATTTTCAAAAATCTCACAAACGTTCCAACTATTCTCCACAAAGTTACATCAATTGATTTGGATTCAACGAAAAGGAGTATAGGAGAAGACACATCTGCTACAAAGTACAATTGGGCATGTCATTTCCAACAACATACAAGGACCACCAAAACACGCTGAAGTTGATTCACAGAACTAGCAGTACATTGAATGGAACAGATATTTAGGTATTATTAAATGCTATTAACTGTTGCTCTCAGAGTTGCAGCTGATGACAGACAGAGTGCAATCATACTGACATGTCATTTATGTTCAATAGTCTTCCTGCAGCAAACAATAATGCAATCCGTGTAGCTGAACACTGGAAATTTAAGATTTAATGATAATTCTGGGTACTAAACAAGCATGTTAAAATTAAAAAGCATGTCTCAGATAAAGTGTGAATAGCATTATGAACACTTATTGGGATACTTTGAATCCAGATATTGTGTGATAATCTGCAGACTGTCATTCTGCAATAACGTAAAACTGCAGTGAAGCAGCAAATATTTCTTACAGTTAAACTGAAAATTTTAAAATAATGTTGTGGCAATCTGCATTTCCTCAACAAAATCTCTCAATTTTTTGTAATTATGACATGTCATGCTCACAGATGTTTAAATATTTTACAATGCAGTGATGTTGTTCCACTTATGTGGCCATTGAGAGCTATTTCATGTACCCACAACGACATTTCACCCTCTTTTTAAACAGATAACCTTATGTTAAAAAAATTTCTAAATGTATTACCACTGAGGAGAATTTTCTAATTGAAACATGCAGTTATTAAAATCACATTATAATTACCCAGTTTTGTCTATCATAAAATTTCTTTACATTATTACATATCTGATACAGACAATTCAACTGTATATGAGCATGTCTTGGGATTGTTAATAGAGTGAGAATTTGTATCTCCAGCAAAATTCTTGTCTGGAAAATAGTGTACCTAAGCGGAGATGACATTTCAGAGTGCTGGTAAAATACAGTCTCTTTTTCCAATAATTTATTTATTCTACATGGTTTTAAATTTTCATGACAATTCTATTCTAGTGATACAGAGTGCCATACCCACTTAATACAGAGATAATATCACATCAGGAAAAAACTCAAGTTGTCATGAGATCTCCAGAGTTTCAATGCCTAACTTGGTAGGACATTTATAAATGGTCATTTGCCTGGGAATTTGCCCAAAGCAGTTTTAAATGGCCAAAAATCTGGGTATTTATAAAAAAAAGTACCTTTTAAAGTTTTTACTGCTAGAATGTACAATTTACCAATTAAAATAAGGGATGGTATGATATTCCTGATATTAAAAACTGTTTTCACTTAATCCTATGTAAGTCATTCATTTATTATGTATATCATTCATTTATTACTAAGAACAAAAGGAAAGAAGAGAGAAGCATTTTTTTTTTTTTTTTCCTTTTTAAACCAGAATTACAACTTGCTGTACCAAGGAATGGCGCATGTTGCTCACAGCTGCGTATCATTTATAATATTACCAGATCTACTCTCCACTCTTGGGCATCTCTCTGTCGCAGCCACACACACACACACACACACACACACACACACACACACACACACACACACACACACACACACATATTAAACAACTGTGTAGTGAAAAGCTGGTATAAAAAAGCATTGTCCATAAGTCATCGCTTTGTAATATAATGCATTTTATAGCCCATGTTAAATCTCTGAATATTATTGAAGAATGATCATTGATAACAAAATTATTACTCAATGTATTAAACAACTGACACGTGTTTCTTGATGATAAATTTATTCTTAAATGTTGAACTGCTTTCAGTGGGGGAGGGGGAAGAGCAACATACAAGACAGATTATAGTTTTCTGTTCTGATCCTTTCTTTATCTACTTTTGCATGAGTGCACTGCTGTGATGATAAAATAATGACATTAGCACGAGTTTAATAACAAAAGAATGAATGCACACCTTGCAGCTTATCTTCCTGATCCAGCAGTACAAGGTAGTAACCTGAAGCGTTTTGAGGTGTTTGATGCAACAAGCTTTGTTTGTGGCACAGCAAAGAACACTGGACTAAATGTTATTCAGGATAGAGAGAATTTCTTATAGGGACAAACAAGGAATAGGATCCAGACAAAGTATGTGGGAAGGAGTGAGTCCTCTCCCTCAGCAAGATAAAAATCATCATGTAAATCCTTCATTGTGGTGGTGAGGTTTACAAGGAACTTGTGAATTTGCAGAAGCTGCCATAGAAATTCTGGGCACATCAGTTAAATCTGCAGTGACAGAGCATTCCTTCAGCACTTGCAAAGACAAAATGGAATGGAACCCAATGGTCAACAAGGAATCAGATTCAGGAGAATCTGGGGCAGAGTCAGAACTTGATGATTCTTCTTCATCTTATGAAGATCAAGAAACTGACAACAATTTTTTAATTTTTTTTGCTGTAGTATAATATAAGTAAACATACTACCTACAGGCTAACTGCTTAATTTAAGCTATACTTTGTTTCAAAAATACTTTTAAACTTGAGTGTTGCTTTCTTCTTTTGTTATGCCCTACCCCAAGAACTGACCTCATTAAAGATCCAAAACGTTATATTTACAGTGCAATTTGTTTTCCCTAAGAACTTTGCCCTAACTTTCAAGTATCTTTTTCACCTTGGTTAGCAAACCACTAAAAAAGCAGTGTCACAAAACACCTTTTCCAATACAAAATATTAGAACAAAATTTTTTATAAGCGCCACTTGCCAATTCATCTTTAAAATGCATAATTGTCTGGGCATTTTGGGCATTTGCCCACGCATTTATCCTTGGCATTTGTCCCAACTTATAAATGCCCAGGCATTTTACACCACTAACTGTGACTGTATATTAATAAAAAATAAATAGCGATCATTGCACCCAGCCATATATAAATTTTTCTTTTTGTTTCCATATACGCACATAAATGATCTGTCAGTTTGGGTGTGCACTGATCAGAATGATTATTCACAGCACAGCTATCTAGACGAAATGTCACTGTTGAGTGACTGTAGAGATAGTCATGATTAAAATGTACATTACAGATTTACTTTTGTTTATTGACTGGAGTCCTTACACTACCAATTTTCAGGGACTCAGCCCTCTTTTCAGGTGTATCTGTAAGTAAAATAAATAATTCCTCCAAACTGCAGGACCATACACATGCAAACAAAACTGGAGAAAAAACATAACTGGGGATCAGAAAAATGCACACCATCATGCATACCTATAAATAGAAGGTTGATGCATTTATGTCAAAGCTAACTTGTGAGGTAACAAATCAGCTATACAGGACTCATCAGACTGAATACCTAAATGTATGCACGCAACACACACAGTTCAACTGCAACTGACGTAAGTCTTCCACAGTCTGAAAATGCTAGCGATAGGGCATAGAGTCTAAAGCAATCAAATAAAGCCAGATGGGAGGCAGAAGGCTGAAAATAGCAGGCTAAAAACTATGTAGCATGTAGCTAGCTTACAAAATGACCAACCACACAAATGTTTATGATGTGCTGTCATTGGAAGGCAGCACACAGATAACATGTAAGTGGAACAAGAAAACTGCTTTTCCAAGTATCATTAGCAGAGAAACTGAAACACCTGCAACACTATGCTAGCGCACTGCACCTAACACTTATGAAATACTTTTACAGAGCGCCGATGTGTCCCATCTGTCAATGGAATGAGAATTGAGCAGTGGCACTATGGGTCACAGCCTCGTAGACACAGTGTAAGAAGCACACATTACAGACTGAAGTGTAACCAGGGTTAGTGTTGGAGACACAATGAAAATTGGTAGTTAGAACTGGCTATAGGTAAACAGCCGAAAGTAATAATGGCACATGTACAAGAGATGTTCGCCCTTACAGAAAAATAATGGATTGTGATCACAGTTAATGGAACATATAGTAAACCTGACCAAAAACAATAGAACCACAGAACACACACACTCACAGCTTAATACTAATGACAAACAATCACTCAATATGGAACACATGCAGAATATAAATTGGTATGCGCTGAAGTTAGCATTACTACATAAATTACAGTAAGGAGCTATCGTCACGAATAAAACACTAGGTCAGCTAATTAAAAAGCATATATATTAAAAAAAAAGAAGAAGCATAATGAACAACAATGTCACAATTTAGAACCAGTGACAAAGATGCCCAAACATAACAGAAATGCCAAATTGTGATCCATCTCACGAGGTAAAAGTTGAAATTATTTTCCAAGAGGAAAAGGAAAGACCAATATACAATAAATGGGCAATATAGCAACAAAACACATTAAAAACTCTAGGTCCAGTCACTGTTGTATGTTTTTGGTATAGTGCCAGCAGCCCAAGTTAGATAGTCAGTAATGGGCTACTGAAAGCATTGCACAAAATTATTCAATATTTTTTATGCGTACGCTCTATTTGTTTGTTAACAGAAGTGTCAGGATTACTAGTTTTGCATTTAAAAAACCTTGATCTTTTCTAGTATAATCAGTGCAATAGCCTTAGGATAAATACAGAGCTTATGCTTGAGAATATACTGAATAATTTTGTACAGTGCTTTCAATAGCCCATTACTGTCTGTAGCTAACTGGCTGTTGGTGTTATACCATAGTGCTGCCCCAGTCCCTGGGACCTAGTGTTTATATGTTTTATTGCTATAACTGTATATACTTTTTTAATCAGTTGGCCTAGTGTTTTATTCGTGATGATAGCTCCTTTACTGTAACTTATGTAGTAATGCTAACTTCAGCACATACCAATTTATATTCTATATGCGTGTTTTGTATTGAGCGAATGTTTGTCAATAGTATTAAGCTATGAGGGTATGTGTGCTGTGGTTCTATTATTTTTAATCCACGTTTACTACATGTTCTCTTTAACTATGGTCTTCATGGACTATTTTTCTTTAAGGGCGAACATCTCTCATACATGTGACAATATTACTTTGAGCTGTTATCTACAGCCAGTTCCAATTTCTAATTTTTGTTGTGCCTCTAACACTAATCCTAGTTACATTTCAGTTTGTAATGTGAGCTGCTTATGCTGTGTTTAAAAGGGTGCAACCCATAGCGCCACTGCTCAGTTCTGTTTCCACTGACACATGGAACACATTGGCGCTCTGTAAAAAGTCTTTCGTAAGTATTACCTGCAGTGCACTAACACAGTGTTGCAGGTTATTTTGGTTTCTCAGTTAATGATACTTGGAACTGCAGTTTCATTGTTCCACTTACATGCTATCTAAGTGCTGCCTGGCAATGACAGCAATTCATAAACATTTGAGAGGTTGGTCACTTCATTAAGTGCAGCTACGTGTTACATAGTTCTGCCTTCCACACAGTGTCAAATGTTGATTTATTTGGTTTATTTAGACTCCATGCACCATTGCTGGCACATTCACGATATGGATGACTTACATCAATTGCAGTTGAAATGTGTTTGTTATGTGGACACATTTGGGCATTCAATCTTATGAGCCTTTTAAGTTAGCTTTGACATGGACACCTCGACCCATAATTTATACTCTTAGGTATACTCAATAATGTGGGTTTATGTGACCCCAATTATCCTTTTTCTCTCATATTGTTTACATGCTTATGGTCTTGCACTTTGGCGATATTATTTATTTTAACTTACAGGTATACTTTAAGACAAGGTTGAGTCCTTGAAACTTGATAAACCACATACCGAATACTTGGGCAATCTTTTCCTGAATACTGCTCAAGTATTCAGGATCTGCGATCCCCAACAGGTTGGATTAAAGAAAGTCATTGAAGTAATTCAAAACTCACTCTCATAGAGCCACTACTGTTTGGTTTGATTAGTACAAGAGTGATACAGAATTACTCCATGAGGATAGATGGGGATCCTATGAGAAAAAAAAAGACAATTTTTTCACAGAATGATGTTGAGGAAATTAGAGAACCTGCATTTGCAACACACAGCAGAATGATTATACTGTCTCTAACATTCCTCTAGTGCTCGGACTGTAATAACAAAATAATGGATATTGGGACTCATACAGAAGCATTCAGGCCATCATTTTTCTCTTGCGCAATTTTTGAGTGGAAAAGAAAGGGAATTACTTTGAAAACAGCACAAGTATCCTCCACAATGACCAGTGCAATGTCTCTGAGAGTATGTATATAGCTGTAGATGATTTTGTTTGTACACTCTACTGTGTAATGTTCAGTATTACTTCACGAAGAGAAAAAGCCTATTTTGCTCGCCTACACACGTCAAATAGACACACGACTAATAAGTGGGGCAGGATTTACACATTTGAGCTTCAGAAGTGGTGTGTAATATGTCCAGACACTCGTGCACAAGCCAGAGACAAACTAAGTAGTAAAGCAAAATCAGAAACACTGAACTTGGTTTTCAAATGTTCCTTTACATATGGAAATCGAGGGTTACTGCCTCAATTTAATTATCACATCACTGCAAAGATGAGTGATATAGATACTAGTGGCACTAGTGTTAAGCTTCAGGGCTCAATGGCATCCCTATGAGAATCTTGCCAAGTACTGTGGTTGAGCTAGCCACTCTTTGAACTATAATCTACCATTGATCCCTAGAACAAAAAACAGTGCTCAGTAATTGGAAGAAAGCACAGGTCACGTCTGTCTACAAGAAGGGCAACAGAAGCGATCCACAAAACTACCATCCAATGACATAGATATGTTTTAGAATCTTTGGACATTTTCTGATATCAAACGTAAAAAGGTATCTCTAACAGAATGACATCCTCCAAGTCAATTAGCATGGATTCAAAAAACAATTATCATGTGGAACCCAATTCACACTTTTCTTACACAATATCCTGAAAGCCATGGATCAAGGCGTTCAGGCAGGCGCAGTATTTTCTGATTTACAAAAAGCATTTGACTCAGTACCACACTTACATTTATTATGAAAAGTACAATCATATATGATATCAAGCAAAATTTGAACTGGACTGGGGATTTATTGGTAGGGAGGGTGCACCACATTAACTTGAATGGAAAGTCATTGACACATGAAGAAATAACTGAGAGTGCCCCAGACATCCACACACAATGGCGCCATGTACCCAGCATATAAAGTGTCTCTCACAATGTGAATTAATCTAAGGACAGTGCATAATCAAAGTTTATGCCTGCAGAAAGATTGTCATGTTTATCTGTAATGCTTCTGGGGTATGTTGCACCCAGCTAATATTATGGGATGGTGCCAACAAGGGGATGCAGATGTTTTCATCAGGATCAGCAAGAAGGGGCATATATTTCATTACATGTCTTTCGTATGAGTATTGTTAATGGTGCAGTCTATAATGATAATATCCTGCAGTGTGCCTTCTTCAATATGCATGTTGAACTGGATTCCACCTACTGAATGATAGATAACATTCAGTCACACAGGGCTGGCCTGGTAGATGAGTATTTGTAACATGTGGTCACTGTTTGTCTAGTGTGGTCAGTTTGCTCCCTGGCCTTGAATCCGATACAACACACACAGGAGGCTCCAGACTGAAAGGTTGCATTTGTAACTTTGTCATGACAGACCACTGCTGACCTCCAGAGAGCACTACCCTGACAATGAGAGCCATAACAGGAAAGCCTACTGAATGGCCTAATCCACAATATGGAGGGTCATAGTATGTCTTAAATTGCCATGCGAGGCTATAACATCTGTTACTGATATTCTGTAGGTCACTTGTGGAATGTAACCAGCATACATAACCAGCACACATAATCAGCATACCCATGTCACCTTTTGAATCCCTAAGACTTCTTGCCTTGCAAGTGAAACTTTCTCCACTTACTTTATTTTGCACAGTTTCAGGTGCATACTCTCAGAGTCACTATAAACAGGAGAATTGTGTTTTTGGCCCTCTCCATACAGAGTGTCCAGGAGGAATGGTCAATATTCAGGGATATGACAGGAAGGGTCATTTAGAGCAAAAAAGGCAAATAAACATGAGCTCTTAAATTCATACCTTAAGAGCTATGAGTACTTGTTCATCCTTGTTACTGTGACACACATCGCTTCTACTGAACAAGTTCTCACAGCTCTCAAGGCATACATTTTAGAGCCCACGTTTACTAGACTTTTACTTCAAATGATTGTTACTGTCATTTCCTTGAATATTGACCAGTCTTCCTGGGACACCCTTTATTACATGTCACAGATCTTTAACATTTTGAAAATGGTGCTGAGCAGAAAAAACGTTTACTTATATGTCTCATACAATTAACATATATTCTCATGAAGTATGAATCTTACCAAGGGATATTGTATTTTTACTTTTTTAATTGTATGGGTACAGCTTGTTTAGAGTAAGTCCATGTGGACTACAACTTATGAAAATTTTACATCTAACATTATTGCTCTAATTTCTGTATTGTAAATTTTACCATATGCTTTTCAAAAACCAAGAGCATACAACTGACAAAAAATTTGTTACAAAAGCTTCTACTTTTAGTACAAGATTAATGCAACTTATGTGGTAAAGTTTTTGTTTTCAGTTGTCATCATTTGTCTGAAAACTATTAGTACTATTAAGATTATTAGGAAACTTACTCCCAATTTGATGCTTCTGTTAGCATGGTCTGCAACATCACACACAATTTTCAGTGCTCTCTGGGTATCCTCATAATCTGGTGAGGAGGAATCCAGCTGTCGGGAATAGTCTTCAAGTAGAAGTCGGTACTGTGGTATTCGCTGGACAGGTTTTAACATGAAATGCTTAATTGAAAGTTTTTGGCAAATGGGCAAGGCTTCAAAGTCTCTCACTAATTTGAAAAATTTTGGATATTTTTGACAACATTCATCAAAATGACTGCACTGAGCTCCAAAATTCTGAATATATGTGGTATACAGTTTTAAGAAAGGACCTTTCCTTACAATGACATCCGCTATCTTTTTAGAAGATTGCCAATTTTCAATTCTGCATTCAAGATCGTGCAGCAGATCCTCATTAAGGCTTTGTAATTGTGGCAAACTATTAAATATCTTACAGAAGTCGTCATCGGGGATTATTTGAGATTGATATTGTTTTCTTGTCATTTCCAAAGCCTGTCGGAAATCTTCATTTAAAAGTTTCAGTACATTGATAAATACTCTTTCTGATGTCATAAGTTCTTTGGCAATGAAAAATGCTTTATTGGCTTTCTGCTCAGATGATGTAAGTTTTACTGCATCTCCCTTGCTAAAATGACCAGGTGCCTCAGAATCAGAGTTCTGACTTGTTTCTGTGATGTCTGTTTTTTCTTGGTCTGAGTGAGCATCACCTTTCATGTAATTCTGTTCTGGAACTTTTGAGTTTCTACCTGCAGAGCTCTCTACAACTTTCATAGAAGACAGAGAGTACTCATTGTCTTGACTGCTGCTTGATATAGATGCACAATCTTCATTAGGTAACAAGCCTCTCTCAGACTTTGAATATACATTCCACTGAGGTGACTTCTTAGCAACATCACATTCACTCCCTTGGAACAGATCTTCTAGTGAACTCTGCCTTGCTGTGTTGTCTGAGCTGTCTAGGTCAGCTAAAGCTCCACTTGAGAGGTCACCATCATCATACCACAGAGATAAACTGTTACCTCTTCCCCTAGGTTCATTCCTCATTGCTCTGACACGATCCCTGCAGCTGCTCCATGACAGCCGCCGTGCGTGCTTCCTGTTTAATGCTGTGTTCCGGTGGGTCAGACTGCACGGCAATGATGGTGTGGATGAAGTTAATGAATCATCTGACAGTAATCTGAATATTAGTTTCTCACTTCCAGCACTCCTGTACTTAAATTTCTGTTCTGGTGATGCCTCCGTTTTTTCTTGAGTAGATGTAGTACTGTTTGAACCAGTGCTGATGGCACATACCTTACCAGTGTTTACATTAGATGAGCTCTGACATACTTCTAAACTTGAAATACCATCACTACAGATTTTCTGTGATGTAGTGATTTCAACATGGTCAACAACAGAATTCTCCAGTAATATAGTGACATCATTATTTTCCTTTAACAGATTTATATTTTCCTCACAAGTTTGTTTATAAGAAGAACTGTCAATTTCATCTACCCTTTTCCCAATTTCATTTGAACTATTGCGAACAGAGCTATTCACTGACACCCATTCTACCTTACTTGAACTTGAACTATCATGTACATCTGACATCGATTTTTCTTGAAAACTTGTTGCACACATATCACTTTCATTTGGGAGGGCACTAGATTTCTTAATCTCGTTTCTAGGAGCGTCTTGCTCACCAGAATGAGGACAGTCTTCACACTGAGATTTGCACACAGAAAAGTTCTCTGGTGTGACAGTTCCTTTATCTTTGTTATCTGACTTGATAAACTCTGTAGACAACACAGAATTATCTATATTTGAAGAAACATCCTTATCTAACCTACATGTTTCACTAAACGTTGTGGCTGCTGTAGTGTCCATATCAGCTGCTATTTCACTGAGCTGCACTTCATTCTTTACCGAATGACTGGTATTTGGTCTAGCTGCTTCTTTGGATAAATGAGTTACATCTGGACGGTTGCAAGTTTCAAATAAGTGCTTTAGGGCATGGAGATTGAGCCTGTCATCAATAAAACTATTAACTGTAGTTTCTTGTTTTTGATCCTTTTCTGGATTTATACTAGTTGTTTTATCATTAGAACAAACAATACCTTCTGAGTTACTCTTGCGATTTTTTTTCTGACTATAATTAACAGTGGCATATTCGGGAAAACTTCTCTGGGGTTTAATCAAACTTATATGGCTGTACAAATCCTGTTTGCTTTCTAATTCCTTTGTAGGTAAAACATCTGTAACTGATTTTCTTCTCCTCCTAGGGGGTGGTATAGGAGTTTTACCATTTTTATCTAGCGATATGTTAACACTATGGACCTCACTTAAATGACGTGTGTAAAATCTTCCCAAACTAGAGCTCTTTGCCTTCACCTCAAGATGTTTGACTTTGCATGTGTCACTGTTCTCAAATTTTTTGAGCAATATGTCAGGAGGGCTTGATGAAATAAATTTATCCCTAGAGCTCAAAAATGAAGTACCCTCTATACACTTAAGAAATATATTTCCCTGTAACACCTTATTTTTAGGAGAACGTGGGGGACGTACAGGAACATCTCGCCTGTCACTTTCCGGAAGACAATCAAATTCCTCAAAATTTGCAACTGGAGCTCTGATATGTAACACATGATAGGAATCAACTTCACTTTTTGGAACTGTATCAGCTCTAACACAAAACTCTTCTACATTTTTTGATTCCAGGCACCTCTCTGCACTTGAGGTATGTTTGTTTGGAATCTTGACTTTTTGCACAGAAGTTTCACTAAGTTCCTCAACTGCTGTCTCTGATACAACACGCTTTACACAGTTCTGAGGGGAAGGAGGTTCAGTGTTCACAATAACCTTTTTTGATTTAATTGGTGTCTGTGGTTTAGGGAAAATTTGTGGTCTTGTCAGAACCTGCTTCTTCGATGAAAATGGTTTCCTATTACACTTTTCTTCACACACTTCATGTCCACCACATTTTTTAAAAGTTAAATCTTTGATCTCTTTGCACTCATACTGTTTCTTTAATTCTGTTATGGATGTTGTTGATTTTCCAGCTTCTGTATAATTTTCTGTAGATGCTGTTTCCTTAAAGGTAATGCTCTTTTGACAAGAATTTGCACCTGAACTGCTTCCTCTTGTAACTGTCCTAGAAACGAAAAAAAAAAAAAGGTCATGTAATCAAGAATACTCTTTAGATGAGCAACTAAATACAGAAAGAAAACAATTAACAACTAAACATTAGTTACCAATAAAATAAACAAACAAATACAGATATAAATAAAATTTAAAAAGCAGCAAATCAATGTGATATGCATGAGCTAATTCTCAGGAAGGCTACCATTATTCCATTTAAGGTTGCTGATGTCTAAGCAGAATTGGTGCTAATAGGTATGATGCTGAAGTTCTTGCTGTTTTTTGTAATTAGTAGTTAATAACCTGTCAGCAGCAAGGCCATGACAGGTAGAGAATTGGAACAATAACTATTTCTCACAGTGACTCCAGTGACATGACAACTTTGATGAACATGTGAACATAATGTTATTAATGGAAAGCAGTATATTTATTCAAACAGTCTTCCAAGTCAAAAGCTCATTCTTCCATGGAGCTAAATAAACCATACCATATGAAATATTACTGTCAAGGTATTTATCATCCTATCACATCCTCATAAACATAGAACTTATCACTGAATATCAGGACCATTTTTAGTTTACAAATTAAGCGATGAACAGACTTTTAGAACCACTCTGAGCTATGGTGGTAGACCTCCACAGAAAATTTGGAACACACCAAAAATACTGAAACAACATTTATGAGAACATTCTTTGACAGCCATGACAATTCATTAAGATTTATTTCCCAGTTTTAAATACAGTCGAAGTGCTTAAAGGAGGCATACACGAGTAAAATTAGTAAAAAATTATGCAAAGTAAATAATACAGACATCACGGTTAAAAAAAGAATATTACCAGAACAAAAATTCACAGAATTTATGTTCAGGCTATGAAAAACAACTCATCTGAAAGTGCAAAACCATAACTGGAATCCATATGCTAAGTTTTCGCAATGGAAGAAGGAAGGAAGGAGGTCATATAGAAATGATGTATAATGAGAAGATCCTTTACGTATGAAAGTGTACTGGTCTATGCATCTGTAGTTAAGTCACTAAATGAGTTAGTTAGGCCATGTGTAATACATTACTTTGGCACTCGAATGCTTTTATGGTGTGAAGAGATTACAAAAACAGAAGGAAGTATGAATCTTATACTGAAGACAAATATACAATGCTCTCAATAGTAGATTATGCTTTAGAACTAAATTCAAGAAATGGGCAAGTTACAGATTTATCACGGCATGTTCACATAAATCACATTGTCTGCATGTTTCAATCATATTACATGGGTGGTCTTTCAGAGTAAAACTTAGAAAGACAAAAATATAAGAAAGTAAATGTCATCATTTGGGTTTCAAATTGGATTTCCCACCACATAAAAATCTGTTGCATCATTTATGAGGTCTTATGGACTTCTAAATAAGTACACAAAATACTGTGTACCAATGGCATGGACACCATTCTCAGAAAATCATTTCAGAAGAGTAAAGACATAGCTACTAGTTAACAGCACAGCTGGAGCATTCTTCCTATGTTTCATTATATCTGAATAAAAGCACTGAAATCATCAGGAAATATTCTGACAAGTACTGGGAAAATCAATAAACAAAACAAAGGTGGAGTGACAAAAATCTAAATGGCCAGACCACAAGCACAAGAATTTCATCAGTATGGCATACAGTTACATTTAAAACTAATGTTTCTTATCATGTTCTAAAATTATAATGTTTTTGGCACGGCAAAAAGATCAGATATCACTTTTCTTCATTTTGTAAAAATGTTATTTTAGCGTTATGACAGTACCTCATAGATTTGAGTCCTGCAGTTGTCCCAGGAGAGTGATGGGCAGGGATACATCCTGTTGGTTTGGGTGGTAGTAGTGGCCTCACTCTGTCTGTGAAAAGTAAAAGTTATCTGCTGTAAAATTCAATTTATAGGAAAACTCTTATGCTCCTACATATATACATAATATAAATATGATGCGACCTGAAATATTTGTTCAAGCATGGGCTTGTAGTACATGTTATATGAGTGTATACAGGTGAAAAGCAACAACTGCCATTTCAAAAGTGTTGTGAAACTGACGAAAATACATAAAAGCGGCCCAAAACGTATCTAAATTCCAAATAAGAAAAGTGTATAATCAATCTAATTCCCATAACATCCTTTCTTATAAACCATACATTGTAATCTGGAAAGTTTCATATACATGAGTAGCATTTTTCAGAGTACAAACAACTATCAATCACAAGTTTAAAGACAACATTTTTGCTTTTTAAAGCATGTAATATGCTGCTGTTCTCATATTATTGAGTATATTTGCCATACAAAACATCAAAATTATATGTTGAAAGCACGGTCATGAATAAAGATCAGTGTGGGCACAATAAGTCTGCTGGGGAATCTGAGATGTTGATGATGCTCTCCTGCAGCTGTTGACTGCTTCAGGCACAACCTGCTACGAGTTATGGTTCGTATAGGCACCAATAATATCTACTGCCTGGGCTCAGAGGCCATTCTCAGTTCCTTACAACACCTGGCTAAAGTGGAGAGCATTAGCTTCTTTCATGAGGCAAAAGCACACCTCATAATTTGTAGCATTGGCACAGCAAAAAATTGTAGCTTGGTGCTTCAATCAACCATCCAAATAAAGTAGCCAATGGATGAATGTTTCAAAGAAAATTTACAAATTATTAGACACAAACTGCTCTATGATGCCACATCAATTCTGATACTTCAGTTACAAAGGAAACAGATGAGGTAACAAACATAATCAACTTTTTTGATTCAGTGCATGCTGTGAGAAGAATCAGATACCATACGGTTATTATAGCATCAATGATCAAAATTTTTGAATGAAAAGTAGGATGATATTTTTTACGTAAAAATGTGTCAAAAAATGGCTAGAAATTATCCAAGCAGCCAACAGCATTCATTTAGCTCTAGGGAAAAGAATGATGAAAGCACAAATTCATTAGAATTAAAGGACACATGATTAATAAGTTTGTGCTGTGTATGATTAGTAAGGGATGAAAGAACTACACTTGGTTCAATACCAATTCATAAAGTTAATGCACAAACAGTGAGAGCTGCGTAGCTGATTCGAATGACACGGAATTCTTACTGAATTCCAAGAATGTTGAAAGCTTGTTTTCCAATACAAACCGTGAAACATATTACTTTATTCGACTTAATCTTTCATAATGACCACAAAGGTAAAATTAAGATTAATTGAGGCATATATATAGACGTAGCAACAATTTTACTCCATACACCACATGTGTACTGAACAGGTTTTGGGAAAAGGGGAAGGGGTCGATGAAATTATTCTGGTACCCATCTTCCAGTATACACTGTACAGTGGCTTGTGGAGTATCAGTTTAACGAAGCATGTATTTCAGAGTTTCATCACTATGGTTACTGTGTCAAACAACTCAAAGTTCCACAACAATATCAGCAAATTTTGCCAAATATGGCAAACAGATTTTTTTTTTTTAAGCAGGAAAAGTGTGTGTGCTGGTCTTCCCATCAATAGGCTTTTGAATTCTCACTCACACTAATAGACCTAGTTACCATTCCATACAATGACACATGCAAGGAATTCTTTATCCTTAGCTCAAGAATCTACATTGTAAAAATGGACGAGTGTGTGTTCCATTATGGAAACTGCAGTTATCTAAACTAAATGATGTACACACACAACATAATAAGATGGCACACGTAAAAGCAAACATAATTCTATAATTAAATGGAAGTTGGGAACAGCTGAAACAATTTCAAGTAAATCTGGTATAAACGTAAATTACTGATTTGGAAAGAATCCTCTAACAGGGATGGAAGTTGTTTGGTAAGGGAGTGACACTCAAACATAATCAAAACTGACTGATAAGAATTGTTATAGCATTTCACTTCTAGGTATGAGAGCAAGGGTGAGAAGGAACTGTCATGTAGAAAAAAACAAAAACTAATGTGTCATATTGATAGTTTATAGTAACTGTGTTGATTGTTGATAGTCCCATTGACTTTTCAGTTCAAATTAGTCAAAAAGAACAATCGGAGCTCTCTATAGTACTATAATGAGAACTGAATGTGGCAGAAATCATTTTCCTATACTCGCATAATATGAGAAATGGGGATGAATATGAGAAATAGGGATGAATATGAGGCATATTCAAAAAGTAAGGGCCATAACAAATACTTTTGTCAGAATATGCTTTTTTGGCGGCTTTCATTTCCTGCAAACCATGTTCACTTTGCCACATAATCATGGCTCACTTCTAAACATTTTTGTAACTTTGTACTAACTTCTTAAACCACTCTGCACAGAAGTTCTGCATCTTGCAATTGAGCCAGTTTACAATAGCAGTGTTGATTTCCCCCCTCATCTTCAAAACATTGTTCACCCAGCCATTGTCTCTCAAGTGCAAGGAGATGTAATAGTCATTGGGTGGGAAGTTGTGACTACAATGTGCATGGTTGGAAAGTTGCCAATAGAAACACTAAATTTTACCAGTGGTATGGGCAGCAATATGTACATGCATGTTGTTACAGACAACGACAATTCTGGTGGACAGTTTCCTGCAATATCAATTTTGGATGGCATATTTTAATCTGGTAAGTGTTTTGCAGTACACATCAGCTGTAATTGTTGACTATGTTCCATCAAATAAATCAAAAGCATGCCCTTTTCCTCCAAGAAAACTGCAGCCATAATTTTTTGACTCAAGTAGGGAGACTGATTTCTTTTCCTTTTTGGTGAGGTTAGATTTGTACCACTGCAATGACTGATTTTGATTCTGCATTGATGTAGGATATCTTTGTCTTGTTGCATGAAATACTGAAGGAAGACAAATCTTGCCGATAATGCTTTCCTGTTCAACATTCTTTGCTCTTTGTGATGGTCAGTAAACATTTTCAATACACAACTTGCACGCAATCTGCAACATTCTAGTTTTTCAGCGGCAAGCCTATCAATAGTACAGCGGCCAACATGAGAAAATTTAACATCCAGAGTACTAGTTGCCAATCAGATCACAGTTTTTGTTCTACTTGTTGGACAATTTCATCAGTCGTGTTACTGAGCCTGCAACTCTGTTCATCATTATGCACATTTGTACAGCCAGTTTCGAATCGCCGACACCAATGTCTCACATTGCCTTCACTAATTGCTGTAGACCTGTAAACTAGGCAAACTCCTGATGAATTTTACCAGCTTTAGATCCCTTTATATATATATATAGTTATTGACATATTTTGCTCTTGCTGTGGAATCGACACTATAATGAAACTGACAAATTAAATTCTACTCAGGATCAGGGGACTTAAAACTGGACCCTAACTTTTCACGATAGCAATTCCCTTACCAACTGAGATATTGCGGCTCACCTTGTACCCTGACTCAAAGTTTCAGACTGCCTTTTTGGCAGATGTTTTCTAAGTGAAGTACTGGTGGACTGACATAAAACACTTCATTTTCCAGAACAATCACAATAATAAGAAGAGAAAGAGAATTACAACAGTGCAGTTGCTACACTAACCAGACTGAGTGTCATACAGTTTCCTCCAAATTATGCTTATTTTCATGTCTATGAAGGCTAGTACAATTGAAAACTATGAACAGAAAATATGCAACATAATGCCAAATGCTTCCATAACAATGTTTCCCAGGTTCAAATGTGTTCGAGAGTATGCACATTTACAATATATTCAGTTCTCATTTTCCCTAACCAGGCTTTATTAACCTGCTCCCCTCTTTTTGTATACTATCTCAGTGTCTCTAGTTCATTTACTACAGCATCTCACTGCATATCTCACAATGCACTAACTCTGGAAGAAGCTTTTTTCAGAGTGATGAGTAAATTTATAAATTAACACAACCATCCAAACCATTCAATGTGTTGTAGCTGTTGTATGGCTTCAGCTGTAAGGTTATTAAAACCTGCATTGAGTATAAACCACTGGAATTGATATAGATGAGTAACAGATGAATTAACCAAGTGAATGTGTGGCATTCATTTATAGATGGGCATCCAAGTATGATAAACAAGATGAATAAAGGTATCATGTACCAACCTTGCTTCTGTATAATACCCCCTTCAGCCATCAGACTGGAAAAATAATTAAGAGCACCTGAAAAAATAAAATCAATGTACTGACATTCCTTTCAGAAAAGATGATGCATATTGGAAGCTACTAAGTCAGTCATATTAATGTGAATTTTGGGGCCATACAACCATGTACCAACTGTTTGTGTGAGAACCATTTTGTTAAAAAACACAGTTAAGGGTAAACATGCAGAATTGTTGCAGTTATTGTTGTTATAAAACATGACCAACTTGCCACCATTGGTATTTTGAATAGGGGAACTGGTGTACTGTATTCTATAGGACGACTTGGACAGCTTGAATAAATGCTTGGCACACGATATCAAATAAAAACATGATATGTATAATCAATCACAAAGCAAGAATTCTGAATTCAGAGAATCACTGTGTTGTATTACCATGGTTCATAAGAATGAAAAAAAATAACAGAGTCTGGGATATTCTAAATCGAGTAAACACAATGGATATTCTCGATTTAAGATAAAGACTTTTTCTTAAAATCTCTGTAAATGCATTAAAAAAAGTCCTTGTACAAGAGTATTTTCAGGATGAGTAAGCATTACATCATAAGTCATGGAGTACCGTCTTTTCAGAAGAGGATGGGAAAGAGAATCACAACAGAAGAGTTGTTACATTGACAAGAAGACTGCATGTCATAAAGTTTCATCCAAACTGTTCTTCCTGTTGAACCAGGATACAGCATTAGACCTTTTACTCCATTAATTCCCACTTACTGATGCACTGGATCAATTGGCAGCTGGTCAGCTTGTTGGAGCCCACTGCCACAATATATAGATTTAATGGCAAAAACCACTAATGACAGAAGGGTGTCTTATTTTGATCATATTTCAATCCCTACCAATTTGAGAAGTGCTGCATACAAAGTGCCATTAAGTTAGCAGCAGCATACTAACCCATTGGCAAGTATCTTAAATATATCCACCATTGAGTGAGTCAGAAGACATAAGTGACTCATGACTGGAAATGAAAATATTTTTTGATCACTGACAAAAGGAGACTCTGACAGCTTGAAGACTGACTTCATGAATGAATGCTTATGGCAAGTATTCAAATACTGTCCTTCTTAAGAGTACAACATCATTGGTCTTATAGTGGGGATACGAGGTGAAAAGTTGACAAAAGATGCACATGACAATTCAATAATTGTTATGTTTCAACTAGCATAGACAATAGATTATTTGATCACCAATTACAGTAATGGTCAACAACAATACACCTACTGCCCATGTACCACACATTCACATTTATGATTTATTCCACCAGATGCCCTCATTGCTATCCATGCCCCATGCAAGTTCATTAGCAAGACAGATCACACTGTTCCACCATAATAGCATTGGAATGGTTGAAGACCGAGGAAAGGTCTGTTGTTTTATAGGTTTTTCACACATGCACGTGTGTGCGCATTTGTGTGTGTGTGTGTGTGTGTGTTAATATACAAAAAACTTTGACATTTGGTGCCCTGACCAGTTTTCAGTACCACGCTCTCCGTGCAGGCTGAGCATATCTTCCAGTCCTGGATTCTTTCCTAAGTGGCAATTGCATCTTTCAAGACATTACATCAACCCATATTGCCAATTTTTTACAGGAACAGTTCAAACACCACTGTGATTTCCACTATCTAAAGCACCCTAAAACTCACCAGATCCCCTTTACTGAGCACTTAAAGGACTTACTCATTATGTTCCCCATAACAACACCTTTTTGTTGAAAGACTGGTTATTGCCAACAATTGGATCAATCAGTGAAATGGATTATAATTATAAAAGTTGATGAGTATACCAATAATGATTTATTTAGTATTAGTAATTTATTTTTCCAGCAATCATTTTACAATGAAATAGGATTTGTCAACTTAATACATGGAAAATGTAAGTCATATACAGACAGATGAATATACACCAACGTTTAAAGAAGAGAGGACAGGATAGGTTGTCAGTATAGTCCACTTGATTGACATCAAGGAAGTCTACAGAAACTTCCATAACATAATGGTAGAGTGGAGAGTATATAAGAGGTGTGCCAATAAAGAAACCAGACTGCCTGTTGTGCGCATTTCTGGTTTAGTCGATGACAAAGAGAAGAAAGGGAGAATAACCTTGGGACTCTCCCGACACGCATACAAAATTTCATGCCACTGTGGTCATAAGTCTGTCTGTGAGACTTCTTAGAAACAGGTCGAGTGTCTGAGCCCCATCAGAATTATGCTACACTCTAAAGTGGAACAACATGTTGACATCCAGTCCCTCACAAAACTTGAATAATCCACCACAGAAACTTATGATTTGTTGAAACAAGCTTACAGTGATCCACGTCTATCTCATACGGCAAGTTTTCAAGTGGGTTAACAGGTTCAAGGACAGTAGGGAAGACATCAAAGACAAACTGAAATCAGGCTGTGCTTCCACTTCAAAAACTGAAGAGAATGTGGAGAAAATCAGTAGAACTGTTCAAGAAGAGCACCACCTGAGTGTTCGATCAATTTCAGAACTTGTCTGCATGAATAAGGAAACCGTTAAGACAGATTTTGCATGATGATCTGGGCATGACAAAGGTTTGTGTTAGAGTGGTGCCAAGAATCCTCAAAAATGAGCAAAAGCAACATCAAGTGGACTGTTGTGCTGACACACTCGAAAACAGTGAAAATGACCCTGATTAACTAGCAAAGTAATTACGTGTGACGAAACACGGATATGCCAATACGATCCAGAGACTAAGCGGTAATCCATACGTTGGAATAGCCCTCGGTACATTAGGAAGAAGAAAGTGCACATGAGGAAATCAAAATTCAAAGCAATGACGATTGCTTTCTTTGATATCCAATGGAGTTATCTACACTAACCGGGTGCATGAAGGTCAGAATGTCAATCAAGCTTATTATTTAACTCTTCTGGAGACCCTCCATGAATGTGAGTGATGAAGAAGATGTCTACGAAGAGTTTTTTGGTGAAAAACAACATTCCAGTGGTGGAACATCCACTGTATCCACCTGATCTAGCACCATGCAACTTCCTTCTCTTCCCAAAACTGAAGTCTGCATCTGCACTCAAAGGAACCATGTTCGAGTCTGTGGATGCAGTGAAGGAAAAAGCGATTAGCTTCCTTAACAGCATAACAGAAAATGACTTGCAAAGCTGCTTCTAACAGTGGAAAATTCACGTGGTGTGGTGAAGGGATCGGGGAGGGGATTGCGTTGAAGGGGACAACATTTCAGTTGTGTAAGTTTTTTCAATAAAGAGTTAGATCATGGGTCCAGTTTCTTTATTGCAACACCTCATATAACATCTGTTCATATGCAAATAACTGGCATCTGGTGCCATGATTCAAGGAAACTGTCCTCCAAAACTCAAAATTTTATTTTTGGAAAGTAAGTAGCTCGGAGTAGTTATACCATTCAGGTTCTCTGAAATAGGAAAACTACAATATTGATGAAACAGCAGGAATGTAATGCAACATAATGAAACTGATATTATTCCACACATACAACAGGACAGTGAAGTGGGTGTGAAACAGAATGGTTGGGAAAATATTACAATTTATGGTGAATTCAACACAATACATTGAACTCTATATATTCACATTACACCATAAGTGCGTTAATGATACACAAAGTCATTGTGAAATCTTGTGCTTCTGAAGGAAGGAAGACAGAAAAAAAAGGAAGATTAGAGTATAGCATTCCGCCAACAAGGTCATTACAGAGTCCTTTGTGTTAACCTCAGTACCACCACATTTCTATTTCTGTCTGACATATTTCTCACTTTGTTTGTGTGTTTTTAAACATGAAATTTTGTGATGATGTATAATGTGATATTACATAAGGAAAAAACGGAAAACTTCCACAAAGTTGGGAAAGTGCCAGAATGACACTGCTTAGAGTCACTCTGTATGAACACCACTCTGACAATTACAAGTTATTCAACAAAATGCTTATTATCCCAGCCTCACTGTTTCCATTCAGACAATTTTGGTTAAGTGAAAGTTATGGGAAAGAGAATAGTACCTTTACACAAAATTCAGTAGAGTATTCACAACCATGCATAAAAATTTTGACAATGGTTAACCAGACATGCACCCAGTAAAATAAAGTTAGTGGTTAAAACTTAGTAATTTTGATGACATATAAAAATATAAGAAACATCAACCACAAACTGTTTTATTCTACAAGTTTCTCTCGTGCAAAACGCCAAAAATGTGCATTAGTGTCTTGAAAGTTCAATGAAAAAATGTCAACTTTTCTTCCATCTTACACTGCTAAACATTTAAAAAACTGATAAATATCATACCATTATTAACTTCATCATATAACATACAGACTTTTTTTTTCTTCTCATGCTTCAGTTTTACCTTCTATCCTACTTAGATAATTCAGTAATGAACATGTACACAACTACAGCATACTAGACACAACAGCAGTGGTCAATTATGGTTAAAATACCACAAAATACTATCTTGTATATAATAAATATTGTGCTTCCAAGTTAGATCCCCACCAGATTAGATTAAAGGAAGACAGTGACGCATTTCAGAGGAGAGTCGCTAAATTTGTTCTAGGGGGTTCAATCAACATGCGAGTATGACGGAGGTGTTTTGTAAATTCAGATGGGAATCCCTGGAGGGAAGATGACATTCTTTTCATGGAAATGAAATGGAAATGAGCGTTTGGCGTCATTGGCCGGGAGGCCCCTCGCGGGGCAGGTCCGGCCGCCTTGGCGCAGGTCTCATTACATTCGGCGCCACATTGGGCGACCTGCACGCCGGATGGGGATGAAATGATGATGAACACAACACAACACCCAGTCCCTGAGCGGAGAAAATCTCCGACCCAGCCGGGAATCGAACCCGGGCCCGGAGGACGGCAATCCGTCACGCTGACCACTCAGCTACTGGGGCGGACATTCTTTTCATGAAACATGATTAATAAAATTAAGAGAACTGGCATTTGAAGCTGACTGCAGAATGATTCTACTGCCACCAAGGTACATTTCGCACATGGACCATGAAAACGGGGGAAATTAGGGCTTGTATGGAGGCATACAAATAGTCTGTTTTCCCTCATTTCATTTTTGAGGAAATGACTAGTATTGATACAATGTACCCTCCACCATGCACCATATGGTGGCTTACAGAGTATGTACATGGATGTAGACATAAACAGAAGTCTTCACTTATCTCAAATAACAACAAGAAGGCAATCAAATCAATCACAATGAGCAGACATGATGCTTCCAACTTAAGTGTGTGGGTTTTTGATACAATCAACATAAAATGGGGCACTCGATGATTGGTCATACAATGTTACATAACTCATGAAACTCTGATATAAATGTAAGAAGACTCAAACAAAAGAAAACTTTAGAATAAATTCAAGAACAAAAATGTATCAAATTTGAACCTTTTCAACAGTGATCTATGTTTATAGTGTTTTTCTGGGTGTATCTCTCAAGGCAGTTAGCACTTTATAAACTAATGGTACAGGAAACATTCAGCATCTGTATTTTCTTCTTATAATATAGCAAATAAAAATAAATCATAAGGCTGCTACAGTACCTGTCTAATGTGTCTATCATGTGTCCAGTTCCAATTGAGGGTAATGCAGTTTTTGTTGTATGAAGATCAGTCTAATGCTTAAACACATGCCTGGACTAAGAATTGCATCAGTTCTACCCTAAATTATTTCCTCCAAAATAAATTTCTGTGGAAGACCAACATTAGTCTTTGTTAACACTGACAGGAGGTCTGTCCCAGGAAAGCATAAAAAAGCAACAACACTGAGATAAAATGAAACTAGTGTTAAATGCAAAACAGTATGCTCATATGAAACATACATGGTAATGAATAAGACAGAAAGAGAAAAACACTTTTGTCTCTGGATATGCAGTTGCATGTACTATACAAGTTTACATGTGGTAAGTCCAACCTCACAACATTCTTTTCTTAAAGGCAAAGCAAAGGAAAAAATTATGGACACTCGTGTGAGTTGAAAATACATGCATTCTTCATTCTCTATTAACTTCATAAATTTTGAGCTTCTGAGTTTTCAAATGAACTAAAAATTTCTTTATATAAGATGATAAGTGTTAATGTGCAACATTGGGAGTCATGTGACCTGACTATTTTATAAGTCCCATTCATAAAATTGTGTTTATGTAATACATAAGCGCCACAAAAATGTTACCCAAAGTCTGGGCAGTCGTGTTTTCTGCTGACTATAGGAGGCAAGTGAGAGACAGAAAATACTCAGGTTTCATACATGGGATTAGTAAAATTCTGGCAATCAGGTAACTGACCAGCAGACCATTATGACCAGCCATTTAACAGCATGTTGGCTTTCTTTTTTACTAATGCACCCATATTTACAGAAGACACATGCCCATGAGGTTCTTGCTAAGTTAAGTGTTTAATACTGAAATAAGAGCTAATTTAATTAATATTACATTTTAGACTAGTGTATTTACTTCTTCACTAGGCTGGAAGGTTTCACTTTTCTGAGTGTATTTAGATCAAAAAGAAAGTATTTTGTAAAAGCCATTAATCATTAGTTTTGTTTACCTTTTAAGCGTAATTTTTGGGAGAGAGTATATATATATATATATATATATATATATATATATATATATATATATATATATATATAAAAGTTTGTTTACATTAGTGTTTAGTTATGTATTAGTATAGGCTATGAAACTTCAGTGCTCTTGTGCCAAGTTATTCTCCACATTTATGTAAATTTTTCTATCAAACTATATGTGATAAATATGGTGGTTCTCATAGAAATCTGAAGAACAGGGTGTTCTGTGAAGACTGTAGGTTATGTAGTGGAGAGGAAACAGGGGTAGTTAATGAGGCTCTTCCCATGGTAATGCACGTTATGTAGAAAGGACAGAAAAATAGCTAAACAGGAGGAAAAAAATTTGTGCCCTTAAGGCTGAACTAGAAAACGGGAATTTGGAATTATGTAGGCAAAGGGAGAAAAAAAGAGATGGGGTGCTGGGAAAAGACAGCAAGCAAAGGGTGAAAAAGGGAAACTATTGAAAAAACTTTAGAGATTCAATTAGTAAATTAGTTTGGCTTGCTATCTGAAGTAGTGGAGGAAGTGCCTCATCCAGATATAGTTGAATGTAGGTTGAAGCAGAATATTAGCTTAAAGAAAAAAAGTCAAGCCGGGATCAAATCAGAATAGGAAAAGAAGAATTCTGCTTCTAGGTAGTAGTCAAGGTACGGGTGTAGCCCAGCAGCTTCAGGAGAAATTAGGTGAAGGGTACCAGGTCACAAGTTTTGTGAAACCAAGTGCTAGCCTTAGCCATGTGACAGAAAACTTAGGTCAGCTATGCAGGGGCTTTAAGAAGGAAGATCACGTATTTATAGTTGGGGGGAGCAGGAAACAGCCTGGCTATGAATCCAAGATATAGTATTAGGAGTGACATGAATAAAATAGGAGCAGGAACAGGGCATATAAGTGTGGGGTTTGTGGAAGTCTTTCAGCACCATGATCGGCTGGCAAAATCTCACATAAGTGTTGTTACAGTTGATGCTATTGGTAGGTGGGAATACACTACACATGGCCTGCACCTAAATAGGAAAGGAAATGTAAGTTAGCTTCTCCATTAGCAGATACTGTAAGGTGGGCCACAGTCACACAAGGGATGATCCGTGTGGTTAATGGGACCAGGCAGATAGTTTTTTTAGGTTAAAGCCAAAGTCCAGACAGACAACAATCAAGAAAAATAGAATAAAAGAACCTTCATGTACAGTAAATAGGGATAAAGCTAAGGGTAGTATCAGTGTACTTCATCAAAATATCAGGAGAATAAAAAATAAAGTAAATGAGCTGTTAATGTGTTTAGATGAATTCAAATTTGTCTGAACACCATGGGACTGTTGGGATGGAAAGTGTCAGTATAAATGGGAATAATTTAGCATCTTACACTTGCAGATCTAACATGGATAAAGGAGGAGTTGCCATTTACACAAAACAAGCGTATAAACACAAAACTGTAGAAGTACGCAAATTTTGTGTCAGACAGCACGGTGAAGTTTGTGCATGTGAACTACAGGTAGATAATGTAGTGTTGATATTAGCAACAGTGTACAGGTCCCCATTGCGAGGTTGGGAGCTATTCATAAAAATATTTGACTTCCTATTATGCTGCCTGTCAGACAAGAAGAAGAAGTTATTAATCTGTGGTGATTTCAATGTAAACTTTCTAAGCAATTCTGATAGGAAAAGTGAACTAGAAGTGTTGTTAACAACATATAACTTAGAATCAGTGATCAATTTCACTACATGTATAGCTCAGGACAGTAGTACTCCAATAGATAATGTATTTGTACAGAAAGAGAATGTAGAACAAACACATGCTTTCCCTGTGGAAAATTGATTATCTGACCATGATACACAAGTGATTAACTTACAAAACCTAACAGGGCGTACACTTCAGAAATCATTAAGTAAAAGTGTGAGGGTGCTCAACCCAGTATCTATAGATCACTTCAGAGAAAGTTCAGGAAATGTAAACTGGGAAGATGTATATAATGAGCCAAATGCTAATGATAAATGCAGCATATTTCTTGATAAATTAATATCCCTTTTTGAACTTGTTTTCCAAAGAAAATTACTAACTGTAACAGCACAAACTTTTCAAAGAAACCTTGGATTACTACAGGTATTAAAGTGTCTTCAGAAAGAAAAAGAAAACTGTATGAGACAGAAAGAACTAGTAAAGATCCAGAAGTAGTTTTACACTATAAAAATTATTGTAACATACTGAGAAAAGTTTTAAGGAAATCAAGAAATATGTATGTTACAGATGAAATTAACAACTCCAGCAATAAAATCAAATCAATATGGAATGTTGTTAGAAGGGAGACAGGAAAAGTAACCACTGGGGTAGGCAGTATTACTGTTAAAGATAATGAGACTATCTTAACCAACACAGTGCACAGGTAGCCAATGTATTTACCAATCACTTCTTAAGTGTAGGAGAAAAAATTGGTGAGAATAGTTCAAAAGAAAAAGCCAAGCAGTAGATGGAAGAGTCAGTTTTAAAAAATTTTAGTCAGATTAAGTTTCATCTAACAACCTCTTGTGAAATAAGGAAAATCATTAAATCTTTGAAAAATAAATGTTCTGTTGGAGTAGATGACATCTCTAACAAGTTATTAGAACAATGTGGAGCAATTACAGCTAATGTTTTGAGTCACATATGTAATGCATCACTAACTCAGGGTATTTTTCCCGACAGGTTAAAATATGCCATTGTCAGGCCTCACTACAAAAAGGGGGAAACCACAAATGTCAATAATTACCGGCCAGTATCCTTGCTTACAGCATTTTCAAAAATTTTTGAGAAAGTAATGACTCAAGAGTGGTTAGCCATCTCAACAGTGATGGGATACTCAGTAAATCACAGTTCGGATGTCAGAAATGCTGTTTCACTGAGACAGCAATATACGATTTCACTGTCCACATAATAGAGTCTTTAAATAGTAACATGCCACCAGTAGGAATATTCTGTGACTTATCCAAAGCATTTGAGTGTGTGAACCATGATATTAAGTTAGAGAAAAATGGAACAGCATATGAGTGGTTTAAGTCATGTCTACAGAACAGGAAGCAAAAAGTCTCTTTATATGCTTCAAGTGATTCAAAGGAGTTTGCCCCTTCATCTAACTGGGGTGAAATTACATTAGGTGTTCCACAAGGTTCGATCATGGGTCCCCTCCTGTTCTTGATATATGTGAATGACCTCCCTTCTTATGTGAAACAAGATGCTGAACTGACACTGTTTGCTGATGATACAAGCATAATTATTAATCCAGTAAAAGAAAGTCCGATAGAAAATGATACAAATAAGGTCTTTGGAAAAGTTATTAATTGGTTTTCGGTGAATGGGCTTGCTTTGAACTTTGAAAAAAAAACACAGTACATCCAGTTTTCTGCTGGAAAAAGTATAATTCCTTCAATAAACATAACATATCAAAAGAAGTCAGTAGCCAGGGTAGAACATACTAAGTTTTTGGGTGTACATACAGATGAGAATCTTAATTTGGAAAATTCATATTTTGGATCTCCTAAAGCGACTAGATTCAACAACTTTTGCAATCAGAATAATTGCCAATTTTGAGGATGTAGAAATTAGTAAGCTAACATACTTTGCATACTTCCACTCTCTGATGTCATACAGAATAATATTCTGGGGCAACTCAACACTTAGGCAAAAGGTATTCACTGCTCAAAAGAAAGTAGTTAGAATAATGTGTGGGGTTCATAGTCGCACATCTTGTAGGCATCTGTTTAAAAGGTTAGGAATTCTTACAGCTGCTTCACAGTACATTTACTCAGTAATGTAATTTTTTTCTCAACAACATGGACCAGTTTAAAATCAACAGCGACATTCATGATTACAATACCAGAAAAAAGAAAGACCTACACTATCCTTTACTTAACTTTGGTGCAGAAAGGGGTAAAATACGCTGCTATAAAACTTTTTGATAAATTACCAGATGAAATAGAATGTCTGACAGACAGCAGTAATAGTTTCAAAAACAAACTGAAATCATACCTCCTTGACAACTCCTTCTATACCATAGATGAATTCTTGAATATGAGTAAATATATCTGGAGATACAATATTTGCATTTTGTGCCATTTAAGGGAATGGGATAGATAATAGAAATATTTAGGTATAAGGCTACAATGGAAAAAAAAAAAAAAAAAAAAAAAAAAAAAAAAAAAAAAAAAACATGTTTCCTGTGCGCATTTCTTGTGCATTTCACACATTCCACATCATAACTGTTTTTCCATGCCATTGATCAATGGAACACGTCACTAACTAACTAACTTAGGCAAAAAGTATTCACTGTCAAAGAAAGTGGTTGAAATAATGTGTGGGCTCATAGTCACACACGTGGTAGGCATCTGTTGAAAAGGTAAGGAATTCTTACAACAGCCTCACAGAACATTTACTCAGTAATAAAATTTGTTCTCAACATCATGGACTAGTTTAACAACAACAGTGACATTCATGATTATAATACCAGAAGAAAAAAAGACTCACAGTATCCTCTACTTGATTTATCTTTGGCACACAAACAAGTAAAATATGCTGCTGTAAAACTTTTTGATAAATTACCAGATGAAATAAAATGTCTGACAGACAGCAGTAGTAGTAGTATTAAAAATAAATGGAAATCATATCTCCTCGACAACGCCTGTACCCTAGATGAATCCTTGAATAGGAATAAATAAATCTATAGGTACAATATATTCATTTTGTGCCATTTAAGGGAATGGGGTAGGTAATACAAATTTTAAGCTTTAAAAAACCCTTGATTCATGTGTGCACTTCTTATGTACTTGACATGTTCCTCATCATAACGGTTACCGTGAGATTGATCATTGGAACACATAACTAACTAACAAACCAATCAACTTATTTTTTTGCAACCTAAATAGCTGCAGTTCATTTTACATGGATTTTGCAAGTCCTCACTACATAGACAGGGGTGGAAGGCACCCAATGTCAGTGCACAGTTTGATTATGAATTGCAAGCTGTGAGTTGGTGTTCAGTAACCTGGAATGTGTGTCCAATATGGTTCATGTCTCCAAATTTCATGTGGAGATCAACTTGAATTTACCAGCATACAACTGAAAATTACTACATTATGTTCCTAGCCTTGTGATATGTCATGTCTGGTAAAGATAGACCCCACTGTAATGAGAAGTAGCCACTTTCCATGGCCATCTGTACTCACTCTTTTTCATTGTTTCCATTTTACACTCTCTTGTTCTCTAGTTATAAAATGTGGCTAGTCAGCATCTTAACAAGCACACAGACACTTATCACTAAAACACAGTATTCAGAACACATTTAACACAACTGTAATACTTATGGAGTTTTGTAGGCAACACAGATGTAAAATATGTTGCTTTCCATATACCAGCATCATGCTGTCAAGGCATACACAAAAAGAGAGAGACCAGAAAATAAATTACATACAACTGTACTGTTATATCTGCGAAAGTAGTTTTAATTAGTACTTCAGATGCCCTGCTGTAGTCTCAGTAACACAAATAAAAACAAAAGAAACAATTTCAGTTATAATAATCACAGAAACTTAGTAGAAGGAAGAGAACCGCCACTGCACCTGTTAACAAACTGAAAGGAACTAACCTTCTGGCTGTGTTCTCTCTTCAGCAGAAGAATGATCCACTCTGCCTAATTCTCATCAGCCCCTTGGCAATAAAACATATTGCTGTTAACAACAGTCCTGTAATTTTTATTTATTTATTTATTTATTTATTTGTTAAAGGAGAAGAATACAAATATGTTAATCATAAATGTCCATTTTTCTATCAAATCCATTTCAATAAGCATGAAAGAAAATAGTGTACATATCAACCACATTTTGTCAAGACAATTGCTTTTTAATTTTTTATTACTTTATTCTCAGGACCAGTAAAAAATAAGGCAACAAATTTCATTATTATTCCCATGGAACTACATTATGTATGAATACATTTATTACACACACAACTGGTAAACAAATCTTCACAAGAGCATGTATCTTTGACATACATCTATTCCAATTTCATTTACCAAATCTTGCACAAGTACTATTTATCTGCAGCTAAGTTCACAGTAAACAGGAACAGAGTGACTGCTTACAGAGGATGTCTGTACATCTAGATTTCAAAAAACAAATTGAGAGACTTTTGCAGAAATCTCTAAAATCAATGAATATGGCGATCTTGGCAAAAGTAAAATACAACAAACTGGAGGAAACTGGATATATTAGTAGTACAGAACATTCTGATACCAGGGTTTGTATTTTAACCAGATTTTCTCTAAGTCTACTAATTCTGAATGTTCAGTAACAACATTTTTACCCAGTTACTTTTGTTTGTCATCAAACTTCACAACAATGGTATTATTTGGTTCTCCTATGGTCACTAAAATATTACAATTGTTTTGTTTTTGTATATCTACAATAATAAAACTCTTCAATAAGAAATATTATACATTTGAGTCTTTGCCTTTTCCTACAATTCCTCCTTCCACAGGTGAGATAACTAACTATGGATATCTGTAACATATCAAATCGATATGGTCCTTCTAGTGAGATTTTCTGTTCAGGTCTTTTCTTAACTCTTCTATCTGAAAACACTTTTTTAATTTTCCTTGTCCAGTTAATTTCCATTTTCTCCTTCCACATGATGTTTAAAATGCATCAACACTCTTAGTAATGTGAGTCCATGTCTTATGGTTTTTATGGTTAACATATAGTTCTTTGTCAACACAAAAATATTATGCTAAAATTCTTGCAGTAGAACTTTCTCTGCCTGATGAAGTTCTGTGTCACATATGTGCAAAGCAAAAAAATTGTAATACTGCATTCAGAGTAGTTGAAAACCCATGTAATCATTCATCTTACAATATTAGAAATTTGCCTTACATAAAGAGAGCAACAATTTATTCCATTGAAAGTCCAGGTAGGAATACCTACAATTATGAAAATGATAGATTGCTACTCAACATAAAGATGACATGTTGATTTACTGACAACCACAATGTGTCATCTTTATGGTGAGTAGCAATCTATCCTTTCCATAATTGTCAACAGTTCATTCTGTATTATTAAATTCTATTACCAACAAGATCAAAGATAGAAAACAGGTGATACTGCATATTGTCTTCTGGTTAACCATGAAATATACAGGGTGATTCAAAAAGAATACCACAACTTTAAAAATGTGTATTTAATGAAAGAAACATAATATAACCTTCTGTTATACATCATTACAAAGAGTATTTAAAAAGGGTTTTTTTTCACTCAAAAACAAGTTCAGAGATGTTCAATATGGCCCCCTCCAGACACTCGAGCAATATCAACCCGATACTCCAACTCGTTCCACACTCTCTGTAGCATATCAGGCGTAACAGTTTGGATAGCTGCTGTTATTTCTCGTTTCAAATCATCAATGGTGGCTGGGAGAGGTGGCCGAAACACCATATCCTTAACATACCCCCATAAGAAAAAAATCGCAGGGAGTAAGATCAGGGCTTCTTGGAGGCCAGTGATGAAGTGCTCTGTCACGGGTTGCCTGGCGACCGATCCATCGCCTCGGGTAGTTGACGTTCAGGTAGCTACGGACAGATAAGTGCCAATGTGGTGGCGCTCCATCCTGCTGAAATATGAATTGTTGTGCTTCTTGTTCGAGCTGAGGGAACAGCCAATTTTCTAACATCTCCAGATACTGTAGTCCAGTTGCAGTAGCACCTTCGAAGAAAAAGGGACCAAAAACTTTATTGGCTGAAATGGCACAGAAAACGTTCACCTTAGGCGAGTCACGTTCATACTGAGTTGTTTCCCGCGGATTCTCAGTGCACGCTGAACAACTGTCGTCGATTCACTTCTGCCGTACTCAATAACACAAAAAGCTTTCTGTTGAGCGGTCGCCATCTTAGCATCAACTGACGCTGACGCCAGTCAACAGCGCCTCAAGCGAACAAATGCACAACTAAATGAAACTTTATAGCTCCCTTAATTCGCCAACAGATAGTGCTTAGCTCTGCCTTTTGTCATTGCAGAGTTTTAAATTCCTAAAGTTGTGTTATTCTTTTTGAATCACCCTGCATTTCTGTCCATATTCTACAGCTTTCATTTTTTAATTCAAAGTTAGCACCCGTAAACTGCCATTAGCAGACTCATCAATTCACACTAGAATATCTTATCATGTCAATGTTGTAGACAGGCAGTGTATGCAACAGGAATGTAATGCAGATCAGGTAAAACAACAAATTGAAATTAGTTATAATTTTACGTTAGTATAACACCACCGAAGCTGTAACCAAACTAAATAATTTCAGTGTACATCCATTAATCAGCAATCAACCCTTTGTTTAGTTGCATCTAAATGAATGTAGAGGCCATGTGGGATCACATTATACACAACATGATTTGTTTTGTTTGGCTCATATAAGTGTAGTTTCAGTAACACAATAAAATCTCATATGCAGATCTAACACATAACCAGACATGTGAATTGATAGGACTCCCCTTTTCAACTGCACTACAATTTATCGCATACATCACACAACTAAAGAGTTCACTATGTGGGGAACACAGATGCTCTATATCTACAATGGATTCAAAAATAATTATCAAAGTAATAAAAATATGTTATGATTATGCAAATGCACCAATCGTCAACTTGCAGTGATTATTGTGGAGTCTACACTCATCAAAAACACTAAACTGCATAACATTATATGCATATTTCCACGATTTTTTATTTTACTGCATTCAATAATCACATGAAATTGTAAGAGCCATGGTGCAGTCTCATCTCCCCGTGATTCAATTACCTACCTGAGGCTTTTGACAATGAGTGTTACAACTTCCTCTCACAGAAACTAAAATTTTGACAATGAGGTGCAATTAACTGGATCTCCCTAGACTTAGATAAGATATTTTATCCTGCTGCAACTCCATCTACATTTACACTCTGCAAGTCATTATAGTGTCTAAAGGCTATCAATCTGTACAAGAAATCACTATCTTCCAAGCGAAGAAAAACCACTGCCGTACTATCATAGGGTCCTACAGTATATTTCACTTATTCATGTATTATACAAAATAGTATGTACTGTGCTATAATGTCAGTTGTGTTACGTGATGTTTAAATGGCATCAAGTAGTGAACTATACTACACTGCCAGCTTCAGGCTTCAGTTTTAGCATATTATTCAGTTATTTTAGAAAACACTTGACTTTGAAGATTATCAAATGATAATTCACCTTTCTTCTTTTAAATTAATTACCAAATGTCATACAAAAGTACTTCATTAAACACACACACACACACACACACACACACACACACACACACACACACACACACGTCTTTCTCAGGGCTAGTTTTACTACAAGGTTAACTGGAACGTCCTGGTTGGTCATGGAAAACAATCTTTCTGAATGCCGCCAATGGAATTTATGCTGCTGGAATGGAGGTTCCTAACTGCATTTTGGGGCAAAGGTGAAAGTAGTCAGTTTCATGGACAATTCAAATCATTTGGGTGTCTGGACTACGAATCCAAATTTTCGCATATTCACCTCCAAATCAATTTCTGTAGAAACAATTTCAAGTTATTGAGTTATAGTTGTTAGTTTCACCCAGACCTGCACTTATGAATACAAAGCCAGCAGAAAATCAGTTATCAATCATTAAGTTTGATCTGTCTACAAGCCAACTCCAAGCCTTTGAATACATCTTCCGCTGGTAAGGCAACAGTTCAGAAACTTTTGTGAAGTTGTGCTTTTTGGATGGGTTGTAGAAGTCCAGTTATTTAGCACGTCAGTTTATTAATACTTTGGAGAGAAGTTTATTAAACTACGCTAAAAGATTCACAAGGCACTAATTCTCATTATGGCTGTCATGCCTTTTGAAGAAAGGTACGGTTTCAGCATTTTCTTAGATGTTTAATATCATCCCAGTTTGAGACACTTGTTAAGCATTCTAACCTAAGGACATCACACACATCCATGCCTGAGGCAGGATTCGAACCTGCGACCGTAGCGGTCTCGCGGTTCTAGACTGCAGTGCCTAGAACCGCACGGCCACTTCGCTTATTGTTTTCCATTTGACATAGTGCATTCCCTAGCCTCACATCTATTACTTTATGTACATCAAAGGAAGGACGATTAGTATTTAATGTCCCATTAACATCGATATCATTATACCAAGCACAAGCTCAGATTAAGGAAGGATGGGGACGAAAATCAGGTTTGCCTTTACTGGTGCCTTCCTGGACTTCAACCATTTCTTGTTTGGGTATTCTTATATTGCCTCCAAATGTGATGGCAGTTATATTTTCTCATGTTATTTTTATTTATTTGTTGATAGTTTTGTTGACAACTAGGTATGCCCTCTCAGCTGTAAAAATTTTCCATTGTTTTGAAATGGGTGGGTGAAGGAACATCATTTTAGGAGGCGTGGGAAGGATCTTGGGTAGGATATCCCTCATTTCAGGGCATGATGAGAATGAAAATGTACATATGCATGGATAACTTCGTTCCCCCTAAGGTAAGTCTTTCCGCTCCCAGGACTGGAATGACTCCTTACCCTCTCCCTTAAAACCCACATCCTTTCGTCCTTCCCTCTCCTTCCCTCTTTCCTGATGAGGCAACAGTTTGTTGCGAAAGCTTGAATTTTGTGTGTATGTTTGTGTTCGTTTGTGCGTCTGTCTACCTGCCACCACTTTCATTTGGTAAGTCACATCATCTTTGTTTTTAGGTATATATATATATCCTGGAAATGGAAAAAAGAACACATTGACACCGGTGTGTCAGACCTACCATACTTGCTCCGGACACTGCGAGAGGGCTGTACAAGCAATGATCACACGCACGGCACAGCGGACACACCAGGAACCGCGGTGTTGGCCGTCGAATGGCGCTAGCTGCGCAGCATTTGTGCACCGCCGCCGTCAGTGTCAGCCAGTTTGCCGTGGCATACGGAGCTCCATCGCAGTCTTTAACACTGGTAGCATGCCGCGACAGCATGGACGTGAACCGTATGTGGAGTTGACGGACTTTGGGCGAGGGCGTATAGTGGGCATGCGGGAGGCCGGGTGGACGTACCGCCGAATTGCTCAACACGTGGGGCGTGAGGTCTCCACAGTACATCGATGTTGTCACCAGTGGTCGGCGGAAGGTGCACGTGCCCGTCGACCTGAGACCAGACCGCAGCGACGCACGGATGCACGCCAAGACCGTAGGATCCTACGCAGTGCCGTAGGGGACTGCACCGCCATTTCCCAGCAAATTAGGGACACTGTTGCTCCTGGGGTATCGGCGAGGACCATTCGCAACCGTCTCCATGAAGCTGGGCTACGGTCCCGCACACCGTTAGGCCGTCTTCCGCTCACGCCCCAACATCGTGCAGCCCGCCTCCAGTGGTGTCGCGACAGGCGTGAATGGAGGGACGAATGGAGACGTGTCGTCTTCAGCGATGAGAGTCGCTTCTGCCTTGGTGCCAATGATGGTCGTATGCGTGTTTGGCGCCGTGCAGGTGAGCGCCACAATCAGGACTGCATACGACCGAGGCACACAGGGCCAACACCCGGCATCATGGTGTGGGGAGCGATCTCCTACACTGGCCGTACACCACTGGTGATCGTCGAGGGGACACTGAATAGTGCACGGTACATCCAAACCGTCATCGAACCCATCGTTCTACCATTCCTAGACCGGCAAGGGAACTTGCTGTTCCAACAGGACAATGCACGTCCGCATGTATCCCGTGCCACCCAACGTGCTCTATAAGGTGTAAGTCAACTACCCTGGCCAGCAAGATCTCCGGATCTGTCCCCCATTGAGCATGTTTGGGACTGGATGAAGCGTCATCTCACGCGGTTTGCACGTCCAGCACGAACGCTGGTCCAACTGAGGCGCCAGGTGGAAATGGCATGGCAAGCCGTTCCACAGGACTACATCCAGCATCTCTACGATCGTCTCCATGGGAGAATAGCAGCCTGCATTGCTGCGAAAGGTGGATATACACTGTACTAGTGCCGACATTGTGCATGCTCTGTTGCCTGTGTCTACGTGCCTGTGGTTCTGTCAGTGTGATCATGTGATGTATCTGATCCCAGCAATGTGTCAATAAAGTTTCCCCTTCCTGGGACAATGAATTCACGGTGTTCTTATTTCAATTTCCAGGAGTGTGTGTGTGTGTGTGTGTGTGTGTATATATATATATATATATGACTCTAGGACAGGCTGTTATGACACTGCCCCAATGGGTTAGACACCTGCGAGCACCCTTCGAGCACATCTGTGGGCAGGTGCAGGTAGTGTAGGCAATCTGTCAGACAGTGCGATTGCATGCATTCTGTGCATGTGTTACCTGCTTGGCTGCCCGAACTCAACCAGTGGTGGCGTGGAGTGAGGTAAAGAAGCAGGAGGTAGGGGAAGTGTGATGAACCAAGCTGGGATATTTTTACTTCCCCTCTTGTTTTGCCATCTGCCTCCTTAAAATTCTTTTTTTTTCTGTGTCTGACTAATTAACATTAACATACATGAGTATAATTTGCATTTCCATGAAAGAGAAAGGTTGGCCCTCAGTTTTAAAGCATATAACATCAGATCTAAGTTGATGCTTAGTTTTATGTATGTAATTGATATTCTAATTTATTTTGACTATTCCTAGTTAATATCTTTTATTATAGGGTGAAATCGCTAATTGTTTCATAACTTAAATTCTATTGTTGACTTATAAACAAATATAAATTCTGTACTAATTATAAAAATTTGGAGGAACAACTAATAGTATTCTTAATATTCTTAAAGGAACTATTTGGCTCTGTTCGAAAACATGTTAGCAAAGCCAGCCCTTAATTAATTCCAAAGTAATTAACAGTTTCGTCAAAAGTATTGTTCGTATAATGATATCTGTTAATTTCATCATTTAAACAAATAATTCGGCCTAACTCTTGTAGTAGAAGAAACAGTTAAAAAGACGCAATTTTTCAATGTATTCAGTTAATTTAATGAGTTAAGTTTTAATTGTGATTTCTGTAAATTAAACATCAAACAATGTGTAGTTTCAGTGCCTATTATTGTGATAATATATAAGGACCGAATTTTTGGTCCTGACACAGTTAGTCCACTGCCGAGTTTCAGACGCGGAACCTGTATTGGTTAGAACAACAATAACGCATCAACTTAACTGTGAGATAAGTGTTACACCAATAGACCATGTGTTAAAGCAATAACAGTGTCTGTTCAATTTATTTGAAAGACTGTGAAATGTGTGGTTCGGTTTTTACTTCTCATAGATTTTCAACAGTAAACTATTGCAGCAGTATGTGGATGTTTGCCTGCAACCTATTTATGAGGCTTATCGAAAGTTAAACAATAGTTAACTGGTCATATTAGATGTGTATATTGGGGTCTTGTGAACAGCAAAAGTAAAGAACTGTGAAATGCAAATGTGCCCCGCTACAACACTTAAGGGGAGTTAGAATGGAAAAAATTTTTTTATCTCATTATAAAATTTGCAATTTTCTGAATAAAATGATATATATCACTTATAAACTCACATGAAACGTATTTTCTTTTCTTTTTTTTTAAATATAATCTACACCGGATGAATATGTTAAAATTTTTATGTGCATTACTTCAAGATCTAATGAAATTGGCAATTTTTTTATACAGAAGGCTGTGGACTGCTGTGTTATAAAGGTTAAATCACGTGTTTGTATTGGCAGCACTGTCAGAAACAGTATCGTATCATTTCGTTTCATTTCATTTCATAGTATAAACACCCGTTTATGTCAAAGTGCTAACATTTTTTCCAAGGAAACGTGACAAATAGATTGGTAAATGTCTCAAAAAGTAAAGTATGATGCCAAAACGAAGTGTTTTGAAGAAACGTGGGTTTCATGGTAATAGATTTTCGAATAAAGGGAAACATGTGATCAACATCTGGCGTGTGAAGTTACAGACACTGAAATACAGGCAAACTTGTCAGTATCTAGAGAAACACCCATTATCACTTTGAAGATTAAAATAAAATGTTGAGACACACAATTTTCTCAAAACAAAAGTGATATAAATGGTAGATTAGGTTATATTCTGATAGATTTATTCATCCTAACAAGGGTGTTAGGTGAATGTGTGTGTTTTAAAATATGTGGAGCGCCAGTTAGTTTACATGAAGACAGTGAGGTATCAAATGGACTAGCCAGGAAACTTATTATTAAGTGTGCCTGTTATAAATATACTGATTCATTTTGCAATTCTGATAAATATTAAGATAATTATTTTGAAGTAAATGTTAGGTGGTTTTATGGACAGAGAGCTATTGGCAAAGGACACATTGCAGCAGAAACAATGTGTGGCGTGATGAATACACCACCCCCACCTTGTAAAATCAACAAGTATGCAGGATTTATTGGAGCTACTGTGGAATCTGTTGCATGTGAGTCAATCAAGGGTGCTGCAAACGAAGCTGTTGAAATAAATGATGGTATGACTGACATACCAGTAGCTTTTGATGGCACTTGGCTGAAGTGCAGCTACAGTTCTAAGAATTATGTTGCTATGGTGACCAGTGTGGATACTGGAAAAGTAACAGATTTCCAGATTTTAACCAATCATTGTTATAAGTGTAAATCAGGGAATGAAGAAGGGCATATTTCTGACAGGAATTATGAAAGAACAAGTGGTGGTATGGCGGCCTCTGTAGCTACTGAAATTTTTAGTTGATCTGTGAATGAAATGGGAATGTGTTACACTAAGTTCTTAGGTAATGGAGACTCAAAATCATATAGCAGTGTAGTAGCCACTCAGCCTTATGGTGAGAAGATTATCATAAAGCTGGAGTTTGTTGGTCATGCCCAGAAGAGGATGGGCACCAGATTGAGGAAGTTGAAACAAAGTTTGAGACCCAAGACACTTTCTGATGGTAAAACCATAAGGGGCAGCCTGACAGACAAAATGACTGATAAAGTACAGCAGTATTATGGGATGGCCATTAGACATAATACTGAAGATTTGTTGAAAATGAAGCAAGCAGTATGGGCTACCTTCTTCCACAGGCTGTCAACTGATGAAAAACCAGTACGCCACCTTTGCCCTCCTGGACCTGATACATGGTGCAATTACTGCAATGCTCAGTATTCCAACACTTTATACAGCCATACGCATTCCATCCCAGCAGCAGTCATGGATATCATAAAACCTTTTTACAGATAATTACTGAAGCAGTGTCTGCAGGGTCAGACTCAAAATCTCAATGAGTCCTTCAGTAATCTTATATGGACTCACTTACCAAAAAATGTTTTTGTTGGAATGAAGACACTAAAATGGGGAGTCAGTGATGCTGGTACTGCTTTTAATGATGGCAACATTGGTAGGGTGAAAGTGCTACAGTATATGGGAATTAATCCTGGAGCAAACTGCATCAGAGTACTTGAACGGATGGACAAGGTTTGCATTGATAAAGCATAGAATCCAGCACTGTTGGCCACTAAGGATACAGAAAGAAGAAAGTAAGAAAAAGCCACAGTTTGGTAGTGGCCTTATTTTGATGGACAGCTGGTTGTTTTTCATACCAACATAAAAAGTTGAGCTGTGATTGCAGCAGAGCTGATGTATGGCACAGTTGTTTATGCAGGTGGGTTAGTGTAAGTCTGTGACAGGACTGGTGTAGGAAATCCTCGGTGGCTGGGCTGGGCAGGTCTTGTACCTGGGTCTTCCATAGGGACATGAGCTCTGTGATAAGGGTGTAGGGAATGGGAGTGGCATAGGAATGGATTAGGATGACATGTAGGTTGGGTGGGTGCTTGAGGGAACACCACTTCAGCAGGGGTGGGAAGGATCTTGGGTAGGATGTCACTCATTTCAGGGCATCATGATAATCAAGGCCCTGGTTAAAGATACGGTTCAGTTGTTCCATTCCAGGGTGATACTCCTTTGTAGCCGATTCTTGAGGGTGGTGGGACTATTAGGGTTGTGTGAGGATGTGGCATGGGAAATCATGTTTGCAGACATAGTTTTTGGTGGTGGTGGGGGGGGGGGGGGAGGGGGTAGTGCCTATCAATGAAGGCATTCATGAGACCTTCAGCGTACTGGGCAAGGGAGTTCTCATCGCAGCAGCTACACTGTCTATGGATGGCCATCTGTATGGGAAGAACTTTTTGGTGTGGAATGGATGAAAGTTGCCAAAATGCATATAGTGTTGGTGATTAGTGGGTTTCATGTCCAGGGAGGTAGCACATTGGGTTGAGGAGGACCATGTGAAGGAGATTGGAGAGAAGGCGTTGAGGTTGTGAAGGAATGATGATAGGGTATCTTCTCCCTAAGTCCAGATCATGAAGATATCAACCATAATCCTGAACCAGACAAAGGATTTGGAATTTTTGGCAGCTAGAACAGTTTCTTCTAAATGGCCCATAAAAAAGTTTGCATAGGACGGCGCCATGTGGGAGCCCATGGCTGTGCTGCATATTTGTTTACATACCTTCTCCTGCCACAGATTTGTTTATTAATGTCTCCTGAAAAGAGACACAGTTGCTTGTCATGATGTACAGGGACTGGACAAAAATATGGAAATACCAAAAACACAACACAATACCACACCTAATACTGTGCAAGAAACCTGTTTGTCTTCAAAACAGCTTCAACTCGTCTTGGAATGGATGAATACAGGACCTCTACAATTTTCTGGGGAATCTCATACCATTCTGTCTGCAAAATAGTGGCAAGACCACATCTCAACAATACAGAGATTTGGTGACTCTGGTGGCCAGGAGATATGCGACAATTCATCCTCGTGCTCACAAAACCAGTGCTAGATGATGTAAGCTGTGTTAACATCTCTGAACACAGCATCTGAATTGGGGAACAAACACTGCACCATGGGATGGACCTGATCAGCCAAAATGGCCACATAACCCTTGGCAGTAATGGGACTTTGGAAACAATGGAGCTAATGGAATACCATGATAGGGCTCCCTAAATCGTCACCAAGCCCCCACCATGTTTCACTCTTGGGGCATAAACTTGGCCAGATATCGGAAACATTGTGAAACATGACTCGTCTGACCAAATTACTTTCTTCCATCACTTCATAGGATAAGTTTTATAGCCTTGGCACCATTTTTTCCTTTTATGGCAATCTGAGTCACTGATGAGTAGCTTTTGGAATTCCAGGTCATCCAGCAAATTCCCTGCTTATGGAGCTCCCTTTGTGTTGTTTTGCTGCTGGCAGGGTTCACTGGTGCAACATTCAATTTTGCAATGATTCTAATTTTTTGTCACAGTACTCTTTAATTTCGTGCGGCAGCGTTCTCGCTTCCCACGCCCGGGTTCCCAGGTTCGATTCCTGGCGGGGTCAGGGACTTTCTCTGCCTCGTGATGACTGGGTGTTGCGTGCTGTCCTTAGGTTAGTTTGGTTTAAGTACTTCCAAGTTCTAGGGGACTGATGACCATAGATGTTAAGTCCCATAGTGCTCAGAGCCATTTTTGAACCTCCAATTACCGTATTTACTCGAATCTAAGCCGCACTTTTTTTCCAGTTTTCGTAATCCAAAAAACCGCCTGCGGCTTAGAATCGAGTGCAAAGCAAGCGGAAGTTATGAAAAATGTTGGAACGTGCCGCCACAACTAACTTCTGCCGTCGAATATATGTAGCGCTACGCAGGCATGCGTTGTAGGCACAAAGATAAATACTGGCGCCAAAACCTCTGCGTTAGTAAATAAATTAAAAAAAAAAAAAAACAAGTGGAAGACGAGCTTATTTTCTCCGCCGCGAGTTTCGACCACTGCATTTTCATACATTATCCAACGAAGTAAATACAAATTCCGTATTGTTAGTTTTCGAATGTAGCACAATTTCAGTGTATTACGAAAATCTGACTGGCAAGACTGTTTGGGATGTTTGTCAATATGGCCAACACTACGTTCTGAATTTTTTCCTATCTGTGAGAAGAGATGGTTGCTAATAGGAACCTGATGAAATATGAATCACATACAGTATTCTCTTCACCATAAGAATAATACGAATATAAACATTTTGCCATGTACTCTTTCGTGTTTGCTGCTATCTCATTTAAATCCTGTCTGCCTAATAAACTACGAAACTAGAGTGAGACAACAGCAAACGCGGAAGAATATACGTATCGTGTCATGTTTATATTCGTATTATTCTTACAGTCAGAAATGAAGCACGGCAAGTGACTAGATTTTTAAATCTAAGATGACTCTAATTTCTGTGCAGAATTTGATGTAATAAAGAAGCGGCCGCAAAGATTTTCAAACGGAGAAAAATTTTCGCTTAACTCTCGTTCAGAACATGTTCTATCATACGCAGTCTATTATTTGATTCTTGTTGATCATTATCAAAGAAAGCAGCAGTGTAAGTAACAACAAATAGCAGTCTCTTGCCATTGTTTCGCTAATGAGACGATTCCCCTCTTTTTAATTGTACGTGGCGGTAGCGCGTACAAAAGCAAGCCATGCCGCGTGCCGCGACAGGCCGTAAACACGCACTATCAGAATGCGACAAACAATGCATGACACAGTGCAGTAATGCATTTTCAGCTTAAGAGTGATGCAAACACCTATAACAAAGAAAACGGCATTTATTAGATCAAAGCAAAATAAGCAATCGATTCAAACCAGACGAAGCACGTGAAAAAGGAGGGGTGCCCGTATAAATACGGACGGAGCGCCTGACACATAGCAATGGCTACGTGGTAAAGCTTAACTGCTAAGCTTACGACGCAAACCAAACTACTGTAGCTGTATCGTCATTCATTCGACCTAAATTGTGTCTCATATTACAATGGACCAACTTCGTTTCGATTTGGAGGTGCGGCCTAAAACTTTTCTCTCCCCTTGAATTTCGAGTCTCAAATTTCAGGTGCGGCTTAGATTCGGGAATTTTTTTTTCCTTTATTTCGAGTCTCATTTTTCAGGTGCGGCTTAGATTCGAGTGCGGCTTAGATTCGAGTAAATACGGTACCATCTGTCACAATCACTCAAGACAAACATTTTTGTCTCCATTGTGACTTAGTGGATGATGTTTTTCAACTTTCTCTGTATTCAGCATAAATCTTCAATACTTTGCCTCTTGAAACACCAAAAACTTAGGTTCTCTTGGTTATGGAAGCAGTCATCATAAAAGTCCCAACAATTTGTCCACATTTAAATTCACTTAACTCCAACAAAATGCACTCACACCTACACAGAACACTGTTCTGATCGTGACCGACACTTACAATGTACTGAGAACATTGTATAGGCAATGTTCATGGTCAAATAGAACAGCAAAACCTGCAGGCTTGACTAGCATATGCATTTATATTCAAGCACATGTTTCTCTCAGTGTTTCCATATTTTTGTCCATTCCCCCATACTCGGTAAAGTGTATGAGGAATGAGGTAGTGGGTTTGGAGTCTGAAGGGCATTGGGAAAGGTAGTTTTCAACAGCAGCAAGGCCATAGGCAAGAGAAGTATTGGTGTATATGGAGGTGGCGTCAACAGTAACGAGAAGTCAGTATATGGAGGTGGCATCAACAGTAATGAGAAGTCATCCAGGAGGTAAAGGGGTGTTGATGGTGGATAGTCAGCGAAGGAAGGGGTTAGTATCTTTGATGTGAAAGGCAACATTGGGTTGGAGGTGTTGATCAACAAGAGGGGAAATTCTTTCAGTAGGAGCTCAATAAAGGACTTAAGTAATAATTGGAGGTTATGTTGGATTTCTTGGGAGGAGATCACTATGGGAGAGTTTGTAGGTGAAGGAGTCAGACAGTTGGCAAAATCCTTCTGTTAGGTAGTCAGCGTAATTCATCACAACAGTGGCAGAGCACTTGTCTGGAGGAAGGACGAGTAGGTCAGGATCTGTTTTGAGGTTGTGATGTCTGTCCTTTTTTCTGCTGAAAGGTGAGTTTCTTAGTAAGGGACCTGGAGAAGGATGATGAGGACTCATACTATAAATGACAAAGCCACTGTTCCAATATTATGAACCACAGATAAAATATTGGGGGTCTCCATATTACAAAAGACAGCCTTTATAAGTTACTTTCTATCTTTTAATGACGAATGTGGTAAAACGGATTTTAGGTGATTATATCAGCACCTTATGATTATCATGACATTATGTTACAGAAATTACAATTCTATTGTATAAATGGAATAGCATATGAGTGGTTTAAGTCATACCTACAGAACAGGAAGCAAAAAGTTTCCTTATGTGGGTCAAGTGATTTAAATAAGTTTGCCACTTCATCTAACTGGGGTGAAATTACATTAGGTGTTCCACAGGATTCAATCATGGGTCCCCTTCTGTTCTTGATACATTTGAACAACACCCCTTCCTATCTGAAACAGGAAGCTGAACTGACACTGTTTGCTGATGATACAAGCATCATCATTAATGTAGTAAAAGAAAGTCAAATTGAAAATGATACAAATAAGGTCTTTGGAAAAGTCATTAATTGGATTTCTGCAAATGGACTTGCTCTAAACTTTGAAAAACCACAGTACATCCAATTTTCTCCTGCAAAAAGTACAGTTCCTTCAATAAATATAACACATCAACAGAAGTCACCAGACAGGGTAGAGCATACTAAGTTTTTGGATGTACATATAGATGAGAATTTTAATTTGGAAAATTCATATTTTGGATCTCCTAAAGCAACTAGGTTCAGCAACTTTTGCAATCAGAACAATTGCCAATTTTGAGGATATAGAAATTAGTAAGGTAACATAATTTGCATACTTTCACTTTCTGATGTCATACGGAATAATATTTTGGGGTAACTCAATCTTTAGACAAAAAGTATTCACTGCTCAAAAGAAAGTGGTTAGAATAATGTGTGGGGTTCATAGTCGCACATCTTGTAGGCATCTTTTTAAAAGATTGGGAATTCTTACAACAGCCTCACAATACATCTACTCACTAATGAAATTTGTTCTCAACAACATGGACCAGTTTAAAAACAACAGTGAAATTCACGATTATAATACCAGAAAAAAGAAAGACTTACACTATTGTTTGCTCAACTTATCTTTGGCACAGAAAGGGGTAAAATATGCTGCTACAGAAATTTTTGACAAATTACCAGATGAAATAAAGTGTCTGACAGACAGCAGCCGGCTGGAGTGGCCGTGCAGTTCTAGGAGCTACGGTCGCAGGTTCGAATCCTGCCTCGGTCATGGATGTGTGTTATGTCCTTAGGTTAGCTAAGTTTAATTAGTTCTATGTATTGTGATGTCCTTAGGTTAGTTAAGTTTAATTAGTTCTAAGTTCTAGGCGACTGATGACCTCAGAAGTTAAGTTGCATAGTGCTCAGAGCCATTTTGAACAGACAGCAGTAATAGCTTCAAAAATAATTTGAAGTCATATCTCCTTGACAACTCCTTCTATACCATAGATGAATTCTTGAATAGGAATAAATAAATCTAAAAATATAGTAAATGCATTTTTTGCCATTTAAGGGAATGGAGAAAATAATAGAAATATTAATCTTTAACTCTTTATTGGAATATACAGGGTGATTCAAAAAGAATACCACAACTTTAGGAATTTAAAACTCTGCAACGACAAAAGGCAGAGCTAAGCACTATCTGTCGGCGAATTAAGGGAGCTATAAAGTTTCATTTAGTTGTACATTTGTTCACTTGAGGCGCTGTTGACTAGGCGTCAGTGTCAGTTGATGCTAAGATGGCGACCGCTCAACAGAAAGCTTTTTGTGTTATTGAGTACGGCAGAAGTGAATCGACGACAGTTGTTCAGCGTGCATTTTGAACGAAGTATGGTGTTAAACCTCCTGATAGGTGGTGTATTAAACGTTGGTATAAACAGTTTACAGAGAATGGGTGTTTGTGCAAAGGGAAAAGTTCTGGACGGCCGAGAACGAGTGATGAAAATGTAGCACGCATCCAGCAAGCATTTGTTCGCAGCCCAGGAAAATCGACTCGCAGAGCTAGCAGAGAGCTGCAAATTCCACAATCAACTGTATGGAGAGTCCTACGAAAAAGGTTAGTTGTGAAACCTGAACGTCAACTACCCGAGGCGATGGATCGGCCACCCGGCAGCCCGTGACAGAGCACTTCATCACTGGCCTCCAAGAAGCCCTGATCTTACCCCCTGCGATTTTTTCTTATGGGGGTATGTTAAGGATATGGTGTTTCGGCCACCTCTCCCAGCCACCATTGATGATTTGAAACGAGAAATAACAGCAGCTATCCAAACTCTTACGCCTGATATGCTACAGAGAGTGTGGAACGAGTTGGAGTATCGGGTTGATATTGCTCGAGTGTCTGGAGGGGGCCATATTGAACATCTCTGAACTTGTTTTTGAGTGAAAAAAAAAACCTTTTTAAATACTCTTTGTAATGATGTATAACAGAAGGTTGTATTATGTTTCTTTCATTAAATACACATTTTTACAGTTTTGGTATTCTTTTTGAATCACCCTGTATATTAGCCTCATTTTCATAATCTGCCACCACAAAACCACTCCTTTTAAAAATCTTTCCTGATGAAGCAACCGTTGGTTGCGAAAGCTTGAATTTTGTGTGTATGTTTGTGTGTCTGTCAACCTGCCAGCGCTTTCATTTGGTAAGTCACATCATTTTTTTATGTATATATATTAAAAAATTTTGTTTCGTATGTGCATTTCTAGTGCACTTCGACACGTTCCACATCAAAACGGCTGCCGTACTGTGGGATTGATCAATGGAACACACAACCAACAAAATAAACACAACAAAACCTGATGTACATCACAAAGAATACAGGAAATGAAATCATTCATTGCCTTGTAAATAAATGAATAAAATTAATAAATACACAAATGAAAATAAATTCACAGCTGAACTTAGCGTACTTGTATACAAACATGATCTTACGTAAAGCTGTAAATACAGTACTGATATTCAACACAAATGAGCCAAAAACTACAGAACTAAGGGACCTATATGACACTTTGGAACCACAAACTAAAGGGACTCTGTTAACTGCACACATTTACATTTAGTACAAGCAAATCAGTAACAAAACCAAGCAAATGTTCAGCATGCAATTATGGAGCCACTAACGAGTCACTATAAAAACACCTTAATTTCAATATTCAGTCTATCACATAAACCTGAACATGATGCTAGAGAGTAACTAAATAAAAGAACAACAGAAACTTTAACTACATGTAAGCACAGCAGTGCCATCAAGAAAATTAGAAGCTGCATAAAGTTACCTGAAAGTCAGAACTCAGTCTGGTCTTTGGCTGTTTCTTCATCTTCAGTTTTTCAACAAAATAGTATACTGGGAAAACCTGAAACACACAAACAATTTACTTTCAATAACATTTCATTCAATGAGGACTGCCCCTCCTACACAGAAACTCAGAGTGAATTAAGTTGGACTTCCACAATACCAAATAATCATTCTACAAAACACGTCACAATGACCAAAAGATCCACATCAATTAAAAAATCTTTAGACCTGCAACAAATACAGGGCTACCTGTGAAAGCAGTCATGTGATCTACAAGCTAAGTTGCAATCAATGTCCTGTATTCTGTTAGGGCATGACAGCCAACTAGCTGTCATAAAAATGTACATATGCTCACAAAGTCCCAAACTTTTAGAACCAAAATTATACAGGTGGTATAGGACTCTAAAATGAGTACTTTGAAATACAAAACCAATGGTTGAAAATAATTAATTCAGGCAATATGAATTCTTAAATGAGACATGCATTTTTACGTAAACTGCTTATGTTTCTTAATGCAAAATGGCCTGCTAAGGGTTGACATTGATGGCTACACAGTTGTCCTAGTTACTCATTATAAAAATTACCTATGCGACTATCTCAGTGCCCTCCAGCCAATACAGGAATTATATACAGTAAAGGATATAATTTTCTGAACACTGAAAATCTAGTATGATGCAATGGCAGTGGTGGTGGTGGCAATGGTGGTCGTAATGATTTGATATTAGGGCATTCAATGAGAAGTATATTAGTTCCCTTTGTTGAATAATCACATACAGATATAGTTATCCTCTTCAACTGATGCACTAAACATCTTATTTCCTCTCTCTCGTATGGACTGATTACATTCACACATTCTTCATAGATTATTAAAACAGTATCTAAAACATACTATTACAATACCATAGTGGTGGGAGAAGGTAGCAAGAGTTACAGAGTTACTTAGTGTCCCTCACCCCCCCCCCCCACCCCCCCCCCACCCCCGCCCCACAACTACCCCCACCCAGTTGCATTTTATGTCTTAGCGGCACCTTGTCATCAGAGCGCCTGCAGAACGGACATGCAATATGGGTTGCTAACCCCTTTCCAGAAGCGTGGAGAGAAACATTGCCAGCGGACAGAAACAGTAACAGACTTTCCAAATAAACAAGGAACTACTTTTCCAGACAACATGTGACAGTGTTCCACCAATCAGAACTCATATGACAGCTGTAACACTCCACCAACCCGGTTCTATAGGCATTCCTAGACCAACAGACAGGCATTGTTTATCAACCGCTAGGAATAGCTCCGGCCAGTACTTAGGCCAATCCTAGCCTTCTATTCACTCGCCATAGTATTGTAGTAGTATGTTGTATTTTATAGAGTAGTTTTGGTCAGTATTTTCTTCCATTGTCTTGTTTCCTTATCTGTTTTGCTACCACAGAGTTGTAGGTTTTTTTTTGTTTGTTCTGCGTTTAAAACTTAGTGTATACCAAGAAGGCGTTTTTTTCTTTAATTGTAATAAAGTGTGTTCAAACTGACTGTTAGTGTTTTCCTGCCAACTGCAGGACACTACAGTTATTGGCGACGAGGATAAAACTTTAATTTTCAAATGGAAAGGCCCCCTCTGACGAGCTTCTTCAGTCCTTAGTGGAAACTCTGCAGCAGATTCAGTCAATGCTCATGTGATCAGGAATTCGCTGTCACTCACCAGTGTTGCAAGTAGCAGCCCATAGGATCGATTCTATTCGTTGATTCGCAATATGGTGCTATTTCACACACCAGACAAGGGTCTTTGGGCTGATATTTTGAAGTTACAAGACCTGTCCCTCGACACCTGTTTGCCTATCATTTGTGCATTTGAACCGTCTCACTAGCTACAGCTGCCACGTCTTGATCCAGCTGTTTTTGTAGCTCATCAATTGCTTAGCACCAAGCAGGAGCCTTGTCAATCCGTTTGCCCATTCCATGACAGGAAGTCTTTCACCCGACTTCCATCCTGTATGGACTGTTTCTGGACTCACCAACAGTTGGAGTGCTCCCATCGGTGAGCAAGATGCACGGTTTGCAGCTGAGTGGCCCATATTGCTGTGGTGTGTCAGGTTTCATAGAAATAATGTGTCGATGCCACGCTCTCTGGGGACACACAGGCTCGTCATGAATCATCACCTCAGGACCTGGAAGCCTTGAATTCCATTGATGGCCAAGTATTCTCCATCATTCCCCAGTCGGGTGCCCATTATCTCGTTACCTTGGAGGTCACGCATATTCCGGTGGTCTTCAAAATTGACACGGCATCATCCATCTCTATTGTGGATGGTGCCACATACCAATGTTTGGGCTCGTTGGCTTTATCCCCACACACCAACGCATTGCGCAGTTTCAGTAATCACTCTATATCCATGAACTGCGTTTTTTCCACACAAATCTGCTACAACAGTCGTTACTTCACCGCTCAGCTTTTGGTGGTCGGATCCCTGGAGCTACTAATATTCTGGGTGTGGACTTTTTTGGTCGTCTGGGTTTACCAGTGCAGGACACAGTACACGCAGTGTCGATTCCCTCATCGGATGCCCTCCTTGTCCCGTTGCTCAGAAAATATGACATGTTGCTCTCACCCTCCACACCACGGAAGAAGGGTTTCACCGTGCATGTTCATGTTCTGCTTCTTCTGCTGTTTCTCGTTTTTTTAAGGCCCACACGGTTTCCTTTGCTCTCAGAGACAGACTCCAGGTGAAACTTTGCCGCTTACAGGATGAAGGCATCCTTTCTCCCATTGCGCACAGTAGCTGGGCGATGCCTATTGTGATAGTCGAGAAGCCGAATGGTGCTTTATGCATCTGTGGTGATTATAAGGTCACAGTCAATTCTCAATCCATCACAGATGCCTATGCTGTCCCATCAGTGGATGACATACTCACATGTCTTGTGGGCTCAACAGTTTTCACCAAAATTGATTTGCACGATGCTTACTTGCAGATGCTGTTGGATGAGGAATCGCAGCAGATCCTAGTCATCCATACCCTATGTGGCCTTTTCCAGTACAACCACCTCGAGTTTGTTGCCAGTGCACCCACCATTTTCCAACATTATATGGAACACCTCAAACGCCAGGTGCCAGGGCGGCCAATTATCCGGACAATGTCATCATCAGTGGCTCGTCCGCAGTGAACATCACTGGCAAGCTGGACTGGCTGTTTCAGGTTTTTTCTGAGGCTAACCTTTTTTGTGCGAGAGGTCAGCTATTTCAAGTTAACGATTGATGTCCACGGCCTACACACCTCTAAAGAGTATGTCAAGGTGATTCGAAACATGCCTCCTCCCACCACCGTGAAGCAACTGCAGTCCATCCTTGGTCAAATCAACTATTATCGGCATTTTATACCCCACACCATTGAGATTTCGGTGCCCCTGACCTGGTTATTGCACAAGGGTGCACATTGGGTTTGGGACACGGGGTGTGATCTGGCTTTCACACGTCTCAAGTCAACTCTCTCCCGCCCTCCTTGTCTGGCCCTGCTTACAACCCTTCCCTGCCCCTCATCGTCGCTGCCAGCGCCTCAGATTATGGCCTGGATGTGGTCCTCTCACATGAGGTCAACAGCATTGAGAGGCTGGTGGTTTTTGCACCCAAAAAATTGCCTGACGCTCAAACCAAGTACAGTCAAATTGAAAAGAAAGCTTTGGCGCTGGTTTATGCCCTGATGAAGTTCTACGATCTTGTGTATGGTTGTCATTTCACGCTACAGACCAATCACAAACCTTTGGTTTCTTTGTTTCACATGGGTGCTGCAGTGCCCACCCAGACAGCGTGCAGCCTCCAGCATTGGGCGCTCTTCCTAGCAACGTTCGACTTTGATATTGTCTACCGCACCTCTGAAAGGCTCCGAAATGCCGATTTTCTGTCTTGGCTGCCTGCTGGGGCAGACCGTGAGTTTGACACTTCCCACTTGGTGTGTTTCCATGGACGCACTTCCATTGGATGCCGATGCGGTATGGTGGGCCACCACTCAGGATCAGTCACTGCAAGCTCTCCGCCACCAAATCGCTGTGGGTTGGCCAACCAGCTGTCGTAGCATCCGCAATGCAGAGGTCCAGCGCTTTTGGGATGATCGGCACAGTCTCTTTTTTCCGCAGTGGCGTTATCCTTTTGCAGAGTGATTCCAACATTCCCCGGGTGGTCATACTGCATGCGTAATGCATGTCCTCTACCTTCTCCATGCTGGCCATTGGGGCATCGTCCTTACCAAACAGTTGGCCCACCGACGCCTTTATTGGTGCAGTATGCATAAAGACATTGCCTCCCTCATGTCAACCTGTACCACGTGCCGAACACGTCAAGCAGCACCCCTGTGCCAGTATTTTTTCGTGGCCAGATGCTGCTGCTCATTGGGAACGTCTCCATTTGGATTTCGCAGGGCTGTTCCATGGTTCCCAGTGGCTCATACTGATCGACTCCGGTTCGGGAGACCCATATGTCTCCTGCATGATGAACATCACTTCTGCTGAGACTATCAAAATTCTCCAGCGCCTCTTTGCTGTAGAGAGACTCCCCAAAACGAGTGTCATGGATAATGGTCCACAGTTTACTTTGACCAAGTTTAAGCAACTCAGTATTGCCAATGGAATTTCCCCTCATCCATACCACCCTGTTTCACCTTGCATCAAACGGGCGGGCAGAACTTTTTGTGTGAACATTAAAGACCCAGCTTGATAAATTGCTGAGCCATCACCCGCTGGAGGAAGCCGTGCTTCTTTTCTTGGCTACATACTGTGCCGTCCTCCATGCCAATAAAAGTCTAGCGGAGATACTTCATGGTCAACCATTCCGCTCTCTCTTACTTATCTGTCCTGGTTCCCAAGGCTTCTCACCCTCACGCCTGCATGCCATAGCACTGCATGGAGAAGAAGAGTATGGAAAAAGGGCTGTCAATCTTCACGAGCTGTTACAGTGCAGTATCTACTCACTGTCTAGCGGCAAAAGTAATGTGGTGCAGATATAAAGTCTTGAGTTCGAGCCCACTCCATTCCCTATATTTTTAAATCACATTTTGGCTGACCACTAAAGTTATCAGTCTGATGAAACCTCAAATATAATTCACTTCAGTTTGTAACCCACCTGTAATGCAAAAACTACCAGAAAATATTGCGACAAACAGCTTGTGGCTGTGTCATGATCAGAACAGTTTACACTCGAGAGTTTCCTCACTGTACAGCAGCCATTGACCAATGGCTACTGCTAGGCGCCATCTGCCAGGTGAATGCACTGCGGAGCTATGAGTGTATTATCCACTGTCATTTTCTTATCTGAGGTTCTAGTACTTATCTTGCATTCGCTTACTGGATTTTGCATGATTGAAACCTATGAACATTGTTCTAGAGTTGTAAAATAGACTCACAAGTGGAGAAAAGGTCTCAGATTTGTGACATATTTTTCACTATGGATTTAATAGAGGGGTGAAGGCAGCTTGGAACATTTGTATTGTGTGTGGAGTGGCTGCTTTTGAGCAAAACATGTCAGAAAAGGAATTTCTTGTTTCAAGAAAGACCATTCTGGCATGAATGATATGCCACATTCAGGAAGTCTTGATAGCAGATATGTGATGAACAGTATATGATGAACTGCGGCCACTTAAGCATCATGCGACATTTGCATTCAATAGGCAAGGTTCAGAAGTTGGGGTACTCCATGCTCTAATTGAAACAACAAAGAAAAATTACTGCATTTTTTGCTTGAATGCCATCAATTCATACATTAATATTGTTACTGATAGTGAGTTATGATGCCTTTGTGTTAACTTATTAAGAAGACATTAATGGCTGAGCCGTAACAAGAGACATATGCTTGAGAAAAGATTATGTGTGAACATATTTTGAATCTGTTGGCTGAAAAAGGGTGCTGAGCTCTAGGAACTCTTGCGCAGAGTTGTGTCCATCTCAGCTGGTATTTCTTGCCAACAACTGAGACATCTTCCGGTCGCAGTGTAATAAAAATGACAGACAAAATTGCATCACATGTTGATGCTACACAGTAACACACAGCTAATTTCAAAAACAAAACTATCCAGGAGGTTGTTTGGAAAGTCATCCCTCACGCACTTATTGTTCTGATCTTAGGTCATCAAATGTTTACCTATACCACTATTTACTGAACAATCAATAAGAAAATTCATTTCCAGATGAAAATGCACTTCCAACCCGGTTTGACAACATCTTTAGCTCAGAAACAGTAGGTTCCTACAGGCGTGGAATTGGTGCACTGCCTGAGCATTGTTAATAGATAATGTGTGGGAATATATTGTTGATGACTGACAAATGTTTACTGTTCTGTTCAATAAATTAATGGAAAACACTGTTATAATATGCACTGTACTAATACAAATGAAATAAAACTTACCATGATAAACTTACGACGAAAGTATACATTAATAACACATTATGTATAAGTAACAGGGGCATGACTATATCAGCATGAATTACACTGAAGAGCCGAAGAAACTGGTATACCTGCCTAATATCATGTAGGGCCCCCACGAGCACGCAGAAGTGCCACAACACGACGTGGCATGGATTCGACTAATGTCTGAACTAGTGCTGGAGAGAACTGACACCATGAATACTGCAGGGCTGTCCATAAATCCATAAAAGTACAAGGGGGTGGAGACCTCTTCTGAACAGCATGTCGCAAGGTATCTCGGATACAGTCAGTAATGTTCATATCTGGGGAGTTTGTTGGCCAGGGGAAGTATTTAAACACAGAACAGAGTTCCTGGAGCTGCCCTGTAGACATTCAGGAAATGTGGGGTGTCACATTGTCCTGATGGAATTGCTCAAGCCTGTTGGAATGCACAACAGACATGAATGAATACAGGTGATCAGACAGGATGCTTATGTACGTGTCACCTGTCAGAGTCTTATCTAGGTGTATCAGGGGCTCATGTTACTCCAACTGCACGTGCCCCACACCATTACAGAGCCTCCACCAGCTTCAACAGCGCCTGCTGACACGCAGGGTCCATGGATTCATGGGACTGTCTCAATACTCATGTCCATCTGCTTGATACAATTAGAAATGAGACTTGTCTGACTACACTACCAATAGTAACATGTTTCCAATCATCAACAGTCCAATGCCGGTGTTGATGGGAAAGGGCGAGGTATAAAGCTTTGTGTCATGCAGCATACACGAGTGTGCCTTCGGCTCCAAAAGCCCATATTAATTATATTTTGTTGAATGGTTTGTATGCTGACAGTTGTTAATAGCCCAAAACTGAAATTTGCATCAATTTGTGGAAGGGTTGCACTTCTGCCATGTTGATCAATTTTCTTCAGTTGTCATTGGTCCTGTTCTTGCAGGATCTTTTTCTGGCCACAGCAACAGTGGAGATTTGATGTTTTACCGGATTCCCGATATTCACAGTACACTTGTGAAATGGTCGTATGGGAAAATCCTCACTTCATCGCTACCTTGGAGATGCTGTGTCCCATCGCTCGTGTGCCAACTGTGACACCACATTCAAACTCGCTTAAATCTTGATAACCTGCCACTGTAGCAGCAGTAACTGATGTAACAATTGCGTGAAACACTCGGCTAATATAGGCATCATCGACCACAGTTTCATATTCTGCCTATTTACATCTCTCTGTATTTGAATATGCATGCATATATCAGTTTCTTTGGTGCTTCAGTGTAGTAAGATGTTCACTTTGGGCTTTGAAACTGTCTGTGTTTACTTGTTGTCCTGTGTCATACTAAAGCAATATGGGAATATGGAATTTCATAAATACAATTCTGTATTCACAAAAACCAAATGTTACGTCGGCAGAAGTGGAAAGAGGCACTATCAATTGTGAAGTGTCATAAGATTTTCGCCCTTACACTACGAGATACTGGAAGTAGTGATACGATATTTGATGAAGTTTCCTTAATGTTTCCTTACTGATTTTTGATGTGGCTGCCTGCAGCTTTGTAACAGAATGGCTAAAAATATAGCCTTCAGTGAGCTTGGAAAATCAAGCCAACACAGCTTTCATTCGACACTCAACTACATTATCCCCAAACAAGCGATGAGCTGAAGTATCAGCCGCTCACTTATTACTCCAGTGGGGGCTGGGACACATAAATTGCAACATGAAAGATGAGATTATTTGGAATTTCCATACGTAATGACATTCTTGGAATCAAAACCTTAAATTTATAACCTTGTGCCTCACCTTAAATGAAAATCACAAAGATTATTCAATGATAATGACACACAAAATCAAGTGAAACTAGCAGAGAGTTCTGTGCCATCCAAGAAGTAACTCGTCGGTCACAGAGTTGCCAAACTTATTCTGCATTGTTGACCAGATTCAATTATACTACTAGCAGGAAGAATACCAGCCGATGTGACCCTTTAGCAGGCTCTGAAGTGATTACAGCTTACCTCTCAAAGACACAGCTGCTGACAGTTGGACTACCAAAAGTACATGTCACAGAGTTTTATTTCCATTTCTGTAACTATCTTTAGTGACAGAGCATAATTACTTATAATACTTAGGAGCACCAATTTGAAAATTAAATAGAATAAATCAATAACTGTAAGAATTATTTCTGTTTCTTCTGTCTTAAGCACACTGAATACTGGAAAGCTCATTCACCAGACAGGATTCACATTTTTGGAGTGTTCCATGGTTATACTATAAGGATTATGAGTAGACAACACATCTTTTTTTATCATTACACACTTTGAAAATATTTATCTTAAGAATGCTTTCATTGGCACTATCCCTAAAACTGAGGTATACAAATGAAAAGATAACAACACAACATTGATTGCAAAATGTTAACATCAACCAAGATAATTCATAAAGTATAAATAACGAAGTTCCACATCAAGTGATCTACTGTGCATGGAAACCATATGCCATGTCTGAAAAAGTGGTCTCCAAAGCGAATAGCGAATATTAGACCAGCTAACATGAAAAGAGAAGCAGTTGTCACCACAACGAGGAAGAAGGAACACAGAATGCTGATAGAAAAGTCTAGAAAAAGTCATCCTTAAGCAAAACCATCATTCATTCCATAAATACTCTAATAATGACAAAAATAATCTACTTGTAGTGATTACAATATTACCCCCTCTGATACTTTCTACTTAAAAGAGCTTTCCAACTTGCATTACACTCCAGACAAAAAGAACCTGAAATAGCAAGAGGTTCATCAAGCTAAGATTCTTTGCGTGTTTTCACATGAACAACTCCTCTAGGCTACCACAATGTTCAGATGACAATTATTGAGTTATAAGGCGATAGCATAGACAGGCATATGGTTGTAGAATTTGCTGACACTATCCGCATGCTGCTGATACATAACACCAAACTACCATTGTGTCATATTATAGACCAGATTTAATTTCTGTCTGTGAAAGAATTGCTCAACAGTGGGTAAATGGCACTAACACCTGTACACCCAACACACAACACAGACCCATTATATGCCAATTAATTGCAGCAAAATGCTCTATGCTTGTATCTTTCTGCCAACAACTTAATTTCTTTTGCAGCAGACTGTTACCCGTTGTGGAGGCAAGACATCAGTGTTACAGTCTATCACACCATCTTTCTCGTCCACTCTCTCTCCCCATCCATCACATCCACTGTGGATGTCTCATAAGCTTAATGCAATGAACACAGATGAACTTATGCCATGATCCCACAATAACGGTGTAAATTTTCAACAATGATGGTGGAAAGTAATTGTATGAATTTGAAGTAAGGGAAATTGGTCCGCAAACAACTGAGTAAAAAGTGAAAATCTTTCTGTTACCTCCGAGAGTTGCCCTCTTCTATTGCAAGCTTTTTGCTTTCCATATTTTGAGAGGTGGTAATCTGGACAAAACCAAGACAAAAATGACCAATGTTAATGGGCTTTAAACTGCATACCTTAAAAACTGCGAGCACTTGTTCATCTTTACTACTGTGAAACACATCTCTCCCACTGAACAAATACTCATAACTCTACGGTACACATTTAGAGCCCATGTTTACTACACAATTTGTTATTGTTTTGGTTCATACTACTTCCTCTTAAAATATACAAAGTAAAGAGCTTGCAGCAGAAGAGGTCCAATGTCAGATGTACCAGAATGATTTTTGCTTGTAACTTTTGACTTGGTCGTTTTCGGACCATGGACCCTTACCTAAAATTGATACATTTACTCTCCTCCAGCGCCCCTGAAAGTTTGTGCCATCGTCACGTAATCACCCTGCAGTTTTGGAGACATCCAGCATGGTTGCGATGGGTGAGGCGTTAATGATGGTGTGGTAGACCGTAACACTTTTTTCTCACCTCCACAATCGGGTGACAGTCTGCTGCAAAAGAAATTAAGTCGTTGGGAAAAAGATACAAGAATAGAGCATTGTGCTGTGATTAATTGGCATATAAAGGGTCTGTGTTGTATTTGCAGCACAGGGGTGTTGATGCCATTCACCCATTGTTGAGCAATTCTTTCACAGGTAGAAATTAAGTCTGGTCTATAATCCTACTCAGTGGTAATTTGGCATTACGTATCAGCAGCGTAGGGATAGTCTTGCCAAATTCTACAATCGTCTATGCTATCTTCTTACAACTTGATAATTCTCTTCTGAATATTGTGGTAGCCTAGAGACATCATTCATATGAAAACATCAGGGACTAAATAACGCTCTGCGCAGGTGCACTGTAGAATCTCAGCACCACACACAGCTTGGTGAACCTGAGTAGTGGGTTAAAGACAGTTCTGGTGCAATTTTGATATCAAATTGAAATCAAATTAATTATGAAAATTAATTAATTGATCAATTAACAACCCCCACCCCTGAGGACGTCATGGGTTTTCCCCAGCTGGCACCAAACCAAATTCGAAAATTGTTCTGTTTCAGTCATCATACAGATGCTGATGTCTAAGCCAAACATATTCCACAATCCCGAAACAATTGGTCAGGGATAATGCAACCCTCATTATAGCCTTCAAACAAGACAATCTGAATTTAAAACACATTTACCAAGCACATGTAGGAAGTGACATGCTGTTCAATTATTTTGTAAAGATACAGGCTGATTGCTGGAATCATTCACAATATGGGTTTCTCATTATTGATGAAACGAGAAAACTGAATGATAGTCGGAGTACATGAAACTTCCGAAAGTTTCTGTATATGTGGCCTGGTAAGAGAGGTAAATACATCAGCATATGCTGAACCATGGACAAATTCACATGCACATCTGGCTCTCAAGAGAATGGGTGTACATAGACAGAAAATTCTGTTCTTACAGCCAAGCAAATTGTCGGTGTTACATCAGCATACAGCATGGGAAGAAGCAGAAGAGGATGATTGTTCAGCCAGAAATACAAACCTCCGAAAATCTGGAAGGAGTAGGGCCGCAGACAGCAACAGAGCCAAGAAGAAGAAATCCCTTATTGGGACAGATATTGGGCCAATGGCTATCTGGTGTTGTCTGATATACCGGGGATGACGGGATTGAAACCCGTGGGGCCTGACTGAAGATTGTTATGGATGCAAAATCACACCGATGGATAATGATAACTCACTTGAGATCCAGATATTTTGTTTTGAGTGATCAGTCCAACAGTATCATTAGTTTGTTTTACCTTTGAGACAAATTTACAGTTAAAACAACCAAAAATAACAATCAGCATAGAACAATCAAATACCAAAATGGTGCTTGTAAAGGGAAATGCACATGAAAGCTCATATTCTGTCTTACACAAGACCTCAAATTTATAGGCAACACTTCCATTGAAGTTACGGTTAGCCTCATATTCGTATCTTGCTTCTTCATTTATTTCTTAGCAAGGAACGTAATGAAAGCTTTAGAAATACATTCTGAAGTAGAATGAGATTTTCACTCTGCAGCGGAGTGTGCAATGATATGAAACTTCCTGGCAGATTAAAACTGTATGCCGGACTGAGACTCGAACTCGGGACCTTTGCCTTTCGCGGGCAAGTGCTCTGCCAACTGAGCTACCCAAGCACGACTCACGCCCCATCCTCACATCTTTACTTCTACTAATATCTCATCTCCTACCTTCCAAACTTTACAGAAGCTCTCCTGCAAACCATGCAGAACTAGCACTCCTGAAAGAAAGGATATTGCGGAGACATGGCTTAGCCACAGCCTTGGGGATGTTTCCAGAATGAGATTTTCACTTGCCCGCGAAAGGCAACGGTCCCGAGTTCGAGACTCGGTCCGCCACAGAGTTTTAATCTGCCAGGAAGTTTCATATCAGCGCACACTCCGCTGCAGAATGAAAATCTCATTCTGGAAACATCCCCAAGGCTGTGGCTAATCCATGTCTCCGCAATATCCTTTCTTTCAGGAGTGCTAGTTCTGCATGGTTCACAGGAGAGCTTCTGTAAAGTCTGGAAGGTAGGAGACGAGATACTGGCAGAAGTAAAGCTGTGAGGATGGGGTGCGAGTCGTGCTTGGGTAGCTCAGTTGGCAGAGCACTTGCCCGCGAAAGGCAAATGCCCCAAGTTCGAGTCTCGGTCCGGCACACAGTTTTAATCTGCCAGGAAGTTTCATTCTGAAGTAGGTAAAAAAATTTCAAAGCCTTAGAAAAACATTCTGAAGTAGCTGAAAATTTTCAATTCATCTTCTTGTCGCTCGGTAAACACAATGCCTGGATGCAACCAGAATGTTTCTTTCAAAGCTTTCAGCCTTATGGGCACCACTACTGCAAGCATTGAGGATCCATCTTGACTACCATCTTTCTTTTTTTTTTTTTTTCAAGTCTACTTGCATGGACTCCTTGCAGCTAAGAAGCAAACCATGATTCTACAATAATTCTCACTCTACTAGAATGAACAGTGTATTTTTTTCTTTCATGTCTTGAATTTCTGTTGTCATTTACTCACTTGGTAAATTATCAGGTCAGCTTTACTTTTTTTTAAACTTTGTTAATACACTCCTGGAAACTGAAATAAGAACACCGTGAATTCATTGTCCCAGGAAGGGGAAACTTTATTGACACATTCCTGGGGTCAGATACATCACATGATCACACTGACAGAACCACAGGCACATAGACACAGGCAACAGAGCATGCACAATGTCGGCACTAGTACAGTGTATATCCACCTTTCACAGCAATGCAGGCTGCTATTCTCCCATGGAGACGATCGTAGAGATGCTGGATGTAGTCCTGTGGAACGGCTTGCCATGCCATTTCCACCTGGTGCCTCAGTTGGACCAGCGTTCGTGCTGGACGTGCAGACCGCGTGAGACGACGCTTCATCCAGTCCCAAACATGCTCAATGGGGGACAGATCCGGAGATCTTGCTGGCCAGGGTAGTTGACTTACACCTTCTAGAGCACGTTGGGTGGCACGGGATACATGCGGACGTGCATTGTCCAGTTGGAACAGCAAGTTCCCTTGCCGGTCTAGGAATGGTAGAACGATGGGTTCGATGACGGTTTGGATGTACCGTGCACTATTCAGTGTCCCCTCAACGATCGCCAGTGGTGTACGGTCAGTGTAGGAGATCGCTCCCCACACCATGATGCCGGGTGTTGGCCCTGTGTGCCTCGGTCATATGCAGTCCTGATTGTGGCGCTCACCTGCACGGCGCAAAACACGCATACGACCATCATTGGCACCAAGGCAGAAGCGACTCTCATCGCTGAAGACGACACGTCTCCATTCGTCCCTCCATTCACGCCTGTCGCGACACCACTGGAGGCGGGCTGCACGATGTTGGGGCGTGAGCGGAAGACGGCCTAACGGTGTGCGGGACCGTAGCCCAGCTTCATGGAGACGGTTGCGAATGGTCCTCGCCGATACCCCAGGAGCAACAGTGTCCCTAATTTGCTGGGAAGTGGCGGTGCGGTCCCCTACGGCACTGCGTAGGATCCTACGGTCTTGGCGTGCATCCGTGCGTCGCTGCGGTCCGGTCCCAGGTCGACAGGCACGTGCACCTTCCGCCGACCACTGGCGACAACATCGATGTACTGTGGAGACCTCACGCCCCACGTGTTGAGCAATTCGGCGGTACGTCCACCCGGCCTCCCACATGCCCACTATACGCCCTCACTCAAAGTCCGTCAACTGCACATACGGTTCACGTCCACGCTGTCGCGGAATGCTACCAGTGTTAAAGACTGCGATGGAGCTCCGTATGCCACGGCAAACTGGCTGACACTGACGGCGGCGGTGCACAAATGCTGCGCAGCTAGCGCCATTCGACGGCCAACACCGCGGTTCCTGGTGTGTCCGCTGTGCCGTGCGTGTGATCATTGCTTGTACAGCCCTCTCGCAGTGTCCGGAGCAAGTATGGTGGGTCTGACACGCCGGTGTCAATGTGTTCTTTTTTCCATTTCCAGGAGTGTAGTTACTGAATGTTTCATGGCAAGAATTGTTCGTGTAGACAAGAAAAATGACACATACAGTATACAGCTAACTCTGTCCCTGGATCTGCAAATGTCTGTCTCTGCTTTTAAAATGAAAATCTTTAATGCAATGTAAACAAAGTGAATAACTGTAAACACTATGCAAAAGAGAAACACGAGCACAGCTTCACATTGCGAATGACAATATCCTCAAGAGTAGCACGTTGTGGGCCATTACGGCCAAACGCCAAAACATATCACTTATTTACTTGGGACAGGCATGGGATACTGCTCCTCTTCCAGTGTTAAAAACAATTTTGGTATGTTAGTTACAACTGGTACACAAGAATGTACGACCTAAAATGAACCAAATGTAAAGTGGCCAGCAACTACATTTTTTCATTACAAACGTTTTCAAAAAGAGGCGTGATATTTTAATTATATTCGGAGTAACGTGAAAACTATGAGTAATTGCAAATATCAGGCTGCAATATATGACTATAAGGCATGAAATAACAATTTTTTTTTTAATCTAATACTTTCCCCATAATCAAATGAGAAAGACTGCATAGCACAGAACATCCGTGAATCCCAAAACAGCGGTTTTTTAAATTTTTATGCAAAAAGTATAAGTTTTAATGAGAAATTAACTAGTAGATAGATGTAGCTTTGCTTTGTTTACATAAAACATTTTTTTTAGACACACAACAACTGACTCTATTTTGGCCCTCCGCATTTCATTCTGCAATTAACAGCATGGCTACAGGATTCTGCATCTTGCTGCAGTATGTCTTCAGTTGCGGAGACACTACGTTCGTGTGGCCCCAGCCTTAAGTGAACAACTCTAAGCAGGTCAGGGCCACACTAGCAGAGTGTTTCCGCAATGGCCGATGGACTGCAGCAAGACGAATATTGAATCACATGCTGTGCCTCTAAAAAAAAATTGTTTTATATCAAAGAAGCAATGCTACATCCATCTACTTATTTTACGCACCTTATAAGCTAACATCGCAGCTTGATAATGAACTGGCTTTCTTTTTGTTGTTGCCCACACTTATTGTGATCCGCAGAAGGAAAGTAAAACACAGTGCTTATTTTGAGAAGTTTGCAGTAAAAAATATCATCGGTGGCCAGTTCACGTCTGGTGCAATTTAGAACATATAATGCTGCATGGAAAATGTAGCTAACATATTGAAATTGTTCCTAACATTGGAAGGTGAGCCATATCTCTTTCCAGTCCCAAATACTTGAGTGGGTTGCACTGGCGTCTGGCCGGAATGGACAACAATGTGCCACACTCGAGGCTATGGCCACTCACTGTGTGCTGTTGTGCCTTGTGTTTCTGTTTTGTATGTGGTTTATGAAGTCAATTACAGTCATACTTCAATTTAACATTGCAGTAAGCATTATTTTTATTTTAAAACTAGTAACAGACATTCATAGACACATGTTCTGGATCAAACTTACGCAAAGTGGGTGTGGGGACGTAGAACTACTGGCTCTACCCCCCCCCCCCCCCCCCCCCAATAATATCGCTGCCCTACCGCAGCGAGAACAACTTTATCTTTGCCAGATGAGTTCACTGTAGTATGCACTCTACACTACATGCATTGTGTATAGGCTGCAAGAATAAAAGTATTCATAGTAAGTGATGGGAATGTGTGCAATTATTTATTGTTGCAATTACCGTGCCTACTCTCCCGTAACTACAGTGATGACCCCGACATGGTATGGGGAGCATGGTGGCTGACTAGCTCTCACGACTCGCCACCACATCAGCACACCTTGACTTCGACCAACCAGAGGAGGCACAAACAACTAACACTGACCTTCAAAACCTGCTATCTGGACACACAACAGGCCTCCAACTCAAGCAGTGGACCATTGCAGGCACAACCAAACTTCCAGAATGAGATTTTCACTCTGCAGTGGAGTGTGCGCTGATATGAAACTTCCTGGCAGATTAAAACTCTGTGCCGGACCAAGACTTGAACTCGGGACCTTTGCCTTTCGCGGGCAAGTGTTCTACCATCTGAGCTACCTAAGCACGACTCATGTCCCGTCCTCACAGCTTTACTTCTGCCAGTACCTTGTCTCCTACCTTCCAAACTTTACAGAAGCTCTCCTGCGAACCTCTCATTCTGGAAACATCCCCGAGGCTATGGCTAAGCCATGTCTCCACAATATCCTTTCTTTCTTTCAGGAGTGCTGGTTCTGCAAGGTTCGCAGGAGAGCCTCTGGAAAGTTTGGAAGGTAGGAGACAAGGTACTGGCAGAAGTAAAGATGTGAGGACGGGGCATGAGTCGTGCTTGTGTAGCTCAGACGGTAGAGCACTTGCACGCGAAAGGCAAAGGTCCCGAGTTCGAGTCTCTGTCCGGTACACAGTTTTAATCTGTCAGGAAGTTTCACAACCAAACTTGTTTCGTGTGACATATCCCATGGTAGGCAATGACAAATCATCCCACAGAACTTCAGGAAGACAGTTTTCAACCTCCTCCACAACTTGTCTGATCTCGGAGTACATCCGACACTGAAACACATAACAGAACGTTTCATTTGAACTAACATTAAACGGGACTGCGCTGCGTGGATAAGAGCCTGCATCCTATGCCAACGGGCCAAGATAGGACGACATGCCCAACCCCCTTCGTGAAACTCCCCATCCTGAAGGGCCGTTTCCAATATGGCCACATAGACCTGATGGGCCCACTCCCAGATTCAAACAAATACAAGTACACCTTGTCAACCATACACAGGACAACTCGATGGGTGGAGACCACACCTCTGACTGATATCTCGGGCGACACTGGTGCCCAAGCTTTCATCACACTATGGATTGCATACTTCGGCTGCCAAAAAGTCACTGACAACTGACCAGAGTTGGCAGTTCTAGTCAGCCCTGTTCTCCAAGCCCTGCTGCCTCTGTGGGTGCCACCGGTTTCACACGATGGCCTACCATCCTCAATCCAAGACTTGCGGAACTGTGGCACTGCACCCTCATGACAGTGCTCGTATGCCATGACCAGGAGTAAATGGAAGCCCTCCCCTGGGTGCTGCTGGGCATACGAGCTGCTTATAAAGAAGATCTGGGCGCCTTGCTGGCAGAGGTGCTCTACAAGGAACCGATCACCCTCCCAGCAGAGTTCATATCACAAACCACCTACCCCATGGACGTCGACCTACCAGACCTAGTAAAACGTGTCAGGGACAACACCCACATCCCACCGCGTCAAACCGACCATGCATAAGGAGCTCCAATCATGTACACACGTCATACTTAGGACTGATGCCATCAAATCCGCCCTCCACCCTACGTACAGTGGCCCATACAAGGTGCTGAAAAGAAGGCCACACACTTTTGGTATCTTACAAACTGGAAAGACGACAACAGTGTCACTGAACCACCTAAAACCAGCGTGGACTTTAGCGGACACACCCAGTGTTTACCCTCCACAGCCCCCAGCTCCAGGGCCCTGAAGCCAATTTACAATCGGCCTAGACCTGCGAGACAATCTTCCAAAAGCCATTTCCGTAACACTGCAGGACTCACTACTCATCATTATGTCCAATTTCAACAATAGATAGTCAGGGTGCAGCACGGTCTTGAGGTCATTAGAGCACTGCATGCCCCTTCCACCTATGATAGACTCAGCAGGTCTGAAATCCTTTCCTTCTTCAGACGGCCACCTGCTTGTGTCGTCTCCAGGGCACTTCATAATGATGATTGGCACCCTAGACACCGCCGCTGGCAAACTGACAGCCTCACAAACACCGGATGACACACCACCAGTCACTGCCCCATCGGCACCACCGCTGAAGTCACTGGAGGACTACGATATGTCAGCCCTTGCCACTGCCAGCGGGACAACGCATCACAACATACACCAGTCACTGTGCTCCACACTTGTGGGAGAGGGGCGGCAGCTTTGTGGGGACGTAGAGCCACTGGCTCTACCCCCCAATAACATCGCTGCCATACCGCAGGAAGAACAACTGTATCTTTGTCAAATGAATTCTCCTTAGTACGTGCTCCATGTTACATGCCTTGTGTATACGCTGCAAGAATAAAAGTATTCCTAGTGACAGAAGTGTGAGTGATTATTTATCATCGTAATTACCACGCTCACTCTCCATTACCTAAATGGGCCACATGGAATCAAAAAACGATTTACCTTCACCCTCAGGCGAAGGAGATAAAATTTAAGACCTATCCAGGAATTTGCATCATTTAGCTTCAAGGTTAGGTTTTACACTTCTGACTGTTATTTACTTTTGTAGAACTGATGAGCCTACCGAAGTCTGCTCAGGTGTTAAAGTGTCAACTGATGTTACTTGAGTGCCGGTGTTGGCTTCTGTTGAGAGAATTCCATAAGCCGTAAATGCCATTCTTCTGTCTTCCTGTGGACTTAAAACTGAATTCTTGATTCTAAAACAAGTGCCAAAAACCACAGTTAGTCAGCAGACATGTACTTCAATCTTTTCACTTCTTCAGAACCAGGTATTTTCACTTTGATTTGATTTGACTTGATTACTGTGTACATACAAACAACAGACTCTAATGTTTCTCAACTTTTGTTGAGCCTTTCGGCCTAAAAGATGGGGGGGGGGGATAAATAAATAAATAAAATTTGACAGCAACTTCGAAATCTGTAAAATAATGACTAAATATTAACTATAAGTTTTATATATTTCTCTCGCTGGTTTTAGGTATTTGGTTACCTGTTGTTACTTAGTTGGGCTGCACTGTAAGTAGAAAATTAGCAAATCGACAGCGACATATTGAGAACAGTGTGCTGTGCGATTTTGGGCTGTCTCAGCTGACTGAGAGGGGTGGAAAAACATTGCAACCGGATTACAAACCTATGCAAATGTCCTGAACTGTGTACCTAGGGGCAATCAATGGTAAACACACAAGGCTGGTGAAACCAAAGGCAAGTGGGTCACTATTTTACAATTATAATGACTTCTTTTCCATTTTTCTTCCGACAGTGGCGAGTCAGATTAAAGATTCTTTTTTGTCATTAATAGCTCGCTTGGAAAACAGCGTTTAAAAATAACTGTTGTGGAACCATCTGAACGAAAATACGTTTTCTATACCAGGACTCTCTGGCTTACCCAATGCCAGTGGCATAGTTATGGCATATGTGTTTTTTGGTGAGGAAGCATTTGGGGTCTCATAACATGTACTAAGATCACATGGCGGTAGAATGTTGTATGAGAAAATAATTTTCAGTTACCATTTGTCAGTGGCTCATAGGTATGTTGAATGTTAATTCGGCATATTGCCAAACAAATTGCACTTGTTCCAGCACTCAATGAAAGTGAAATTCAATTTTGCTGTTTGCATAAAAAAACAATGTTGTGTTCTGCATACTTTCATATGTGAGAGAAATGGACACCAAACTGAGGTCACATATGCTGTGAAAGGACTTCAGCCTGCCACAGACTTGGATGAAAGAAGAAAAAATGTGTCAACAATAATAAATAGAGATGTAATTGTAAATTTTTTTGTAAGTGAGGTTGGTAAAGTACTTTGGCAAGACAGTAAAATTTGACGTGTTACGTAAGACAGAATAAAGGCAGTCATATACATTTCCATTTGTATGTACAATTTTAATAAAAAGAATAATAATCTGCTACAGTTGACACTTTCTCACATTATCCACGAATCCATTTGAGACCGGTGGTTACTGAAGGTGGAATGTCTCATGTTTTATTTTTAATAATATATCACTTTCCACAACAACATAAGTGTCCAAGGCAATCATGTAGCTTAATCCATCAGACGTGAAGGACTCGATACCATTATTGTGGATTTTTCATGAACCAAGAGTGGGAACAGTACCCTTTGCTACACCTTGTAAGAAATTGTAATGCATACTGCCATCCATGTTTCATTCTTATTGATCATGTTTACAATAAAATAATTAAATTCTACGTTTATCTTCATACTATCAATAAGTATACTAGTCATGTTTCCTACTGCTAAACTGTCGATCAATACCTCTGGAATCACATTATTGTGAATTTTCGTAAATATTTTATCTGCCTTGTCCTTAGTTACATTCATCTTTTTCAACCTTGGTACTGGATTCCATCATAATTATAACTTAATTAGTATTTTTGACAGATTGTGTGAGGGGAAGCAAGATGCAACATGCTAACAATAAGAGAAATGTAGTTTCTTAAAACTTGTCACGTTGACGAATTCCTAAATAAAAAAAAGTAACCTATTTAGAGAAACTATATAGCTAATTCTATTGTAATTCCTATTGATATTGTAACCCAGAGTATTACTATAATAAGGAGGAGATGAGAAGAAATACCAACAGATCCTCTCTGTCAACTTGGCTCTGCAAAACCCAGAAATAACTGACAGCAAGTTTCATGCCCTTGCCATGCCATGCCATACCTTTTTTGGTTCTGTCTTCATATTCATCAGTTCATATGCCTTTTCTAGTCCTTTATCAAAATCTCTGTGTTGAATTTCTCAGTATCCACAGGACACATTGTGAGAAACACCTGCTGTCAGCACTGTTCATGACGGCGACCAGAGTGGTTGAGACAGTCCGCAGTATTCGGGCAATGATGGCAACATTGGGCTGTTGCTGCGGAAAGCAGAGTCACTCTTTTAAGATGACACTTATCTTTCTTTTGCTGTACTGCTGAGAAAATGGCACCAGTAGAAGCCTTGATACCAATTCTTTTTACTCGGCATGCTATTTGGAACCAAGAAAACAAATTGCCATTCTCAGCAACAAACGTGCTTGATTCACTCTGCGCCGTACTGTGTGAAGCGCCACACATTGAACAGCACTGGTTTGTGTAGACAAGAAAAATGACACATACAATGCACTGCTGACGTGTCCCTGGATCTGTAAATGCCTATATCTGCCTTTAAAATGAAAAACTTCTTAATGCAATGTTAGAATAAAGTGACTATCTGTATACACCATGCATAAGAGAAATACGAGGCACAACTCAGCAAGCTTGTTTCACCAGAGCTACTCTGGTCATGCCGCGCCACTCCACTGTAATGGCCGCCCTTGGTTGGAGTCTCAAGAGCGGAATATTTGCGGAACAACAGTTGTGTGGTAAATGTACATGCTGCTATAGAGCACGGGGTGGATGCGGCAGTATACATGTGACAGAATGTCTGTGGCTGCGGAATTTCACCACTTGTTAGCTGCATTGCCCGTAGCAAAGCGGTAATCGCATGGTGGCGGCTGTAGTGCTACGGGCCACGAGAATCAGTTGGGCAGTTCACACGGGTGTTGCAGCTGGTGTGCGAATAGGACCCAAACTACAGCAGTTACTCAGTGCTGGGAGCAGAGCAGAGTGGCCTGCTGAGTCAAAACAGGTCATCTGATACTGAGAATCTCATTTGCTACTGTATATTGACACCCGATTAGCTATGACCAATGGAAACAAACTGCCAACAACAGTATGCAGTGGTAGAGCCGCCGACACCGTAAGTGCACTTTAACCTGTCTGGTGAAATGATGCATTCTCCACGGTAAAGTGAAATATTAGATGATTCCACTGACCAAATTCATAATAGTAATTTGTGGAGTCTTACCAACATGCAAAATGCTCCCAGACCAAGTCCCACCGATCACCTGAATAGGCTATCCACAGAAAATCATTTCGCAGGAAAGAGAGAGAGAGAGAGAGAGAGAGAGAGAGAGAGAGAGAGAGAGAGAGAGAGAGATCCGTACTCATCATTTCCATAGTTCTTCATCAACTCCCTTCATGCTCAACCCAAGGTCTGATACAATCCATGTTGAGGGACGTGCGACACATGGGAAGATGTGTTGCGAACAGAGCCTCAGGGATACAAGGCGACCTGCCTGAATAATGACCTTTACACCAGCTTGGGGCGCAGCTGATGTTGACCCGATATACCCTCAATTCTAGTGGGAACAAAATGGAGAACACTGAAAACAATTCAGACACTGAGAGGCTTGGTGGCACTTCAAACACCCACACATAGAGTATGGAACTGATGGGTACCATTTCTGCTGCTGGATCACGTGACAGACCAGTCCAAGAAGGGAAAAACATCTTTGTGATGTTGGAGTAGATTGAGATCAAATCCTTGTGTACAGGAAGAAACTTCTCAGAGAATAAAATGAAAAGCAAGACACAGAATGGCTTCCTAAACATAAATACAAGGAATTAAATGGTCTTGAAGCTAAGATCTCACAACAAAAATGGCCTCGGAGCAAAGAGGGTAAACAGACCCCTTCTACCTCCAAGACTGGGAATAAAACAAAGAGTAGCCTGTTACCCCCACTCAGCAGGATAACCAGATCCAGAAAAAACCAGCGAGGAAATAGAGAAACAGACCTACAGTACTGCAATCTCAGTTTTTAGGATGGTGGTTATCCGACAAGAATATCCACTGGTCAACATCACCTCACAACAGCAGGTGCAATGAACCGGAAGGTTGTACCTGGTGGCCAAACCCTTGTGGTTTAAGTTAGTGGGGAATCCCTTAAGACAATGTGATAGCAGGACCTGAAACTGTATTTAGGGTTCTTGCAGGTTACTGTCCGGGTAATTGAGGACATCAGAAGTGATCATGGAACATAGCAGTAGGTCATCAGCTGGAATTGTTGTACACGAATTTGTATCACAGTAAGGGGGCACCTTCCACTCTTCAGTCACTTTTTGGGAAGGCAGGAGGTTGAGGTGGTCCCAATTCAGAAAACCAGAGACGAGTACCTACTGGAAAGCAATTTTGAGATCTGAAGGAAATGGCTGATTAAAAAAACAACCAGAACGTGTGTTTATGTCAAGAATGGAATTTCATTCGCACTAATGGCAAACTTCTGTTCTAGAGGTGTAATGACCAATCAAGACAGAATAATGAGAGGAAGGAAGCACAAAGGAATTTGTATTGGCCTCAGATTCCCTTTCTTATGACAACGGTGCTCCTCCTTCCCAGGAACTGATGAGTCAGAGAGTCCCTTTAGTCAGCCATAGTCAGTGTCAGTGTCGTCGTAACTGCCGTCTGCATCACGTCTGCTGTGCAGCGAGCTACCTTAATTTAAGTATTAACTGTATTTTTCTTACTTGTCACTTCTTATTCCGTGTGTATTTGCTATTAGGAAGCTTTAATTTTCGAGTGCTAGTAATAGTGTTCCATAGATTTCGTGTTTGTTTTGAATACAGTCAGAGAGAGTCCCTTTAGTCAGCCATAGTCAGTGTCAGTGTCGTCGTAACTGCCGTCTGCTTCACGTCTGCTGTGCAGCGAGCTACCTTAATTTAAGTATTAACTGTATTTTTCTTACTTGTCACTTCTTATTCCGTGTTTGTTTTGAATACAGTCAGAGAAAGTCCCTGTAGTATACCATAGTGCCTGTAGTGCTAGTGTTTGTTTTCAATACAGTTCAGAGACAGGTAGTGCTATTTTCATTGTTTTCTACAAGAAGTGGCTAGCAACCACAGTTTAATGAATAAGCAGCCGCCTTTAGTGAATTAGCAGTCTAGTTAAAGGTTGATTAACTCTCTTCAGTAAATTGTTTCCTTAGGATGGATAGGATGTGTGACTGCTGTGTACGGACGCAGGAGGAGCTGGCCACTGTTCGCGAACAGCTGAGCATGTTGATGGCCGCGGTCAGCCGTCTTCAGGCTGCTGCCTCGGAGTGTAGCGGCAGTGGGGAGTCTGGTGCGTCGCAGGGTACACCCCAGGTGTTACATGCTTCACCCACTGTCCCTGCTGTCGAGACATCTTCGCGGGTACCGGGCGCGGTTGGGCCACCCTCTCCCCAAGGGGAGTGGCGGGTTCAGCGGCGTTCGCAGCGCACGAGGCGGAAGGTCAATGTGGAGGCTGGCCGTGTGGCATCGCCCGCTCTGCCTGTGAGGGAACATGTGGCTGCTCCTTCAGCAAGGTCCGAGCAGGCACACGGGGGGAGGGGTTTATTAGTTATTGGGAGCTCCAACGTTAGGCGGGTGATGGAGCCCCTTAGGGAATTAGTGAGAAGGTCGGGGAAGAAGGCCAGTGTTCACTCTGTCTGCTTGCCGGGGGGTCTCATCCGAGATGTGGAGGAGGCCCTACCGGCGGCGATAGAGAGCACTGGGTGCACCCGACTGCAAATTGTTGCTCATGTCGGCACCAATGACTCCTGCCGTCTGGGTTCAGAGGTCATCCTCAGTTCGTACAGGCGGTTGACGGAATTGGTGAAGGCGGAAAGCCTCGCTCGCGGGGTGGAATCAGAGCTAACTATTTGTAGTATCGTTCCCAGAACCGATCGCGGTTCTCTGGTTTGGAGCCGAGTGGAAGGCTTAAACCAGAGGCTCAGACGATTCTGCGGAGATCTGGGGTGCAAATTTCTCGACCTCCGCTATCGGGTGGAGAAGTGTAGGGTCCCCCTGAATAGGTCAGGCGTGCACTACACGCCGGAAGCGGCTACAAGGGTAGCGGAGTACGTGTGGAGTGCACATGGGGGTTTTTTAGGTTAGAGAATCCCCTCCCTAGGCCCGACAAGACGCCTCCTGAGACGCGGCAAGATAGGAGTAGGCAAAATGCAACAGGGAATAACAATATTAATGTGCTAATAGTAAACTGCAGGAGCGTCTATAGAAAGGTCCCAGAACTGCTCTCATTAATAAACGATCACAACGCCCATATAGTACTAGGGACAGAAAGTTGGCTGAAACCAGACGTAAACAGTAACGAAATCCTAAACTCAGATTGGAATGTATACCGCAGAGACAGGCTGAACAGTGAAGGGGGAGGCGTGTTTATAGCGATAAGAAGTGCAATAGTATCGAAGGAAATTGACGGAGATCCGAAATGTGAAATGATTTGGGTGACAGACATGGTAATTGGATGTCTCTATAGGCCCCCTGGCTCAGCAGCTGTTGTGGCTGAGCACCTGAAGGATAATTTGGAAAATATTTCGAGTAGATTTCCCCACCATGTTATAGTTCTGGGTGGAGATTTTAATTTGCCGGATATAGACTGGGAGACTCAGACGTTCATAACGGGTGGCAGGGACAAAGAATCCAGTGAAATTTTTTTAAGTGCTTTATCTGAAAACTACCTTGAGCAGTTAAACAGAGAACCAACTCGTGGCGATAACATATTAGACCTTCTGGTGACAAACAGACCCGAACTATTTGAAAAAGTTAACGCAGAACAGGGAATCAGCGATCATAAAGCGGTTACGGCATCGATGATTTCAGCCGTAAATAGGAATATTAAAAAGGGTAGGAAGATTTTTCTGTTTAGAAAAAGTGACAAGATTTCAGAGTACCTGTTGGCTCAACACAAAAGTTTTGTCTCAAGTACAGATAGTGTTGAGGATCAGTGGACAAAGTTCAAAACCATCGTACAATATGCGTTAGATGAGTATGTGCCAAGCAAGATCGTAAGAGATGGAAAAGAGCCACCGTGGTACAACAACCGAGTTAGAAAACTGCTGCGGAAGCAAAGGGAACTTCACAGCAAACATAAACATAGCCAAAGCCTTGCAGACAAACAAAAATTACGCAAAGCGAAATGTAGTGTGAAGAGAGCTATGTGAGAGGCGTTCAATGAATTCGAAAGTAAAGTTCTATGTACTGACTTGGCAGAAAATCCTAAGAAATTTTGGTCTTATGTCAAAGCAGTAGGTGGATCAAAACAAAATGTCCAGACACTCTGTGACCAAAATGGTACTGAAACAGAGGATGACAGACTAAAGGCCGAAATACTAAATGTCTTTTTCCAAAGTTGTTTCACAGAGGAAGATTGCACTGTAGTTCCTTCTCTAGATTGTCGCACAGATGACAAAATGGTAGATGTCGAAATAGACGACAGAGGGATAGAGAAACAATTAAAATTGCTCAAAAGAGGAAAGGCCTCTGGACCTGATGGGATACCAGTTCAATTTTACACAGAGTACGCGAAGGAACTTGCCCCCCTTCTTGCAGCGGTGTACCGTAGGTCTCTAGAAGAGCGTAGCGTTCCAAAGGATTGGAAAAGGGCACAGGTCATCCCCGTTTTCAAGAAGGGACGTCGTACAGATGTGCAGAACTATAGACCTATATCTCTAACGTCGATCAGTTGTAGAATTTTGGAACACGTATTGTGTTCGAGTATAATGACTTTTCTGGAGACTAGAAATCTACTCTGTAGGAATCAGCATGGGTTTAGAAAAAGACGGTCATGTGAAACCCAGCTCGCGCTATTCGTCCACGAGACTCAGAGGGCCATAGACACGGGTTCACAGGTAGATGCCGTGTTTCTTGACTTCCGCAAGGCGTTCGATACAGTTCCCCACAGTCATTTAATGAACAAAGTAAGAGCATATGGACTATCAGATCAATTGTGTGATTGGATTGAGGAGTTCCTAGATAACAGGACGCAGCATATTATTCTCAATGGAGAGAAGTCTTCCGAAGTAAGAGTAATTTCAGGTGTGCAACAGGGGAGTGCCATAGGACCGTTGCTATTCACAATATACATAAATGACCTGGTGGCTGACATCGGAAGTTCACTGAGGCTTTTTGCAGATGATGCTGTGGTGTATCGAGAGGTTGTAACAATGGAAAATTGTACTGGAATGCAGGAGGATCTGCAGCGAATTGACGCATGGTGCAGGGAATGGCAATTGAATCTCAATCTAGACAAGTGTAATGTGCTGCGAATACATAGAAAGGAAGATCCTTTATCATTTAGCTACAAAATAGCAGGTCAGCAACTGGAAGCAGTTAATACCATAAATTATCTGGGAGTACGCATTAGGAGTGATTTAAAATGGAATGATCATATAATGTTGATTGTCGGTAAAGCAGATGCCAGACTGAGATTCATTGGAAGAATCCTAAGGAAATGCAATCCGAAAACAAAGGAAGTAGGTTACAGTACGCTTGTTCGCCCACTACTTGAATACTGCTCAGCAGTGTGGGATCCGTACCAGATAGGGTTGATACAAGACATAGAGAAGATCCAACGGAGAGCAGCGTGCTACGTTACAGGATCATTTAGTAATCGCGAAAGCGTTACGGAGATGATAGATAAACTCCAGTGGAAGACTCTGCAGGAGAGACGCTCAGTAGCTCAGTACGGGCTTTTGTCAAAGTTTCGAGAACATACCTTCACCGAAGAGTCAAGCAGTATATTGCTCCCTCCTACGTATATCTCGCGAAGAGACCATGAGGATAAAATCAGAGAGATTAGAGCCCACACAGAGGCATACCGACAATCCTTCTTTCCACGAACAATACGAGACTGGAATAGAAGGGAGAACCGATAGAGGTACTGAAGGTACCCTCCACCACACACTGTCAGGTGGCTTGCGGAGTATGGATGTAGATGTAGATGTAGACTAGTACACAGCTGCTTGCAACTGAGTTAACAACTGCTGGTAGGTTGTGATTGCAATACCCACAACCTACTGTGAGGGAGCAGTGACACAAACAGCAAAGACGAGTACCTATTGGAATACATACTGGACAGCAATTCAGAGATCTTGAAAAGGAGTAGAGAACCTACCTTAGGAAGAAAATTTGGCTTGTACGAGTAACCCCCCTCCCCCCCCCCCCCCTCTCTCTCTCTCTCTCTCTCTTTTTCTGAAGTTCCACACTGGTGTGTAAAACCTTTACCATTCAAAGGATTGATATTTTTACAGCTCTAATGGAAAGTATACTGTCACGTATCACTGAAAAAGTGTATTTTTCACCTTGCAAGAAGTGTATTTTCAAGTGGGAAAAAGTGCATTTTTAACTAGGAAATTCGGGAATTTTTTTTTTTTTCTTTTCTTTCTTGTCCGTGTACAATTGAAGTGTTAATTTTTAAAACAGAATGAAGTGTTGACTTTGCCCAGAAGATGCAGCCTCAACCTCAAAGACTTCTGATCAAAACAATGAGATTCAAGAAGGTAATGTAACAACTTCAGGTGTCATGGTTTCAAGTAGTAAGACAGCTAATGACTCACTAAAGGCAAAAACTGAATGTATGACAAATCTTACATAAACCTTGAATTTGTTGATTCTAAAGGATCACCCCTCTGCATGTTATGTAGCTTAGCTACTTTCAAATAATTCCATAGTATCTCCTAAGATGCACCAACATTTAGAAATTATACACCTCAAGTGAAAAGACAAGAGTGAAGAATTTCTCATATGTAAGAAAGAACTACTACAATAAGTGAAAAATTACAAAGAATGCGATCCAAACTGTGAATGAAAAAGCCATGGACATTGTATTTGGTCGCACTGCACAAGTGGGCGAAACACACACTACCGATGAGAATTTAATAAAACCATTTGTGGTAAACAAAACACAATGTATGCTCAATGAAAAATCTGCAAAGCACCTTTCAATATTACCGCTTTCAAATGACAACCTTTCACATAGAATTAATGATCTCACAGGCTACATCAAACAAGAGTTAGTGAGTCGCCTTCAACACAACAAATTCGCCCTGCACATGGACGAGTTGACATATGTTGCTTGAGTGGCTACCTTGCTGATAATTGTATGATACCCATATAAACATTCACTAAAAGAAGACTTGCTTACATGCACATCACTGAAAACTAACAGTACCAAAGAAACCTGTTTTTTCTGCTGTCAAGAGGTGGCAAACACAAAAGGATGCCTGTCATTTGGGATCGGAGGTCATACTTGGGTCATTTCAGTGACTAGCAGAGAAGGATGAGAAGAGCAACTTTGGACATGAGGTTTCAATGAAGCACACAATTTGCAGCATTGTCCCCAGAACTGAACATGGCCCTGTGGTTCTGAGTTGAGTGGAAGGACTGAACCAGAGACTACAAAGGTTCTGCAACAAGCTAGGCTGCAACTTCCTGGACTTGTGCCATAGAGTTGAGAACTGTAGCCCCTCCCCTCCCCTCCCCTCCTCCCCCCCCCCCCCCCCCCGACAAAATGGGTCAGGTTGCACTACACATCATAGGCTGCTGCTCAAGTATCTGACTTTGTGTGGGGCGGACACAAGGGTGACCCTCCATCCAATCCACAGATAAAGGTAGCTGTAAGAAACCCAGAAGTAACAGTATAAGATTGAAAGAAATGCCTCCCACTGGTGAGACAGGCATCCTTTTGCATTTGCCACCTCTTGACAGCAGGCAAAACAGGTTTCTTTGGTACTGTTAGTTTTCAGTGATGTGCATGTAAGCAAGATGTAGATGTAGAGCATTAAAATCCTGATGGTTAACTGCTGAAGCATTCACAACAAAGTGCAAGTTTGAAGTGCTCATAAAAAGCAGAGCAGCTCTCATAATATTAGGTACTGGTTGAGACCTGGAATTTATAGCAGTGACATTTTTGGGGAAAATCTAAGTGTATATCAAAAGGGTAGGCAAATAGGAAATGAAGGTGGCATATTTGTCACAGAAGACAAGAAACTGAAATTCACCAAGATAGAAATTGAAGCTGGATGTGAGACTGTTTGGGCAAGACTCAATATGAAGCGTTGTCATAAAATGATAATTGGTTCCTTCTGTTACCCAGAAGATTCATCCACTGATGTAAACAAAAACTTCAGAGAAAATCTCAGTTCACTTATACATAAGTTCACCAATCATGCTATAATCATTGGTGGAGATTTTAACCATCCAACAATCAATTGGGAAAATTACTGATTTGTTAGTGGTGGGTATGATGAAACATCCTGTCAAACATCACTAAATGCAGAATGAGATTTTCACTCTGCAGTGGAGTGTGTGCTGATATGAAACTATCCTGGCGGATTAAAACTGTGTGCCGGGCCGAGACTCGAAGGTAGGAGACGAGGTACTGGCGGAATTAAAGCTGTGAGGACGAGGCGTGAGTCGTGCTTGGGTAGCTCAGTCGGTAGAGCACTTGCCCGCGAAAGGCAAAGGTCCCGAGTTCGAGTCTCGGTCCAGCACACAGTTTTAATCTGCCAGGATAATTTCATCACTAAATGCATCTCTGAAAACTACCTAGAACAGATGGTTTGGAACTCCACTCATGGTGGAAATATATTGGATCTAGTAGTAATAAATAGACTTTTCCTCTTTGAGAATGTCCACATCAAGACTGGTATCACTGACGAAGATGCAGTTGTGGCAACAATGATTACTGAAGTAAAAAGGAAATCTAAAACATGCATAAAGATATATCCGCTCAGTAAACTAGTGTCCTATCTCAATTTGGAACTTGAACCTCTCACCACAAGGCAGGAGCATGTAGGGGAATTATGGCTCAAGTTTAAAAGAATAATTAACCATTCACTGGATGGATATGTACCAACTAGAACAGTTCATAATGGGAGAGCCCCTCCATGGCATACAGTCACTGTAAAGAAACTTCTAAGGAGACAGATCACTAAATAATGGGTGTAGAACAAAGCATAGGGCTATAGATAAAGAGATGCTGAATGGAACACATTTGGCCGTCGAGAGAGCACTGCATGAAGCCTTCAATGACTACCGTAACAGAATACTCTATAATGATCTTTCACAAAGCTCAAAAAAATTCTTGTTTTATGTAAAGGGTGTTAGCAGCACCAAAGTTAGTGCCAGGCCCCTAGCAAACAAGTTAGAAACTAAAATTGGGGGTAGCAAGCAAAAGCTGAAATGCTTAACTTTGTTTTCTAATGTTCCTATACAAAGGAAAACTCAGAATTGTCCCAATTTAATCCTCGTACCACTGAAAAGATGAGAGAAATAAGTATTAGTGTCAGTGTTGTTGAGTAACAGCAGAAATCATTAAAACTGAACAAAGCTACAGGGCCCGATGGAATCGCTATCAGATTCCCTACTGAATTTGTGGTGATCAGTTGGTTAGTTTAAAAGAGGGGGGGAGGGACCAAACTGCTAGGTCATCGATCCCTTGTTCCGATTAAAATAATTCCACAAGGGTGGGAATAAAATAATCGATACATACAAAAGAGAGCTGGAAGAAAGGAGAAACCCCACAAGAATGACAGAAGGGCAACAAACACTAAAATGGACAAAATCGGACAGAAACCCACAGAGAGACACAAGAAACAGGTAGAAGAGATCAAAACAAGAGAGCAGATTACCATGGCTGGCTGATCATGAGAATAAAAAGGAGAACACAGCCACTATGCAACACATTAAAACCTCCACCTCAAAAGCACTAGGGTGGAGGACACAGAGGAACAAAGGACATGTGCTAAAACTCAGATCGAATGATAAAACACACACACATGAATAAAATGTAAAACTAAAGCTGCTGTTGAGGCATTGTCACCCAACACTGAAGGTAGGGTGCTGGGAAAGTTAAAAGTGGGCAGTCCAGCAAGAGGTGGACGACCGTCATTTGTGAGCCACAGTGACACCGAAATGAGTCCTCGCGACAGAGGAGGTAACCATGCGTTAGGCACATATGGCCAATGCGGAGCCAGCAAAGGACAACTGATTCCCTGTGAGAGGACCAAATGGAAGACTTCCACACATTCGTAGTCTCCTTAATGACACACAGTTCATTGCGCGCACTGTTATGCCACTGCATCTCCCAAAGCCAAAAAAAAAATTCTGCGGCGTAAGACAGAACATAGGTCAGTTTTGGAGATGCCCATCTCAAGAAGCAGTTTCCATGTAGCCTGTTCGGCCAGCCTATCTGTAAGTTTGTTGCCTGGGATTCCGACGTGTCCTGGGGTCCACACAAACACCACTGAACGATGGGACCGTTCTAGGGCATAGATGGACTCTTGAATGGACACTACCAAAGGATGGCTAGGGTAGCACTGGTTGATAGCTTGTAGGCTGCTCAAGGAGTCAGTACACAGGAGAAATGACTTGCCAGAGCATGAATGGATGTGCTCAAGAGCATGAGATATGGCTGCCAGCTCTGCAGTGAAAGCACTGCAGCCATCTGCCAAGAAGTGCTGTTCAACATGTCCTCCATGAACATATGCAAAGCCTACATGACCATCAGCCATTGAACCATCGGAGTAAACCATTTCATGGGCCTGGTACATGCCAAGAATCGAGAGCAAGTGATACCGAAGAGCCGCAGGGTTAACGGAGTCCTTAGGGCCAAGCAAAAGGTAGAGAAGAATCTGCGGCCTAGATGTACACCATGGAGGTGTACATGAATGGACCTCGAGGAGAGGTGGTAACAGGAAGGACTCCAGTTGAGACAGAACGGACCGGACACGAACCGCAAGTATAAGCCCTGACTTGGGCCACCAATGAAGGAGATTAACCGCTGTGGTTGGTAAAAAGAGACAGTAATTCGGATGCACAGGAGAACTACGGACATGTGCAAAGTAACTGGCGAGCAGTTGTGCACGCCTAACATTCAATGGAGGGACTCCGGCCTCCACCAGGACACTGGTCACCGGACTCGTTCCAAAAGCTCCCATCGCTAGTCGAATGCCACAATGGTGCACTGGGCCGAGTAAACGCAACGCTGAGGGGGGCCACTAAACCATAAACCAGACCCACATAGCCAAGACAGGATTAAACAAGGGCTCTGTAGAGCTGCAGCAGCATAGAGATTTTTTTTTTTTTTTTTTTTTTTGGCACATTTCATTCCCTCCCTTATAGGGAGGGCGGGCCTTTTTAGAGCTTGCTATTTGCTCTTTTTCGGCCGATGGTGTTTAATGCAATTTTTGCTTTTTGTAGTTACATTTGCTTGCAATTGTGCCAAGCATTATTATTTTGGTATAATATGGATTTTACATTATTATTTATGAACAATACATGGTTTGTACTATTTGGATTTCAGGAGATATTTATAAGGTTCTTTTAGGAGACATATAGTTAAGTGTTTAAAAAGAGATAAATGAATAAATTAGGGTATAAGAAAAAATTATAAGTTTAACAAAAACATAATGATAAGGAAAAAAAATGTAAGTTAAACAAAAACATGATAAGTTTAGCAAAGACATATAAGTTGTAGGAAAACATATAGATTAGAAAGAAACATATAACAAAAACATAATGATAGAGAAAATATAAGTTAAACAAAAACATAGTAAGTTTAGCAAAAGCATATTAGTTGAATAAATACATATGGTTAGAAAGAAACATATAAATTTAAGAGGGTCATAACATAGAGCTATGTGCACCCCAGTTGGTGTTGCTCAGGTAGCAGAAGACATTGAGGTGCTGCCAGCATTTCCACTTAAGCTGACAAAGGCGAGGTAGCCAAGACAATCGGGCATTAAAAACCAGTCCTACAAATCGATATGTCTGCACTACAGTGAGTGGATCATCATTAAGGTAAAGTTCTGGTTCTGGATCATCAGTGCGATGCCGATAGAAATGCATGACATGCAACTTCACTGCTGAAAACTGGAAATGCAGAAGTCATCCGCATACAGAGAAGGTGAGACCAAGAGCCCTACAGCTGCTGCTATACCGTTAATAGCCACTAAAAATAGGGAGACACACAATATGGAGCCCTGCGGAACACCATCTCCTGAATACGGGGGCAACCATGGGAGGCACCAACTTGGGACAAGGAAAGTACAGAGCGACAGGAAGTTTTGGATAAAAATCAGGAGTGGGCCACGGTGACCCCACTCATACAATGTGGCAGGGATACAATGTCACCAGGTCATGTCATATACTTTACATGTCCATGCTAATAGCTGAGTGATCAGCGTGACAGATTGACGTCCTACAGGCCCAGGTTCGATTCCTGGATGGTTCGGAGCTTTTCTCCACTCAGGGATTGGTGTTGTGTTGTCTTCATCATCATTTCATCCCCATCCAGTGCACAGGTCACCCAATGTGGTGTCGAATGTAATAAGACTTGCACCAACGTGGCCGGACCTGCCCCGCAAGGGGCATCCCGGCCAATGACGCCAAATGCTCATTTCCATTTCCATATACTTTACGTCAGTCAAAAAGGGCTGTTCAGATGGCAGACTCAAGGGACACAAGATTATCAGTGGTAGAGCAACCCTGGTGGAAGCTGCCCTGACATGGCGCCAGTAGGCCATGTGACTCCAGGACCCAACCCAGCCGCTGACACGCAATATGTTCCAGCAACTTACAAAGAAAGTTGCTGAGGCTGATAGGCCGGTGGCTATCCACATCAACCGGGTTTTGACCAGGTTTGAGCACCGGAATGTTGGTGCTCTCCTGCCATTGCAATGGGAAGACGCCATCGCACCACATCTGGTTGAAGATGTCAAGGAGATGTCACTTGTAGTCCGACGAGAGATGTTTAATCATCTGACTGTGGATCCGATCCAGCCTAGGAGCTGTGTTGTGCAATGTGCAAGGGTGCAGAGGAACTTCCACTCTGTAAATGGGCTGTTACAGCATTCAATGTGGCATGTAGTGAATGAGAGGACTTTCCTTTCCATCTTCCGTTTGAGGGTGTGAATGGCTGGGGGAACAAGCCATTGATGTTAATGCCAGGGACACCTGTTAGGGTCTGGTACCCAAAATTCGTCTGATCTTCGTCCAGACTTGGGAAGGTGACATATGGCACCCAATTGTCAACACGTATCTCTCCCAACACCACTGTTTCCGTCATTTCACAAGCTGGCAAACACGGGCATGTAGCTGCTTAAAGGCTATTAGGTGCTCTACGGAAGGGTGCCACTTATGCCGCTGTAGATCTCGCCAACGCTCTTTATTGCCTCAGCGACTTCGGCGACCACCAAGGGACTGTCTTTCGCCGGGGGCACCATAAAGAACAAGGGATCGCGTTTTCTGCCATAGAAATGATTGTTGTAGAGACTTGCTCAACAACATCATCATCTATGGCACCATGTGGTAGAGATTCAGTAGTGACAGCAGAGGTGAAGGCTTCCCACTCTGCCTCACAGGTCGTGGTGTGCTCTCCAGTGGATAGATGGGAGAAGGACACGACTGCAAACCAAGATATCAATGGCTAAATATGTGGCATGTGTCACACTGAAATGTTTGGGTGCACCCATATTTAAGAGACAGATGTAGAGTTGGAACAGTAAATTTTCGACCTCCTACCTCGGCCAGTAAGTATGGCGCCACCCCACAAGGTTTTATGTGCATTAAAATCTCCCAGAGGTAGGAATGATTTAGCGAGTTGATTAAACAGTGCAGCCAATACGTTCAGGGGAACTGCACCACCTGGAGGAAGATATACATTGCACACAGTTATTTCCTGCGTTGTCCTTATCCTGACAGCCACAGCTTGTAAGAGGGGTCTGAAGGCGCACAGGTTCACTACATACCGAGTTCAGGACATAGGCGCAAACTCCACCTAACACTCGATTATAGTCTCTATGGTTCCTGTTATATCCCTTAGAGCCATGGAGGGCAGGGGTCTGCATTGCCGGGAACCAGGTTTCCTGGAGGGCAACGCAGAGAGCAGGTGTAAAGCCTAACAGCTGCCGTAGCTCTGCCAGGTGGTAGAAAAAACTGCCGCAATTACACTGGAGGATTATGTGATCATTAGCCTGGCAAGGTATGAAACACTCAATGAGGCAGTTTACGCCTCAGGGTCACCTGCTGCCACCGATTTATGGCCTGAGCAGTCTAGATCCATTGTGTCCGAGCGTCCAGCGGGATCTAGGTCCTCAGCGGATGACAGAATCTCCACCTCATTCTCAGACACAGAGCTTGTAGGTAGTGGTGGTGTGGGTGCCACAGCAGTGCCTTGGTTCTTGCGGGTCTTTTTCTTTTTAGGTTTCTCTCACTGCTCCTTAGGTTATTCCAGCTGGGAGGGCTTCACTGATTCAATCTCAGGGACTGAGAAGGACCGTGAAGCCCTACGATCAGCTACCTGTAGTTGCTTCAGCCACTGGTGGGTGTCAGCTTTGCCACTGGTAAGAACCTGGGAAGGGAGTGACCTAAGGGATCCCTTCCTGGCGAGAGGAGACAAAGAAGAATAACGCTTCTCCAGCTGAGAAGTGGGGACTGACATCCTGATGGTTTGGGCGGGGGGGGGGGGGGGGGGGTGTTGCTCCTGAAGTATAGGTTGTGCAGGAGCAACAGGGAGGTAAGTGCCCCCTACCATCAAGGGGGCAGGTGGAGTCTGACAGCTCTGAGAAGCAACTGAACGCGGCGGAACAGAAGATGGTACAACCATTGTCATAGCGGCAGCGTAGGTTGGCGTCGTATGCACAGGGTGTAGCCTCTCATATTTTCTCTTAGCCTCAGTGTAGGTCAGTCAGTCCAGGGTCTTGTTTTCCATTATTTTTCTTTCTTTCTGGAGAATCCTGCAGTCTGGCGAGCAAAGCGAATGGTGCTCTCCAAAGTTGACACAGAAAGGAGGCAGGGCCCAGGGAGTATTGGGATGTGAAGAACATCCACAATCCTGACAAGTGATGCTAGAAGTACAGTGGGAAGACATACAGCCAAATTTCCAGCACTTAAAGAACCGCATCCGGTGAGGGATATATGGCTTTACATCACAGCGGTAGGCCATCACCTTGACCTTCTCAGGTAATGTGTCACCGGCCAAGATGAAGGCACCGGTGGCAACTTGATTATCCCTCGGACCCCGGTGGATGCTCTGGATGAAATGAACACCTTGCCGCTCTAAATTGTCGCGCAGCACATCATTGACTGCAAAAAAGGATCCCTGTGAAATATGATACCTTGGACCATATTGAAGCTCTTATGTGGGGTTATGGAAACAGAAACATCCCCCAGCTTGTCACAAGTGAGTAACATCCAAGACTGGGCAGAGGATGCTGTTTTGATCAAGACTGACCCAGATCTCATTTTGGACAAGCCCTCCACCTCCCCAAACTTGTCCTCTAAATGCTCAAGAGAAAACTGATGCTTCATCATCATGAAAGATTACCTATCAGCTCTCGAACATACAAGGTACCGGGGCAAATAAGATCCACTGTCATCCTCAGCCTGCCGTTCCTCCCATGGTGTGGCTGGAAGGGGGGAGGGGATTTAGGGTTGTATTTCTTAGCATTGAAGTTAGACCTTGACCGCTTAGAGACTGCTGGTGTTTGATCACCAGCAAGAGATGATGTACTACACTTCATAGCGTGTCATCTGTCCCCATACCACCCACTCTGACAGGGGTCCTCCCCACGGGTGCCACCCAACCGTAGCAAAGGCCACCTGGCAGGATGGCCATTAGAGGAAGTCTCGATGCCCCAGGGTGACTGGCATCTACTCCTTGGCATGTGTGGGAGTTAATGATGCAGGCTGTGTGGTCAGGGAGCTACAACCAACAGGATACATGGCAGACGCACCACAACAGACTGGTCACCGTGCTGGATATCGGGCACAAACGAGCTAAGAAGTCCATTATTGTCGACAGTGCAGAAAGCGATACCTCACAGAGGGTGGACGAAAATGCACCCAGGAGGGTGAACTTGCCCAACAGGTGGAGAATGAGCGGAAGTGCAGATCCGTGTCAACAAAGGATGTGAGAGGTCTCAGTGCATGATGGACACTATGCACCAGGTAAGGTGCCCTTCCCCAATTGGCTCGCTACAGGGGACCACCACAAAGGCCGAAATATGAGAGACTCCTTTTAGCCATGTCTTATGATGGGCAGGAATACCTCGGGCCTATTCTAACTCCCGGACTCAATGGGAGGGGGGGGGGGGGGGGGAATCTGTGGCTGAGTTAGCCCCTCTTCTAACTATAACCTATAGTAGATCCCTTGAACAAATAACTGTGCCCAGTTCTTGGAGAAAAGCACTGGTCACAACCGTCTACAAGAAGGGTAGTAGAAGTGATCCACAAAACTACCAACCCATATCCTTGACACCGATTTGTTGTGGAATATTAGAACATATTCTGAGCTCAAACATAATGAGATATCTCAAACAGAATGGCCTCCTCCATCCTCACCAGCATGGATTCCGGTAACACTTATCATGTGAAACCCAACTTGCACTTTGCTCATATTATACACTGAAAGCTTTGGATCAACACTGTCAGGTAGATGCAGTATTGCTTGATTCCTGAAAAGCATTTGATTCAGTACCACACCTAGACTTATGATCAAAAGTACAATCATATGGGCTGTCAAGTGAAATTTGTGATTGGATTGAGGACTTTTTGGTAGTGATGACACAACATGTTATCTTGGATGGAGAGTCATCATCACATGTAGAAGTAACTTCGTGTGTGCCCCAGAGAAGTGTGTTGGGGCCGTTGCTGTTCATGTCTTATATTAATGAACTTTCGGATAATATTAATAGTAACCTCAGACTTTTTTCAGCTGATGCAGTTATCTGTAATGAAGTACTGTCTGGAAGAAGCTGCATAAATATTAAGTCAGATACTGATAAGTTTTGAAAGCAATGCAAATATTGGCAACTTGCTTTACAAGTTTAAAAATGTGAAATTGTGCACTTCACAAAACGAAAAAATATAGTATCCTATGACTAGAATATAAATGAGTCGCTGTTGGAATCAGTCACTCATACGAATACCTAACTTTAACGCTTTGTAGGGATATGAAATGGAATGATCACATAGGCTCAGTCGGGGGTAAAGCAGGTAGTAGACTTCCGTTTATTGGTGGAATACTTGGGAAGTGCAATCAGTTCACAAATGAGTTTGTTTACAAATTACTTATATGACCAGTTTTAGAATATTGTTCAAGTGTGTGGGACCCCTACAAAATAGGACTAACAGGGGGATATTGAACGTATACAGAGAAGGGCAGCATGAGTGGTCACAGGTTTGTTCGATCCGTGGGAGACAAGAGATACTGTAGAAATTGAACTGGCAGACTATTGAAGATGGACGTAAAGTATCCCAAGAGAGTCAAGTAGTAAAGTTTCAAGAACTAGCTTCAAACGATGACTCTAGGAATATGCTACAGCCCCCCCCCCCTCTCCCCCACCCCTCTCACCCCCCAACGCATCGATCACATAGGGATCTTGAAGATAAGATTTGAATACTTACAGCATGCACAGAAGCATTCAGACAATCATTCTTCCCATGTTCCATACATGAATGGAACAGGAAGGAACTGTGATAACTGGTACACTGGGATATACACACTGCCACACACTTTACAATGATTTGCAGAGTGTAGATATAGAAGTAAAATACATTTCTAACATAATTAACAACTTTTTAAAAAAAATATTTTGACTGGTACAATTTCATCAATATTTGTACAGGGCAATGACAGCAGGAGCATTATCACTAATAAAATTTAAAGTGCCACTCTGTAGTTTTATCAGCAAGCACTTGCAATAAAGAAATCACCACCAAATCTTAAACTAGTTCTTGATGAAACAGAAAAAAGAATCAATTACATGAAATCACATCCTCATCAGGGCCAATTTGTTTTCAATATTGTTGCAAGATTATGGGTGCAGACATAAAACACTAACGCTCCGCATTGAGGTTAGATGGTTATCTCAGGGTAAGACCTTAACAAGATCATTTGAACTAAGAGCTTATGTACAAGTTTTTATGCCTAACACTTCTTTTAAATTAAAGGACTGTTTGAGCTATGTGTCTTGGTTGTTCAAACCAGCTTTTTAGCAGGTATTTTTGAAAAAAATAATGAATTAAATCTATATTTACAAGGAAAAAAGAACAGTTTTCAATACTAATAACAAAATAACTGCCTCCAGAAAAAAAGTTAGATTTTGGATTGTTTGTGCTGGCAAGAGAGAAGCAGAATGTGTTTGTTGGTGAGACAGCAGACTTACTAAATGAAATATTTGAAGAATTGGTCCAATGTCTCCACAATATGTGCGCATCTTGCGTGGTATATTTTCCTGAAGACAAAACTGAAAATAAATTCATGGGTTCACAATACTTTTTTTTTACTGAATTTGCGGAAATCAGAAAATATGTCAAATGAAACTTGTGAATTCTCTTTAGAAATGAGATCAAATCATTGTTCAAAACAATTTCACTTTGAGATTTTTGGTGCAGGATTTATGATGAATATCCTGCTGTGCCCAACAGCAAACTTGAGTGAAATGAGATTCTCGGCATATGCAGCTACAAAGAGAGAATACTGTAACAAACTAGATGCCGAACCACATGTGTGTCTTTAACTGTCTTCTATCACACCCGACATTAAACAGTTTTTCAATTTAAATTGGAATCAGTACTGCGTTACTTTGTGTACTGTATTTATTTTGTAGTGTTTTGTATACTGTTGAGTGTATAATGAAATTTTTTTTACAATTTTTATTAAATGATTATAATTCAAGAATAAACATAAAACCAGGTTTTTCTTATTTTAAGGCTTTGTAAAATATTTCATATTTCAATTGGTTCCAGAGTCAAAAAAGTTTCAGAACTCCTGGACTACAGGAATCATGGGGAGACAGACTTGGACTAATATAAGAAATTCCTATACTCACACTTATCTTAAGTTAAAACTTTGATAAAAAATCCAATAGATATTGAGGCAATGGCAACTGAAATGACATCTGCCATTAAAACATCATACTTAGAAAACTGCCCAGTCACCAAGAAATGCACAAACAGGAATGTACCTCCATGGAACAATAATATGGAAACACAAAGGAAGCAGGTAAGAAGACTGTCCAGCTTTGCAAGAAGGAAAGAACAACAGGCAAAATATCAGGAGATCCTTGACACGTACAAGCTTGCTAATAAACAAAAGAAACTATCATCCTGGGATGGTGGGGTTTCGGGTTCTGCTAAATAGGTCAGGTGTCCACTTCACACAGGAGGTGGCTACACGGGTAGCATGGGCTGTATGGTGTGGACTGGGCGGTTTTATAGGTTCTACAGTCTTGGTAAAGACCAAAAAGGGCTCCAGTCTTAAAGGGTACAGGGCAAAGAAATGACGAGAATCGACCAAGCAACAGACGGTACTGTAGTTGTAAATTGTCGTAGTGGTGTTGGAAATGTACGAGAGCTTCAAGCACTGATAGAAAGCACTGAAGCTGAAATCGTTATAGGAACAGAAAGCTGGCTAAAGCCAGAGATAAATTCTGCCAAAATTTTTACAGAGGCACAAACTGTGTTCAGAAAGGATAGATTAAATAAAGTAGGTGGTGGCGTGTTTGTGTCTGTTGGTAGTAGTTTATCTTGTAGTGAAGTTGAAATAGATAGTTCCTGCGAATTACCATGGGTAGAGGTTATACTCAACAGCCATACCAAATAATAATAGGCTCCTCCTACCGAACCCCCGACTCAGAGGAAATAATAGCTGATCGCTTCAAAGGAAACTTTAATCTCATTACAAATAAGTACCCCACTCATACAGTTATAATTGGTGGAGAATTCAATCTACCCTCGATTTGTTGTTGAAAATACATGTTCAAAACCGGTGGTAGACAGAAAACATCTTCTGAAATTGTACTAAATGCTTTCTCTGAGAATTACTTTGAACAATTAGTTCACGAGCCCACATGAATTGTAAATGGTTGCGAAAACATACTTGACCTCGTAGCCACAAATAATCCTGATTTAATAGAGAGCGTCATGATGGATACAGGGATTAGTGAACACAAGGTCATTGTAGTAAGGCTCAAAACCATATCAACCAAAACCACTAAAAATAAATGCAAAATATATGTATTTAAAACAGAAGAAAAAATTCGGTTGGTGCCTTCCTAAGAGAGAGTCTCCATTCCTTCCAAGCTAATTATGTAGGTGTAGGCCAGATTTGGGTCAAATTCAAAGATACAGAATCAACAGCAACAGATAGATTCATACTGCATAAGTTAATAAGAGACAGGACTGGTCCACCATGGTACACAAAACACGTCAGAACACCGTTGCAGAAGCAACAAAAAAAGCATGCCAAATTCAGAAGAACACAAAATCTCCAAGACTGGCTAAGTTCCATAGAAGCTCAAAATTTAGTGCAGATGTCAATGCGAGATGCTTTTAATAGTTTCCACAATGAAATATTGTCTCAAAATACGGTAGAAAACCCAAAGAGATTCTGATCATATGTAAAGTACACCAGTGGCAAAAAAAAAACAGTCAATACTGTCACTGCGCGATAGCGTGGAAATGTTACCGATGATTGGGCCACTAAAATGGAGTTACTAAATACAGTTTTCTGTAATTACTTCATGAAAGAAGACAAAGTAAATATTCCAGAATTCAAAACCAGAACAGCTGTTAGCATGAGTGACATAAAAGTAGATATCTTAGGTGTTGCGAAACAACTAAAATAACTTAAGAAAGGCAAGTCTGCCGGTCCAGATGGTATACCAATCAGGTTCCTCTCAGAGTATGCAGACACAATACCAACTTTCTCTTCCGAATGCGAAAAAATTTTGTTGACACCCATCTACGTACGGAGAAATGATCATAATAATTAAGTAAGTGAAATCAGAGCTCGGACGGAAAGATTTAGGTGTTCCTTTTTCCCCACACGCCATTCAAGAGTGGAATGGTAGAGAAGTAGTATGAAAATGGTTCGATGAACCCTCTGCCAGGGACTTAAGTGTGAATTGCAGAGTAACCATGTAGATGTAGATCCTGGAATTCATTCTGTGAGGAAGTGGAACCTACAGCTTTCATGGCCACACTTCACAAACTCTTCACAAGAAAACCAACTAATCCCGGAGGTGCTCTAAGGCAGGAGAATGGTGGGTATACAAGGACAGCAAATGAAATGCTGGATACGCCCCTTACGACTCGCTTCTCTCAGCACAGTCTGACAGATAACACAGACCAAGATCCAATCCCTGTGAGATACTGGTTTATAGGTAACCAACAGGAGAACTGGGAATCTGTCAGAGAGAGTGTTGACATCAAGAAAATCCTGTGGGTAGTGAGAATGTTTCAACAATTCAAGTCACGAGGCTCAGATGGAATATTTCCAGCTCTACTGCAACAGGCAGGAGAGGCTTTGATTAGCCTCCTATCTGGACTTAAGTGTCAATCTAGCAGCAGCAGTCATTCCTAATGCCTGGAGGACAGTGAAGGCTGTTTTCATTCTGAAGCCAGGGAGAAGTTGTCAGACCAAGGCTCAGGACATGAGACCAATCAATCTGCCCTCCTTTCTTCTGATGACATTATCTAAACTGGTTAATGTACACATTAGGGAAAGAACCCGTGGTCTAAGGGTAGCGTCTTTGATTCATAATCAAAACGTCTTCGGTCCCGGGTTCGATCCCCGCCACTGCCTAAATTTTGATAAATAATCAGCATTGGCGGCCGAAGACTTCCGGCATAAGAAGTCAGCCTCATTCTGCCAACGGCCTTGTCAAAGAGAGCAGAGGAGCGGATATAGGTTCAGGGCACTCTCTTGTCCTAAGGGTGGGAAATTGCCCCTAAAGGCGGAAGAATCAGCAATGATCAACGACATGAGGATTCAGAAGGCAATGGAAACCACTGCATTAAAGACATGTAACGTGTATCCACAGGACATGTGGCCTGTAATTGAAGAAGTGTCATGATGATCTCTCCATTGGCAAAAGATTCCGGAATAGTCCCCCATTCGGATCTCCGGGAGGGGACTGCCAAGGGGGAGGTTACCATGAGAAAAAGATTGAATAATCTACGAAAGGATAATGTTCTACGAGTCGGGGCGTGGAATGTCAGAAGCTTGAACGTGGTAGGGAAACTAGAAAATCTGAAAAGGGAAATGCAAAGGCTCAATCTAGATATAGTAGGGGTCAGTGAAGTGAAGTGGAAGGAAGACAAGGATTTCTGGTCAGATGAGTATTGGGTAATATCAACAGCAGCAGAAAATGGAATAACAGGTATAGGATTCGTTATGAATAGGAAGGTAGGGCAGAGGATGTGTTACTGTGAACAGTTCAGTGACCAGGTTGTTCTAATCAGAATCGACAGCAGACCAACACCGACAACGATAGTTCAGGTATACATGCTGACGTCGCAAGCTGAAGATGAACAGATAGAAAAAGTGTATGAGGATATTGAAAGGGTAATGCAGTATGTAAAGGGGGACGAAAATCTAATAGTCATGGGCGACTGGAATGCAGTTGTAGGGGAAGGAGTAGAAGAAAAGGTTACAGGAGAATATGGGCTTGGGATAAGGAATGAAAGAGGAGAAAGACTAATTGAGTTCTGTAACAAGTTTCAGCTAGTAATAGCGAATACCCTCTTCAAGAATCACAAGAGGAGGAGGTATACTTGGAAAAGGCCAGGAGATACGGGAAGATTTCAATTAGATTACATCATGGTCAGACAGAGATTCCGAAATCAGATATTGGATTGTAAGACGTACCCAGGAGCAGATATAGACTCAGATCACAATATAGTAGTGATGAAGAGTAGACTGAAGTTCAAGACATTAGTCAGGAAGAATCAATATGCAAAGAAGTGGGATACGGAAGTACTAAGGAATGCGGAGATACGTTTGAAGTTCTCTAACGCTATAGATACAGCAATAAGGAATAGCGCAGTAGGCAGTACAGTTGAAGAGGAATGGACATCTCTAAAAAGGGCCATCACAGAAGTTGGGAAGGAAAACATAGGTACAAAGAAGGTAGCTGCGAAGAAACCATGGGTAACAGAAGAAATACTTCAGTTGATTGATGAAAGGAGGAAGTACAGACATGTTCCGGGAAAATCAGGAATACAGAAATACAAGTCACTGAGGAATGAAATAAATAGGAAGTGCAGGGAAGCTAAGACGAAATGGCTGCAGGAAAATTGTGAAGACATCGAAAAAGAAATGATTGTCGGAAGGACAGACTCAGCATACAGGAAAGTCAAAACAACCTTTGGTGACATTAAAAGCAACGGTGGTAACATTAAGAGTGCAACGGGAATTCCACTGTTAAATGCAAAGGAGAGAGCAGATAGGTGGAAAGAATACATTGAAAGCCTCTATGAGGGTGAAGATTTGTCTGATGTGATAGAAGAAGAAACAGGAGTCGATGTAGAAGAGATAGGGTATCCAGTATTAGAATCGGAATTTAAAAGAGCTTTGGAAGACTCACGGTCAAATAAGGCAGAAGGGATAGATAACATTCCATCAGAATTTCTAAAATCATTGGGGGAAGTGGCAACAAAACGACTATTCACGTTGGTGTGTAGAATATATGAGTCTGGCAATATACCATCTGACTTTTGGAAAACCATCATCCACACAATTCCGAAGATGGCAAGAGCTGACAAGTGCGAGAATTATCGCACAATCAGCTTAACAGCTCACGCATCGAAGCTGCTTACAAGAATAATATACAGAAGAATGGAAAAGAAAATTGAGAATGCGCTAGGTGACGATCAGTTTGGCTTTAGGAAAAGTAAAAGGACAAGAGAGGCAATTCTGACGTTACGGCTAATAATGGAAGCAAGGCTAAAGAAAAATCAAGACACTTTCATAGGATTTGTCAACCTGGAAAAAGCGTTCGACAATACAAAATGGTGCAAGCTGTTCGAGATTCTGAAAAAAGTAGGGGTAAGCTATAGGGAGAGACGGGTCATATACAATATGTACAACAACCAAGAGGGAATAATAAGAGTGGACAATCAAGAACGAAGTGCTCGTATTAAGAAGGGTGTAAGACAAGGCTGTAGCCTTTCGCCCCTCCTCTTCAATCTGTACATCGAGGAAGCAATGATGGAAATAAAAGAAAGGTTCAGGAGTGGAATTAAAATACAAGGTGAAAGGATATCAATGATACGATCGCTGATGACATTGCTATCCTGAGTGAAAGTGAAGAAGAATTAAATGATCTGCTGAACGGAATGGACAGTCTAATGAGTACACAGTATGGTTTAAGAGTAAATCAGAGAAAGACGAAGGTAATGAGAAGTAGTAGAAATGAGAACAGCAAGAAACTTAACATCAGGATTGATGGTCACGAAATCAATGAAGTTAAGGAATTCTGCTACCTAGGCAGTAAAATAACCAATGACGGACGGAGCAAGGAGGACATCAAAAGCAGACTCGCTATGGCAAAAAAGGCATTTCTGGCCAAGCGAAGTCTACTAATATCAAATACCGGCCTTAATTTGAGGAAGAAATTTCTGAGGATGTACGTCTGAAGTACAGCATTGTATGGTAGTGAAACATGGACTGTGGGAAAACCAGAACAGAAGAGAATCGAAGCATTTGAGATGTGGTTCTATAGACGAATGTTGAAAATTAGGTGGACTGATAAGGTAAGGAATGAGGAGGTTCTACGCAGAATCAGAGAGAAAAGGAATATGTGGAAAACACTGATAAGGAAAAGGGACAGGATGATAGGACATCTGCTAAGACATGAGGGAATGACTTCCATGGTACTAGAGGGAGCTGTAGAGGGCAAAAACTGTAGAGGAAGACAGAGATTGGAATATGTCAAGCAAATAATTGAGGACGTAGGTTGCAAGTGCTACTCTGAGATGAAGAGGTTAGCACAGGAAAGGAATTTATGGCAGGCCACATCAAACCAGTCTGTAGACTGATGAAAAAAAAAAAAGAGGGAAAGAAGGTCAACTGAGGTTCCTCTACAAAAAAACCAAAATGCATATCAACTGCACAAATCATGTGAAACAGCTCTACACTATCAGGACATTGCTCTCTGGATCTATCTGGATATTGAACGGGGTTTTAGCAACACAATCTTTGAATCAATGGTTAGAGCTGCAGAAGAGCATGGCATCAAGACAATTATATGCAAGTGGATTAAAACTATGCTGAATAGAAGAAAGGTAGAAGTCACCATGATTAAATAGAAAATGGCAATCAATGTCATCAGATGATATCCACAAGGAGGGATTCTGTCCCCAATACTATGGAACCTGGTGGGAAATGAACTGACCGCAGGGTTAAAAGATGATTTAATCATCTTAGTTATTCGCAAATTTGCAAATACTGTTAGAACAACAGCACACTGTATTCTGAACATTGTGCAAAACTGGTGTAGGAAACACAATTTAAGGGCCAGTCTCACAAAAACTGTTTTAGTACTGTTCATGATGAAACATGTTCAGGACATATACATTTATCTCCACCTCTTCAAGCAAAATTCCACCAGCACAATGGGTAGTGAAGCTTTTAGGGGTAAACCTAGATGAAAAACTAATATCAAACCCACACATAAAGTTTGCCATGTTTCATGCCAAAATGTGCTCTCAGATGCACTAGAATGGCCTGTGGTAAAAACTTGTGTCCAGGAGCATGAACTGGATACACATCACTGTAGTAAGACCTATGATAATTTATGGGACTACAGTATGATTGAATGAAGAAGAACATAAGGTGGTTACCAAGGAGCCTGAGAAGGTGCACAGATTGGCCTTCTTAGCTATAGCAGGCAGCATTAGTAGCACACCCACTGCTAGAATGGTGACTGGTGCTACGCATGCCCACATTACATCTTTGGGTTACAATGGAGAGAGTGACAAGGCATACAGGTTAAAAACAGGAAACCTTTACGATATCAACGATCCCACACCAGTATCATGTATGAGGTAAATATGGTCAGGGAAATGCCAGTTGAGCATACACTAACTTCCATTTGCTTCAAGAAACTTCTCAATGTCACACCTGAAAGTAGGGAGCAGTGGAATAATGATCCACAATACTGTTCATCAGATGTAGTTGGGTTTACTGATGGGTCAAAAACACATGAAGCTGCTGGGGCTGTGGTAAAGGAGTACAGCATAGACCAGAGACCACAACCTCTCTAGGGAAACTGGCCACGGTATTCCAATCAGAGAGATTTGCAATGAGAGTGTGAGAGAAGGAGCTTGTATGTTAAGTGCTACAAGGATCACACCTGCACGTGACAGGTGAAGAGAAAGAAACTCCCACATGATGAGGGGGATGAAACCAAACCAAATTTACTCTTCCAATATGAAGCACTGGGGGCCAAAGAAATAGAACATAGGGTAATTAATCCCTCAATAAATTTTATCTAATAAAGCCCTAGTAAAGGATCTCCTATTACTCTTTTAAGGGTACAGGTTGGCTTTAATAGAATTACAAGGACAGAAATTGCACAGTAAATTCAGTTTCAAGGCTTGCAAAGGTGGCCTAACATCACTGTTGGTTAGTCTCCCTGTGTAAATCAAATCAGATTACTCCTAAATACTTATACGATACGACATGCTCTAGATGCTGACCACCAATCTTCAAATCAGATGCTACCAGATTATTTCTCTTTGTTACAGGTAATATCTTGCACGTCCAACAGCATCACTAGTGAACAATCTGATAGTTTTGCTGACCATATCTTACAAATCACTCGTATACATTGCGAACATCAGAGATACTATCTGTACTGGGAATACTACACACCTGTTGTCAAACATGTGATATTTTTATCACAATGTGTTTTGGTACTATGTTGTAGCATTATGAAGTGCTATAACACAAGTAAACAAATCGATACATTGCAATACTACCCATACTGACAACCATATAAAAATATTTATACTGTCCTATAGTGTAACATACCTTAAACCTTCTATGCCATTAGGCATTGTCAAAACTAAAAACTCAGCAGTAAACACACACTGTCAGACATAAAACTCTTCCTACTATATCTCATGTTGGCATGTATATTCTCAAGGCATAGTTGTAAACTAGAGACCCCAAAGTCAACAGTCAAACAACCATTTGTTATTGGGTCTTCCCTACACAGCTAATGAGAAAAGACTATAATACAAGACTTTCAGAAATATCTGTTGACCAAAATAAATTGGAAATAGCATGTAACAAAACTTTGTTTGGTCTAAGAGTTGTCTGGGCTAAAAATAAGACAGTTAAATGAACATTTTAATTACAGGAAAGGGCTACTTGAATCTTGTCACATAGCTGTACAAGGGATCACTGCAAACCCATATTTAAAAATTTGTGTGTGCTTACAATACCATCCCTATACATATACAAACATGTGTTAATGACAAAGAACCATTATTGGAGACCTACAAACTAACAGCAACTAAGCAACTCATATTCAAAAACACGTGGCCCACTTGGTTTCATTCTTTATAATGCACTGCCAACATACATAAAAAGGCTGGAGAAGGAAACAGCTATGAGAACAGAGTTACAAACATTTCTTGTCGAGAAGTATCTCTACAGTGTAAAATGTTAAGAAGTATTTCTACAGTGTAAAAGCAAACAGAGGTAATGCACAAGTAGGTCTAATAAGAAAATAAGAATGTGGGGTCACCTACTATGAATAGCATAGTGAACCCATTATTGTAGCCCAGATAAACACAAAGCAAACACCCATTACAGTCGAACAAGTTTATATCCCAACTAGTTCCACCACAGATGAAGATGAGATTGAAAGAATCTATCATGAGATCAAAGAAATTATTCATGTAGTTCAGGGAGACTAAATTGTGATAGGCGAGTGAAATTTGGTAGTACGAAGAGGAAGAGAAGGAAAAATGGTAGAAGAATAAGGACTGGGGGAACGTAACAAAAGAGGAACCTACCTGGTAGAACTTTGCACAGAGCATAATTTAATCATTGCTAACACTTTGTTTATGAATAATGAAAGGAGGATGTGCACGTGGAAGAGACCTGGCAAAATTGGAATATTTCAGTCTGACTGTACAATGGTAAGACTGAGATTTCAGAACCACATTTTAAGCTGTAAGACATTTCCAGGGGCACGTGTGGCCTCTGACCATAACTTATTGCTTATTAACAGTAGATTAAAACTGAAGAATTTGCAAAAATCTTGGAAATTAGAAAGATGGGACCTGGTTAAGTTGAAAAAACCAGACGGTTTTGACAGTTTCAGAGACAGCATTATGCAATGACTCATTACAATAGGGGTAAGGAACAGAAGATGGATCAACAGCTTTGAGAAATGAAATAGTGAAGGAATCAGAGGAATCAGTATGTTAAAAAGAATAGAACTAGTAGAAATCCTTGGATTAATTGTTGATAGGAGAAAATATAAAACTGTAGCAAATGTAGCATGCAAAAAGAGAATGCAAGCACCTAAAAATGAGATTCACAAAAAGTACAAAATGGCTAATCAAAATTGCCTAGAGGAAATATGTAAGTGTATAGATGCATGTATAACTAGTGGAAAGAGTGATACTGCCTACGGAAAAATTAAAGAGGCCTTTGGAGAAAAGAGAAGCACCTGCATCAATATCAAGGACTCAGACGGAAACCAGTACTAAGCAAAGAAAGAAAAACTGAAAGGTGGAAGGAATACATAGACAGGCTAGACAAGGGAAATGAACTTCAGAGCGATATCACAGAAAGGGAAGAGGAATTAGATGAAGATGAAATAAGAGATATGACGCAGTGGGGAGAATTTGATGGAGCATTGAAAATCTAAATTGAAACAATGCCTCTGGAGTAGACAACATTCTCTCAGAACTGCTGATATCATTGGGAGAGCTAGCCCTGACTAAACTGTTCCATTTGATGTGAGAGATACACGAAACAGGGAAAATACCCTCCAACTTCGAAAAGAATGTAATAATACCAATTCCAAATAATGCAGGTGCTGACAGGTATGAATATTACCAAACTATCAGTTCAATAAGCCTGAATGCAAAATACTGACAAATTATTAACAGAAAAATGGAAAAACTGCTAGAAGCCAACCTTGGGGAAAATCAGTTTAGGTTGTGGAGAAATGTAGGAACTCATGAAACAGTACTGACTTTATAACTTTTCTTAGAAGACAGGTTAAGGAAAGGCAAACCTACATTATAGCATCTGTAGATTTTAAGAAAACTTTTGAAAATGTAGACTGGAAAATACTCTTCAAAGTCCCGAAAGTACCAGCAGTATAACACAGGGAGTGAAAGGTTATTTACAAACCAAGCGGCAGTTATAAATGTTTAAGTGCATGAAAAATTAAAGGGGAGCAGTGGTTGAGAAGGGAGTGAGACAAGGTTGTAGCCGATTCCTCGCCAATGTCATTCGATCTATACATAGAGCAAGCAGTAAAGGAAGAAACTAATAATAACAATAATAATAATTGGAATAATAATTACAGCTCAGAGAGAAGAAATAAAAACTTTGAGCTTTGCCAATGGCTCTAGATTATTTCTGTCAGGGACAGCAAAGGACTTGGAAGGACAGTGGAATGAAATGAACAGTGTCTTGAAAGGAGACTGCAAGATGAATATCAACTAAAGTAAAACAAGGTAATGGGATGTAATCACATTAAATAAGGTGATGCTGAGGCAATTAGATTAGGAAACAAGACATTAAAAGTAATATGAGTTTTGCTATTTGGGCAGTAAAATAACTGACAATATGAATTGTAAGACAGGTAATGGCAAGAAAATGCGGGTGAAACATGGACGGCATACAGTACAGACGAGAAGAGAATAGTAGCTTTTGAAATATGGTTCTACAGAAGAGTGCTGAAGATTACATGGGTATATCATATAACCAATGATGGAGTCCTGAATAGCATTGGGGAGAAAAAAACAATGTGGCTTAACTGAACTAAAAGAAGGGATCAGTTGACAGGACACATTCCGACATATCGAGGGATCACCAATTTAGTTTTGGAGGGAAGTGTAGGGGTTAAAATTTTCGTAGAGAGATCAAGAGACAGATATAGTAACCAGGTTCAAAAAGATGAAGTTTGCAGTAATTATTTGTGGATGAAGAGGCTTGCACAGAATAGAGTAGTATGGAGAGCTGCATCAGTCCAGTCTTCGGACTGAACTAAAAAACAAACAAACAATCAGAGAAGGCATTTTGTTACAACATTAGTTGTGATAAATACAGAGCTGACACGTGCTCATGTTTTCAGCATTGTTATATAATGTGCTCGTATGTGTACATTTAGCAGAAGTGTAATATTACAAAGTTAAATGTTCTAAGTATATCACTGATTACACTTCTTTTTCATGTTGTAAGCACCTTGTAGACTAGGTACATGTGGTAATTTTCCAAACCGTAAACAAAGTGAGGTAGTTAAGTCAGTGTTAATGCACTGGACTTGCATTCAGGAGTAGCAGGTTTTGTACACTGTCCAGCCATCCTGACGTGAATTCTCCATGGTTTACCCAGGATGCTAAGGTGAATGGGGATGTTCTAATTGATAAAGCCATTGTCAACTTCCTGCCCTAAATTCCCCTAAAGAAAAATGGGAAAAAATCTAGGGTTTAATGTCCCATTGAAACGATCATTAAGAGATGTAGTATGAGCTCAGATTGATTCGAGGATGAGGAAGAAAATTTCAAAGCAACAACCCTGGTATACGCCTGGAGCAATTTAGGGAAAACATAGAAAATATAAGTCAGGATGGCCGGACACAGATTTGAACAGCCGTCCTCCCGAATGGATACAGTTTGCCAACCACTGCATCACCTCACTCGTTGTGCTGAATAGTATAAGGACAAATAAAATCAAAGACAATGAATACTTGGTGGGTGATGTACTTTACCTCATTATGAAAATGAAAAGTAAGCTATTTTCTTAAACGAAGGAATGAGTTTCACATCACAAGGACATATGTATTGGGCATGCAGTTTAACTAATTAACTAGAGGCAGCATTAGGCATGACTGCTTCACCTTCAACTGACAATATATACTTCCATTTCAGTATAAATTTTGCTACTGTTGGTATTTATTTTGAAAGATGTTGGGATATATTTCACAAACAATTCAACTTTATGTTCTGTATGTTGCATTCTCTGACCACTTACTTTAGTCTTTCACAGAGAGTACATATACTGCAAAATCAAGAGTTCCTAAAAATAAATAACCTGCTCGGTTTTATAATATTTTAAGTAGTGCCTTGGCCATACCTTTCATAAAGTTGTAGAATTAATCTGATAACCAAAGAAAGTTTCTTGTCTGTCCCAAATAACAAATAATTTTATATATATTTCTCGTATTGACACAAAACGTAAAAAAAAGAGAAAACGTGCAAGACGTACAAAGTAAAACGTCACAGGACTATAGTAAACACGAAAAGTAGTTTGGTCAATTATTAGTATGCACTGATTTATAATCACATGACAGTCCTGACGAATACCTGAGAAATGAAAATCAGATTCCACTGTAATCAATATGACGTTTCAATACTAGCAATGCGCGCACTATATTACTAAATTACATGAAATAAAACTTACTTCTGTATAATCAACCAATAAAAAAAGGATAGCTATTTACTACGTAGGCAAAGATTAACGATCAGAATTTGGCACAGATTAGAGGCGGACGAATTAATCGTAGGCGCAAAAAATATATTGACCTTAAAATGTTAGCTAATAGGCATCACTATTAAACCATTGTTAAAACTAAAAAAGCTATTAGCAATACGAAATTATTTGTTGCTTTATTATAAAATTAAACAGACATAGAGTAGGTGAATCAACAAAACTGATTGTTAAGAGCAAATTTGAAATATGTTAAAATATAAGTGACTGTCAGTAATATTTCAAGTATGTAACAAGCTGAATGTTGTGGTTTAATTTAGTGTTTCCTCCAATCAGTTTGTCACGTTGGTAGTGGTTCAAAGCTTCGAATTACATTTACTGTGGTCACGTTGTTTGTAAACATTGTGAACATCTGTGAGTTGTGTGCATGTGGGAAGTGGGTGTATAAAGTTTATGACACTTGTTATGTTAAGAATACAATGATGAGCTTTAGTAAGTTGCGACACTTGTCGCGAAGAGTAATCAGTTCGTCTCGGGTATCACGTCAGCTGTCTCAAAAACTTACGGAAGATGCTGTTAGTGTAAAAACTGATACCGTTACTGAGGCTCAAATAAGTGGAAAGCCGAAATTAGACAGACCACCATTCGTGAAGGGCTTATTTTTAGGACATTTTGACGCTAATGTTCTAACGTATCCAGAAGTTTTGGACAAAGAAGAATTGCAGTCTCTTAATGAACTCGTGGCACCCGTCGAACGGTTTTTCTCCGAAGGTGGGTGAAAAATGTAGAACGAATGAATACATGCGACTCTTGAGATGCTTTTACAGTAGCATTCACTATCTAGATATCCAGTTCGAGAATACCATAACCTCTCTCTCTTTGTCATTCGTTTGTTTTGTAAATTGCGATGGTAAAACGGTGTTTACTTGCTGTACTGTTCCAAGTGGACGTAGTGTAACATGCCTGTCACCCAGGGAATCCTAAAATTATGATTCATATTTTTCTTGGCTTTTGTGCTAAGTGCCGTGAAATAATGTGTCGATAAGATCAGTGCCAGCTATATAACAAATATTCGCATTACGTCTCAAACCGTACTGATAAGATACCTTAAATTGTGTGGTCGAGGATACTCTGTATAGCATTAAGATTTCCCCTCTTTTGTTTTCCGTCCACAAATGTTTCGGGTCAATAATGACGCGGTAATATTAGATATAAGCACGATTTTCAGATCAATGGAAGCGTCCAATTCAACCCGTCTGCTTTGCCTCTTTTCATAATGATGATGTGTGTGACGTCCGTACGCCGCGGAGTTTTTGACTTGGTTGTGTTTGTAGATGTGGTGGTGTGGTTGGTGGTACCCTCTGGTGGTGGGAAATACAGAAGCGTCCGACTCCATCCGTCTGCTATGACCCATGACGTCACTAATGTGGCGGAAACGACCATAGACTCCAATATGGCGCCTATGACGTCTTTATGTAAACATGACCACAAACACGAAAATACATTGAAAAACCACCATACACACCTTCCACAAAAAACTAACGGGACAAGCGTGGGAAATTAGGGGTTTTTGGCTGGGGACAAAGTAAAATATAAGCAAATTTAGACACACACCACCATACCAGACCACACAAAACAACGAAAAAAAAAACAACAAAACAGAACTCCCCAAATTTCACTAAACACAATATGCTCTGTAATCGGACACTTCCATTGACCTATATAGCTCAACAGCAACTCCTGATACTGGAGCACCCACAGGAACCACACATTGGAATCTAACACTTCCTTTGACCTATATAGGTCAACAAAAACTGCCGATACCAAATCATAAAATGCAAAACTACAACCACGTCCACAACCATAACTACCTCAAAAAACACAACAAACCAGCAAAATTGGAATCGAACACTTCCCTTGACCCATTATCCTTACGACATCTCCTCATACAGCTGCCCCTGGTCCGAGAAGCTGGAACTTTAGTAAGCCTCATTTCTTCATGACACACTAAACACTTCACGACTTCATCCAAAAATCCGAATAGTCGAAGAAATTTTACTAGAGACGACGCACTGTCCCCCATCATCGTCGTCTACCGAAAACTGTTGACCTTGTCAGCCATATCCTTACCTATCAAAGACATAAACAAAGCAATTTACCAAAATTCACACACAATGAACAGAAAAAAAACTACAATAACGTCGACATAATAAAATCATAATCGTTAACTTGCCAAAAAATATTCTAATGAAAGCACAGTCATGACCGATACCACACACGTGCAATGCTACCATGCAAATGAACCCCATATGCCACATAACACATTACCCATAAACATACCACCAGAGAGAACCACCGGCCACAACAATAAGCCACCTATAAACACACCACATACACAAACTAAACCAAAAACATCACGTAACACACAACACATAAACACACCACCAGAGAGCATCACCATTCACATCAAAATGACACCTACAAACACACCACTCTCACAAACTAAACTCCGCACCGATGTGACATCACACAACACAACAGCCTTACTTCACAGGTAGATGGGTGGAATTGGATGCTTGCCGAGTTCAACGTGTCATACTGGATTCATTTGAGGTTCGCTTGTGATTGTGGTAACACAGGTTTGAGTTTACGTAGTTTGTGCGGTAATGTGGGTTGTGGAAGTGTTTTCAGTGAGTTATTAAGGTGTTTTTTGTGTGTTAGGCGCTTTTGTTAGGATTTATTAGTTTCATTTTTGCTGTGCTGTAGGTATGGCAATGACAGTGAAATTCATAAGCATATCATTGCGTTCGGAGATGGGTGAAGATATGATGTCTGTCGTAAAATTTCTGCAGATGTTTGGTCTGATTGCAGAATATGTTAGGTAGGGTCGACTGAAGCGTCCGATCTCACCTGTTGGCGCGATAGTATCTGGTGGCTGATTAGTCACAGTACATGGTTCGAGAAATATAGGTTGGCTATGAGAGAGATTGTTTTGCTTAGTTATTATTTTTATTATAGGTCCTCTATAAGTTTTTGTGCGCATGAGAAGTTGTGAGTGAGAGAACTGTTTTGGATTTGTTGTCATTTTGTCAAGAGGTCTATTCAGAGTATGTCAAGTAGAGGGGGAAGTTGGTTGGATCGGGGGTGGTTGTTGAAATTGATGGGTCACAGTTTGGTAAGAGGAAGTATGGGACGGGCAGCTCTTGGGCTGATTTGTGGGTGTGGGGGGAGGGGGGGCTGTTATATTGGTGGCTGGATATGCTGATCGCATTTTTAAGGTTTTGCAAGGTCGTAGTGAGAGGGAATTCGTGCGTTTGATTGGGGAATATATTGAGGAGGATAGCACTATAGTTTCTGATGCATTTTCGTCTGATAGGGGATCGGGGAAGAGGGGTTATAATGATTTAGCAGTTAATCACATTATTATGTGTAAGTATTATGAAACTGGGTCTTGTACTAACATGATAAAGGGGTTTTGGGGTGGAAGGGGGCGATTAAATCAGTGTTATAGGAAGGGGGAAGAGACGCTCTTCCAAACTGCAACCTCATTTAGATGAGTATTGCTGGCAGAAGAGTGCCCCTGATAGTTATTGTATTTTTAACTTTTTTTTTAGGGGTTGTGGGTAGGATTTATAGGCCGAGGGTGGTGAGTTAATAGGGTTGTGTGTGTGGTTTTTGGAGAGGGAGGTTGGGGGTATTGTTTGTGAGGGTGGGTTTAATGGGGCAAGTTATGGTTTGAGAGGGTGATTTGAGATTATATTGGAGAGGACCAGTTTGGTTGGAGTTTTAAGGTGTGACTGACTTTGGTTAATTTTAGTGTCATTTCTTTGTTGCTGGTTTGTTTGTGGGTGTGATTTGGATGGTTTGGGGTTGGTTTATCGGTGACAGGTTGTGAATTTTGTGTGTGTGTGTGTGTGTGTGTGTGTGTGTGTGTGTGTGTGTGTGTGTGTGCTGTTGTTGGTAAGTAATTTTTGTTTTGGTTTTATTCTGTAGTAATTGTGAAGTTTTGTTGTTGTATATTTATGGTGTGTTGATTGTGTTTTAATTGACGTTGTGAGTATGGTATTTTTGAGATTTTGGTTCAACTTTTTGGAGTTGTAGGTGTTGGTTTCTTGGAATCAGTATCTGTGGATGATCTATAAAGGTCATAGGTAATGTCAAGTTCCACTCTTTGGAGTTGTAGGAGTTGGATTCTTTGTATTGATAGCTGCAGTTGAGTGGTATAGGTCAAGGGAAGTGTCAGATTCTATCACATTAGTTTCATTTTATTTTTGGAGTGAGACATTACTGTCATTTTTGTTATTTTGCATTTGTTGGCATATATACGTAGTGACTTCTTTGTCACCATTTTGACCTGACTGTCACTGAAAGTTGTGGTTTCCGCCTTATTGGTGACATTGTGGATCAAAGTAGAGAGCATAAGGGAACAATTGACAGGAATGGGGGAAAGAAATACAGTAGAAGAAGAATAGGTAGCTTTGAGGGATGAAGTAGTGAAGGCAGCAGAGGATCAAGTAGGTAAAAAGACCAGGGCTCTTAGAAATCCTTGGGTAACAGACGAAATATTGAATTTAATTGATGAAAGGAGAAAATATAAAAATGCAGTTAATGAAGCAGGCAAAAAGGAATACAAACGTCTCAAAAATGAGATCAACAGGAAGTGCAAAATGGCTAAGCAGGGATGGCTAGAGGACAAATGTAAGGATGTAGAGGCTTATCTCACTAGGGGTAAGATAGATACTGCCTACAGGAAAATTAAAGAGACCTTTGGAGATAAGAGAACCACTTGTATGAACATCAAGAGCTCAGATGGAAACCCAGTTCTAAGCAAAGAAGGGAAAGCAGAAAGGTGGAAGGAGTATATAGAGGGTCTATACAAGGGCGATGTACTTGAGGACAATATTATGGAAATGGAAGAGGATGTAGATGAAGATGAAATGGGAGATGCGATACTGCGTGAAGAGTTTGACAGAGCACTGAAAGACTTGAATCGAAACAAGGCTCCCGGAGTAGACAACATTCCATTGGAACTACTGACGGCCTTGGGAGAGCCAGTCCTGACAAAACTCTACCATCTGGTGAGCAAGATGTATGAAACAGGCAAAATACCCTCAGACTTCAAGAAGAATATAATAATTCCAATCCCAAAGAAAGCAGGTGTTGACAGATGTGAAAATTACTGAACAATCAGTTTAATAAGCCACAGCTGCAAAATACTAACACGAATTCTTTACAGACGAATGGAAAAACTAGTAGAAGCCGACCTCGGGGAAGATCAGTTTGGATTCCGTAGAAATACTGGAACACGTGAGGCAATACTGACCTTACGACTTATCTTAGAAGAAAGATTAAGGAAAGGCAAACCTACATTTCTAGCATTTGTAGACTTAGAGAAAGCTTTTGACAATGTTGACTGGAATACTCTCTTTCAAATTCTAAAGGTGGCAGGGGTAAAATACAGGGAGCGAAAGGCTATTTACAATTTGTACAGAAACCAGATGGCAGTTATAAGAGTCGAGGGACATGAAAGGGAAGCAGTGGTTGGGAAGGGAGTAAGACAGGGTTGTAGCCTCTCCCCGATGTTATTCAATCTGTATATTGAGCAAGCAGTAAAGGAAACAAAAGAAAAATTCGGAGTAGGTATTAAAATCCATGGAGAAGAAATAAAAACCTTGAGGTTTGCCGATGACGTTGTAATTCTGTCAGAGACAGCAAAGGACCTGGAAGTGCAGTTGAATGGAATGGACAGTGTCTTGAAAGGAGGATATAAGATGAACATCAACAAAAGCAAAAAGAGGATAATGGAATGTAGTCGAATTAAGTCGGGTGATGCTGAGGGAATTAGATTAGGAAATGAGACACTTAAAGTAGTAAAGGAGTTTTGCTATTTGGGGAGCAAAATAACTGATGATGGTCGAAGTAGAGAGGATATAAAATGTAGACTGGCAATGGCAAGGAAAGCGTTTCTGAAGAAGAGAAATTTGTTAACATCGAGCATAGATTTAAGTGTCAGGAAGTCATTTCTGAAAGTATTTGTATGGAGTGTAGCCATGTATGGAAGTGAAACATGGACGGTAAATAGTTTGGACAAGAAGAGAATAGAAGCTTTCGAAATGTGGTGCTACAGAAGAATGCTGAAGATTAGATCGGTAGATCACATAACTAATGAGGAAGTATTGAATAGGATTGGGGAGAAGAGAAGTTTGTGGCGCAACTTGACCAGAAGAAGGGATCGGTTGGTAGGACATGTTCTGAGGCATCAAGGGATCACCAATTTAGTATTGGAGGGCAGCGTGGAGGGTAAAAATCGTAGGGGGAGACCAAGAGATGAATACACTAAGCAGATTCAGAAGGATGTAGGTTGCAGTAGGTACTGGGAGATGAAGAAGCTTGCACAGAATAGAGTAGCATGGAGAGCTGCATCAAACCAGTCTCAGGACTGAAGACCACAACAACAACAACAACAACAACAACCGCTACACCAACAAAAACAACAGGAATCGGACATTTCCTCTGATCTACCAGACAAAACCAACACTCAGAACTCTAAAAAAGTGGAATTGGGCATTTCATATGACCTGTATAGCTCAACCGCAGCTATCGATACCCAGAATCGAAACCCTACAACTCTGAAGAGTGGAATTGGTCATTCCCTTTGACTTATATAGCTCAACTGCAGCTATTGATTCCAAAAAAAACTGACACCCACACCTCTGAAAAGTTGAACTAAAACCCCAACATCTCAAAAAACCCACATTCATTACCTCAATTAAAACACAACTGACCTATCATAAATATACAACAAAACATCACAATTACTATAGAATAAAACCAAAACAAAAATTCAATTCCAACAACAGCATTCGGCAATCCGATCTAGGTTGGCCACCATGTTCACTCACCAAAAACAAAAAGTCTCCTAAGACACCCTTAACCTGCCACCCATAAACCAACTCCAGATCACCTGACTGATCCCCATAAAAAAACCACTAACAAAGAAAAATCACAAAAATTAACCAATATCAATCACACCTTACAAAAACAAAAACTGCAATGAATCTGGTCCTCTCAAGCATAATCTCAAATTATCTTCTCAAACCATAACTTGCCCCATTAAACCCACCCCCACAAACAATACCCCAACCTCCCTCTCCAAAACTCACACACACAACCCCATTAACTCACCACCCTCGGCCTATACATCCTACCCCCCCCCCCCCCCCAAAAAAAAAAAAAAAATGAAAAATGCAATAATTCTCAGGGGCACTCTTTGCCAGCAATAATCATCTAAATGATATTGCAGTCTGGTAGAGTGCCTCTTCCCCAAACCCCTAAGAGACGAAAATGCATCAGAAACTATAGTGCTATCCTCCTCAACATATTCCTCAATCAAACCCACCAATTCCCTCTCACTATGACCTTGCAAAACCCTAAAAACACAATCAGCATACCCAGCCACCGATATAACAGCCCCTCCACACCCACAGACCTGCCCGAGAGCTGCCCGTCTGAGACTTCCTCTTAACAAACTGTGATTCATCAATTTCAACAACCACCCCTGACCCGACCAACTTCCCTCTATATTTGACATACTCTGAATAAACCTCTAGACAAAACGAAAGCCAATCCAAAACATTTCTCTCTCACACAACTTCTCATGTGCACAAAAACCTATAGAGGACCTATATCCAAAATAAGTAAACAAACCAATCTCCCTTGTGGCCAACCTAGATCTCTCGGCCAGCAGATTTTATTGCGCCGATGACGCCCCTTATACGCGTTACTGGTCCGAGCCACTGGAACTCTCGTAAGTCTCATGTTGTTGCCAGAAACATTACACCTAACATATTCTTCAATAAGACTAAACATCTGCAAAAATTTTACAACAGATATCGTATCTTCACCCGTCTTCGAACATAATGGTACACTTGTGAATTACACTGTCATAGCCATACCTAACAAAAAAACAAATTAAACTTTTCTCTGCACATCAAACACGAAACTAATAAAACCCAACAAAAACAGCTAACACATAAACAAAAAAAAAAAAACCTTAATAACTCACTGAAAACACTTCCACGACCCAGGTTACCACAGAAACTACGTAAACTCAAAGCCATGTTAAAACGATCACAAGCAAATCTAAAATGAACCCAATACGACAATTTAAACTTGGCAAGTGCACATACTCCACCAGAGGCTACCACCAATCACACCACCACATCTACAAACACAACCAAGTCAAAAACTCTGCATCATAGTGACTTCACACACCACCACCATTATGTCATGAGTCAAAGCAGGTAGGTGGAATTGGACGCTTCCGTTGACCCTTGGTGTGTATACTAGTAATTTTAACAGTAAGCATCTATGTGATGCACAATGCCTCAATTTTTTTAGCAGTCTACCAATGAATCTGCATACATTTTGTTTTATATGGTTGTTTCATTTTAAATTTTTGGTTCATGACCGTGTCCACCCGCTCCTCCCCCTCCCCCGGGGCTAGCTGCTCTTAGGCGGGTTCTTGCTTGGTTCCTGCGGGACCCCAGTCTTTGCAGCATCTTTTTCCTCCTGTGCTGCATGTCTATCCTGTTGCTGTTCTTTTTCCCCTCCCTTGGGGAATGTGTCTGGGCTGTTTTTGGAAATGTATTCTTCATTTTTGGTAGTCAGTATCAGAATACTCTCCTCTGCATTTCGTTCCTTTGTTCTGTGTTCACCTTCTCCCTTCCTCCACTTTAGCATTTGAGATTTCTCTTTTTCTTCTCCCTTCTTGTGCGCTGCTGAAGACTGACCCACGTGTCTGATGCATAATGGATAACTGTGTAACATGTAATAATTCCTAGCCCGGTGTTGATAGCTAGAGTTCGCATGTACCCCCTGCTACAGACCAGCACTAGGGAGGGATGATTACCTGAGCTGCTGCCTTCCCAACTTGCTGATTGATCTCTCTGTCAGGTGTTTGGGAGGTATGACCTGAGATGTGAACAATCTCCTAAGGTAGGGGAGCCCCCAGTTGGAAGGAGTGCACCATTGGAGACGCTGGCAGTCATGGGGGAATTTTTCGCAATGAGCCAATCATCATCTTTGCAGTCCACATCTACCAAACTTAAACGGAATGAAGCTCCCGATTCCAAGACCCTCCCATGTGCACCACGCTTCCTCGTGGTTTCGCATAGTTAAGACAGTCATTCCTTTGCAACAGTAAATCTGTTTCTTATTCAGAAAGCTGTTGATGCAATTGCCGGCCCTGTGAAATTCTGCTCTCATTTATGCAATGGCACTTTGCTTTTTGAGGCTACTTCTGATTCTCAAGCACAACTGCTGCTTGCAGCTTCGCTCCTCCACCGCTATACTGTTTGTGTCGAGACCCATTGAACATGGAATTCTTCCCATGGTGTTATTTACACTAGTCTGCTCGATGGTCTGACCGAGGCAGAAATCAAAAATGTACCCCTCTGATGAGGGTTTCATTGCAGTCTCTCAGGTGATGAAGAAAGTAGGTGCATCCTTAGTGCCCAAACACACTTTTTCTCGCCTTTGATAGAGTGATGCTTCTGTCCAAGATCAAAGCAGGCTATGAAGTTATTACAGTCCAACTGTACATTCTGAACCTGATGAACTGCTCCCAGTATAATCATTTCAAGTACACTCAAATGTCCTGTAAACACACGGTCAAATGTGTAACCTGTGGTGTAGGGATGCACACGAGGGCAATTGTCTGCATCATTCTCCCTGCTGTATCAACTGCAATGGCAACCATGCAGCCTCCTCTCAAGATTGTCCCATGTATCTCGATGAGTGGGCTGTCCCGGCCATATGGGTAAAGGAAGAGTGCCTTACCCGGTTGATCGCAAGTTATTGGCTATTTGCAAACCCTGCTTTTTACCATCTGGCACTTATATTAGTGTTCTTGCTACATCTTGCTTTACGCCGGACATGCCCATGCAGACATGCAACATCAAATTCAGCACTGCAGTTGTGAAATCACCCAGTGTAATGCTAGCATTGCCATCTCCTTGTCCAGCTCTGCAACAAGCAACCAAACTTCGTCTCACAGGGAGAAGTCACCTGCTACAAAACCGGCAGGCTGTAAAGGACAGAAGTAATACTCCTGCAAAGACTGTCCCTCCAGACGACAAAAATCTGAATATTCCTCTGCCACCCGGAAAGGCCCCAAGAAGTCAAAGAAAGGCAAATGGTCGTCTCCTTCGCCAACTCGGAGATCCTCTTCGATGGTGTCACCACGTGATACGCTCACCTGTATGCCTGTATGTCACCCGTATGCACCACCAACCATTTTTCTGCCCTGGACTCCGCAGATTGACAGAGGGTGACTGCTGATGTCTTTGTAGATCTCACGGAGCAGGATCCCTCCAGCCTCTGCTCCCTTTAGCAGAGAGTCTTTGAAGGCTAGCATTGGCAGCTGACGAGGTGACACCCCTTCATTTTTTCCCTGCTCCCCTTTCCTCGTTGTAGCACTCCTTCAGTGGAATGTTCGCAGCCTTAGATCAAACAAAGAGGATTTACAGATTCTCTTAGAAATGCAGTGTCTGCTTGTTATCTGCCTCCAGGAAACAAAATGGCATCCTGACGATCGCTTTGAGATCTCACATTTCTTCCTGGTCCGTTTTGACCTTCCAGACAGCATTGCATCTCATTGTGGAGTCATGCTGCTCATACGGGATGATGTTCATAGTCAGTCCAACTCCCTGACTACCCACCTTCAAGCTGTTTCATTTCGCCTTTTCCTTCCTCACTTGACCTTTTCCCTTTGTACTGTTTACATCCCTCTGTCATTCAATGTCACCAGGACAGACTTCCTCAGCCTACTGGATAGCTATATTACCCCTTTCTGCTGCTTTGTGACCTTAATGTGCACCATCCCCTTTGGGGTTCTCCCAGGACCTGTTTCAGAGGTGCCCTCTTGGCTGACCTTCTCAATCAACTTAACCTCCTTTGTCTTAACACAGGAGCACCCACATTCCTTTCAGAATTCATGCACACCTATTCCCATTTGGACCTACCCTTCTGCACTGCCCAGTTTGCCCATCGTCTCAAGTGGTTCGTTCTTTCTGACACATACTCAAGCGACCATTTCCCCTGTGCTGTCTGTTTCCTGTATCGTACCCCACCTACAAGCACACCCAGATGGCAGCTTACTAAGACCAGCTGGAGGCTTTATTCATTGCTGGCTACCTATGATGAACAACATTTCCCCAGTTGTGATGACCAGGTAGAATGTCTTACAAACATTATCCATACCACCACTGAACATTCCATTCCTCGCACTTCCTCTTTACAACACCGTGACCTGGTCCCTTGATGGACTGGTGCGTGCCGTGGCACAATTTGCACACGGAGATGTGCTCTATATGTGTTTTTAACTGTCACCCTACAATGGGAAATGCATTTGTTATAAACAGTTGCATGCACAGTGTTGTCGCGTTCTTTGGGATAGCAAAAAAGCTAGCTGGTTCATTCACTAGCTCTTTTAACTCCCTCTTCAATCATGTGGGCCAACTTCTAACAGCTCTCTGGGACCGCCCCCTGTGGGTCTGGGGATTAGAATATGCCCAAGGTATTCCTGCCTGTCGTATGAGGTGACTAAAAGGAGTCTCTCACATTTCGGCCTTTATGTGATGGTCCCCTGTAGGGTTTGACCACCATTTTTCAAAATTTTCCCAAAGAGCAAGCCAATTGGGGAAGGGCAGCTTACGTGGTGCATCGTGTCCATCATGCCTTGAGATCTTTAGCCCACTTTCTCGTTGTTGCACTGCAGTCCAGCTCGTTCTCCATCTCTTGGGCGAGGACGCCTTCCTGGCTGCATTTTCCACCATGCAGTATGCAGTGTCGCTTTCTGCACCGATGATGACCATGGACTTCTTTGCACCTCATATCCAGCATGGTACCCAGTTCGTTGTGGTAGGGCCGCCATGTACCCTGTTGGTTGTAGCCCTCTGACAACACAGGGATTGCTCTGCTGATGCCTGCGCCATTAACTCCCCATGTATGCCAAGGAGTAGATGCCCATCACCCTGGGGCATCGGGACTCCTGGCAATGGCCATCCTCCCAGGTGACCTTTGCTGTGGCTAGGTGGCGCCTGTGGGAAGGTCCCTGGTCGGAGTGGGTGGCATCAGGCGGATGATGCACGATGAAGCATATCACATCATCACTTGCTGGTGATCAAACACCAGCAGTCTCTAAGCATTCCCAATCTCAGTACAATGCAAGAAAGTACTACTCTAAATCATTCCCCTCCCTGGCCACACCATGGGAGGAACGCCTACATCCTGTGGCTATGATCCCCCTCATACGCCGCTGATATGAGACCAGTTGTAGCCCCATCAGTTCCATGAATTCCAGTCGGCTCTGAGAGCCAGAAGGCTACACCTACCCCCTTGATGGTGGGGGGAACTTCCCCACTTCCCCCCTGTTGCTCCCACACCACCTACCTCTGGAGCACTGCCCCCCCCCCTCCCCTTAACCATTGGGCCATTGGGGACACCAGTCCCCACTTCTCAGCTGGAGAAGCATAAATCTTCTTCAGCTCCTCTAACTAGGAAGGGGTCTCTTGGGTCACTCTCTTTCCAGGTTTCTGCTAAGGGGAAAGATGACGCCTGCCAGTGGCTGAAGTGCCCAAAAGCAGCTGGTCGTAGGGCTTCACGATCATCCTCAGTCCTGGAGACTGAATCAGTGAAGACCTCCCAGCAAGAGAAACCAAAGAAGCAGCGAGAAAAGTCCAAAAAGGAGACCCCTAAGACTAAGGAAATTGTGGTGGCACCCTCATCATCGCTACCTACAAGCTCTGCGTCTGAGGATAAGGTCGATATTCTGGCGTTCGCTGAGGACCTAGATCTCGTTAGACCCTCAGACACAGTGGTTGTAGACTGCTCAGGCAATAAGTCGCTGGCAACAGGTGGCCCTGAGGCATAAACTGCCTCATTGACTATACGATGCCTTCCCAGTCTCACAATGATGCGATCCCTCAGTGGAACTGCGGCATTTTTTTCCACCGAGCTACGGTAACTTTTAAGTTTTACACCTGCTTTCTGCGTTGTGCTCCAGGAAACCTGGTTCCCGGCATTGCGGACCCCTGTCAGTGGAGTTTGCGTTTAAGTCCAAAACTCAGTCTGTAGTGAACCTGTGCCCCTTCAAACCCCTCTTGAAGTTGAGGCTGTCAGAATAAGGACGACACAGGAAATAACTGTCTGGCATGTATATCTTCCTCCAGATGGTGCAGTACCCCTGAATGTATTAGCTGCACTGATTGATCAACTCCCTAAACCTTTCATACTTTGGGGAGATTTTAATGCCCGTAACCCCTTGTGGGGTGGCACCGTGCTTCTTGGCCGAGGCAGAGATGTCGAAACTTTACTGTCTCAGTTCGACCTCTGCCTCTTAAATACTGGGGCCACCACACATGTCAGTGTGGCCTGTGGTAGTTACTCGGCCATTGATTTATCAGTTTGCAGCCCAGGACTTCTCCCATCTGTCCACTGGAGAGCACATGACGACCTGTGTGGTAGTGACCACTTCCCCATCTTTATGTCACTGCCCCGGCATCAGGCCCACAGACACCTGTCCAGATTGGCTTTAAACAAGGCAGACCAGGAAACTTTCACCTCTGCGGTCACCGTTGACTCATCCCACACGGGAACACCGATGTGATGGTTGAGCAGGTGACTGCAACAATCGTTACTGCAGCAGAAAATGCGATCCCTTGCTCTTTAGGGTGCTCCCAGTGTAGGGTGATCCCTTGGTGGTCGCCGGAAGTCGCTGAGGCAATTAAGGTGCGTCGGTGAGCTCTACAGCAGCATAGGCGGCACCCTTCCCTGGAGCACCTCATAGCCTTTAATTGGCTCCATGCCCACGTTCACCAGCTTATCAGAAGACAGAAGCAGGAGTGTTGGGAGAGATAAGTCTCGACCATTGGGTGCCATATGTCATCTTCCCAAGTGTGGACGAAAATCAGACGTCTTTTTGGGTACCAGACCCCAACAGGTGTCCCTGGCATTAACATCAGTGATGTGTTATCTACCGACGCAAACACGATTGCTGAGCACTTTGCTTAGCACTATGCTTGAGCCTCTGCATTGGAGAACTACCCCCCAGCCTTGTGCACCATCAAATGGCGGATGGAAAGGAAAGTCCTCTCGTTCACTGCATGCCACAGTGAACCATTAATGCTCCATTTGCAGAGTGGGAGCTCCTCAGAGCTCTTGCACATTGCCCCAATACAAGTCCTGGTCCAGATTGGATCCACAGTCAGATGATTAAACATCTCTTATCTGACTACAAGCGACATTTCCTCATCTTCGACCAGATCTGGTGCGATGGCATCTTTCCATCGCAATGGTGGGAGGGCATCATCATTCCGGTGCTTAAATCCGGTAAAATCCAGTTTGATGTGGATAGCTATCGACCCACCCATCATCCTCACTGTTCTTTGTAAGGAACTTATGGTGTGTCGGCGGTTGGGTTGGGTCCTGGAGCCACGTGGCCTACTGGCTCCATGTCAGGTCGGCTTCCACCGGGACCACTCTACTACTGATAATCTTGTGTCCCTTGAGTATGCCATCCGAACAGCCTTTTCCAGATTGCAACACCTGGTTGCCATCTTTTTGATTTATGAAAAGCATATGACACGACCTGGCGACATCCTAGCCCTTTATATGAGTGGTGTATCCGAGGCCCACTTCAGATTTTTATCCACAATTTCCCGTTGCTTCGTACTTTCCGTGTTCAAGTTGGTGCCTCCCATAGTTCCCCTCATATCCAGGAGAATGGGTTCCCGCAGAGCTTCGTATTGAGTGTATTTCTATTTTTATTGGCTATTAATGGTCTAGCAGCAGCTGTAGGGCAGTCTGTCTCACCTTCCCTGTATGCAGACAACTTCTGCATTTCATACTGCTCCACCAGTACTGGTGTTGCTACGGGGAACCGTCCACAAGCCACAGTCATGAGCTCTAGCCCACAGTTTCCAGTTTTTGGCCGCAAAGTCGTGAGTTATGCACTTCTGTCAGTGTCGTACCGTTCATCTGGAACCAGAACTTTACCTTAATGTCAATCTACTCACCATAGTGGAGACATATCAATTCTTAGGAATGGTTTTCGACCGCCGATTGACTTGGCTACCTCACCTCTGTCAGCTTAAGTGAAAGTGCTGCCAGCACCTCAATGCCCTCCGCTGTCTGAGCAGCACTAACTGGGGTGCAGATCGCTCTACGCTGCTGCAGCTCTACAGAGCCCTTGTTCTAGCCCACCTTGACTATGGGAGTGTGGTTTATGGTTCGGCAGCACCCTCAGTGTTGCGTTCGCCTAGTGACAGGAGCTTTCAGGATGAGTCCGGTGACCATCGTCCTGGTGGAGGCCGGAGTCCCACCATTACAGGTTAGGCTTGCGCAATTGCTCTCCAGTTACGTTGCAAACGTTTGTAGTTCTCCTGCACATCCGAATTACCATCTCATTTTCCATCCCACGGTGGTTCATCTCCCTCATCGGTGGCTCAGGTCAAGGCTTACAATTGCAGTTCGTGTGCGACTCCTTTTCTCTGAACTGGAGTCCTTACCTTTACCACCTATACTTTAGGTTCATTCACGAATACCTCCATTGTCTACACCTAGGCCGTGGCTTCACCTGGGACTTTCACGTGGCCTTAAGGACTCAGTTAATCCTGCAACTCTCCGCTGTCACTTCCTCTCTATTCTCGACATGCACCGGGGCCATGAAGTGGTTTACACAGATAGCTCGATTGCTGATGATCATGTTGGCTTTGCCTATGTTCATGGAGGACATATAGAACAGCATTCCTTGCCAGATGGCTGCAGTGCTTTCAGTACAGAGCTGGTGGCCATATCTTATGCTCTTGAGCTCATCCGCTCATGCCCAGGAGAGTCATTTCTCCTGTGTACTGACTCCTTGAGCAGCCTACAAGCTAGTGACCAGTGCTAGCCTCGCCATCCTTTGGTAGCGACCATCCAGGAGTCCATCTATGCTCTGGAATGGTCCAGTCATTCAGTGGTGTGTGTCTGGACCCCAGGTCACGTCGGAATCCCACGCACCGAACGTGCCGACAGGCTGGCCAAACCGGCTACGTGGAAACTGCTTATGGAGATCGGCTTCTCTGAAACTAACACATGTTCAGTATTATGCTGCAATGTTGTGCACCTTTGGGTGATGGAATGGCATAACCTCAGTACGCACAACAAGCAGCATGCCATTAAGGATACTACGAATGTGTTGAAAAGCTCCGTGCGTGCCCCTCGCAGGGACTCTGTGGTTCTCTGTCGGCGCCACATTGGCCACACATGGCTGATGCATGGTTACCTTCTCCATTGCGAGGACCCACTTCGGTGTCTCTGTGGCTCACGAATGATGGTTGTCCATCTCTTAGTGGACTGCCCACTTTTAGCCCCTCTGTGGAAGACTTTTAACCTTCCCAGCACCCTGCCTTTGGTGTTGGGTGACAATGCTTCAACTGCAGATTTAGTTTTACATTTTATTCATGAGGGAGTTTTTTATTGTACCATCGAAGGGTGGACATTTAGCCTTCTCTCCGAGGCCGCCACCCTCCCTCGATTTTAACTGTCACACTTTCTTTGCATTTTTTTTCTTGGTGGTTGTCTTTTCCCTACATATATTCATCTCCCCTTGTGTTTTTGGAGTGGACATTTTAACGTGTTGCAGAGTGGCTGACTTATCCTCTTTTATTAGTGTGATCAGCCAGCCCAGACCATCTGCTCTATGGTTTTAATATCTTCTACTTTTCCTTGTGGTGTATGTTTTCCCTGTTTCATGTTCATTCCATTCGTTTTCTTTTTAGATGTGGTTCCCCATTCCTTTTCCCCTTTTACTTTCTCAAATGTACTTTGGGTGTTTTTGTACCTTGTACCTTGAGCCTTGCTTGCATCAGGAAACATGGACTGATGACCCTGTAGTTTGGTCCCTTTATACCCGAAACCAACAAACCAAGATCTTGGTCCTGTTGCTCTTCCAGTCACTGAAACTATGTAGTTCCTGGGTCTAATGCTCAATAGGATACTTTCTTGGTCCTCCAATGTGTCTTACCCAGCAGTCCGCTACTGCCTCGAGGTGCAGCGACGGCGGAGGGTCTGGCGCGTCGCTTGAGACATCCCAGGTGTCGCTTGCTGCGTCCACTGACTCAGCCGCCAAGGCACCTTCTAGTGTACCCGGCGAGTTGGGGCTACCCTTACCTCAGGGTGAGTGGTGTTGCTCGAGGTGGAGGGTCAACGTGGAGGCTGACCCTGCCCGTTCATCCTGTCAGTGGGCAGTTGGCCGCTCCTTCAACAGCGCCCGAGCAGGCACACGGGGGCAAAGGCTTGCTGGTTATTTTGAGCTCCAACGTTAGGCGGGTGATGGAGTCCCTTGAGGAAATAGCGTACAGGACTGGAAATAATTCTAATGTGCACTCGGTTTGTCTGCCGGGAGGCCTCATCCAAGATGTGGAGGCGGCCTTGCCTGCGGCTATCGTGCATACGGGGTGCAGTCGCCTGCAAGTAGTTGCTCACATCGGCACCAATGATGCCGGTCGCTTGGGTTCTGACGCGATCCTCAGTTCGTACAGGTGGCTGGGAGATTTGGTGAAGGGTGCAAGCAGAGCTCTCTATTTGCAGCATCGTTCCCAGAGTGGATTGGGGTCCTTTGGTTTGGAGCCGAGTGGAGGGTCTCAACCAGTGGCTTCGTCGACTCTGTGACGGTCTTGGCTGCAGATTTCTAGACTTGTGCTATTGGGTGGGGAATTGTAGGACGCCCCTAGATAGGTCAGGGGTGCACTACACAAAGGAAGCGGCTACTCGGGTAGCAGAGTAATTGTGGCGTGCACATGGTTTTTTTTTTAGGCTAGGCAGTAGTGCAAGGTGTCCTGATGAACACTCACCAGTCGACGTGCAGGCAGGAAAATCAGGACACACTCAGTGTAAAGACACTTCAGCTTTCAAGATATTAGCACTAAATTTTCAGTGTGTTCTGAATAAAGTTCCTGAATTTACTGCCCTCCAGGAAGCATGTGGCACGCAAATTATTCTCTGGACTGAGACCTGGCTGAACCCTGAGATAGGAAGTTCTGAAATATTTAGTGAGGGTTGGAACGTGTATCGGAAAGACAGATTAGACACCGTAGGAGGTGGTGTCTTCATTGCAGTTGACAAAAATATTGTGTCTACTGAGGTCGAAGTAGAGTGTGATTGTGAAGTTATCTGGACACGTTTAACAGGGCTAGGAGAAATAAAGTTAATTGTTGGGTGTTATTACTGGCCACCAGGTTCCACTGTGACAGTTCTAGAATCATTCAAAGGGAGTCTACACTCCGTATCGCAGAAGTACCTGGATCGTGCTATATTAGTCGGAGGCGACTTCAACCTACCTAGTATAGACTAGGATGTCTATGGATTCATTACAGGCAGCTAAATCGACAGCCAACGCCTAATGGAAATATTTTAGATCTGGTAGCCACAAACAGACCAGACCTCATTGATGGTGTCAGTGTTGAGACAGAGACTAGTGATCATGATGTTGTCATTACGATTATGGTTACAAAAGTTAAAAAGGCGGTCAAGAAGGCTAGCAGAGTATTCTTACTAGAAAGAGCAGATAAGCAGTTGTTAGCATCCCACTTAGTAAATGAATCGACTTCATTTGCTTCCGGTACGATGGACGTGGAAGAATTATGTGCAAATTTTAAACACATTGTAAATCATGCATTGGAGAAGTATGTGCCAAAAAAGTGGGTTACAGATGGAAAAGACCCACCATGGTTTAACAGCGCAATTCAGAGAAAGCTCAGGAAGCAAAGACAGTTGCACTCACGGTACAAGAAAGTTCGGGAGAATGAGGACAGGTAAAAGTTAGTAGAGATTCGTGCTGCTGTAAAGCCCCCAGGGGCTCAGCATTCATTTGCTGGATACGGGCTTGGCGACCCCGGGGTTCCTGAGCTGGGGACTGGTAAGCGCCACCAGTCCCCCGTCACCGTAAGCTCTGAGCATACTTCAGCGACCACCGTGCGGCGCGGTGGTGAGACGTTGTGTGTCTCAGGGAATGGGGATCTTGGCTTGATCGCCCGGATCACGAGGATGGAACAAACCTCTATAAAAAAAACCTCAATCTCAAGGTGTGCTGCGCGCTGATGAGATGCATGGCTGTTGAGGTGGAACAGTCAATAGCGGGCAACCTCTGGGGAACCTGCCGCACCTCAGTTGTATAAGGCTTACCTAGGCACGCGGGGTTCTGTCTAGGTGGACTTCTAGTTCCCTAGCTGCTTGTGGGACCGAGATGGATCCTTCTAAATCCTCTTTTCTTCCTCCCAGCGGAAAGGGTGGGCCGCTGGAAGGTTCTAACACCCAGTCTCTTAAGAGGGCCCGTGCGGTCAGTCCCCCTGACTCCGGTGCTTCTTTGAAAAGTCCAGTCTTAGGTAACAGAATGCATTCTGGTAATCCAAATGTGTTTCTCATTGTGAAACGGAAGGAGGGTAGTTTCGAGAAGGTTTCGCCCTTCTATATACAAAAGGGATTGGAGGGAATCTGTGGCTCCTTAAAATCGGTGAAGCGCTTACGTAATGGGACCTTGCTAGTGGAAACTTCCACTTCCCAGCAAGCAACTAACCTCCAATCTGCTAAATGCCTTGGAGAGTATGCCATAGACACTGAACTGCTCGGCATCTTGAACTACAGCAAAGGTGTTGTGACATGCCGGGATCTAGTTGACATTCCCAACGAAGAACTGCAACGTGAGTGGGCTCCAGAAGGTATCGTTGATGTCCAACACATCATGAAGAGGGTTGATGACACTCTTGTCAAATCCGACTCCTTTATTCTGACCTTCAGTAGCACAAAACTTCCTGACCATGTTAAAGCTGGCTTCCTTCGCCTTAGTGTGAGGCCTTATTTCCCGACCCCAATGCGCTGTTTTAAATGCCAGCGTTTTGGGCAGACCACCTTAGGCTGTAAAGGCGAAGCGACTTGTGGAAACTGTGGTCAGGCTGCTCATGAAGGAGTTGGTTGCTCGTCCCCGGCTAAATGTATTAATTGCTCTGGGAACCACCCTGTGTGGAGTAGGGACTGCCGCATATTTTTAGAGGAACGCAAGGTCCAGGAAATAAAAACAACCAAGCGTATCCCCTATGGTGAGGCCAAGAAGATCTATAAGTCGATGCAACCTCCCACATTTGCTTCATCTTTTGCATCCCTGGTTCAGAAGTCTACTCCAAAAGTCGATGCCTCAACGCAGACTGAGGTGGTGAGTGTTGGCACTAACACCTGCAGCTGTCAGTGCACTTGCAATGCAGCCAGAGTTTCAGAGCCAGTAGCCCCTACTCGAATGGCAGACAAAGGTACAGTGGCGAACTTGGGCCAGCCCCTGGTGCCTCCAACGGCTGAGACTGTTCCCAAACCCAGTGCGCCAATTACCACTCCCACATCAGCTCCCCCAAAGTCCACCAAACCACAGAAAGCTACCGTACAGTAGCAACAGCGCATCAAATCCCGTGGTAAACCATCTGACCATGCGGATGTTGTTTTACGTGAGGCTTCATCTGACTCTTCCGCAGAGTTGATGGAGTACGATGTATGTGTGGGGCAATCATCTCGTCCCACGCCTGCCCCTCCACCTGCTGCGGTCTCCCCGCCCCATCGGAGAGACAGGATGAAGGTGCTACCCCCAACATAGATGGCTCCCATACTCCAGTGGAACTTGCAAGGGTTCAGGACGCATGTGGAGGAACTTCGTCTACTCTCTCAGGGTAGACCACTGTGTCTCTGTCTCCAGGAGACGTATTTCCATCCATCATACTGCCCTGAGATACGAGGCTACACACTCCACAAAAAGGACGACCTGCGTGGAGAGAGAGCTAGAGGAGGCGTAGGTATTTTCGTCAGGACGGACTACCACTCCTCGCCTCTCTCACTTACGACGACTTTACAGGCCGTCGCTGTGTCCGTGCACGTGCGTCATCCATTGACTGTATGTTCACTTTACTTGCCCCCAAATGATGCTCTTGATGAAGCGGCCCTCACCGACCTTCTTACCCAGCTCCCCCAGCCATTCATTATTTGTGGTGATTTTAATGCCCACAATGTGCTTTGGGGCTCTGCAATTACCTGCCCCAGGGGTAGAGCAATTGAGAGGCTTCTCCTGTCATCCTGTGCCTACTTGCTCAATGGAGGACAGAGTACTCATTTCTCCACAGCGACTGGGTCGTTCTCTGCCATTGATCTCTCGCTTTGCTCTCCAGCTCTTGCCGCCAGTGCTCACTGGGAAGTGGTCGCTGACTTGCACGGCAGTGATCATTTCCCAATCTGGATTCACCTGCCAGATGGCGTGGGCCCCGAAAGGAGACCACCATGATGGGTGCTGAGTGGAGCTGACTGGACACTTTATAGCCAGTTGGCCCAATTCGAACACTGTGCGAATGTTGAGGTGTGGGTGGATCATATTACCAAAACGGTCCACCACGCCGCTGCAGCATCCATTCCACAGTCCACAGGCCACCGGAAGAGGCCACCTGTACCTTGGTGGAGTGCCGAATGCCGCTCTGCAATCAGGACCAGGCGTGCGGCTCTGCGTCGGTTCAAGTGTCGGCCGACTGCTGAGAATCTTGCAGCCTTTCGGGTGGCGAGGGCAAGATGTCGCCGCATTATTCGTGAGAGCAAGAAGAGGTCGTGGCATATGTTCCTGAACACCATTAATCGTTCCACCAAAAGTTCCATTGTGTGGGAGACCATCAGGAGAATTTCTGGCAGAGGAGGGAGGTGCCCCATAGCTGCTGTAATGACTAATGGCACTCTCCACACGGATCTGCGAGACATTGCCCAGACTATGGCAGCGTATTTTGCCACAGCTACTGCCACAACCAGTCAGGATCCCGGTTTCCAGTGCCATAGAGCGGTTGCTGAGAGATGTAGTCTGAACTTCCAGTCCACCTCTCATGAAGTTTACAACTGCCCATTTTCTATGTGGGAGCTGGATTCTGCATTGTCTGGGGCTCGTGACATGTCCCCTGGTCACGACAGGATCCATTACAGTATGCTATGGCACCTCACAATGCGGAACAGAGAAGTCCTCCTTGCACTTTTTAATGCCATTTGGGCGTCGGGTCACTTTCCTGACGCGTGGCGTGAGGCAGTTTTAATCCCTTTTTTAAAACCTGGGAAAGACCGCACGAGCCCAAGTAGCTACCGTAGTATTGCCCTCACTAGTTGCATAGGGAAGACCTTGGAGCGGATGGTCAACCGCCGCCTTGTCTGGATGTTAGAATCCCGGCAACTCCTTAGTCGCTTTCAGTGTGGGTTCAGGAGGTTTCGTTCCACCTTCGATAACCTTGCCCTCCTGGAGGCGGCTATACAACAAGCTTTCCTACGCCGTCATCACCTTCTAGGTGTATTTTTCGATATCGAGAAGGCCTACGATACTACTTGGAGGCGTCTCATCCTGTAGCAGCTTCACGATTGGGGTTTTCGTGGTTGTCTTCCTCTTTTTATTCAGTCTTTCCTCTTGCCATGATATTTTAGATACCGGATTGGTGATGCCCTGTCTGATCGCTTTGAGCAGGAGAACGGTGTCCCTCAGGGTAGCGTTTTAAGTGTGACTCTCTTTGCCATCGCTATTAATAGCATTACGTCCATAGTGAAAAGTCCTGTCCAGTGTTCTTTGTTTGTGGATGATTTCTCCTTGTTTTGCTCTTCTTCAAGCCTTGCAACGACAACTCGTCAGTTGCAACTTACGATTCGGCGTTTGGATGACTGGGCGCAGAAGAGTGGTTTTAAGTTTTCCACCGAGAAGTCTGTATGTGTTCTTTTTAACCGTTCTCGTTCGATTTTAACCTTTCCTGAGTTGAGGATGAGGGACGCTATTCTTACTTTTAAAGACACGGTGAGATATCTGGGGCTCATTTTTGACTCGAAGCTCACGTGGTTACCTCATGTTAAAGACCGGAAACGGCGGTCACTTAAGGCTTTAAGTATTTTAAAATGTCTTAGCCACAGTACATGGGGAGCTGACAGGACTTGTCTGCTCCAGTTTTACAGGGCGTTTGTGCGGTCTCGGCTCGATTATGGGTGCACGGTGTATGGGTCTGCGAGGCCTCCTTACTTAAAAATGTTGGACGTTGTGCACCATGAAGGGCTTCGGTTAGCCACTGGGGCATTCCGAACTAGCCCCATACCCAGCCTCTGTGCAGAGGCTGGTGAACCGCCACTTCATATGCGGCGACGGCTACTTACAGTGCGCCAGGCGTATAAAACTTTGTCCACACCATACACCCCTGCAAACCATACCGTTGCTCAGCCTCCTCTGGCACGATTGTTTCATAACCGGCAACGTGCGACGCAGCCCTATGGGATTCGCGCACAGGATTGCCTCGGTGCGATGTCTATGGCTGGTCTTTGTGTTTTACGTCGTGGTTGGAGCAGATCTCCACCATGGCTCCTCCGGAGACCCAAACTTATTTTAGATTTGACTAATTTTAAGAAAGCTGGGACACCAGATTTTACGTACCAATCTCTGTTTTTTAACATTTTAGATGTGCATCACGGTTTCACTGTCGTTTATACTGATGGCTCCAAACAGGAGACTTTCCTTGGCTGTTCTGTGGTGTTCCCTGATCATGTTACCCGGATTCGCCTCCCTGCTGAATATACCATTTTCGCAGCGGAGCTCCACGCGATCCTGACGGCACTGGAGCAGATGCATCATGTTCGGGGAGATCGATTTCTTCTCTGCTCCGATTCTCTTAGTGCCTTACAGTCACTGCAGAACCTGTACCCGACTGAAGAGATGGTCCAGCTGATACATGACCAACTGTACTTGCTCCAACGGCGGGGTAAAGAGGTATCCTTCTGCTGGGTGCCTGGTCATGTCGGCATATGGGGCAATGAACAGGCTGATTGGGCTGCCAAGGAGGCCTGCAGAGAGCAGGATGTGGTCCAGTGTCCTATCCCCTTGCAGTCAGTCATCGCTGCACTCCACAGGAAGTGCATGGAGTTGTGGGAGGACGAATGGCTGGCGGTGACGGCCAATAAACTGCGGTCGGTAAAGTCGACCACTCGGCCGTGGCATTCCTCCTGCCGGCTGCTCAGGCGGGAAGAGGTGGCGCTCACACGTCTTCGGATCGGGCACTGTCCTCTGACACATAGCTATTTATTACGGCGGGAGGATCATCCGTTTTGTGATGCTTGTGGTGTGCACATCTCTGTCCGGCACATTTTAACAGACTGCGTTTTATACCGTGATGCAAGGGCAGAAGCACAAGTTGATGGGGATCTGCCCTGTGTTTTAGCTAACGATGAGACGTGTGTGTCTAGGGTTTTTAAGTTTTGTGATGTTTCTGGACTCTGGCCTAAACTTTTAGGCTGGTGGTTTTAGTATACTGCAGAGTGGCTGACTCCTCCCTTTTTTCCTTGCGGTCAGCCAGCCACTTCCATCTGCTCCATTGTTTTAGCTCCCTCTACCTTTTTCTTCCTGTGTTGTCCATGTTTTACTGCTGACGCCCTGCTTCATCCCACACTTCGGTGTGGGTGAGCACGTATTTTTCCATGATTGTTCCCCGTGTTTTATGTTCCGTTTGATGTAAATGTTCTGAGTTTCTTTCTTGACCCCCGTCTTGCTATGACACTGAACGGGCGCTGAAGACCTTGCTGTTGTGCGCCCACAAAACCCTTCTACTACTCTACTACTGCTGCTGCTGTAAAAAGAGCGATGCGTTAAGCATACAACCACTACCACCATCATACCTTAGCAAAAGATCTTGCTGAAAACCCAAGGAAATTCTGGTCTTACGTAAAATCAGTAAGCGGGTCGAAGGCTTCCATCCAGTCACTCACTGATCAGTCTGGCCTGGCAACGGAAGACAGCAAAATGAAAGCTGAAATTTTAAATTTAGCATTTGAGAAATCTTTCATGCAGGAGGATCGTACAAACGTACTGCTGTTTAAGTCTCGTACAGAATCCCATATGGAGGACATAGTGATAGACATCCCTGGGGTTGTGAAGCAGCTGAATGGGTTGAAAATAAATAAATCGCCAGGTCCTGATGGGATTCCAATTCGATTTTACAGAGTACTCTACTGCATTGGCTCCTTACTTAACTTGCATTTATTGCGAATCTCTTGCCCAATGTAAAGTCCCGAGTGACTGGAAAAATGATCAGGTGACGCCTGTATATAAGAAGGGTAGAAGGACGGATCCTCAAAATTACAGACCAATATCCTTAACATCAGTTTGTTGCAGGATTCTCAAACATATTCTCAGTTCGAATATAATGAATTTACTTGAGACAGAGAAGTTGCTGTCCATGCATCAGCATGGCTTTAGAAAGCATCGCTTCTGCGAAATGCAACTCCCCCTTTTTTCACATGATATCCTGATGGGATTCCAATTCGATTTTACAGAGTACTCTACTGCATTGGCTCCTTACTTAACTTGCATTTATTGCGAATCTCTTGCCCAATGTAAAGTCCCGAGTGACTGGAAAAATGCTCAGGTGACACCTGTATATAAGAAGGGTAGAAGGACGGATCCTCAAAATTACAGACCAATATCCTTAACATCAGTTTGTTGCAGGATTCTCAAACATATTCTCAGTTCGAATATAATGAATTTACTTGAGACAGAGAAGTTGCTGTCCATGCATCAGCATGGCTTTAGAAAGCATCGCTTCTGCGAAATGCAACTCGCCCTTTTTTCACATGATATCTTGCGAACCATGGATGAAGGGTATCAGACGGATGCCATATTCCTTGACTTCCGGAAAGCGTTTGACTCGGTGCCCCACTGCAGACTCCTAAGTAAGGAACGAGCATATGGGATTGGTTCCCAAATATGTGAGTGGCTCGAAGACTTCTTAAGTAATAGAACCCAGTACGTTGTCCTCGATGGTGTGTGTTCATCGGAGGTGAGGGTATCATCTGGAGTGCCCCAGGGAAGTGTGGTAGGTCCACTGTTGTTTTCTATCTACATAAATGATCTTTTGGATAGGGAGGATAGCAATGTGCGGCTGTTTTCTGATGATGCTGTGGTGTACGGGAAGGTGTCGTCGTTGAGTGACTGTAGGAGGATACAAGATGACTTGGACAGGATTTGTGATTGGTGTAAAGAATGGCAGCTAACTCTAAATATAGATAAATGTAAATTAATGCAGATGAATAGGAAAAAGAATCCCGTAATGTTTGAATACTCCATTAGTAGTGTAGCACTTGACACAGTCAGGTCGATTAAATATTTGGGTGTAACATTGCAGAGCGATATGAAGTGGGACAAGCATGTAACGGCAGTTGGGAAGGCGGATAGTCATCTTTGGTTCATTGGTAGAATTTTGGGAAGATGTGGTTCATCTGTAAAGGAGACTGCTTATAAAACACTAATACGGCCTATTCTTGAGTACTGTTCGAGCGTTTGGGATCCCTATCAGGTTGGATTGAGGAGGACATAGAAGCAATTCAGAGGCAGGCTGCTAGATTTGTTACTGGTAGGTTTGATCATCACGCGAGTGTTACGGAAATGCTTCAGGAACTCGGGTGGGAGTCTCTGGAGGAAAGGAGACGTTCTTTTTGTGAATCACTACTGAGGAAATTTAGAGAACCAGCATTTGAGGCTGACTGCAGTATAGTTTTACTGCCGCCAACTTATATTTCACGGAAAGACCACAAAGATAAGATAAGAGAGATTAGGGCTCATACAGAGGCATATTGGCAGTCATTTTTCCCTCGTTCTGTTTGGGAGTGGAACAGGGAGAGAAGATGCTAGTTGCGGTACGAGGTACCCTTCACCACACACCGTATGGTGGACTTCGGAGTATGTGTGTAGATGTATATGTATATGTATGCCAGTCCCTCAGTGTCCTACATGTCCTCAGTGGCACTTTCTGGGGAGCACATCGAACCACCCTCCTCCATTTCTACTGGTTTCTTGTGCATTTGAAACTAGACAATGGGTGTTTCATTTATGCATCTGCACACCGTACACTGTCTCAGTACTGTCCACCATCGTGGTATCCATTTGACCACTGGCACCTTTTACATTAGCCCGGTTGAGAGTCTGTATGCAGAAGCTGCCGAACTAGTGCTGTCCTACCTCTGTGACTTTCTCCTCAGCAAATATGCATGCCGTTTGTCTGCCATGTATGGCCACGAATCCTATGCCTCCTTCTGCAGGCTCCTTTGATCACCAGTGTGGGGTGTGTCCCTCTTGTCTGTTACCTCCTGGAGTTCACTTTCGGCTCATGCTCTGGCTTCACGCCGCTTGCCACTTTCCCCAATGGGTGTGAACCCTACACCACCTTGGCTTTGTGTGGCAGCCAGTGTTCACCTTGGCCTTCATTCGCTTCCTAAGGACACTACTCCAGCCTCGCTCTATCACTTTCAGTTTCACAACCTTCACGTGGAACTTCGCGATAGTACCTTTGTGTTCACTGATGGCTCTCGGATTGACTGCAGTGTTGAGTGTGCCTTCGTCATTGGCACTGACATTTCTCGATATCTGCTTCTGGTACACTGTTCAGTATTTACAGCAGAGCTCTTCACCCTGCATCAGGCAATGCAGTACGTCCGCCGATACACACTTTTCAATTGCGTTATCTGCTCCGACTCTTTCAGTGCCCTTCAAAGCCTCCGTATGCTATACACTGTCCATCCTTTAGTGCAAAGGGTCCAGGAAAGCTGTTACTAGCTCACCCTTGATGGAGCTGCTGTGATGTTCGTGTGGGTTCCTGGTCATGTCGGTCTGGCAGGAAACGAGGCCACTGATGCTGCTGCCAAGGCTGTAGTCCTCGTACCTCGGCTCACTAGTTCATACATTCTCTCCAATGATCTCTGTGTTGCCATCTGTCAGAGGGTAGTGTCACTTTAGCATCACCACTGGTCCTCCCTTCGTGGGAACAAGCTCCAGGTTATTAAGCCTCTTCCAGTGGCTTGGATGACCTCTCGGCCCTCTCTCCATGCTGAGATCATTTTAGCTGGGTTGTGTATCAGGCACTGTCTTTTTAGCCATCACCATTTTTTAAGTGGTGCTCCCCGACCACTTTGTGCTCATTGTGTTCAACCTTTGATGGTCCGCCATTTCTTGATGGAATGCCATTTTTTAACCACTTATGTTCTCATTTGTGTTTGCCGTCTGAATTATCAGCCATTTTATCAAATGACATCTGGGCTGTCGACCGCGTTTTACTTTTTTGTCCGTTGTAGCTATATGATGAAGGACATTTAATCTGTAGTTCAGGACCTCCGTTTCTCTATGGCGTGTTTTATAGACATTTCTCCATGTGCTTGTTTTTAGCTGTCTTCTCTTGCGTCGATTGGGATTAACATGTAGTAGTTTTTTACACCTCTCTTTGTCTTCTTGTTCTACAGTTCTGACATGGGCACTTATGACCCTAGTTGTTTTTGTGCCACAAAACAAAACAATCATGATTTGTACCCATTAAGTAGTTTACTATGTGCTTATTTCTATCTGCTATGATTCCATTCAATTTTGGGAGTTTTATCTGTCATCACTTCTTTCACATCTGACAGTTTTGTTAATATGAAAAATACTGAGTTGCACCATGATTTTGGAGTCCACGCAAATCTGTAGGTCCTCCAATAACTGGCTGGATAACTCAGTTCAAAGGTTAAGGAAGGCAATAGGCTTGTGGCTAGTCAAGCATTTCAGTGTTTGAAGCAACATTCAGGTTGATGGCAGCTGGTTTGGTACACCATAGGCTGATATTTTGTTCTGTAAGCATCTATGTAGAACTGTATCAAATGCCTTTTGGGAGTCAAGGAATGTGGAATCAACTTAGGCAGCTCTGTTTGCTGCCGTACGAATTCCATGGGTGAATAGAACAAGTGGAGTAAATGAAGATTCTCCTAAATCCATTTTGATTCCTATGAGAGGATTTTCTGTTTTGAAAAAGGTCTTAACATGCAAACATAATCCACTTTTTGTATTTATACAACAGACCGACTTGAGCAGTATAGGCCTATAGTGATTTACATTTGTCTAATGGTCCATCTTTGTAAGAGGAATGATCTGTGCTGTTTCCCATTCACTTATAATGCTTCATTCCTTGAGCATCCTAAGGTAAACTTTTGCTGGAAGGGAACAAGTTCTTTCACATAGTGAGTATAGAATCATACAGACATACTGTAAGATCCTTTTCTTTCTTTAATGATGTGTAGTTGAGTTTTTAGTTTGCTATCACTAGTGTCAGGCAACGGCCTTGTCGCAGTGGATACACCGGTTCCCGTGGGATCACCGAAGTTAAGCGCTGTCGGGCATGGCCGGCACTTGGATGGGTGACCATACCGGCCGCCATGCGCTGTTGCCATTTTTTGGGATGCACTCAGCCTTGTAATGCCAATTGAGGAACTACTCGACCGAATAGTAGCGTCTTCGGTCAAGAATACCGTCATAACGACCAGGAGAGCGGAGTGCTGACCCCATGCCCCTCCTATCCGCATCCTCCACTGAGGATGACATGGCGGTCGGATGGTCTCAGTAGGCCACTCGTGGCCTGAAGACAGAGTGCTTTATCACTAGTTTCAATAGCCATCATAATGGAATCCTTCTGACAACTGGAAGGAGGAATTGTAGTATGATTTTCTGCTGCAAAACAATTTGGATAGATGGAATTCCATTTCAGCCTCATCTGTGGCATCCTCCTTTTGATGCTCGTATCATCCTTAAGTGACTGGATAGATGTCTTTGATCAGTTTACTAACTTTATGTTAGACAAAAAAACTTATGATTTTTCTCAAATTGGTAGACAGACTTTTACTTTTTATTTCATTAGATGCTTTTCTCATTGATTAGAGTTTACTGTGCCACTGATGACAGGGTCTTTATAGATAGGGGAAGGGCAGGAAGGAAAGCAGCCATGCCTTTTACAAAGGAACCATTTGGGCATTTACCTTAAGTGATTTAGGGAACCATGTAGGATATAAATATAGACAACTGGATGAGAATTTGAACTGCCATCCTTCCAAATGTAAGTTTGTGTCTTACCACTGCACCACCATGCTCAGTCATTGCAGAAGATAAAAAAAAAAAAAAAAATGAAAACTCCAAAAATACTTTCCTGTTGTTCTAGTTGTAATTTCCAAAATACGGTTCCTTCTGTTATGTCATGTAAATGTTACCAGAATGAATAGGTAATAGTTCAGTTCATGTTTTTGGTTCACACTGCTGCAATATGTTTATACTTTATAATAAATGCTGCTTCCAAAGACTTTCATTGTGTTGTTTTAATATTTGTTACATAGCATAACTCTGTGTATACATTGTGGCCATAATTTAGTTAATGATATTCAATTAAACGACCCACCCTGATAGTGCATTCGAGGGGGGGGGTCGTTTCAAACCTGCCTCTGGCCATCCAGATTTAGGTTTTCAATAATTTCCCTAAATTGCTTCAGGCAAATGGTATGGTGGGATGGTTCCTCTGAAAGGGTGTGGCCACTTTCCTTCTCCACCCGTCCCTAATCTGAGCTTGTGCTCCATCTCTGATGATGGGATGTTGAACACTAGCTGTCTCCTCCTCCCTCCCCCCCCCCCCCCCCCAACTCAACCCCACACCCCACTCTCTGCACCCCCCCACCCCCATGCCCTCACTGTCCCCCTCCACCACCCTCCTCTGTGTGCAGCAGAACTAATGTGTACTCCTTTCTGGAAACGAAGCCTTTGTTTTGTGTTGAGCACCTGGAGGATATGTTTGGGGAAATGACAGCTCTGTCCAAATGGCACAATGAGTTGGTTTTGATTCAGACGGCATCCCCAACCCAGTCCCGGGCATTACTCACGGCAGGCTGGGTGATATTCCTGTTTCGGTAACTCCCCACAAAAGCCTCAATATGGTCCAGGGAATTATTATTCATTTCGAACTTCTGTTACAGTCCGATCACGAGCTGCATGCCAATTTAGAACAGTGGGGTGTTCATTTCATCCAGCGCATTTACAGGGGACCCACAGACAATAAGGTTGCCACTGGTGCCTTCATCTTGGCCTTTGAGAGTGATTCATTACCTAATGGTGTACCGATGTGATGTCAAACCCTACGTCCCTCTCCCTATGTGGTGGTTTAAGTGCTGGAAAGTTGGGCACATGTCCTCCCGGTGCCCTTCCAGCACCACATGTAGAGGTTGTGGACATTCGCTGCATCCGAATACTCCGTGTGCGCCTCCTCCCACCTGTGTGAACTGTGGACAGCATAATTCCCCCTGCTCGCCAGACTGCCCAGTAGTCCAAAAGGAGCGCAAAATTATGGAGTATCAGACCCTGGACAGGCTGTCTTACCACAAGGCTAAACTGGAATATCAAAGAATAAACCCTGTTCCCATGCTATCTTCTTATGCTGCCACCATGATGGCATCACCAGTGATGACGCCGTTACACTTATCATCTAAGGCTACACCAGTGGGCCCTCAGGGCCACCTATCTTCTTCCCCCCCTCCAGTTGGCTGGGGGCACGTCTTCTCCCGTTGCTCCAAAAGCATCTACTTCGGGCGCAAGGCCGCCCCCCCACCCCCGCACCCCGCCCCACCCCGCCCCACCGCCAAATCCAGGGGACACCAGTCCCCTCCCCCCCAGCCGCAGAAGCCTCCTTCGGCTCATCTCGTGCGGAAGGGGTCCCTTGAGATCCTCTATCCCAAGGTCTCCACTAATGCCACAGCAGACACCAGTGCCTAAAGGAGCCAAAAGCTGCTGGACGAAGAGTTTCACGGTCTTCCTCCATGCCTGAAGCTACTTCGGAGAAGTCCTCCCAGCAAGCCCCTAAAGAGAATTGATAGGGTAAGCAAATGAAGAAGAAGACTAAGAAACAGGGCCCCCAGGTGGCCCAGACACCACTACACACTACCAGTTCTGCACCTGAGGATGAGGTGGATATCTTAGCGTCCCCTGAGAACCTATATCTCACTGATGCCTCTTCCACAGGAGAATGGATATAAATACTCAATCGGTGGCAGCAGGTGACCCTGAGGTGTAACCTGCCTCCCTGCACGCTTCATGCCTTCCCAGTCTCATGATGATGTCATCCTCCAGTGGAATTGCGGCAGTTTTTTCCACCAACTGGCTGAGCTACGGCAACTATTAAGTTTTGCACCTGCTTTCTGCATTGCCCTCCAGGAAACCTGGTTCCCGGCAAAGTGGACTCCTGCCCTCCGCAGCTATAAGGGATATTACAGGAACCGTAGCGACTATAATCGAGTGTCAGGTAGAGTTTGCGTTTATGTCCAAAACTCAGTCTGTAGTGAAACTGTGCCCCCTTCAAACCCCTTTTGAAGCAGTGGCTGTCAGAATAAGGACGATGCAGGAAATAACTGTTTGCAATGTATATCTTCCTCCAGGTGATGCAGTACCCCTGAATGTATTAGCTGCACTGATTGATCAACTACCTAAACCTTGCCTACTTTTGGGTGATTTTAATGCCAATAACACCTTGTGGGGCAACGCCATGCTTACTGGCCGAAGTAGAGATGTCGAAAATTTGCTGTCTCAACTCGACCTCTGCCTCCTAAATACCCCCCCCCCTCCCCCCCACATTTCAGCGTGGCTCATGGTACTTACTCAGCCATTGATTTATCACTTTGCAGCCCAGGATTTCTCCCATATGTCCGCTGGAGAGTCCCCAATAACTTGTGTGGTAGTGACCACTTCCCCATCTTCCTGTCACTCCCCTGGCATCGTGCCCACAGACACCTAACCAGATGGGCTTTGAACAAGGCAGACTGGGAAGCTTTCACCTCTGCTGTCACTGATAAATCTCACCCGCATGGTACCGTCGATGTGGTGGTTGAGTGGGTCACTAGAACAATCGTTACTGTGGTGGAAAATGTGATCCTTTGTTTCTTAGGGTGACTCCGGCAAAAGTCAGTATCTTGGTGGTCACTGGAAATTGCTGAAGCCATTTAACAGTGTAGGCGAGCTCTACAGCGACATACGTGGCAACATTCTCCAACATCAGATGTCTTTTTGGGTACCAGACCCCAACAGGTGTCACTGGCATTAACATCGATGGCGTGTTATTTACCAACACAAACTTGACTGCCGAGCACTTTGCTGAGCACTATGCCTGAGCTTCTGCATCAGAGAATTACTCGTCAGCCTTTTGCACTATCAAACAGTGGATGGAAAGGAAAGTCCTCTCATTCACTACATGCCACAGTGAACCCTATAACGCCCCATATATAGAGTGGGAGCTCCTCAGTGCCCTTGCACATTGCCCCAAAACAGCTCCTGATCCAGATCGGATCCACAGTCAGATGATTAAACATCTCTCATCCGACTTCAAGCGATATCTCCTCATCATCTTCAACTTGATCTGGTGTGATGGTATCTTTCCATCACAATGGTGGGTGAGCACCATCATACCAGTGCTCAAACCCGGTAAAAACCAGCTTGATGTGGATAGCTATCAGCCCATCAGCCTCACCAACGTTCTTTGTAAGCTGCTAGAATGTTTGGTGTGTTGGCAGTTGGTTTGTCTACTGGAGTTACGTGGCCTACTGGCTCCATGCCAGGACGGTTTCCACCAGGGTTACTCTACCACTGATAATCTTGTCACTCGCATCTGCCACCCAAACAGCCTTTTCCAGATGGAAACACCTTGTTGCCTTATTTTTCGATTTATGAAAAGCCTATGACTTGACCTGGCGACATCATATCCTTGCTCCATTATATGAGTGGGGTCTCTGAACCGGCTCCCGATTTTTATCCAAACTTTTGTGTCGCTCTGTGCTTTCTGTGTCCAAGTTGGTGCCTCCCATAGTTCCCCCCCCCCCCCCCCCCCCCCCCCCCGAATATCGAGAAGAATGGGGTCCCGCAGGGCTCTGTATTGAGTATATCTCTATTTTTAGTGGCCATTAGTGGTCTAGCAGCAGCTGTCGGGCCATCCGTCTCACCTTCTCTGTATGCAGACGACTTCTGCATTTCGTACTGCTGCCCCAGTACTGCTGTTGCTGAGCGGCGCCTACAGGGAGTCATCCACAAGACACACTCATGGGCTGTAGCACATGGCTTCCAGTTTTCGGCCGTGAAATCGTGTGTCGTGCACTTCTGTCGGTGTCATACCATTCATTCAGAACTAGAACTTTACCTTAATGATCACCCATGCAATGTAGTGGAGACATATCGATTCTTAGGACTGGTTTTTGACACCAGATTGATTTGACTTCCTCACCTTCGTCAGCCTAAGTGGAAGTGCTGGCAGGACCTCGATGCCCCTTGCTGCCTGAGCAACACCAACTGGGGTGCAGATCACTCAACACAGCTGCAGCTCTACAAGAGCCCTTGTTCAATCCCACATTGACTATGGGAATCTGGTTTATGGTTTGGCAGTGCCCTCAGCGTTGCGTTTACTTGATCCTGTGCACCACCGTGGTGTTCAATGAGCGATGGGATCTTTTAGGACAAGTCCACTGACCAGTGTCCTGGTGGAGGCCGGAGTCCCTCCATTGAAGGTTAGGCGTGCACAACTGCTCACCAGTTATGTTGCACATATTCGTAGTTCTCCTGAGCATCCGAAATACCACCTCGTTTTCCCAACCACTGCGGTTCATCTCCCACATCGTCGGCCCAGGTCAGGGCTTACAACTTCGGTTCATGTCCGTTCCTTTCCGCCCGAACTGGAGTCATTCCCTTTACCACCTCTACTCGAGGTCGATTCATGTTCACCTCCATGGTGTAAACATAGGCCAAAGCTTCGCCTGGTCCTTTCACATGGCCCTAAGGACTCAGTTAACCCCACCACTCTCCGCTGTCACTTCCTCTCGATCCTTGACGTGTTCCGGGGCTCTGAAGTGGTTTACACTGACGGCTTGATGACTGGTGGTCGTGTTGGCTTTGCCCAAGTCCACAGAGGCCATATTGAGCAACATTCCTTGCCCAATGGCTGCAGTGTATTCAGTGCAGACCTGATGGCCATATCTCTTGCACTTGAGTAGATCCGTTCATGCCCTGGCTAGTCATTTCTTCTCTGTACTGACTCCCTGAGCAGCTTAAAAGCTATTGACCAGTGCTACCCTAATCATCCTTTGATAGCATCCATCCAGGAGTCCATCTATGCCCTGGAATGTCCATTCATTCAGTGGTGTTTGTGTGGGCCCCGGGTCATGTCGGAATCCCAGGAAATGAACTTGCAGACAGGCTGGCCAAACAAGCTACATGGAAACCGCTTCTGGAGATAGGCATCTCTGTCACTGACCTGTGTTCATTATTACGCCGCCAGGTTTTTCGGCTTTGGGAGATAGAGTGGCATAGTCTCCATACGAACAACAGACTGCGTGTCATTAAGGAGACTATGAATGTGTGGAAGACTTCCATGCAGACCTCTTGCAGGGACTCGGTGGTTCTCTGCCGGCTCCGCATTTGCCATACGTGGCTAACATGTGGTTACCTCCTCTGTTGCAAGGACACATCTTGGTGTTGCTGTGGCTCCCCTATGACAGTCGTCCACATCTTGCTGGACTGCCCAATTTTAGCCGCTCTGCGATGCAATTTTAACCTTCTCAGCACACTACCTTCAGTGTTGGGCAACAGTGACTCAACAGCAGATTTAGTTTAACATTTTATTCATGAGGAGGGTTTTTAACGTTTCATTTAAGGGGCTGCGCGGGGTAGCCATGCAGTCTGAGGTGTCCTCTCACGGTCTGCGTGGCTCCCACTATCGGAGGTTCGAGTCCTCCCTCGGGCATGGGTGTATGTGTTGTCCGTAGGATAAGTTAGTTTAAGCTAGATTAAATAGTGTGTAAGCTTAGGGACCGATGACCTCAGCAGTTTAGTCCCATAAGACCTTACCACAAATTTCCAAAATTTCTTTTAAGGGTGTGGGTTTGGCCTTCTCTCCGGGCCCTGCACCCTCCTACATTTTAACTCTCTATCACCCTTTCTTTGCATTTTTTTGTCCTGGTGTTCATCTTTTTCCTTCATGTGTTCATCTTGCTTGTCTTTTGAGGTGGACGTTTTAGTGTGTTGTAGAGTGGTTGGCTCATCCTCTTTTATTCTTGTGATCAGCCAGCCCAGACCTTCTGCTCTTCCCCCTGTGGGTCCGACGTTAGAATAGGCCCGAGGAATTCCCACCTGTTGTAAGACATGACTGAAAGGCATTTCACATGTTTCGGCCTTTATGTGATGATACCCTGTAGGGTTTGACCTCCATTCTTCAAAATTTTCCCAAAGAGCGAGCCAATTGGGGAAAGGCACCTTACATGGTGCCTTGTGTCCACCATGCATTGAGATCTGTAGGCAACTTTCTCATTGTCGGGGACTGATGACCTCAGATTTTAAGTCCCATAGTGCTCAGAGCCATTTTCTCGTTGACACATTGCAGTCCCACCGATTCTCCATCTCTTGGGTGTGGACACCTTCCTGGGTGCATTTTCCACCATGCACTGTGCAATGTCGCTTTGTGCATCGACGAAGACCATGGACTTCTTTGTACTTGATATCAAGCATGGCAGCCAGTCCATTGTGATGGGGCCACCATGCACCCTGCTGGTTGTAGCTCCCTGACCACACAGGGATCACTCTGCTGATGTCTGTGCCGTTAACTCCCCATGTATGCCAAGGAGGGCCCCTGGTCGGAGTGGGTGGCATCAGGGCGGATGACACACGATGAAGAATAGTCCATCATCTCTTGCTGGTAGTGGAACACCAGCAGTCTCTAAACGTTCATGAGCTCAATACAATGCACAGAAGTATGACCCCAAATCATTCCCCTCCCTGGCCACACTATGGGAGGAATGTCAGACTAAGGATGGCAGTGGATCTTATTCGCCCCGGTACCTTGTATATTTGAGAGCTGATGGGGTATCTTTCATGACGATGAAGCCTCAGTTTTTGTTGAGCATTTAGAGGACAAGTTTGGGGAGGTGGAGGGCTTGTCCAAAATGAGATCTGTGTCAGTCTTGATCAAAACAGCATCCTCTGCCCAGTCGTGGGAGTTACTCGCTTGTGACAAGCTGGGGGATGTTTCTGTTTCCATTACCCCACATAAGAGCTTAAATATGGTCCAAGGTATCATATTTCACAGGGACCTTCTTTTGCAGTCCGATGATGAGCTATGCGTCAATTTAGAGCGGCGAGGTGTTCATTTCGTCCATCGCCTCTGAGGGATAATCAGGTTGCCACCAGTGCCTTCATCTTCGCTTTCAAGGTGGAGACTGGGGTCCCTACACTGCAGATCAGACGTGCGCAACTGCTCACCAGTTACGCAGCACACATTTGTAGTTCCCTTGAGCATCCAAATTACTGTCTCCTCTTCCCACCCATGGCAGTCCATCTCCCGCATCAGTGGCTCAGGTCGGGGCTAACAATTGCGGTTCACGTGTGGTCCCTTCTCTCCTAACTGGAGTCCTTCCCTTTACCATCATCTCTACTTGTGATCCGTTCATGTACTGTATGCCTCCATGGTGTACGCCCTGGCCGCAGCTTCGTGTGGACCTTTCATGTGGCCCTCAGTTAACCCTGTGGCTCTCTGCTGTCACTTCCTCTCGATTCTTGACATGTTCCAGGACTCTGAAGTGGTTTACTCAGGCAGCTTGATGGTTGATGGCCACGTTGGCTTTGCCTATGTTCATGGCAACCATATTGAACAGCATTCCTTACTCGATGGTTGCAGTGTATTCACTGCAGAGTTGGTGGCCATTTCTTGTGCACTCCAGTTTCTCCATTCATGCCCCGGGGAGTCTTTTCTTTTATGTACTGACTCCTTGAGCAGCCTGAAAACTATTGACCAGTGCTACCCTCGTAATCCTTCGGTAGTGTCCATCCAGGAGTCCATCTATGCCCTGTAATGATCCAGTCATTCAGTGGTGTTCATCTGGACCCCTGGTCACGTGCTAATCCCAGAAAATGAACTTGCTGACAGGCTGGCCAAACAGGCTACACGAAACCACTCCTGGAGATGGGCATCCCCACGACTGACCTGTGTTTGTTATTACGCTGCAAGTTTTTTCAGCTTTAGGAGATGGAATGGCAAAATCTCAGTGCGCACAACAAACTGCGAGCCATTAGGGGGACCACGAATATGTGGAAGTCCTTGATGAGGTCCTCTCACAGGGACTCCGTGGTTCTCTGCCGGCTCCGCATTGGCCATTCCTGGGAGATCCACGGCTACCTCCTGCACTGTGAAGACTCACCTCAGTGTCGGTGTCGCGCCCCGTTGACAGTGGCCCATATTCTTCTTCACTGTCCTCCTTTGGCTGCCCTTCGGTTGCCGGACTCGTTATCATTGATTTTAGCAGACAATGCTTCATCGGCTGATTTGGTTTTACATTTCGTCTGTGAGGGTGGGTTTTATCATTCGATCTGAGTTTTAGTGCTTGTTCTTTGTCCCTCTGTGTCCTCCACCCTAGTGCTTTTAGGGTGGAGGTTTTAATGTGTTGCAGGGTGGCTGGCGTTTCCTTTTTTATTTTCGTGGTCGGCCAGCCACTGTAATCTGCTTCCTTGTTTTACTCTCATCTAACTGTTTTTTGCATGTCTCTGTTGTTTTCTTGTTCTCTTTTGTTCCTTTTAGTGGTCCTTTCCTTTCCTTTCCTTTCCTTCCCTTTCCATTCCTTTGTTCTTGTGGTTTTTCCTTTCTTTCCGGTTTGTCTTATATGTCTCGTCTATTTTATTCTCACACTTGTGGTATTGTTTTATTAGGAACAAGGGACCGATGACCTCGTAGTGTGGTCCCTTCCCCCCCTCTTTTAATCCAACCAACCAACCAACCAACCAACCAACCTTCTTCTCTATGATTTTAATACCTTCTTCTGCTTTTTCTTGTGGTGGAAGTTTTCCCCATTCTTTGTGCTTTCCAGTTGTTTTCTTTTTAGGTGTGGTTCCGCATTTCTTTTCCCACTTTTACTTTGCCAAATGTACTTTGGGTACTAGGCAGTTTGCCACATCCAACTAGGTGAATTCATATCTGGTCCACTTGTCCCCCCTCGGTTACACAATTTACAAACATTTGGAAACTTTCCCACACTTTCACATTGGCTAACACTGAATGCAGACAGATGGGGTACAAAAATTCTGTACTGGGGATGGGAAGGGCTCTGGCCACCATCTACCATTAAGTTTGCCAAACAGAATAAACACCAACCCCGTGATGATATGGGGTAAGGCCAGTAAAAGTTAGAAGAAATATATCCAATTAAACTTTTGAGAGGGCTATATCACAAGGCTTGGAGAAAAAGAAGAATTGTAAGAAAGCTGTACAGATGCAGAATGGTGACTTCAGGACTTTCAAAGAGAGTGGATGTCCAAAGAGAGAGTTTTAAATAAAACAAGAGGTTTAAAAGCCAATATTCTTACTATATTCCAGTACACTGTGCACAGTCTGTTGTGTCCTGGGGTTGTAAAACAGACCACCAGGCCATCAGGTTGGTTGTGTCAGGTGTTGTTCGGTAGTGGAACAAAGTCCATGAACCATCAAGAGAGAGAGGAGAGGAAAGATGTGCTTGCCTAAAAGAATGTCCATCTTTTGTCCATGCTCCAGCTGCATCTCACAACCAACACGTAATTTTTCCCCCGCATTCCCCATCGGTCACTCGGAAGTGGCACATGGAGTTTTCAGTCTATTAACGAAGGTTGTTGTCTTCAGCCTGAAGACTGGCTTGATGTAGCTTTCCAAACTACTCTGTCCAGTACAAGCTTCTTCACACGTGAATAATTACTTTAACCAACATCCTTTTGAGCCTCCTCAATGTTCCTCATCTCTTGGTGACCCTCTAAAATTTTTGTCTACACTTACTTCCAAAACCAAATTGGTTATCCCTTGATGTCTCAGATTGTGTCCTATCAACTGATTTCTTCATTTAGTCAAGTTATGCCACAAATGTGTTGTAAATTCTATTGAGTACCTCCTCATTGGTTACATGATCTACGCATCTAATCTTCAGCAGTCCTCTATTGCTTTAATTCTCTTCTTGTCTAAACTGTTTATCATCCATGTTTCACTTCCATAAAAGGCTACATTCCAGACAAATACCTTCAGAAAATATTTCCTAACACTAAAATCTCTTTGATGCTAACAATTTTTTTTTGCAAACAGTTCTTGTCATTACCAGTCAACATTTTATATCATAAGTTATTTTACTGCCCAAATACCAAAACCCATGTACTGCTTTTAGTGTCTCGTTTCCTAACCTAATTGCCGCAGCATTGCCCGATTTAATTCGGCTGTATTTTATTATCCCCCAGGGAGCTAGCCACTCTTTGACGCGTTCGTGCATGGCTACCACGGGACCCCAGCCTTTGCAGCATTTTTCCCTTCTGTGCTGCATGTCTATCCTCTTGCTATTCTTTTTCCCCTCCGTTGGGTAACATGTCTGTGGTGTTATTGGGAATGTTCTGCGTTGTCAGTCGCTGATGTAAGAACCGTCTCGTCATTGTATTTCACTCCCTTTTCCTTTCTTTGTTTCCCTTCTCCTCTTGCACCTCCGCTTCGGTGTTTGAAGTTCTTCTTTTTCTTCTTCCTCCCTGTTCACTCCTGAAGGCTTTTCCACACGACTGAGACATAACAGGTGACTAGATAACGCGTAATTCCGTACCCCGGGTCGACAGGTAGGGTAGGCATGTACCCCTTGGTACAAGCCAGGTCTAGGGAGGTGTGATTGCCTGATCTGCAACCTTCCCAAATTGCCGATTGGTCTCTCTGTCAGGTGTTTGGGAGGTGTGACCTGAGGTGTGAACAGTTACCTAAGGCAGATGTGCCCCCTTGTGGAGGGGACCCCAGTTGGAAGAGGCATGCAATCGGAGACATTGGCAATCATGGGCGATTTTCTCACAATGAGTCAGTCATCTTCATAATCAATGTGTACAAAGCATACACATAATGAAGTTAATGATTCAAAGACCCTTCCTGCTGCATCATGGTTCCTCGTGATCTTGTGGGTCTGGGGGTCAGAATAGGCCCGAGGTATTCATGCCTGTCATAAGAGGTGACTAAAAGTAGTCTTACACCTTTTGGCCTTTATGCAATGGTCCGCTGTAGGGTTTGACCTCAATTTTTTCAAAATTTTCCCATAGAGCGAGCCAATTGGGGAAGGTCGCCTTAAATGGTGTATTGTCCATTGTGTACCGAGACCTTCTGCATCCTATGTTGACATGGATCTGCACTTCCACTCATTTTCCAGCTGTTGGGCAAGGTCACCCTACTGAGTGCGTATTTTTCTATCAACCGTGCAGTATCATTTTCTATGTTTACAATGATAATAGACCTGGATGCTTGGTTGCACCTGATATCCAGCACGGTAGCCATGTACCCTGTTGGTTGTAGCCCCCTGACCACACAGGGATTGCTCTACATCTACATCTACATCTACATTTATACTCCGCAAGCCACCCAACGGTGTGTGGCGGAGGGCACTTTACGTGCCACTGTCATTATCTCCCTTTCCTGTTCCAGTCGCGTATGGTTCGCGGGAAGAACGACTGTCTGAAAGCCTCTGTGCGCGCTCTAATCTCTCTAATTTTACATTCGTGATCTCCTCGGGAGGTATAAGTAGGGGGAAGCAATATATTCGATACCTCATCCAGAAACGCACCCTCTCGAAACCTGGCGAGCAAGCTACACCGCGATGCAGAGCGCCTCTCTTGCAGAGTCTGCCACTTGAGTTTGTTAAACATCTCCGTAACGCTATCACGGTTACCAAATAACCCTGTGACGAAACGCGCCGCTCTTCTTTGGATCTTCTCTATCTCCTCCGTCAACCCGATCTGGTACGGATCCCACACTGATGAGCAATACTCAAGTATAGGTCGAACGAGTGTTTTGTAAGCCACCTCCTTTGTTGATGGACTACATTTTCTAAGGACTCTCCCAATGAATCTCAACCTGGTACCCGCCTTACCAACAATTAATTTTATATGATCATTCCACTTCAGATCGTTCCGCACGCATACTCCCAGATATTTTACAGAAGTAACTGCTACCAGTGTTTGTTCCGCTATCATATAATCATACAATAAAGGATCCTTCTTTCTATGTATTCGCAATACATTACATTTGTCTATGTTAAGGGTCAGTTGCCACTCCCTGCACCAAGTGCCTATCCGCTGCAGATCTTCCTGCATTTCGCTACAATTTTCTAATGCTGCAACTTCTCTGTATACTACAGCATCATCCGCGAAAAGCCGCATGGAACTTCCGACACTATCTACTAGGTCATTTATATATATTGTGAAAAGCAATGGTCCCATAACACTCCCCGTGGCACGCCAGAGGTTACTTTAACGTCTGTAGATGTCTCTCCATTGAGAACAACATGCTGTGTTCTGTTTGCTAAAAACTCTTCAATCCAGCCACACAGCTGGTCTGATATTCCGTAGGCTCTTACTTTGTTTATCAGACGACAGTGCGGAACTGTATCGAACGCCTTCCGGAAGTCAAGGAAAATGGCATCTACCTGGGAGCCTGTATCTAATATTTTCTGGGTTTCATGAACAAATAATGCGAGTTGGGTTTCACACGATCGCTGTTTCCGGAATCCATGTTGATTCCTACATAGTAGATTCTGAGTTTCCAAAAACGACATGATACTCGAGCAAAAGACATGTTCCAAAATTCTACAACAGATCGACGTCAGAGAGATAGGTCTATAGTTTTGCGCATCTGCTCGACGACCCTTCTTGAAGACTGGGACTACCTGTGCTCTTTTCCAATCATTTGGAACCTTCTGTTCCTCTAGAGACTTGCGGTACACGGCTGTTAGAAGGGGGGCAAGTTCTTTCGCGTACTCTGTGTAGAATCGAATTGGTATCCCGTCAGGTCCAGTGGACTTGACTCTGTTGAGTGATTCCAGTTGCTTTTCTATTCCTTGGACACTTATTTCAATGTCAGCCATTTTTTCGTTGGTGCGAGGATTTAGAGAAGGAACTGCAGTGCGGTCTTCCTCTGTGAAACAGCTTTGGAAAAAGGTGTTTAGTATTTCAGCTTTACGCTTGTCATCCTCTGTTTCAATGCCATCATCATCCCAGAGTGTCTGCTGATGCCTGCACCGTTAAGTCCCCACATGTGCTGAGAAGTAGATGCCTGTCACCCTGGGGAATCGGGACTCCCGGCAATGGCCATCCTGCCAGGTGGCCTTTACTGTGGCTGGGTGGTGCCTGTGGGGAGGGCTCCTGGTCGGAGTGGGCGGTTTCGGAGTTGATGACACGCGATGAAGCATAGTACATCATCCCTTGCTGGTGGTCAAACACCAGCAGTCTCTTAGGCTTTCATGGGCTCTATTCAACGCAGAGAAGTACAGCCCCAAATTGTTCTCCTCCCTCGCCACACTATGCGAGGAACGTCAGGCTAAGGATGGCAGTGGCTCTTATTCACCCCAGTACCTTGTATGTTCGAGAGCTGATGGGGAATCTTTCATGATGATAAAGCCTCAGTTTTTTGTTGAGCATTTAGAGGACAAGTTTGGGGAGGTGGAGGGTTTGTTCGAAATGCGATCTGGGTCAGTCCTGATAAAAACAGCATCCACTGCCCAGTCATGGACTTTACATGCTTGTAAGAAGTTGGGGGATGTTTCTGTTGTCATCACACCACATAAGAGCTTAAATATGGACAAGGCTATTAGCTTCCACAGGGACCTTCTTTTGCAGTCTGATGACGAGCTGTGCGTCAATTTAGAGCGGCGAGGTGTTCATTTCATCCGGCGCGCCCATCAGGGTCCGAGGGATAATCAGGTTGCCACCAGTGCTTTCATCTTGGCCTTCGAGGGTGACACTGTACCCGAGAAGGTCAAGGTGATGGTCTACCACTGTGATGTAAAGCTCTACATACTCTCCCAATGCGGTACTTTAAATGCTGGAAATTCAGCCATATGTCTTCCTGCTATACTTCCAGCATCACATGTCAAGATTGTGGACGTCCATCACATTCCAATAATCCATGTGCCCTGCCTCCCATCTGTGTCAACTGCAGAGAGCACCATTCGCCTTGCTTGCCTGTCTGGAGGATTCTCTAGAAAGAAAGGAAAATTATGGAGTACAAGACCCTGGGCCGACTGACCTACACTGAGGCTGGAAATTAGAATGCCTACATCCTGTACGTATGACATCGTTTTATGCTGCCACTACAACAGTTCTAGCCCCATCAGCTCTGCCAAACTCAGTCACCTCTCAGAGCCAGAAGACTACACCTGCCCCCTTGATGGTGGGGAGCACTCCCCTCTCTGTTGCTCCTGCACCACGTACTTCAGGAGCAACATCCCCCCAAATATCTGGGATATCAGTCCCCACTTCTGCTCCAGAGAATCTTAAGTCTTCTTCGGCTCCTCTCGCTAGGAAAGGGGTACCTTGGATCCCTCCCTTCCGAGGTTTCTGCTAGTGGGAAAGATGACACCCACCAGTGGCTGAAGAGCCCAAAAGCAGATGGTCGTAGGGCTTCATGGTCATCCTCAGTCCCGGAGACTGAATCAGTGAAGTCCTCCCAGCCAGGGAAACCCAAAGAGCAGCAAGAGAAATCCAAAAAGATGATCCCCAAGACCAGGGAGTTGCGGTGGCACCCACACCAGCGCTACCTACAAGCTCATCATCTGGGGATAAGGTGGAGATTCTGGCGTCCGCTGAGGACCTATATCTCGCCAGATCCTCAGACACAATGGATATAGACTGCTCAGGCAATAAGTCGTTGGCAGCAGGTGACATCATTCTCCAGTTAAATTGTGGCGGTTTTTTCCATCGCCGGGCTGAGCTACGGCAACTGTTAAGCTTTACATCTGCTTTCTGCATTGCCCTCCAGAAACATGGTTCCCAGCGATGCGGACCCCTGCCCCCCACGGCTATAAGGGATATTACAGGAACCATAGCGACTATAATCAAGTGTCAGGTGGAGTTTGTGTCTGTCCTGAACTCAATATGTAGTGAACCTGTGCCTCTTCAAACTCCTCTTGAAGCTGTGGCTTTCAGAATGACGACACAGGAAATAACTGTCTGCAATGTATATCTTCCTCCAGATGGTGCAGTACCCCTGAACATATTGACTGCACTGATTGATCAAATCCCTAAACCTTTCTTACTTTTGGGAGACTTCAACACCAATAACCCCATGTGGGGTGACACCATACTTACTGGCCGAGGCAGAGATGTCGAAAATTTACTGTCTCATTTCGACCTCTGCCTCTTAAATACTGGGGCCGCCACACATTTCAGTGTGAATCATGGTAGTCACCCAGCCATTGATTTATCAATTTTCAGCCCAGGACTTCTCCCATCTATCCACTGGAGAGCACATGACAACCTGTGTGGTAGTGACCACTTCCCCATCTTCCTGCCACTGCCCCAGCATCAGGTCCACGGACACCTGTCCAGATGGCCTTGCATCTCTTCGCCGTGATTTTCAGCTTCCTTCTTTGTTCTGTCTCCCACATTCCCTCCCAACACCCCCCTTGGTTAGTTCCTTGGCACCGGATTTGGATGGATCTCCGCCGAGGTCCGAAAGATTATGTTCCCCCGTTGGTGTTCCGTTGTGTTTTCCGCCGAATTTTATGGGAGTTTCGGGATGCTGTTGTTTTTTACACCGATGGCTCTAAATCTGCTGATCATGTGGGATATATGCCTTCACGTCCTCTGTTGGTATGGAAAATCATCTCGTGCCAACTGCATGTGGGGTGTTTACTACAGAATTGATGGTAGTTTCTCAGGCCCTTACCTTTATTATACAGTCCCAACACAAACACGTTTTGTTATGTATGGACTCAATGAGGGGCCTTCAGGCTATTGACCGGTGTTTTTCCCGCCATCCCTTGGTCTCAGCCATCCATGACCGTCTCACTGATCTTCACCATGCTGCTTGTTCCGTTGACTTCCTTTGGGTCCCTGGCCATGTGGGTATCCCAGGTAATGAGCTTGCTGATCTTTTGGCTGGGGTAGCAATCACTTACCCCCCTTGCCTGTAACCTCTCCTGTGGCGCATTTGCGGCTTCATATCAAATCCCACTGCGCACAGTCATGTGCCAACTCTTGGGAGGCTACCTCCCTGTTTAATAACTTCGTGCACTTAAGGTGACACATGTCCTGTGGCGTTCTTCCTTCTGCCTCTCCCGAAAGGACTCGACCACCCTGTGTCGTCTCCGCTTCGGCCATACCAGGCTGACCCATGGTTTTCTTTTGCGTAATGAGCCACCCCCACTTTGTGGTTGTGGAGCCTTCCAGTCAGTAGCCCACATTTTGGTGGAATTCCCCCTTCTTTTGGCTCTGCGTACTAAGTACAGACTTCCCCACACTGTACCTTTAATATTGGCAGATGATTCCCGGATGGTTCAACTGGTTCTCAGTTTCCTCTGTGAAAGTGGTTTCTATTTTCAGTTCTAAGGTTTTTAATCTCCCTCTGGAGTAGGGGCAGGGTGGTGAGGGTTGGGGTGTTCCCACTGTAAACTGTGTTTGGGGATTCCTGACTCCCCTCGCTGGCCAAGATCCTCTTTTCTCTCTCTTTTACTCTGTTTTAATCACTTTTTAGATTTGGTTAGTCTACTTTTACAATACGCAGTTTTACATTCTAGCGGTTGAACGCTTTTGAATAGCAGGTGGTCTTGCCTGTACTTCATCAGAGGTGGGATATTTCCTGCCTCTAGCATAGCCTTGGGGTTGCCCTCTTGCTGACTTCCCTCCTTTTGTTTTCACCATTGACAACACGACTGCACTTTTACATGGTCCCTAACCCCCCGCCCCGTTATGACTCTTCTGAGATGTAAATCCGTCCGAATGGACCACCTTTGAAACAAAAGACTGATGACCTTGCTGTTTGGTCCCTTCAACGCCAACCAACCAACCAACCAACCAACCTGCACCATGATGACCTACCTATGCCGGAGCTGTGCCCGGCTGACAGTGGCCCATATCTTGGTGAGCTGTCCTTCTTTGGCTGCCCTGCGATGGACTCTTCAGTTACCGGACTCATTGCCATTAATTTTAGCTGACAATGCTTCATCGGCTAATTTAGTTTTATACGTGACAATGGGTTTTATCATTCTATATAAGTTTTTGCATATGTCCTTTGTCCCTTTGTGTTCTCCACTCTAATGGATGATGACCTCACAGTTTGGTCCCTCCCCCCCCCCCCCCCCCCCTTTGAACCAACCAATCTGCGTACCATTATAGATTTTCTTGTATGGAATTTTGTGGAAAAACAGCCAGTCTCGAACAGTGTCATATGGGGACGGACATATGATAATATAGTGTGGACATGAAATGAATTAAGACAAGCTAAAATCAAGTATTTGATATCTTACTTGGTAAAGTGTTGGCTTATAATGTTGGATCAGCTACATTTTATAGCATTGATTTCCATTCTGTTGATTTCATAATACTTTTGTTTTGCCAGGTTTCTAACAATGGATTAAACACACACCACAATAAAATGTAGAACTACATTGTTGGTGTTGCTGTTATATTATATCTTCAATTATACAGGTTTAAGTAATTTTAAGGAAATTGTTTTCAAGTACGTTTGTACCAAGTATGTCATGCATGCAGTATACAATTGATGTGATACTTTTTTCTAATTATTTTTCAGTTGACTCAAAAGCAATAGACCAATCAGGAGCAATTCCAGATAAAATATTAGAGAGTCTGAAGTCATTAGGTCTATTTGGACAACAAATTCCTGTTGAATTTGGTGGCCTTGGTCTGAATGCAACTGAGTACGCTCGGCTCGGAGAAGTCATAGCTCTTGATGGCTCCATAGCTGTCACACTTGCAGCACATCAAGCAATTGGCTTGAAGGTAACATACTTCACTGACATTTATAAATATTTTCATGCTATCCTATGCCAATTTCCTAAATGATATAAGATACAAAACTGCACAATTCCACAATGAGGCATAGCTACCCACCTTACATGTAAATTATAAGCAGTGAACCTGCAGAGGGAACTGCAATGAAGTTTAAGGTTTTGAATTTACATTTTTGTCAAAATGCTACTACAAGAGACATAAATGCAAACAGTTACATGTATTTGCTGTATGGATTAAGAAGGTAAGAGTGAAGCTGTGATCCTTGGTAATGGTAGGAGAGCTCAGAACATAGTAGAGAGAATATGACACAGGACAGAGAAGATAGAGTTGGAAAAGTATGAAATGATAATTCAGAGTTGATTTTAAATAAAGTAAAAAGAGAAATCATCTTTCAGCACAGTGGAGACAGAATGGATGGTGAAATATCCTAGTTAGAGGGAAGAGCATGGTGAGAAGAAATTAACAATATGGTGAGAAGGGATGTGAATTATAACTTAGAAAACAGATAAAATAGATAGGCTAAGAAATAGTTACTAGACATAGGTGCAAGTTAAAATATAAATAATTAATGAAAGAAGAAAAGTGAAATGTGAGTACATAAGTGAGGCAAAAAATACTACATAAAATGTAAAACATGCTGAGCAGCGGGCAGACATGCATGGTCTGCGACTGGATGGTCATCCTGGCATTTGGTCACTGTCTGACACTAACCATTCATATGGCTTGGCAGCATATTTGTGGTCATACTCACATAGAAAACAAGGCAGAGGTTATGATGATGATAGTGTAATATGTGGCTGCTTTCACAGGTCATCTTGCATCTCACTGCAAAGGTATTATCAGAGATGGGGTTAAATAAGGGTCTGATGGACATATGTATAGCACATGTCTTGCATCTGGGTATTCCACAGGGATGTGACCCATACATAGTTCAGGAGGTGGGAATGGTTGGGACATAGCGACTGACGAGAATTCTGCATTGAGTGGTTGCTGAATACCAATTTTTGGGAGGAGTGAAAGGATGTTCAGTAGAATGTTTCTCATTTCATGTCATGACAAGAGTTAGTCAAAGCTGATAGAAAGCATGATTCAGTTGTTCTTTTCCCATGTGGTATTGAGCTGTGTGGCTGATTGTCAACATGTGCAATCATCTGATTGAAACCAGATGGGGTGGTTAGTTTCTGTCTGCAAAAGCATTGGCTAAAATTTTAGCATATTGGGAGAAGGTGATCTGCTTGCCAGGACACACAGGATCCATCAGTGGTTGCAGTGTATGGAAGGGTTTGTTTGATGTTGAATTGGTGGCAGTGGTTGAAGTGGAAGTGTTGTTGGCTTTTGATAGGTTTAAAGTGAAAAACGGATCCCTGTGGAGTCATCAGGAAGGTGACGGTCAACAACTAGGAATGTAGGGAGTAAGCTACACATACTGCCTGGGTTGTGCCAAATGGCAAACACCTCATGGAATTCTGCCAGTTCAGCATCATATGGTTTCCCAAGTTGGAACCAGGTGAGTACTGTTAGTTCTCTGTAACAATAAGCTCTATGCATACTTCAGAAAAACCATGTGTCATGCTGTTGAAACATGACTTTCATCCATTCACTCATTGACCAGTGTGGTGGGGCAGTTGACAGCAGCGAAACAAAAGCCAAAGTTTCAAAATAATGATGTAAGAATATATCGCCAGGCCTGGATGAAATCCCGGTTTTACAAAGAGCACGCTATACCAATGGCCCTATACTTAGGTTGCATTTATCATGAATCTCTCACCCAGCACAAAGTTCCAAGTGACTGGAAAAAAAACCCACAGATGACTCTTGTACATTAGAAGCGAAAAAGAATGGACCAGCAAAATTATAGTCAAATATCCCTAATGTAGGTTTGCTGCAGAATCCTTGAACATACCCTCAGTTTTAATATAACAGATTTTCCTGAGACCGAGAAGCTTTTGTCCACGAATCAGCATGGTTTTAGAAAGTATTGCACATGCAAAACTCTGCTTGCCCATTTCTCACGTGATATACTGCAAACTATGTATGGAGGGCAACAGACAGATTCCATATTTGTAGATTTCCAGAAAGCACTTTACACGGTACCCCACTGCAAACTGTTAACAAAGGTATGAACATAGGGAGTAGGCTCCCAGATATGTGAGGCATCCAAAGACTTAATAGAACCCAGTATGTTGGCCTCAACAGTGAGTTTTCATCACAGATAATGGAATTGTCATGAGTGCCCCAGGGAAATGTGATAGGACTGCTATTATTTTCTGTATACATAAACGATCTGGCGGACATGGTGGGCAGCAGTTCATGGTTGTTTGCTAATGATGCTGTGGTGTACAGGAAGATGTCTAAGGTGAGTGACTGTAGGAGGATACAAGATTACTTATACAAAAATTCCTAGTCAGAGTGATGAATGACAGCTACCTCTAAATGTAGAAAAATGTAAGTTAATGCAGATGAGTAGGAAAAGCAACCTCGTAATGTTTGAATATGGTATTAGTAGTGTCCTGCTTGACACTGTCACATTGTTTAAATTTCTGGGCATAACGTTGCAGAGCAATATGAAATGGAATGAGCATGTGAGGATTGTGGTAGGAAATGCGAATGGTCGACTTTATTTTATCGGGAGAATTTTGGGAAAATGTGGTTCACCTTTAAAGGAGACTGCATATAGGACACTATTGTGACCTATTCTTGAGTACTGCTCAAGTGTTTGGATCAGATTAAAGGAACACTTCAAAGCCATTCAGAGGCCAGCTGCTAGATTTGTTACTGGTAGTTTCTAACAACATTCGTTACAGAGATGCTTCGAGAACTCAAATGGGAATCCCTGGAGGGGAGGTGATGTTCTTTTAAAGGGAAACTATTGAGGAAATTTAGAGAACCATCATATGAAGTTGACTGCAGATGATTCTACTGCTGCCAACATGCATTTTGCATAAGAACCATGAAGATAAGGTACAAGAAATTAGAGCTCATTTTGAGGCATTAGAAAGTCATTTTTCCCTCTCTCCATTTGTGAATGGAACAAGAAAGGAAATGACTAGTAATGGTATGGGGTACCTTCTGCCAAGCACTTAGGTGGAATTCAGAGTATGTATGTAGATGTAGATGTTATAGAGAGTGGGGATATTTGCTTGGTTGCAACAATGCTAAAAACCTGTGGAGGGGGAAAATTTTTAACTTGAAAGTGTGCTAAATACTGCTGGTATTAAACTGATGATCGGTAAGAAAGTGTATACAAAAGTCTCATTATGCTGGGAGGTGACATTGGGTCTTTTGAAAAAGTATCTTTTGTATTAAAAAGCACTGTCAGATCAGAAAACCAGTGTAGGAATAGAACATTTATCATAGGAACATCTCTCACGAGTTACAAAAGGTGAAACAGTTTGGTGAATATTCAGGATCTGTGAAACTTCACAACTCTCTGAACTCAGCAGGGGGCTGTACCACATAGAAGTCTCATGAGGATTGTTATCCAAAAAAGTTGAAAGTGAATGGAAAGGAAGTGTTATTGATATGAGTAACTTAATGAAGCAGGTGAATGGTGAGGTAGAGAAAGCAGCTGTATTTCTACTCACTGTCGGTATATCAGTGGTACCAAAATACATCGAAACTGGTTTTTCTATGTTAAGGTGCAATTATATGCCAGACTAAAGGTGTATTGAGTGCCAACACTGTAACATGTGGTGGGTGTGACAAAGTGGCACACCAACCTAAAACACCATGGTCAGTGAAACTACTTCTTCTTCTTCTTCTTCTTCTTCTTCTTCGTGAAATGTTTCTGCTTATGCAGGTCATTCACAAAGCCTCTTCCAAGTTTCTTTTCTCCCATAGTCTATAAGTTAGAATCTCCATCCATTGCAGTCCTTTTTTCTCTCCATCTTGTTTGTGGTCATTCAGATTGTGTCCATTCTAGGGCTCTTCTCAGAAGTCTATCTGATCCCACTCTTTTAATGTGGCCAAACCTTTTAAGCCTATTACTCTCTGTAGTTTCTTTTAGGTGCTTGATCTGCAGGGTTTGTAATATTGTTTCATTTCTTATCGTGTACCTTCTCGTTTTGTCCACAATCCTTCAAAGAAAGTGCACCTCTGTTGCTTGTATTCTGCTCAGATCTTTTTGTCAAAGTCCAACATTCTGATCTATAGATCAAAATTGGCGGATAATGCCTCATACATCATGATCTTTGCTTTGGCAGGTATTTTCAAATTTCTAATTATATTCGATACACAACTGTTCTGCATAAAATGTGTTGTGAATCAAGCAGTTTGCATTCATGAGTGTTCGGCATTCGTTGAAGAAAATAAAATTCAGGAAATCAAGCTCACACAATGAATCACTTATATTGAATTGAAAAATATCAATCAGGTGATAAAACCACCAGTATGTCAACTGAAATTTGCTGCTGTTGCTTAAAAAAATATATAAATGAATAATATCCCTACAAAAACATCTGTGTAAGCTGGATCAAGTGACGGTGTTTGCAAATGCCCTTTCCAACACACACTTGCTTTTAAGTCAGTCTTACCTATGAGATCATTCACAAACACAGAAGATATGAGTGAGCGAAAGACTGTTATATCTTCCATACCGACTGAAACAGAAAAATCAGAAAATGTGTCTGTCAGGCTGCCTGTTTCAAAACTGAAATATTAAACTAGAAAAGGGCACAGGACCAGAAATCCTGGACTAAAACCTTCAGCCCATATTTACTTCATTTCAACTACTATGTCATGCTAGTCTATCAGCAGAATCTATAGGTCTTCAAAGTATCTATAATGAAAGTAGCTTTAGAAGCCAAAAGACAGCGAAAAACTTCATATGCTAAAATGGCTCCCATACTGCAATGGAACATTAATGAGATTGGGGACCTTGTGGAGGAGTTAAGACATTTAGCACAAGGAAGATCCCTGTGCCTTTGCTTCCAAGAGACACATTTTAAAGAAACTGGCACCACTGTTGTGATGGGTGATAACCTGTACGAAAAGTGCAACCCTAGTAAAGAGTGGGTTGCAGGTGGTATTGCCATCTTTATAAATGACAAATGCCACAAATCATCTCTCTTCCCAAACATCACAATACTCCTTTACATCTAAAATCTTTATTTTCTAACATTCTAACTGTGGAGATCATACGGGATAAAATTGCTCAAGATGTGTGTGAGCTGATGCAATACTGTCTACAATCAAGTCATTTTGAATATAAAGGAGAATTTTATGAATAATCTCATTGTGTTGCTATGCATTCACCTTTGTAGCCAGTAGCAACTGACATTTTTATGGAGCAATTCAAGCAACAGTCAGTGAACAATGTGCCACTAAAGCCTTCTTTTGAGTCCGCTACGTGGATTTGTTATAAGTGACACAGTAAAGAAAACTAAAAAAAATTCAACAATTTCTTAAATGACATTCTCTTCAAAATTCAACTTCACATTGTAATACGTTTGTTCCAGTCTCTTTAGTTTGTTAATGCATTTTTTGCATCTATTGGGTTTGGTGGCTTTACTGAGAAAACATGCTTCATTACGAAATACACCTGACCATGTATCTAATAGGAACAAGTGTCTTTTACATTTCTTAAGTACTAAAGTTATACAGTTGAAAATGGAAAATGTCAGCTTCAAATAACAATAGCAAAAGTCAAGTTACTTCGTTTTACTGTCCCTGCAGCATCTACCGGTAACACCCTTCCCTTACAATGCCTAAACTCATTCAGTCTTCTGTGAACAGTTTAGCTTGTTTTACATTCATACTGAAGTAACTATTGCTACCTTGCATATACACCTTAAGCGGTTAATTACTGATCACAGAAGCCCTTTTCATTTACATTCTACTATCAATATTTTTCTCCATTAATATTACTGATTCACAAACATGATAGTGGTTCAATCTTAATCTCATAACTTATAACTGAATTACTCGCTTTTCTACTGTGAACTGACATAACACTTCTAACTCCTAAGTACACCTTCGTGCTCCATGCTGCAGCCCAATAACCATTCTACTGCGCACACCAATACAGTGAATGACTACTATCACTGGGATATTGTTACCATTACACTGCCATGCAATGCTCTCTCCATGGAAAACTTTTGCTCAGTTTCAAAATTTCCAGACACCAGTGATAAGTAAGGAGTACAAGATCAGTATGTTATGACATCAAAGATAGCACTATTTCTTACAACCTTGGAGATAGTATGTGAAGCTAGTCTTCTGTTCTTAGATGTGTTGGTCTATAGAAGATCTGACAGTTTTCTAGGAAATAGTGTATAGAAAGCCTACAAACAGAAATAGGTATTTAGGTACGTACAATACGCATTACCACCCAACCCAGAAGTAAGCAATGTTCAATACTCTGTGTGCCTGCCATATCAGTAACAATAACAGCTTCAAATCAAAACTGTATTTCTTAAAGGAGACACTGAAGGGTAATGGCTGTGATAAGTTTTCCATAGATAGGGTGTTCAAACGAAGTGATATTAATTATGCTGATAATAAGAATGAGGAACTACTATTGCACTCTGTAAGGTTACCATTTGTTTCTAGAGCATGATTCACCATGTCACTGTAGCATCTATACCAGTCTTCTGGACAGCTGTAATGACTGCCTGTATGTGGGTTGAATGACTGGTGCTTTTCTGCAACTGGGAACAGGCACGTATGCATGAGGAGGTCGAAGTGCAGGCCTTCTGTTCAGAATCTGTCTTTTTGCCTGATAAGGGCAAAGTGCCATTATATAATTAAGAAGAGCAAGAAGAGATTATTGCAACACTTCCTGAGGTACTTTCTTTGGAAAAATGTTATGAAGGCAACATTTTTCAGTCAGTACAAAATAAGACTTTTTCCAACACAAAATGTACACACGTGATCACCTGCACACTGCAGAAGTCTGTGAAGCAGTGTGCAGCATACAGCAAAATGTATGCACGGCATTCAGAAATTCCTTTAACAAACTTATAGGACTTGGAGAGGAGAGTGAGTAGATAATATTTTGAAACCAAACCCATGTCTGGAAACATACCATTTCTGTGCTACAGCTATTTGAAAACATGTTAGTAATGCTACCGAGGTGAAAAGGGTATGCGATGGATTGGATGTTGTGGAGAACGATCTTGATAAAGATGATGAGCAGCTCTTTCATTACTGTGAACTTCGCCATTCAGAAGGATCATACTGGTGTATTCTGCAAATCTGTGCTTGCTCAAACATTCACAGACATGTGAATGAGGCTCAAACCAGGTCAGAGAGGTAGGATACATGTTAAATGAAATCCGATCTGACATAATCACTCCCCATCGTGACAACTCTGTTGCATACCTACCTAGCAAACATGTTTTCTAATGGCTGTAGCATGGAAACAGTAAATTTCCGGACATGGTCTCCTATTCAGAATATTACTAAAAGTCCTAGAAGTTTCTAACATGAGATTCTGAACACCCTGTATAGTAGAAACTGAGAAAACAATTAAAAATGTGGTAAAGAGCACAAACACCATGCATATTTAAAACAAAATGTGAAGTGTGTGGTGGCAGAACATCAGGACAACCACTGCCAGGATGTAGATTTCAGTAATGTACGAATGCTAGCCAAAGAATGTAACATCTATAAAAGGAAAGTCCAAGACATGGTTGAGATCTCTAAGAACAAAAGTAATTTCAATAAATAGGACAGCTACAGGATTCTGACTTCGTGTCGTCTTGCCATCAAGTATGTAAATACCCAACCTAACAAATACCAAGATGCCACCTCTGCAGCACAACGGTAATATTTTGGTAAACATTCCTCCTCTCTTTCTCAGTTGGTTGCTATGGAAAATACCTATGGAACAGCAATGGTCCATCAACAGCAGTTGAAAAAAAATTGTCCAGTTACTTCACTTCTACAGAACAAATGCAGGAAAACTCCTTTTTTAAAAAAGTGAATACAACACTAGTCTTAGACAGTTAACAGCTTATCAGCAACACTGGAAGATCCTGAAGGTGGTCTCAGCAGAGGAGTCATAACTTCACACTATGAAGAAAAAATTTGAAGAGAAATATGACACACCTGATAACCTAGAAGATTTTACCATCAGTGACAATAGCCACAAAAAAGCATGTAGACTTACAAAGTTGCTATTTTAATTCATGTTCCAAATAAAGTGACAGTGTAGGTGATCTGTGCCCTCTGAAAATTGGGCAGAACATACATTTTAGTACTGCTATAGGTCAATTCTCTACCATTGATCTAGCCTTTGTTCTCCAGTCCATGCACACACTACTGCATTATTTCCTGGTCTTTATACTCTACCAGACCCAACAGTGTTCATAAGAAAGCCACAAAGTTATGTGCTTGGCAAGACAAATTTGACACCATATAGCCAATTGGTTGTGTTAGAATGTAGAAACTGTGTCCAGAAATCAGTGAAACAAATCATTAGCTTGAGATACCATGCCAGTGTAGCATCTATACCAAAGTCTTCTGGACAACTATGATGACAGCCTGTATGTTGGTTGAATGACTGATGTTGTTCTGCAGTTGGTAGTAGGCAAGTGCACATGTGGAGGTTGAAGTGCAGGCAATCTTAGCCTTTCTGGATGATTGGGAGGGGGGGGGGGGGGGGAGATGCGAAGTGTCATTATATAATTAAGTAGAGAGAGAAGAGATTGTTGCAGCACTTCCTTAGCTCCATCAGCCATTGCACTAAACCAACAAGTATCAGAAGCTGTTGGGATGATTTCAGTGGAGAAAGGTGGTGTATCATACTAATGCTGCAATGAAGTATGAGAACATCATGACTGGCAAGAGAGACTTTACAGAAACAGTGACAGAGAATGTAACTCAAATCACTGCCATTGCTAGCCAGGATTCTGCATCCTGTATCCACAGAGTGATTGTTGAGAAGTACAAATGGGGCTGCACTATGCAACAAGGCTTCAGGTCATGACAAAATCCTTTGAAGCGTGTTGCAATACCTCTAAATATAGTAAAGAAATCCTCCCAAAAATTTTTAATGTTACTGTCATTCTTTTAAGCTCCCTGATTGTAAAATGGGCGACACCATTTAAAATTTTTGTGTTTGTGGGCCCTTTGGGCCTCACTTTTGATGATAAACTTATCTGGTTGCCATACCTGAGGAATCTGAGGACTTATTTCCTTAAAGATTGTACACTACTGGCCATTAAAATTGTTACACCAAGAAGAAATGAAGATGATAAATGGGTATTCATTGGACAAATATAGAATTCTAGAACTGACATGCCATTACATTTTCATGCAGTTTGGGTGCATAGATCCTGAGAAATCAGTACCCAGAACAACCACCTCTGGCCGTAATAACGGCCTTGATATGCCTGGGCATTGAGTCAAACAGAGCTTGGATGGCATGCACATGTACAGCTGCCCATGCAGCTTCAACACAATACCACAGTTCATCAAGAGTAGTGACTGGCGTATTGTGATGAGCCAGTTGCTCGGCCATCATTGACCAGACGTTTTCAATTGGTGAGAGATCTGGAGAATGTGCTGGCCAGGGCAGCAGTCGAACATTTTCTGAATCCAGAAAGGCCCGTACAGGACCTGCAACATGCGGTCGTTCATTATCCTGCTGAAATGTAGGGTTTCGCAGGTATCGAATGAAGGGTAGAGCCATGGGTCGTAACACATCTGAAATGTAACGTGCACTGTTCAAAGTGCCGTCAATGCGAACAAGAGGTGACCGAGATGTGTAAGCAATGGCATCCCATACCATCACGCCGGGTGATATGCCAGTATGGCAATGACGAATACTCACTTCCAATGTGCGTTCACCATGATGTCGCCAAACACGGACGTGACCATCATGATGCTGTAAACAGTACCTAGATTCATCCGAAAAAATGACGTTTTGCCATTCATGCTCCCGGGTTCGTCGCTGAGTACACCATCGCAGGCGCTCCTGTCTGTGATGCAGCGTCAAGGGTAACTGCACCATGGTCTCCGAGCTGATAGTCCATGCTGCTGCAAACGTCGTCGAACTGTTCATGCAGATGGTTGTTGTCTTGCAAATGTCCCCATCTGTTGACTCAGGGATCAAGACATGGCTGCACGATCCGTTACAGCCATGCGGATAAGATGCCTGTCATTTCAACTGATAGTGATACGAGGCTGTTGGGATCCAGCACGGCGTTCCGTATTACCCTCCTGAACCCACCGATTCCATATTCTGCTAACAGTCATTGGATCTCAACCAACACGAGCAGCAGTGTCGCGATACGATAAACCACAATTGCGGTAGGCTACAATCCGACCTATATCAAAGTCTGAAACGTGATGGTACGCATTTCTCAACCTTACACAAGACATCACAACAACGTTTCACCAGACAACACCGGTCAACTGCTGTTTGTGTATGAGAAATCGGTTGGAAACTTTCCTCATGTCAGCACGTTGTAGGTGTCACCACCAGTGCCAACCTTGTGTGAATGCTCTAAAAATCTAATCGTTTGCATATCACAGCATCTTCTTCCTGTTGGTTAAATTTCGCGTCTGTAGCACGTCATCTTCGTGGTGTAGCAATTTTAATGGCCATTAGTGCGATATCTGAAAATGTATTGCACATAGAACTTAGAAATCATACCCCACACATACATGTCTGCATCCTCGCATCATTAACTTATTCTGCTGCCTAATGGTTTAGACAGGTTTACTAATCAAAGCTTTCATGTAATAATTATTTTGTCACCCCCGTCTACTTGGCACCATTAGTGTCCAGCTGAGTACACAAAATGAAATTTGCAAAGACTTTATGCCCTGGTATCTGCATGTCCCCTGTTTACCATCCTCGCCAGCTGTGCAGTGAAATTGCACTGCAGCATTACACATTCATCTGCCAGCTGCCAAAGTTTACAATTTTGCATATTCCATCAATACCTGTGTGAATATAATGTTTGTGATTAATTCCTCCTTGTGCATCACTTTCTAAGTGTACATGGTATATAAATATATATAGGGAGAGATATAGGGTGATTCGAAAAAAAAAGAACAGATTTCAAACCGAGTGAGGTGGCGCAGTGGTTAGTTCACTGGACTCGCATTCGGGAGAACGACTGTTCGAACCAGCATCTGGCCACCCTGATTTAGGTTTTCCATGATTTCCCTAAATAATTGTAGGCAAATGTCGGGATGGTTCTTTTGAAAGGGCATGGCCGACTCCCTTCCCCATTCATCTGTAATCCGATGGGACTGATGACTTCGCTGTTTGGTCCCCTCCCACAAATCAATCAACCAACCAACCAACAGATTTCAGTTGTTTATTACATGGAAACTTTGAAAGATAGGAACACATTGTGCATGCCACTGTATAGTGTTTACACAGACACTATACCACACACTCAACATGAGCACCATACGTTGCTCCAGAAACATCGAAACCGTAGTCCATTTTATTTCACGCATGAATCAGCAGGTATCTGTTTATTGAATCAACAGCTTCAACAATTCAATTTCTCAGCTTTTGAAGTGTAGCTGCCATAAGTAAGACAAAGACTCTGTCTTCTATGTACCCCCACAGAATTGCAAGGTATGAAGTCTGGTGACCTGGCACGCCAAAAGCAATGAACAAGATCTTGTTGTCCACCTCTTTCCATCCAATGTTATAGAATGATAAGATAATGTCACACATCAAGATGAAAGTGAGGTGGAGTGCTGTCATGCATAAAAATAAAACTGGAGTCTTGATAAAGTTGAGGAAACAACGAATTTTGCAGCATGTTGAGGTATGCATTCCTGTCACAGTTTCCTCAAAAAAAAAAAAAAAAAAAAAAAAAAGGCACAAAACACTTTCAGTTTCAGTGGGTCTTTCATGTCTGACAACGATTCCAGGATTTTGTGACAACTCCCCCCCCCCAAAGTCTTACACTGTATTGGTTCACTGTACTTGATAAATGAAACTTTGATTCATGTGAAAAGATGAGTCATTCAGAATAAGTATTCTCTGCCATATCCTGGAGAATTGGAATGCAATATTTGTAACTTCTGGTATGATCACTGGGATGCTGTCGTTGCAATAACTGCGGCTTGTAAGGCTTCATCTACAGGTGTCATTTCAGAGTGCACCACACTGTTGTTTGAGGAAGTTGAAGTTCCTTGCCTGCCAGACTTGTGGACTTCTGAGAACTCCACATAAATGCATTTCAGATATGCTCAACGTTTTCAACAGACATGTGTGACTGACCAGTGCTGTCCCCTTTGCATATGCAACCAGCTTCCAAGAATTTTGTATGCTAATCATAAATCTGCTTGTGCAGCAGCGGCTTCTCGCTAAATCGATGGTGGAATGCACTTTGCACTTGAAAGATGGATTGATTTCATGCAAATTGCCACGTGCAAAATGATCTCTTGTGCCATAGTTGGCATGTTGCTACAACCAACCAACAATGAAGTTGTGTTAAAACTTACAACCTTCCTCTATCCAGAAACATGTGTTTCTATCTCTTATAGTTTGTAATAAACAATTGAAATCTCTTCTTTCTTTTTGAATCAGCTGGTATATATAGTACATTAAGGGGAAATGCAGTTGACAATCTCGAAAAGTTCTTACCCAATTTACTTCATATTTCAACGTGATACTCTGACAAACATTGGGACGAACATAGGCTACATTTGTTTTTATAAGGAAACATAGTTAACAAAAATCTCAAACTTCTTGACTGATTGATGATGATCTAATAAATATTTGGACAGACTTAAGCTATATAGGAGAAACATTTTTAGCAAAAAATCTCTGTTGCTTCTTGACTGATTTACATTAAATTGTTATATAATATTCTAGTAAACATCTGGATGGACATAGGCTGCATATTCCTTCAATATATATAGTACGTAATAGGGGAAAGCTGTTAGCAAGTTTCAAAACATGCTTGAGCAACTTATTTCAAATTTTTATTCAATACACTAATAAACATTCAGACGAACATATGATGTATTTTTTTAAACAACAATGTAGAGATTTCCTGTTAAAACAAACCACCAGAAAGAAAATGTTGTGCTGTGAAAATGTGCAGCTATGTTTCCTTTCTTGCAGTCAATTTTAATTATGATACGAGGGCATTTAAACCAGCAGACAAATTGTTCCTGCCGTATATATTTTTTCTATGTATAAAAAAATGTAAATAAAAATTAAATACACAGCTATGTGCTGTTTCGTTTCCTTCCTTGCAGTCTGTTTTAACAGAAAACAAGGAAGTTGTATTTGTGGCTTATCGGCGTATGATTAGAATACTGCTACTGAATCTGAATCATCTGAATGTGATCCTACTCATTTGCAGATTAAACCTGTATGACACACTATCATTGAAGCTACTATCCTCACAGATCCAGCAGCAGGAGAGGTCTCTCATATCATGTATACTGATGATCCTAACCAGTTCACCCATTCATTTTAAGTGACCTCAATTCCCAATCAAGGTTTCATTGGCAATAACAATAAACAAGGCCCAAAGTCAGAGAGAGGGGAAGGAGAGGAGATTCACAGAGAGGGGGAGAAAATGGACATGGAGAGGGAGAAAAGGGGGGATGGACAAAGGGGAGGGGGAGGAGGAGGAGTAGATAGACAGAGAGTAAGGAGGCAGTGATGAGGCCGGGAGAGGGGGGAAGGAGAACGATATGGACAAAGAGAGGGGGAGGAGGAGATGGTCAGAGGGGCGGGGGGGGGGGGGGGGGAGATTGGGACGTGTATCCAATTCCCATACAACTTTCAGTAACTGAAAGGCATTGTCAGGTTCACTAATGTTATATAGAATCCAGGAACATAGTCCCGTAGGGTGTTGGTATATCATTCACATTAATATCAGAGATAGGTTAAGAAATGGAAAAAATGTATGGCATCACTGGAGAACCAATAATGTTGAAAAATAATACCATTATTGAAAGTATTATATCACATGACGTAAAACATGAGTACAAGGTATTGAAACCTCAGGCTCTGTTATGTGGTAATAATGGTGTAAAATGCCTGGGCATTTATAAGTTGGGGCAAATGCCCAGAATAAATGCCTGGGCATCTGTGCATTTTGAAGATTAATTGATAAGTGGGGCTTATAAAAAAAAAATTTAAGCTGATATTTGTATTGGAGAAGGTGTTTTGCAACACTCATTCCTAAGTGATTGGGAAACCAAGATGAAAAAGCTGCTTGAGAGTTAGGGGAGAGTTATTAGCAGAAGTAAATTGGACCATAAACATAAATTTTTACATCTTTAATTGTGTCAATTATTGGGGTAATACATAATAAAAAAAGAAAAAAACACTAAAATTTAAACACAATTTTTGAAATAAAATATAGTTTATAGTAAGTAGCTAGCCTGTAGGCTAAACTTTTTACTTGCTACAGATTGCAATTCCACGATTCCAAGAATTGCCAATTTTTTAAAAATCAACTAGTATTGCAATCAAACAATCTTAGCAGCTTAGGCATTGATTCTTCCTTATTAAATCTTTTTTATATTAGTGTGTTCATTTTATCATCACAGAAGTGCAGTCATGTGAAAGTAGATAAAGAAAGGGGCAATATAGAAAACTATAGTCTGTCTCAAATATCACTACATCTGATGATAAAGCATTTTTCCCTTCTTTTTTTTTTCAGTGAAAATAGTTTAATCTTCAAGAATACAGTTATCATCAAGAAACACATGCCAGCTGTTCAATACATTCAGTAATAATTTTGCTATCAGTATCATTCTTCAATAATATTCAGAGATTTGACATGGATTATAAAGAGTGTTACATTAAAAAGCGATAATATAAGGACAATGTTTTTGATACCAGCTTCTTGCACGAGCATGTTCATGTGTGTGCGTGTGAGAGAGAGAGAGAGAGAGAGAGAGAGAGAGAGAGAGAGAAATGATAGCTTCACCCTTCTTTCCTTCCATTCTTTGTAATAAAGGCAATGAATGATACACATAGGGTTATGTGTAAACATTTATTAACTTTTAATGTCAGGAGTATTGTCCCATCCCTTATTTTGATTACTGGACTCGCATTCGGGAGGACAACGGTTCAATCCCGTCGCCGGCCATCCTGATTTAGGTTTTCCGTGATTTCCCTAAATCGCTTTGGGCAAATGCCGGGATGGTTCCTTTGAAAGGGCACGGCCGATTTCGTTCCCCATCCTTCCCTCAGCCAAGCTTGCGCTCCGTCTCTAATGACCTCGTTGTCGACAGGACGTTAAACACTAATCTCCTCCTCCTCCTCCTCCTTATTTTGATTGGTGAATTATACATTTTAACAGGAAAAACTTAAAAAGTCCTTGATGACTGCATGACACAAAGCCCGTCAACACTGACATTGGTCTGTTGATGACTGGAAACATGTTGCGTGGTCAGACGAGTCTGGTTTCAAATTGTATCAAGCGAATGGACATGGACAAGTGTGGGTATGGAGATAACCTCAGGAATCCATGGACCCTGCATGTCAGCAGGGAAGTGTGGGAGCTGGTGGAGGCTCTGTAATGGTGTGGGGCGTGTACAGTTGGAATGATCTGGTACCCCTGATACATCTAGAACAATTCTAACAGATGACACATGCATAAGCATCCTGTCTGATCACCTGCATCTATTCATGTCCATTGTGCAGTCTGATGGCTTGAGCAGTTCCAGCAGAACACCCCACAAGTCCGGAATTGGTAGAGTGGCTCCAGAAACACTCTTCTGAGTTTAAACACTTCTACTGGGTACAAAACTCCCGAGAAATGAATATTATTGAGCATATCTGGGTTGCCTTGCAACTTTCTGTTCAGAAGAGATCTTCACCCACTTACAGACTTACAGACAGACCTGCAGGATTCATGGTGTCAGTTCCCTCCAGTGCTACTTCAGACATTAGTCAAGTCCCTGCCCCATCATGTTGTGGCACTTCTGTGTGCTCGTGGGGGCCCTACATGGTATTAGGCAGTACCAGTTTCTTTGGCTGTTCAGTGTATAAAAAACCGCAGGAGAGAGCCACGGGGTGTTGCCTAGCTGGTACCTTGGCTAACATTTTTATAGATCACATAGATTGTGACGTATTGAGCAGCAAGGTAGAATTAATGAAGAATATGAAATATTATAAAAGGTATTTTGATGATACTATATTGCTGATGAATGGAAATGACGATGTTCAAGAATTATACACCTCATTTAATAGTGCACACTCCATCTTGAAATTCACTGTAGAAAAGGAAAAAGAGGTATAAGAGCAACTTCCTTGATCTACAAATTTCTAAAGTAGATAAAAAATATGTCTTAAACATTTTTAGGAAATCAACTACAACTATTATCATCATGCCATCCATTCAGATATAAAGATACATATTTTCATGCCATGATAGAAAGGCTACATAGAATACCAATTTTAATGAAGAATTGGACACACTTGGATATGTATCTTTAGCTAATGGGTATAATGGTGAAACAGAAATCAAGAAATCACCCTTGTAAAAGATGATAATAATAATAACAATAAAACTAAATATGTATCTTTCCTGTATGTGGGAAAAATTTCTGATACTATTAATCAAATTTTTAGAAATAGTGACATCAGAATAATGTTTCAGATAAAGAACGACATGAAAACTAGGCTCCAGAACAGCTTAAAACAGAAGTCAGCATGTGATCAGGCACATGTATACAGATTAGATTGTGACCAATATGATTAAGTTCTACATTGGACAGACAGACAGAAAATTAAATATCAGATTTCAGCAACATTCCCGCCTTTCTGGTTACTCAGCCTTGAGTGTGCATGTCTTCTGTACATAGAATAGGCAATATATAAAATAACGTGAAGCTGATACACAAGACTAGTAAAGTTTAAGATGTGAATGTACTAGAAGAGACTGAGATTTTCTGCAACTTCAAGCAACAACCTGACAATAATTTGAATGAATAGAAAGATTTAGGGAATAAAAGTTTTTTTTGTAAACTTTACTGAAGTTGTATAATTAAAATGATTAACTTTCTAACCTCTCTGGCTCCTGATGTGTAAGCCTTTTGCAGCCAGTGTCTAAGGGGATTTAGATTCATACCCTCATACTCAAAAAAAGTTAAATTGTTTTTGTTGTAACTATGACCAGGACGGTCGCGGGGTAGCAATGACGGAAGGCGCGGTGGGACCCGCAGAGAAGCCCACGAACAACACAACAAAAGAGGGCGGACACGACCAACGAAGGACAGAACGAATACGACAAGACAGAACAACAGAGTCACAAGGAAACAAATATGTCCACTCAAACATGAACCAGGAAGTAAGCAGTCTAGCGCAAAGCGAGGTGTAAACTGACGTAAGCGAGTTCAGACTGAATGGCTGAGCGAGAGGCCGGCGCTTGAGTACACTATTGGGGGCGCCGCTATTGGCCGCTGGGACCACATGTTCCACTGTGGCGCCCCCACACTAAAAGCGGCCTCGGAGGCGTGCGCCGCCACAGTTTATGGTGCAGAGACCTCTATGGGTCTTCGACGTTCATGACATCTGGGATGGATTTAAATTCCGCAGCGCACGGTACCAGATCCCTCCCCCCTGAAACTTGTGCGCAGGGGCAGAAACGCCCCAGACGGTGCCAAGGTGGGCGGCAGTGGGAAGAGGAACTGGGCGTATCAACCGCTAGTGGCGGGGAGGAAGGGACGACCGAGGTATCCTTGACAGCCGATCCAGAGTCCAGGGCAGGGGAGGGAGCCACCGATCCACCCGGAGGCGAAGAGCGCCAGCAGCAGGCCCGCGGAGAGACAGCAACCGGGGGCTGGGACGGTGACTCGAGGATCACGTCCGTACCCGAAGAAGGTAGGGAAAGAGGTGGCGGCCCGAGGCAGCACGAGGGCAGAGCTGATTATGATGGCGCCGCTCCAACCCTTTCAACGTCTGCACCGATGTGACACGCTGCCCATGGGCTGCGATGACCGTGGCGGGTGTCCAACCTGCCTTGCGCCCGTACTCACGGGCCCATACGGCCGCACCAGGTGCTTACCGCTGCGAGGGCTGGGAGTGAGGGCGGGAGGAGGATGGCATCAGCAAATGGAGCAGGGTCCGCGCCTGGCGCCCATGAAGGAGCTCTGCCAGACTGTGACCGTCAATTGGTGTAGTGTGATAGGTGCTCAAAAACAGGGTGAGGGCCGACGTGGTTGGAGATGTTTCTACTGCCTTAGTCAACTGGTGTTTAAAAGTGCGGACAAGCCTCTATGCCGCGCATTTGGATGAAGGGTGGAATGGGGGGCTACGGATATGCTTGATACCATTGGCCTGACAAAAATCGTGGAAGGAGGAAGCTGTGGATTGGGGACCATTATCGGAGACCAACGTGTGGGGCAGGCCCTCAATGGTGAGAACCTGGGCCAGGGCCATGAGAGTAACCTCCATGGTGGTGGACGCCATTTGGACAACATATGGGTATTTGGAGTAGGCATCAATGATGAGCAACCACATGGACCCCAAAAACGGGCCCGCAAGATCGATATGGATGCGATCCCAAGGCCGGCAAGGCACAGGCCAGGGTGCAAACGACTGAGGGGGGCTTGTCTGGTGACGCACACAGACAGTACAGCCACAGACCAGGCTCTCAATATCGCCATCGATGCCAGGCCAATACACATGCCGGTGAGCCAAAACTTTAATACGGGACGTGCCCCAGTGCCCGCAGTGTAACAAACTGAGCAACCGAAGCTGCAATTCTAGAGGGATGACCACCCGGTGGGCATCTGACTCCGTGAGCAACAGAAGGACACCATTGACCATGGAGAGCTTGTGGGACAGGTGGCGCCAGGGGCTGAAATCGGACTGCATCTGACAAGTGACATAGGACGGCCACCCATGGACCACGTAGTTGAGAACCTTCCGCAAGACAGGGTCGTGGCGGGTAGCCGCAGCAACGTCAGCAGCCATAAGAGGAAGACCGTCCAGCGCATCCCGGCGGGCGGAATCAATGTGAAGGCAGAGGACCTCCTGTTGGTCAAAGGCAGGATCAGGGCCTGCTAGGAGACGTGACAAAGCATCCGCATTAGCAGGGTGCGCGGTGGGCTTGTACCGGATGGTGTAAGCGTAATGACGTAAAAACAATGCCCAGCGCTGGAGACGTTGAGCCGTTCGCTCGGGAACGTGAGAGTAGAGTCCAAAAAGTGTAACTAAGGGTTTATGGTCCGTCAGGAGGGTGAACTTTGCCCCAAAGAGATAGGAATGAAATTTTTGGACGGCGAAAACAATCACCAGGCCCTTCTTTTCAATCTGGGAGTAGTTCCGTTTTGCTGGGGTCAACGTCTTAGAGGCATAAGCGACGGGCTGTTCGGAGCCATCAGCATCCCGGTGTGTGAGGACGGCCCCAATGCCATATGCCGACGCATCAGCTACCACAACCAAGGGGCGGTCCGGAGAGAAGGGAGTAAGGCAAGGGGCGGACTTCAGCATCGCCTTTAAGCGGAGAAAAGCCTGATCACAGGTAGGAGTCCAAACAAAAGGTACCCCTTTGCAACGCAAGTGATTGAGGGGTTCAGCAACGGAGGCAGCCGGGGGCAAGAACTTTAAGTAATAAGTAACCTTGCCCAGAAACACCTGCAGTTCTGATAAGTCCTTGGGACGAGGAAGGGCCTCAATGGCCATGACGTTACGACCTGAATGGCGTATGCCATCTTTGCTAAGCCAGTGGCCCAAGTATTCCACTTCCGGTTGAATAAAACAACACTTGTCCAGCCGACAGCATAGACCAGCAGACTGCAGAGTGTGAAATAAGGCACTGAGGTTTTGCAAATGCTCCTGGCGGGAGCACCCGGTGACCAAGATGTCATCCAGATAATTCACACATGCAGGGATAGGCTGGGTAAGCTGCTCCAGGAATCGCTGGAAAATGGCCGGCGCCAAAGAGACACCAAAGGGAAGGCGCTTGTACTTATACAATCTGAAAGGCGTGTTGATAACCATGATGTTCTGAGATTCAGCATCCAAGGGCAACTAGTGGTATGCCTCAGCCAGGTTGATCTTGGAAAAATACTCTCCCCCAGCAAGCTTGGCAAGAAGGTCTTCCTGTCGGGGAATGGGGTAAGTGTCAACGAGGTACTGAGCATTGACTGTAGCGCCGAAGTCCCCACACAGCTGGAGGGACCCATTGGGTTTCCTCCGTATGACCACCAGTGGTGTCGCCTATGCACTATAGGTTACAGGTTCCAGCATGCCAGCGGCCTGGAGCCGATCAAGTTCCTGCTTGACCACTGGCCGTAAGGCCACCGGAAGGGACCAGGCCCAGAAAAAGTGAGGCTGTGCATCCGGCCGGAGGGTGATGTGCACCTGAAAGCCAGAGGCACAGCCGAGATCTGGTGCAAACAATGACGCAAAAATGGAGCACAGATCGTCCAAGTCCTGAAAGGGAACAGCCATGGAAATGACCTTAACTTCATCGGAAATTGAAAAGCCAAACAGTTGAAACGCATCCAGGCCAAAAATATTCGAAGCCAATGGATGGTCAACGACAAAGAGGGTAAAGATCCGCGGAACATGCTTGTATGTCACCTGGATGACGAACTGCCCACGAAGGGGAATGGAACCGTCTCCGTAGGCAACCAAACGGCGAGAGGGAGGCGACAATGCAGGAGAGCCCAGCCGTATATATGTCGCCATATTAATCGGAGAGACGGTGGCCCCAGTGTCAACCTGAAAACTGATATCCTCTGTGACAATGTGGAGTGTGAGGAAAAGCTTCCGCACTGATGGGTCATCCTGTGGGACAACCGATTGCAGAGCATGGACGGTATCTTGAGGCCCATGGGGAGCAGGATGGGATCGAGTCGAGCGACTAAAACAAACCGATCGTCTGTGGCCCTCCTTGTTACACAGCGTGCACATTTTCCAGCGGTGGGGACAGTCAGCCTGCGAATGGGCAGTAAACCACTGTTGGCAAGACAGAAATGGGCCGCGCGACCGGCGATGAGGGGCGACCGAAGGCGCCGACGCCATAGAGACGTCAGAACATGAAGAATCCCAACGTCGCTGGCCCCTGTTGGCCGGGCCACAGCGACATCGTGAGGGCAGAACACGCCAAGATCGCTGCCACCTGCGGTCGTGCCATAAGACGCTCGTTAGCTGCTTGAGCAATTTCAAAGGAGCGAGCAATGCGGAGAATGTCTTCCAAGGAGGGGTTGTCAAGTTTCAATGCCGCAGTATGGACCTCGGGGTCGGGAGCCAGCTGAACCACCACATCCCGGATCAGGGAGTCCACATACGAAGCCTTACACTGCTGATTGGTGCACATAAAATCGCATCGGCAGCTGAGACCCTGCAAGTCCGTGACCCAGGAATGATATGATTGACCAGGCTGTTTATGATACTGGTGGAACTCCAGCCCAGAGGCGACTACATGATAGCATTGGGAATAATAGTTTGTCAGCAAAAGGCAGAGCTCCTTGAAAGAGAGAGCCACAGGATCGGACAACGGTGCCAACTTGCGGAGAAGAAAGAACGTGTCCAGAGAGGCCCAAGACAAAAACAACGACTGGTGCAAGGAGTCGTTCGTGGCCTGAAAATCCATGAAATGTTGTTTCAGCCTATGTAAGTAGGTTTCCCAGTCCTCTTTAGCGTCATTAAAGGGTGGAAACGATGGCGGACGCGGGAAAGCATTGGACACCCGAGGGCCCTGAAGCTGGTGTGGTAACGCGTCCCGGGCATCGACTTTGTCCGTTAGCAACTGCAGTGACTCTTGTAAGATGTCTAACTGGAGCTGCTGCTGCTGCATGAGCTGCTGCTGTTGCTCCAGCAGACAGACCAACTTCGCCTCCATACCAAGAACGACCACCGTTTACATTGTTCCCAAAATGTTGTAACTGTGACCAGCACGGTCGCGGGGTAGCAATGACGGAAGGCTCAGTGGGACCCGCGGAGAGGCCCTTGAACAACAACACAATGGAAGAGGATGAACACGACCAACGAAGGACAGAGTGAATACAAGAAGACCGAACAACAGAGTCACAAGGAAACATACACGTCCACTCGAACATGAACCAGGAAATAAGCAGTCTAGCGCAAAGCGAGGTGTAAACCGACGTAAGCGAGATCAGACTGACTGGCTGAGCGAGAGTCCGGCGCTTAAGTATGCTATCGGGGGCGCCACTATTGGCCGCTGGGATCACATGTTCCACTGTGGCGCCCCCACACTAAAAGCGGCCCGGAGGCGCGTGCCGCCACAGCTTATGGTGCAGAGACCTCTATGGGTCTTCGACATCCATGATGTCTGGCGTGGATTCAGATTCAGTGGCGCGTGGTACCAGAGTTTTCCTGTTTGTGTATTGCCCATTTTCATATGGATTTGGCTGATAAATGTGTTGGACAACTTAAGGAAGAAAATGTAGTATTGACATTGTTAAATACTTAAGGCATTCCTTCACCAAAAGTTAGGTTGCTCTTTTAATTTTACTTTCTTATGACCAAGATCTAGGTTATAAGATAACTATGCAGTGCTTATGTTCTATTGCAAATGCTAACCCAACTGAAATATTATAATCATAAGGCAACATTGATGTACCTTTAGTGATATCATGTGTGTTTCCCTGTATATTCTAACATTGCCCTCACATTATTGAAAATTGATATACTTGGTTTCTTAAAATTTATTATGGTCACTATATTAACAATGTTTTAGTGAATGAGGTTCACTATCTTGTACTTATGTTTTACATCACATGATGTAATAGTTTCAACAGTGGTATTATTTGTCAATGTTCTTAGTTCTCCATTGATACCATATATTTATACTATTTGTGTAACATCTCTCTGATATTGTTGTGAATAGGTATACAGATATCATATGTGACTATGTTCTTGGATTCTATATCACACGACAGTTCCCTCATAGCATTATCCTATGTGGTATTATATCTGATGCTTAATCAACTATACATGGACATTTTGGTTGTTTGTTTTTTGTATCTGTAAGTAGTGCCTGAGGTCTAGATTACATGACAATTGATGAGCTTAGGAGGTATAAGATATGTAACAATACTGCTTATAGCTGTTGTATGTTGGCCACTCTGATATTATAACATATTTTTCATATTTGTGATATTATATGATGTTGTTGTTGTGGTCTTCAGTCCTGAGACTGGTTTGATGCTATTTCTTTCTCCTGATAACAACGTCCTCTTGAGTAGTCCCCGCCCGGAGATCCGAATGGGGGACTATTTTACCTCCGGAATATTTTACCCAAGAGGATGCCATCATCATTTAACCGTACAGTAAAGCTCCGTGCCCTCGGGAAAAATTACAGCCGTTGTTTCCCCTTGCTTTCAGCCCTTCGCAGTACCAGCACAGCAAGGCCGTTTTGGTTAGTGTTACAAGGCCAGATCAGTCAGTCATCCAGACTGTTGCCCCTGCAACTACTGAAAAGGCTGCTGCCTCTCTTCAGGAACAACACATTTGTCTGGCCTCTCAACAGATACCCCTCCGTTGTGGTTGCACCTACGATATGGCCATCTGTATCGCTGAGGCACGCAAGCCTCCCCACCAACGGCAAGGTTCATGGGGGGTATGATTATATGATACCTACTGTATATATTCCTAGGTCATTTGTATGTAAAAGTCAACGTTATGTCAATATTTGTAGTCTGTTGGGTGTGATACATTTTTGTATATCATCTACGTGCCAAAGTGTCGGCTACTGAGATTTATGATATTGCTGTAGTGCCCTAAATTCAGGGATATAATACATGAGGGGTTCCCAGAACTGTAACAAATATAAGCAAGGGTACCAATACACTAAGGGGGAGGGGGGGTTGCCACCCTCCTAGCTCCTAAGGAAAGGAAAAAAATACAGTATGGTCATGTGTTTTTCTTTAAAGACAATGATTTAAAAGTCAGTATTATGTAAGTTTTTGACAGTTGGAACAGAAACTTTGCTATAGCTACTTAAAAGTATCCATTCATCTTCCAAAATATTAAATATACTCCATACTGCCACGTGCAACCTTGCATGTTAGTGGTTCTTCTATTACCCTTTTTATGACTTTAACAGAGATCAAAGTCATCTGGTGACAGAGGCCTTTGTTAAACGAAATACGTGATTCAGAATCATTATGACCCAAAGACTGTATCAGATGATTACAGACTTGCCCGTGTAATTTACACTGTTTAACGATACACTTGTTAATATATGCTGATTGTCAATTTATGATTCCTTATGTACCATCTGGTACATGTTTGTGTATATTCACATGACAGTGTGTACAATGTAAGATGGAAAAAAAAATCCACTTAAAAAGTATTTGGAGCCCGTTTACTTTACTTCTAACGTAACTTTGTCGGGAATAAATATTGAGAAGTACATTCCTGCCTGCTTCAAATCAACAGAACACACTACAAATTAAACACACTTTCATCTCAAAAGAAAGTTCCTGCTAAATGTTTGCTTTATAAACTAGCCCAAAAGGATTACCTGTAATAGTATTTCAGGTATGAATTCCGGGCTTGTGCTGTTTAAAAATGTATTCACATTGCAATCCCCTGTTTTACTCGTGTAATAGTTACTTAGTTGTAATACCTGTGTCTATCATTAATAATACTTTATTATTAGCACTGAAATGTGTGATATTTCATCCATTGTACACTTGGTGAACTCTATGGCTGTTATTTAGTTACTTCAAACATCTTTCATTGAAGTGATTTCTTTTTTAATAAAACTAGGGAATACTGATTGCTGGTACTGAAGAACAGAAGAAGAAATATCTACCTCATTTAGCAACTGGTGAGTGGATTGCTGCATTCTGTTTAACAGAACCTTCCAGTGGTTCTGATGCTGCATCAATCCAGACACGTGCAAAGTTATCTGAAGATGGGAAGTCGTGGATTCTGAATGGTAGCAAGCTGTGGATTAGCAATGGAGGACTTGCAAACATTTTTACAGTTTTCGCGAAAGCAGAGGTAAGATGTTTAATGATATTCTTCTCAGATTTATCATCATATTTCAAGTAAATAATTATATAGCATAATATTTTCTTGGACAGTTGATGAGTTTTATGTGAACTCCATTCTCAGTATAAAATGGAGTTCATGTGAAATATTAGTTATGTTTTTTCATAGTTTGCTTTTTTATTTTAGGTAGAAAATCACAAAGGAGAGAAGGAAGAAGTTGTATCAGCTTTTATTGTGGAGAGAGACTTTGGTGGTGTAACGTCAGGAAAACCAGAAGACAAGCTTGGAATTAGAGGGTCCAATACATGTGCGGTAGTAAACTGTTTCTACATACATACAAAACACTGTGTGAGTGTGTGAGTGCATGCGTGCACGTGCGCATGTGTGTACGTGGTCAGTTGCAAAATTGAGTGAATGGAGACAAACGACGAAGCCATTTCCATATATTTTCATCTTGTTTTACTGTTGTTGTGGAGTACAGTAGATGTGACAATGGAAGGCTGCTCACAGAACTGCATACTACATTGTTTGTGTGTGGTTTTTACAGATAATTGTAGATGATAAAAGTTCAATGCAAAATGGTTTTAGAATGAAAGAATAATTTCAAGTTTCAGGAAAGATGTGAAGAAAGTAAATTAAAATAGTCATTTGTGTTGAATGTTGTCGTCGTCATCGCTGTCATTTCTTCTTCTTCTTCTTCTTCTTCTTCTTCTTCTTCTTCCTTGGTCACATTAGATCACCTGAGCTGTTCCGCTTTCATATTTTCTTTGAAGGTTCATGTGGTTCACCCAGTACCTTTCACTTCTGCTAAAAATTTGTCCGTTTTAACATTGGAGTTAATTTTATGTTTCTCTCTGCATCTCCTATCTCGAGTTAAAGTGCTTTTACATCTTGTTGGATTTATAGGATCCACTGTCCTCCAATCTTCATTTGCAGATCTTGTTAATACTTATAAATCCTGTTTTGTAGTACTTATAAGAAATGAAACAAATGAGACTATGTTCTACTTCATTGTACTAGTGATTGTGTCAGTCTCTTAATAGATAGTTTATTGAGGAGGATTTCCCAAACTTTTGTGCCAGATATTTTTATTTATGCAAGTTTTGATACAATATGCGCCATAGTGTGGGCTGCTGGTAGTGAGGTCAATGCAATTCCTTGGGCTAAGTATATTATGTTTGTGGTGGTGGGAAGACCTTGGTGAAATATAATTAATGGAAGGAGTAAAGGTAACAACTCCATGTATGTCTGAAGCTCATAGTCATGAAAATCAGACAGTTCACAGGTGTAATGCTTGTTCATTGTACGCAGCTGGCAAAATATTTCAGCAGTTGAACATGTTGCCACCATCAGGTGCACAGATGAGCTGACTTGGTGTGGATGGCTGACTTCTATCTCATTCCCTTGCAGTCCATTTGAAACTCTTGTCTGCACGTGATGGCAGGCATTGATGATTGAGTAGACAGTTTTGTGGGCAACTGTCATTTGCAAAAGCCAGTGGGGTGTCCCAGATGTGGCAGTGTGGCTTTAAGCACTCTAGAGACTCTGGCAGCCAGCTTGTTGTGTTTGCTGAGTGTCTTCTTCTTAATTAGACTCAGTGGTGGTTCCCAAGCCTTGCTGAGATTATAGCTGCAGTCCCAGTTTATGAGGTTGTCCCTTGTTTGTATTTCAGTGGTCACAGTATTTGAATGCTTTTGCTAAAATCCTGGTGTGTTCATAACTCATCTCCTGAGTCTCAGACAAACAGTGCTCCGCAACCAGTGACTTCATGGGGTACACTAGGCAAGTGTGCTGCTGGTGTTCTCAGTAGCGATCTTCAGTGGCGCTCACTGTTTGTCCAGAATATTTCTTGCCGCATTGACGTGGAATCTAGTATAACCAGCATTCTGTAAACTGACAGTTTTTGAGCTCATCAATAATGCTTGTGTTCTATTTGGTGGGCAGAAGACAGTTTTTACTAAATGCTTTTTTAGGATGTGCTCAATTTTTCCTGATAGTGTACAGCTGGCCACTATAACCAACAGGACCCTCATGAATTGCTCGATGAACTAATATGCCATGAGGTACTAAGAAACACAAGAATAGCTTTCAGATGAGTCCTTCAACAGAACTATGCAGGGCTACGTAGTCCAGCTGACTGTATTGTGCAGTCCCATTCGCTCTGCAGTGCCAATACAATGTAATCAGCTGGAACTATATAGCTGTGCAAGTGTATGCGTATTCTATTAGCTCTCAAGAAGGTTGCATCCAAAAGCTGTCAATGCTATCAGTATTGTTTATGTGCCTATTGATAATTTTGTAATTACCACATAGAAAAGAAAAGATTCAAGTTGGAATTGAAGACAGAATAAGTTTGAGTTTTTGTGTTTCAGATACACAGACTGCAAAAGGATAGAAGGAATAAGAAATAAACCAGAATGTATGTATAGTCAGAATTGCTTTAGTTAAACTACGAAGAGAGTCCATAAATAACTTTCGAAGTTGTCTGAAATGGGAAATTTACAGTTAATATATATTACTAGTTTCAACTTACATTGATGAGTGAAAACAGTGTGCTTGCCTACTTAATAGTTTGTTGCTCTACCCCTGGACCATGAAATAGCAGAAATTCTGCATGGCATCAATTCAACAGGTCTGTGGTAGGTTTCCAGAGATATATGGCACTAGATGCCTATGCATAGGTCCCATGTGTGCTCCAGAATACATGTACCTGCACCCACATTGTACTTTATCAGATCTGTCTCAAATGACTGTCTGTCCTGCTTTACAGGGTAGGCAAGCCTCAGACCTCCACATTTTGTGATGATGAGTGGACAGCCAACACTTTGTCATGTAACTGTGGTTTTAGCATCCTTCAGCCACTTTCCATAGATGCCCATAACATTTACACACTTGCAGCTGGCAAGCTTCACTGTTTGTGAGATGCTTGTTTCCTGGCACTGGGCCATAACAATCTTCCCTTTGTCAAAATCACTTGTCAGTATATTTTCCATTTTTGGCCTGTATCATAGCTAGAATGATTCCATATTCATCTCTGCTCTGTGTATATACTTTCCTTAATGCTTAATGTGCCCACCACACCACCAGCCAGCATTTCACACTAGAACAGCAGAAGGGTCAAAATGACCCTTATCCAACTTTGTCAATGTCATATCCAATTTTTTTTCTTCGTTCATGAAATGGTATGACTTTTCCCAATTTGTTCTCCTCTTTTTCACGATGTATTAGGATTTACAAAATATCTGTGTTTTCTTGGACATTTCATTTTAAATGGTGTGCCATGGAAATTCAAGTACACTTGAGTTAACTAGGGAGAAAATTCATAGTGACATACATTTAATTCATTGAAACCATAAATTGAAATCGTAACATGCAAATATTATCAAAGCTGACTTTTAGGATAATATGTTCCTCCATAGTAACCAGCAGCCCATAAAGGGTCAAGAGAATATTACACAAGCATTTCTGAGAACAGCTGATCCAGTACATGAAAACCAAAACATATAAAGTTATCCATACCATAAATTCTGAAGCCGTCCCCCTCCCCCACCCAACTTAAAATTAATAAACTGCCAGAGATGTGTCTGCCATAAAACAACCAATAATAACATTTTATATTAGTAAAACATCTGTTAATGAATGCTTACAGCTGCATGCATAAGACACTAAAATAACAGAGTGATTTACTCAATGTATCTTTCATTGATGAGACAGTGCATCTGTTAGAATTCCACAACTGCATCTTGGAATGAGAATCTTTCCAAACATGCCATCCATCCAGCTGATTAAGAACCAGTAGTCCTTCACTCATAATACTGAGACATTCGTCCTCCCAGCTCCCTATTGCACCACAGCAGATTGAAGATTCATACACAAGAAACCCGTACAATGTGTGCTCAGTACAGCACTCTACTATAGCACCTTACTTGCAGTGTTGTTAGCAGTGCTTCAGAAACCATGAAATTGCCCAGCACTACCCGACCAGATAGTGTTCTAAAAACCAAGTGACAATAGAATGTTCCTCAACACAACTTGTATCAACCACTGGCCACAACTTAAGGAGTCCATGCTGGTGCCAATTCACATTCATATTACTTTTCTAAAATTCACATATCAGATGATTTCATACAATTCCGGTTCTGTAACATCAGAACATACAATGACGCTCAACAGCTTACAGCAGCACACCGTCACGATACACTTAGTGAACTGAACACCTTCCTCCAGTCCACCATTATTCGCCACAGACAGTAAACACGCTGTCTGCTGTTGTCAGTTGGCAGCTCCTTTCCCAACTGCCCCACTGCCTCGTGGCTCCATCCTTGAGAAAAAGATGCTAGACAGTAACTGAAGCAAAATCTCAGTCGATTCACAGTATCAGTATCGTGCCAACTGTGACAGTACCTAAATTGGTGGAAGGGTTCAATCTGACATCACAATAATTTCTATTCTGGATAAATGTAAACATGCCAACATTGAAGTGGCAAAAAATCAGCACTTGTGCACAGTTGTTGCTGCTCTGTGTTGCATTTTAGCACGTACACATTCCAATTTGCCACAGTTTTATCATGTCATTGAGGTAATATTCTATGCCTACGTGAAGGATATTTTTGAACATATCCCGTCGGCGTGGAGTTTCTGGTGAATGCCAACATTGAGTCAGAAACTATTTTCACTGGTGGAGATGAGATTTTTGTACCAGAGAAAATTGAAGGTGAAGACACTGTGAACAATGAGGGGTTAGAGGACGTGAATTCAGATTCTGATATATGTCAATACTCATCCAACACAGCATGCCCAGTTGAATGCCTCTACAATGATGGACACTAGGGATGGAGCCAAGGAAGAGATCACCAATTTTTCAATTTCTAGAAGCTTTCAATAAGAGATATCAAACTGTGACAGACAGATGTCAGCCAGATCATCCCCATGTCAGTGTAAAAGTCTCTCCTTATACTGTGTTACTGAACAGTGATCAATGCCAAATGATTCATGAGCTAGCGCAAGAGAAAAGATTACGCATGTACAATTGCTTCACATTCTGGAGAAATGCCAAGCCATGTGAAAAATGCATTACAATATGTTATGCATAATTCGATGGAAATGCAGAAATGGATACGATATGACACTGCTTGTAGTAACTCATAACACTCTAAATGTAAAAGATACACCATATCACAACACTGAGTCATGGGCCACATTTGAAGTACTAGTGAAGCCAATGGCATCATCACAGGTCACTACAATAATCAAATTGTTCATCAGAACACCAGCAATGTGAAAGTTATGGTGATTCTCATATGTGACTGTGTTAGTGTTATCATAGCACATACCATTCCCCAGAACAGGTTATCAATGTTCTGTATAGCTGTACATTTTTGCAACACACTCTGCAACTAGCTTTGAGAAGAAAGTGGCAACACTTACTGCAGAACCGCACATCATTTTGTTCAGTCGCATACAGCACAAGCTGTGACTGATTTGTTCAGTCGATGGGGCTGGGTAGTGGCTGGATTGTGGTGTATCATCCACCACACTTCTAGGACTTGAAGCCTTTGTGACTTCGATTTGATCCCTAAGATGGTGAAAGCACTTCATGGCATTCACTTCAGAACTATTACGGAAGTTCGTTGGTCAGTAGGCTACTGCATTCAAGCTTTTAGCACAACTGGTGCTGCTAAATGTATCCCAGATCTTTGACATTTTGTATCAGTTGTAAATAAATTGTTGCCACTATTAAAGCTCCAACCCTAGTAACATGGAACCCTAACAGTCAGAATTCTGAAAAAGCATACCTATACTTTAGTAGTAGCACTATTTAACATCTTAATTGATGCCATACAAGAAAATGAACACAAATGTAATCCAAATTAACACATTAGTCAGAGACTTTTAATATAAACAAAAAAATATTTTTTCAATTTTTAAATTTCTTATATGTTTTAAAAATTATTGGAAATGGCTTGTGTATGATGTCAGCCTGAAGTTAATCGTATCTTTTTTCCATCATGATAAGGAGCAGATGACTTATCACTGACATTTCTGACACGATACTAAAATAAATGATGGGCATAATGGCCTGACACTGGTCATGACAATAAAATAAAGCTTCATGTATTTTTGGCTTGTTGCCATCTCCCTCAGCAATCTCATATATTGTCTAAATGAAAATCTCACGCTCCAGAAGTTGATAGAGCTGTCTAAACATGGTGTCTTCATAGATAATGTACTTCAGCTGTTATGTTGGTGAAATGATCTTGTATACTTAAACATCTCTTTACAGGTGTGCAGGTGTTGGATTTTTAGTGAAATGTAATGAGTGTAAGAAGCTGTCATATTCATTGGTATTTCCCTATTTTCAAACATTGTATCTTTTCTCCAGTAGCTTTTTCATAGTTTAAGGTATTTTACAAGAAGTAGTGAAAGTTTCAAGAAGACCAGTAGTTCTTTAATGTTTACAAGTGTCCAGTGACAAATTGTTGACCGTCCTTCGTATACTCATATTTTCTTAGAAATATATTCTCAAGATTCTCATTTGTGTCTTCAAATTCATACTGACACTATTGTGAGCAGTAGCCTAAACCTGTTTTGTCAGTATGGTAAACATTCGAACATTCTCATTTTGTCATCTTGGAAACAGATATTGCTGTATGTCATGGTTTCTTATTGCAGAAATCATGTGATTCATTTAGTGTTCCCACCACAGGTTGTTAATCATTGTTATTGACTTTATCTTCTGTCTCTGCAGTTTCACGAAGCACATTTGTAAGTTTATAATCATGACACTATGTCACTATCTTCTAATATACTCTGTAATTTATCATTAACTAATTTATCATTTTTTCGGCATTTTTTACATTAAAGGGTCCTAGTGTTGACTGTGTAGCTATCATTTCAGACAATATGTACCACAGCAACTAAAGTAAAGAAAACAAAACTACCTGTCCGGGTAGCCATGTGTGTTAATGTGACTGCTTCTAGGATGGGGAAGTATGCCAGCCATGGATCAAATCTGCCTGACAGATTAACTATGAGGGCTTGGTGTTACAGCCAGCCTGGATTTAATTTTTAAGCAGTTTCCCCACATGGTACTAGATGAATACCAGGTTGGTTCCCATGTTCCACCTCCGATACACCCTGCAGAAACATTTCAAACACTTTCTCACACTTACACACAATTTATTCTATACAGGCAGACAGATTGTGTACAATGCTTCTGTCCTGGGGGTGAACAGGAGACTAATAGCTGTTTGACCTTCTTAAACACTTACTCAGAAGGGGGGCAGAGGGGCGGGGTGAGAAAATATTCTTTGGGGCTTTGTTGGTCATCAGCCTCATGATCCAGTGACACAAGTTAACACTATACCTGCATCATGACTTGTTTTGCCATTTCTCTACGTTAGCCGTTCAGAAACATTTCCATAATGTAATTGTTCTCATCTGATTTTATTACTGTTGTTTGGCTCTTCTTGCAACCTGCAGTGTGAATATTACACACACACAGGTTTTGGCCTCTAAATGAGTGTATACTCATCTGAGTTTAGTTGTAATTAAAGCAAAAGTTTGTTGCAATACTAGAAAACAAGTTAGCTGTAAAAGAAATTGCTTTTAAAACATTTGACTTTGGCCTCTATCTGAATACTGCTCATGTGTTAGGGGTTTTGATCAGTTGAACAAGAAGGGGGCATTAAGTGTGTGAGAGTGAAAGTGAAAATGCTCATGTGTTAGGGGTTTTGATCAGTTGAACAAGAAGGGGGCATTAAGTGTGTGAGAGTGAAAGTGAAAATGGTCATAAGTGTAGCTGTTTGAAGATTGTAATGGAAACAATGCAACAGCTGAGCTGACACACTATTAAATACACACATATAAATTTTTCAAGAACCAGTTTTCAAGTCATACTCTAAAAAGAGGCTTAAGACCTCTACATATTGAACCCAGAAAAATCAAGATGACAGTATTAAAAGCAGCTGTTATAGAGGCATATAAAAAGCCATTATTCTGATATAAATAAAACCACTGAACACTTTACCAGAAATTCGGAATGATTACCAGTCACTACATCCACAAATGATTACCAGTCACTGCATCCACAAGTTTGTATTTTTGGGATAAAATATAGTGTTAATATTATACTTAATAGTTTGAAAATTACTCCTGAATAAGCAGGACTCCTGACATTCATTTGTAGTACATTTTAAAAATTGGTGTTCTTATTCTCTCTCCATGATAATTTCAGGGGTTAAAAGTATTAGACTACAAAGTTGTTGTAACATACAACATAATAAAAGATAGCACCTCCAGAATAAGTATATCTAACGATCTCTCAGGACAATAGTTCACAACAGATACAGTGTATGGCGCAGTCTCACGGCAAGACAGGTATGGTACGATTCTAGATAGCATAGTAAATAGCTTGATGAGCGAGAGCAGACTTAGGGCAATCGCCAGGTGGTAATCACGTACATAGAAAGCATGTCACAGGTGATGCTGGGATGCACCTGTGTAGCCATCGTGCTATGTTATTTGGCCAATGTGTTTCTCACTAGTGGCCACACTTCACAGTAGTGGACAAAAAGCGATGGCCATGTCATATGTGCCAGTCATATATTGAGGGCTGATGTTGGAGGTGTCTGCTAGTGCCCAACATTTAGGTGCTAGTCCAGTGATTTACTGTGTCCCTTCTTCCATGAGGAAGCAGTGAGCTGCATTTCAGTGAGTTGACCCCCGCCAGACCGGGCACCAGGGCAGTGCTCTGAACCAGGCCGATGTCCTCGGAAGTGTCGAGCAGCGTCTCATGTTTTGCCGGCTCCCGGCAGCGTGGAAGAGAGCGTGCATCCAGAAGGTCCCTGCCCAGCATCACAGCTGTAGTTGTGGTGGCTCTGACACAGGTAGCTGAGACCTCTCCATTTCCACATCAGGATCTTGTACCAAAGGGAGCTACAGTGGTGTGGGCTGTGCAGCTGGGGCCACACAGCCTGATTTTCTGACATCTGGTCCAGCTCAGGTGGCCTATAAACAGTAATGGTCTGGCTGGAGTTAGCGAACAGGGTTGAAAACCAGAGGACAGCGATAACTCAGGAGCAGGAGGGAAGATAGCAGAGGACTCAGCAGAAGAGAAACAAAAGGTGGCATCGTCACGGTGTGCGTCTGCCGGAGGGCCCAGAGGTGGAGCTCATTTTGTTGGCCTGTACTGTCTGGTTCTCCATGACCAGAGCAAACGCATAACATCCTCACTGCTGCCAGATGACTACTAGAATCCATTTATTCTTGCATCTGAGGCCCAGTGCCCACATGTGGGTGCCTGGCTGGAAGCATGGAGACAGTACTACAGACAGTCCCACAGGTGTTGGCAGCATGAAATAGAGGGGAGTGTGGGGCTGATGGCCATGGAGGAGTTCCATTGGACTCTTCTCTCCTATCGGTGTTGACCTGTAGGAACTCAAAAAAAGTGTTAGCACCTCACTGTAAGAGCGTCGGCCCCATATTTCTTCATTTGTGTTTTAAAAGTTTGCTAGAGTTTTTGAGCATCACCATTTGATAGTTGGTGGAAAGGTAAAGACAGCAGATGTTGAATGCCATTTCTGCAGCAGAACTCATCAAACATCTGGCTGTTATATGGAGGTCCACTGTCCAACACCAGTGTGAGAGGAAGTCCTTCATTGGCAAAAATTATGCAGAATACTGCGACTGTAGCCTCCATTTCTGGACCAACAGGTGACCACATACAGAAAGTTGGAGTATGCATCAAGGACAGTCAGTCAGTATCCAGCAAGGGGCCAGTGAAGTCGACATAAGCCCCCACCCATGGTTGTGAGGGTGTCGGCCAGGGTGAGAACATTTGGTTGGGAGCTGCTTGCTGTGCTTATTTCCTTCATTACAAAAGGAGCCAGAGTGTGTCAATGTTCACTCTGCTGTTGCCGTATGTGCTGTGTTCTCAGGGTTAGATTTCTTTCCTGTGTCTGATGTGATAGCCTCCAACTTGCCCCAGAATCCTAATTGACAGCTGGTGCTCTGGAAAACTTTGAAGGATTGAGCCCATATTAAAACATTCAAAGTAGGGTCCTCAATTTGTAGAGCTTTCCAATGCACCTCCGTATCTGGGGCTGCCCGAATGATCAGATCCTCAATCTCATCTGCAAACAATTCCTTGTTTACTGGATTCACAAAACAGCATTTCAAATTGAATTCCTGCAGTTCAGCCACTCATGTGTGGGTATGAATGAATGATGAGGCTGTTTATAACACTGATAACATTCTACACAGGATGCAATGACATGGCAGTGTCAGTGAAAGTAGGTAGTTAATAGAGCTCACATTTTGTCAAAGGTCAGGTGGGTCAGTTCCATGAGAGGGCCCAGTTTGCACATAAGCTGGAACACACTGGGCGAGATCCATGACAGGAAAGGTGATTTGAACAGCGGCTCAATCCGTTACTTGAAATGTGACAAAGAGCTGCCAGGGACACTTTTTGTATGCTTACCACTCTTCCACCATCTCATCAAAGGTGGGAGCGATGGCAGATTTGTAGCCAACTGCTGGGAGAGCAACATGAACAACAAGGCTTCCTGACATTTATGCCTCTCTAACTCCTGTTGCAGCACGACTTCCAACGACACATTCGATAAACTAGCATGTTGTGTAGGGTCCACGAGTATGTAACGTACATGAAATATGCCCATGGTCATTGCCAGTTATGTTGTAACTTACAATGTAGAAAAATATGGGATGGCACCACTAGAATAAGTATACTTAACAATCACGCAGTACAGTAGTTCACAATGGGTACAATGTATAGCATAGCCGCACGGCAAGACAGGTACAGTACGGTTCTAGCTAGTATAGTAAATAGCACAGTGAGCAAGAGCAGACTGAGGGCAATCGCTCGGTAGTGATCGCATACATACAGTGTGTTTAGGTGGCTGCGCAGCTGTCATACGTGGTCACTCGGCTGCTGTGTCTCCCCCTGGTGGCCACACTTTGCAGTAGTGGATGAGGAGTGACTATTGCATCAAATGTGCCAGTTGTATATCGCTGACATTGGCTGGTGACGGACATCTAGGTGGTAACCCAGTAGGTTGCCAAAAAAGAGAACAAACTATTGCACTGTTCTTGTTCTTGTTGTTATTTATGATGACGAGGATAATGAGAATGATGACTGAGTTCAATTATCATGACTTAGCAGGACAGCTCTGTGAAAGATCACTGATTGATTCAAGCACTGACCAGCTTTATATAATTCTGTATTAGTTTTGATGCACAAATGCCAGAGAAACTGATCAAAGAACTTATGAAGTAGTACTAAGTGGTGGATTGAACATACTGAATGACAGTGAGTATATGTTAAGCACACTGTTGTGGAACTTTGTGTATACAGTGTTAAGAAGTGTCTTATTTGTGTTCATAGGTAATATTTTTGTTTATAGATCTTATTGCAATAACCCATTGTACAAGATGCTGTCTGTTATTCTGTAATGACTATAGAAAATGTTGGTTGAGTCGTGTAAGTGTAGTAAAGAAAATTTCATAGTTTATTTCAATGTCAGAACTAGTCCAACTTTGATTTGTATTAAATTCAAGGACTGACTTTATTCATTCATAAGCAGAATATGCATAATACAAACAGTTCTCTTTAGTATTTATAGCTTACATTTAAGTAAGTATGTAGGTTGTAGTAATCAAACAATAGCTCCATTTGCTTACAGAGTGAGGTGGCACAGTGGTTAGCACACTAAACTCATATTTGGGAGGACAATGGTTCAAACTCGTGTCTGACTCAGGCAAATGCCAGGGTGGTTCCTTTGAAGGCATATGGCCAACTTCCTTCAGCATTCTTCCCTAATCTTATGGGACCAATGACCTCGCAGTTTGGTACCCTCCCCTAAACTACCCAACCAACCAACCAACCATCCATCCATCCATCCATTTGCTCAATACCACAACTGGTTTCAGCTAATGACTTATCTCTTGTCATTACCAGGTTTCTATGAAATGTTACATGTCTAATGTCTTCTGCAGATTCTGTATCACCTACATCATTACATGCTCAGAAACAATTATTCTAGAGTGACATTAATTCTGCAATTAGAGGTATAACATTTCATGGAAATTTGATGATTAGTTACTAGTTGCAAACAGTGTCAGCAATGGATCATCATCCATCTAAAACTGCTGTGTAATTGTTATAGTAGTTGTGAAAAATTTTTGAATCACACGGGGTAATCATGGACAAAATTATTAGTGAGCTACCCATTCAGGCAAGGAGGTTAATGTTTAGATTAGGAAAGCCGTCAGAAATTACTACACCAGTTATAAACATTAGATCTTAGAAAATGTGTGATTTATAACACTGAATAAAATTGTTACTGAAAAAATGAAAGAAAATTCAACTGCCACCCCAACTGTGAAAACAAGATGTAAGGTGCTTTATGTGAAAAATAAATTTTCATATTTTATGTATAGAAAGTATTATCTATATTGCTTTAGTAGTTTCTTTTATCCACGTAGATAAAATGGTTTATGCTTTAAATAGGTATTCTTTGATAATACACCAGTTCCTGTTGAGAATGTCTTGGGAGAGATTGGAGGCGGCTTCAAACTGGCTGTGAATATTTTGAACAGTGGTCGATTCAGCATGGGAAGTTCTTCTGCAGGTATCTATTTCACATGTTTTAACAACTTCAGTTTCAAGAATATGGCATAATTTTTAAATAATTCTCTCATCTCCTTGCATATCTCTGGAATGCATACAATTGTTTTAATATTAAAAGAAATCACATGAATTACTATATTGCAGGAATTTTAAAAAAATTAATAGAGTCAACAGCAGAACATGCCATTAACAGAAAACAATTTGGAAAGCAGATTAAAGATTTCGGACTTATTCAAGAAAAGATTGCAAAAGTGACATGCAGTACATATGCTATGGAAAGTATGGCTTACTTAACAGCAGGAATGTTGGACACATACAAAAATCCTGATTGTGCAATTGAAGCTGCTATAGTAAAGGTACTATGAATTTAAATTTCCAACAAGTTAATTATATATTACCATTACTTTTGTTCAAAATTATGAAAAGGATAGATTGCTACTCACCATATAGTGGAGATGTTGAGTCGCAGTCTCTTTGTTGTGCCTGTCTGTGACTCAGCATCTGCACTATACGGTGAGTAGCAATCTGTCCTTTCCAAAATATTGTCATTATTCCATCCTGGATTTTCCATTGTTTGTCATTACTTTTGTTCTTAATATAGTGTTATTTGGTGGCTATATAGACGTGTCAGATAATATTCTTGGTGGCCAAATCATGATTGGTCAAAGGATTATTTCCTTGTACTTAACATGACTTTCACCTCTATAAGTATTTTATGTATGAGAAAAAATGAGTTGTACTGTCATTTGGATTCCATGTGTCCATTCATGTGTAGTATGCCCCATAACACAGGATAGAATGGATTGATTGTAGGCTCTGATTGTTCTTAAGGGATATCAGAACTGTCTGTCTGTAGTATTGATAGTTTTGTAAAGGAGGGTATTAATGTCGGTCGGTTAGGCCTGGCCCAAAGTCGGCGTTCCAAAACATCTGAAAGGTGTTCGATAGGATTCAGGTCAGGACTCTGTGCAGGCCAGTCCATTACAGGGATGTTACTGTCATGTAACCACTATGCCACAGGCCATGCATTATGAACAAGTGCTCAATCGTGTTGAAAGGTGCAGTCACCATCCCTGAATTGCTCTTCAACAGTGGGAAGCAAGAAGGTACTTAAAACATCAATGTAGGTATGTGCTGTGATAGTGACATGCAAAACAAGTGGTGTCAGCCCCCTCCATGAAAAACACGACCACACCATAACATCACCACCTCCGAATTTTACTGTTGGCACTACACATGCTGCCAGATGATGTTCACTGGGCATTCGCCATACCCACACCGTGCCATTGGATCACCACATTGTGTACCGTGATTCATCACTCCACACAACATTATTCCATTGTTCAATCGTCCAATGTTTACGCTCCTTACATCAAGCGAGATGTCATTTGGCATTTACCGGAGTGACGTGTGGCCACTCGACCGTGAAATCCAAGTTTTCTCACCTCCCACCTAACTGTCATACCACTTGCAGTGGATCCCGATGCAGTTTGCAATTCCTGTGCGATGGTCTGGATAGATGTCTGCCTACTATACATAACGACCCTCTTCAATTGTCGACGGTTGATGTTAGTGGATCTTGATAGAACTTTCTTGGTACCTCTAATTTCTAAGGTTCCTTTCACATCCATTTCTTCTTCACATTGCAGTTGGCCGAAGTTGAAAACAAATTCCTTACTGAACAATGGGATATACCGAGCAAGATGGTGCAGTTGATAATACAATGGACTTGCATTCAGGAGGATGACAGTTCAAACTTGCATCTGGCCATCCTGATTTAGGTGTTCTGTGATTTCCATAAATCACTTCAGGCAAATGCCAGGATGGTTCCTCAGAAAGGGCATGGCAGATTTCCTTCCTCATCCTTCCCTCATCCGATGGGACCGATGACCTCGCTGTTTGGTCCTCTCCTCCAATGCAACCAACCAATGATGAGATAAGTTTGTTTCTCATCTACAAATTTTAAGGCCTAGTTTGCAGTTTGTTGTGCATCATTAAATTGATGTTTGAAGTTTCATTATCTTAAGTCTTCCAATTCTGTAGCACTGTTTGAAGTTCCACTGCTTCCCGTGAAATCACTGTAATCTATGTTGCGCACAACTTGATTTGCGTGACATAGAAGGTAATTATCGTGTGCATCTTTTAAATTTAATTGAGTATTCTTGACATGGCAAACAACAGTTTTTGTAACAACTTTTGTAACTTGAATATCCATAGTTTTTCTTACGCACTGCACAGACTTACTCAAAATCTGTTCATAATTGATTTTTTACTGTGCTGTGGATCTTCCATGTACATAATTATGTTAAGTATCCACTCCTTAGACAGTGAGTGTCCTTTACTATGTTTCACTGTAGACGGAATTTGTGGCTTCCTGTATGACAAAGATGATGAACTACATGGCTCGACACTTGTACTTGTCAAGTGTGTATCAGTAGTGAGACAGTCTTGCAAGTCACTAAGTGCTCTCATTTTCAAATGCTGGATGAATATAGACTGGCTATTTGTGCATTGTGTGCTTCCCTTCATTTTCACCCCCACGCCTCTGATAGATTGTTCTTATCCCCACAGTGGTTCTTTCCTGATAGTGATGTGTGTGCCAACTTCGGCTGAAATCAACCCAGTAGTTTAGGAGGAGATTTTATTTAGCGTATGGCATTTACGTATATTTCAGTATTGGATCATGTTATTCTACATTACATATATTCACAGACAAACATCTAGTGCCTGTATATATTCAATGGATTTTTGAGATGTGGAACTTTCATACCAGGTGATTATAATTAAAATGCAGCTACTCACAGAAGTCCATTGTGGGCTGCAGTTACCATATGGCAGCAAAAATGGTAGATATGCTAATGCATTAATGTGGAATTGATTTACACTGGAAAAGAATTAGTTCCAATTTTGGCCACATATGCAAATCTGGCACTGTACAGCATCTTGTCAACATCTGTGGTGCTCATATTGAACAAATAGTGTAAGCAGTGGTTAGTAATCAAGTCAACATTCCACCTTTGTCACTTTTTAGACCTTTTCTGCCATGTCACATTCCTTATCCATTACATATAGAGACATTTCTGTATTTCTTTCATGCATTCTCAGTGCCAGATTCAGATCTGGTGGCCAAAATTGGAACTAATTTTTTTGCCAGCATAAACTGATTCTGCAGTAATGCATAAAAATATCTACAAGTTTCGCCTGCCATACAATAATTACAGCCCACTCAGGACCTCTGGTAGGTAGCTGCACTTTAATTATAACCGCCTGGTACATACAGACATCCACTTTTATAATATGTATGGCTTCTCTAAGTATTTATATCTTTCACAGTTACCAATGGCTACATTGTCTAATATTTAAAGATCTACTGATTGCTTTTCCATAGTTAAGTATTCTGTAACTGTGACAAGCTCCAGATGTTTGCTGCGCCTTGTCCCAACTGGTGGCAGAAAGCATCCACAGTTTGTTTTTTGTGTCTTTTAACATCTAATGATGTCTAAAATCTGCAGTTAATGGCAGTGATTTTGAGCAGCAAAAAAATACACTGATGGAAAAAAAATCACAACATCAAAAAATAATTAATGTAGAGTAATGAAATTTCAGGAATATATTTGTCTAGGTAACATATTTAAGTGATGAATATTGCAAGATCACAGGTTTACCCTTCATTTGGATTCCTGTAATTCTTTCAATGCTGCAATGGCTTGTTCAGCATTCGCATTTTGAACATTGCAAGATTACAGGTTAATCCTTCATTTGGCACACACAGAAATATTGTGAAGGAAAAGTATTAAGTTACTTAAATTAGATGTATATGGTCATGTGAACAATTTTACACACATTGTTTCAAAATGCAGTAGGTTACCTCTATAATTTCTCTCAAAATGGGCATGGGTGCTACAATAAAAGTACTAAAATGTTCCTGTGGCTGAAAAAAAGGTTGCATTTTGTACTACTCTGTGTAAAATGCTGCAAAACAAAGAACAATTCCACATTTTCCGCATTTTACAGTCAGCCATCCCTGAAGGTAAAGTCTACATCTTTGGTTTTTGGCCCATACTTTGGCCAGTGAACAAAACTGTCATATTGTCTATCATTTGCTGGCACAGAAACTGCTGTTTACTTCTTCTTCTTCTGGTCTTGTTGTCCATCTGATACTCAAAGTTAGGCTTCCTCTTTCTGGAAAAGATAAGTCCATTTGCCATGCCCCAAGTAGGAAATCACAGGCACCTTTGTATTGTAAGTCATGTTGAAGATTTCCTCCTTTCATTCATAAGCAGCTTTCATTGCAGAATAGAAAACAGCACCACTAAATCAAAGGAAACTGCTACACTGGTAACTGAGGCTCACAACATTGCAAGGTGTCTGCTAAAGATGCACACTGTTCAAAAACTTTTCACCAGATACAACAGAATGTCACGGTATATGAGATTATATGTTGCTTACAGGCACCATTACCCATTCAAGGACAAAAATTGAAACATGTTGCAGAAAACATTCTGCAATGTTTATGTTGTTTGAGAGCAACATTGCCAGATGTACATATGAAGTGATCTTTTGAGGATGACTGGTGTAACTGGCACAATGTTGAATGCAAGCATGCAAATGCACATGCATTGTGTTTTAAAGGTGGTGGATGCGAGTTTGTGGGATGGAGTTCCATGCCTGTTGCTCTTGGTCAGTCAGTACAGAAATAGTTAATGCTTTTTGAGGATGACAGTCAGTAGAGCATGTTGGGTTACAAGAGCAGTATGTGGTATCCTATTGGAAAACAGTCCCTGGAATGCTGTTCGTGAATGGCAGTGCAGTAGGTCAAATCACGAGAGTGATGTAAAATTTTGCAGTCGGGGTTGGTTGGTTAACCTCAAGAGTGCTCTTGCTGTCATACAAAATCACACCACAGACTCCAATTCCAGGTCCAGATCCAGTGTGTCTAGCAAGCATACAGGTTGTTTGCAGGCCCTCAACTGCCTTCCTTCTGAACAACACACACCCATTGCTGGCATCGAGGCAGAACCAGCCCTCATCAAAAAACAGAACAGAACTACTCCCTGCCCTCCATGAGCTCTCACTTGAGTCAACTGAAGTTGCAAATGGTGGTAGTTTGGCGTCTGTGGAATGCACGCTAGAGGCTGTCTGGCTCAGAGCTGTCCCTGAAGTAACCTTGGAGCTGGCCTCGAAATAACAGATTTGTAACAATTCATTGTCACTGTGGCGCCAAATGCTGCTGAAATTGCTGCTGTAGATGCAGTAAGATGTCCCAGAGCCATATGCCGAACATGAAAGTCTTCCCTCTCATTAGTGCCATGTGGCCATGTGGAGCTCGGTCTTGTTGCAACCAGAAGGAACATCCAGCTTCTCGAGGCCATATTTCACAACCTCGTTCAAACTCAGTGGAGTGTTGATAATGTCATCTTTGCACCTTAAAGGCATTCTTGACTAACATCAACTCACCATGTCTAATCTCAAAGGTCACTAATGCTCATGACTGTTACAGCATGTATTGAAACCAAACCTAATTTGCATCCTCATAGTGGTGGTACAACTGCCACTCTTATGTGACTGGTGTGAAATTTTCCCTTGGCCTGTCCTTCCAAGTAGAACAGTGAAAACTGGTAGTTAAATAAATTCCTGAAAGTCTCCATTTTGCTCGCTAAAATGATTTTCTTCTTGAGGATATCAAGTTAAAATTACAATTGGCTTTGTATCTGAATTAAACATACTTTTACCTCAAAACTACATATAATAAAATTTGATTGAGGAAATAACTCTTAGATACATGAAATATTTGGGCACATGCCTGTAGAGCATTCACAGTATGACTGTGACATGAACTTACTAAAGTGTTTCTCTGGAGTCTGAGAACTCGGAAGTAAGCAACTTGCTTTCCACGTGTAATTTTTCCTATCAGTCAGTCATCATTAAACTGTTTACTCCTTGGTCCCTCCCTTTACTTTCAGACTTTTGCCTTATTGCTTGCTGCCCACACTCCTTCCTCCCAGGTCACGCTTTCCCTCTTAAATTCCCAACCACTTCAGGTCATATTCACAACTGAGCAATTTAATTAGATAACTGCTATCTCTCTGACAGAAACATTGGGAATTTCACTTACATTTAGCTTTAATCAGTAGTAGGTTATGATCATACACATTTATATTTTCCCGTCATTGCCTGTAATAACTAACAAACTTTCCTTGATGGTTATTGATTCTATTTCTTCTTTGACGAGTTCTCTAACTCAATCTTTCAAAACTCTGCTTGTTGTATTTAGGTTTTCAGATAATCTTATCAAACACAAGTGAACATGGAAATGCTCTCCCCTCTCCCCCTCCCCCCGCTCTCCTCCCCCCCCCACTCTCCCTCCCCCCCCCCCCCCCCCCCCCCGCTCTCTCTCTCTCTCTCTCTCTCTCTCTCTCTCTCTCTCTCTCTCTCTCTCTCTATCTTTGCCCCACCCCCGTCTCTTCCCCCCCCCCTCGCTCCCCACCATTTGTCACGAAATTTTAGTCCTGGATAGCTGATGCGAATAGGAACCAAAATTACTAATGTTGTGTACGTCAACAACACACCCATTTTTAAACCCCGGAAACTTGGTGCCATGTGCTCCGATTGGCCATGGGATTGCCCTGTTCCTCTCTTGCCATTCGTCGGTTGATGGGCAGCGCTATGGTTGTCGGTTCACACATACAAACGTCCCTCACAATCTCTGGCAGGCAGAGCATTCACAGTCATGCATTGTCCAGAGCATCTAGCAACAGGGCAATCTCGCAGAAAATCAGAGCATGTGGCGTCAAGTTTCCGTAATTCAAAAATGGTGCATTGTCGACCTACACAGCATTAGTAATTTTGGTTCCTGTTTGCATCAGCTATCCAGGGTTAAAATTTTATGACAGTTTTTCTCCACCTTGTATATATATTAAAAGATGTATAGGCTGTGTCTGTCTGAATGTTTGTTAAAGTATCATGTGCAAATTTGAAGTAAGTCAGTCAAGAACTTTTTGAGATTTTTCTAACAGTGTTAAATGTTGTCTTGTCTACATATAGTAGTGTAATAAAGCTTGGTACACTGATGAGATAGAATGCCTCCTGGTTGTGGTGTGGCCACATTAAGCAAAGTATATAAGCAGCCCAGAAACAAATGGAGAATAATTCAAGCCATTTTCCTTCTTTCCTTCTCTGTGCTTCTAAGGCCACCAAATAATCTCTCAGCACTTTTACTGTCCAATTAATTTTCTGGGGGAGCTAAATGTTGAAAGCATGATGATAGGATTCTGCAGTAAGTTTCCAGTGTAACCTAATTCTCTCCAGCAATAGTGATATGCACTGACCACAATAAATTCTTTCTGTGTATCTAGATCAAAATTACCATTAAAAGATATTTTCATGTGACACAGGATTTCATCCGCACATTTATTGTAAGCTTGTAAACAAAATCCATGAAAGCTCCTTATCAGCAATGACACGTCTTATTTGTGTGGTATAGTACCCTTTTATAATTCAGTTCTACAATTAAGCGTAGTTTATAACCTTCCTGTTTAAAACAAGATAATAAATCTATCTTTAATTTATATTTCAGGTATTTAGTTCAGAAGCTTTGTGGCACAGTGTGAGTGAATGCTTGCAAGTACTTGGAGGCTTAGGGTACATGAGAGATTCTGCATGTGAACGTATCCTGAGAGATTCCCGAATAGCAATGATATTTGAGGGAACGAATGAGATCTTGAGGATTTTTATTTCTCTTATGGGTATGAAGTTTTGTTTTATACCAATGTTACCAGATGTTATGTAAGTTTTATGCTTGATGCTGGTCCCACTCTTGTAACCTGGTCATGGAGATGGCTCTGTTGTGATGCAACTATTATTGTTTTGAAGAACTCATGTCTGATTAGTGAGAAAGTTTTTACAGGGCACTTTGTTTTGAATTTTGTTTTTGTGTGTTCTTCTGTGTTACAATCTTTTTTTTATGAGGAATCATTCAAGCATGGTCTGTTAAGCATGTAATTCATCCTAACATTATGTACTTACCAGCTCATCAAGCCTGCTAAATGTTACCCCTCTAGAGACCAGTGATACTATAGTGGTAGGAGGGATTTGTGATATTTAAGTTATCTGTTGTATTGTACCTAGCAAATTGGGACAGTGATTAAGGCATTGGACTCACATTTAAGATCAAGCAGTTTCTCTAAATTGACTAAGGTATATAAATGGGTATTTCCTTTGAAAAGGATGTGTGTGACTCACCTTAATTTCATTTGTACCTGGTTGCCAGGACTGTAACAACCACTGAAGTTGTACACCCATATCCAAGGATATTTGAGAATATAAGACAGTCGGATGCACTATTGTGCAAATCTGATGTGATCAGGTGGTCAACATTTTAACAGCTCTTAGAAAGAAACAATCCTGTACAGTTATGTATTGCACTTTATCACAACATAATTATCGCAAAATTCTTTCTTTTACTGGTTATAATGACATCCTGCTACTGACAGAGTTAAACTGTGTAGATGAAGAGATAAGATGGCATTTAACTGTGATGTCAACAGTTAGTACCATGTGTTAGTGGAAACTTGTTGGCAAATGTGACACACATATTTGTAATGGCGCACATTAATGGTCAGTTCAGTATGGTGCTAAAGGTTGTAGGGGTAACTAGCCAAACAAATTACTGGACTGACTCTTACACTCACTATTAAATTTTGGATTCCTTTTTGACAACAATTTAAGGGAATGTGGATTCTAGTGACACATTCACACCACATACATGTTACAGCTGAAGATAGCATGGCATAAATGAGGGTCTTATTTACCAAGAACAGTGCTGTGAATTATGTGAGCTGCTATTAAGTCTTGCTATCATCTATGTCATAGCAGAACTTAATTACAGAATGTTCAATAAAGTGCACTGTTTTTTTAGTGTTGCTTTTCAAACATTGTCTTGTCTGATTATGTTGTTCTGCATAATTTCACAATATGTATAGAGTCCTGATATTTTGCTTGTACATTAAGACATGAGTTTAAGAGAACATTATTCTCATTCCACAGTTGCTGCTACATACAAATATGAATTCAGTTTAAATTACTCACCTTTTGCACGTTAACTAGTCTTAAATTGACTGCTTTAGTTACTTTTTGTTTTGTTGATTTGTGTGTGCCATTTATTACTTCATTGTATTGGACCTCGTAACTGTTTTTTTCCCCTCATGGTCCCTGCATTTTCTGGGTACTTATGACCTTAGATGTTTTGTGCCCTAAAACCCCATTAAAAATTATCACTTTGTGTTTTAAACACTACATTTCACTGTTTGCTTCATCCGTCTCAACACCAAGAATCATTTGAAGTTGACTGAGACTCTTATCTATAACTAAGAAATAGAAAGAGTTAAACTCACTGAACGATGTGATACTTTAAAAATTAATGTCTAATTATCACTAAAATTTTTCTGGGAGTCCCATGGTTCATATGGTGTGGGAAGGTGTCTGTTGGTATAACCAGACATCAATCTAAAGTGTTTCACACATCTTGAATTCTCTCCCTCAGATGCATTGTAAGGGGTCCTAAACAAGTGTCAAGTCCCTGGGATGATATCTTGAGTGTAAGGAGGGTGAGAGCCAAGGCTCGCAATGCAATACCGCACAGAGTTGGCAGCCATTATCATGAAAAACACTTTTCCACATAATATTCCAAGTCTTTTCTGTTAAACATTCTTCTATGTTGTGGAATAATATTTAGTCTTTGTGGTGTCACAGCCAGACACCACACTTGCTAGGTGGTAGCCTTTAAATCGGCCGCAGTCCGTTAGTATACGTTGGACCCGCGTGTTGCCACTATCAGTGATTGCAGACCGAGCGCCACCACACGGCAGGTCTAGAGAGACTTCCTAGCATTCGCCCCAGTTGTTCAACTGACTTTGCTAGCGATGGTCAACTGACAAATTACGCTCTCATTTGCCGAGACGATAGTTAGCATAGCCTTCAGCTACGTCATTTGCTACGACCTAGCAAGGCGCCATTACCAGTTACTATTGATGCTGTAAAACATGTACCGTCAAGAGCGATGTTCACCATTTATGGATTAAATTTAAGTATTCCAGCAGCTACATACGTTTTTTTGCTAGACTAATTTCCTTGACCTGTTCCAGGCCTCACGCCAGCCTGCATGAGCTAAAACGCGTGCCTTTCGGCTTCCTCTCAAAACCAGGTTGGCTTTCTTGCCAATCCACAACAGTCTTAACTGTTATTTCTTGAGAGAAAAAGCGTGTTTATGGAAACTTACTGTTTTAGGATACTGCTTCCAATAACTTCCAAAAGACAGCTGTAATATGGTGCAGAACATTTTTAATGCCACTCTATACAGCTCTGTTTAACCCCAGGGATAAAATAATACATCTATGTACCATTGAGTGACCATTGCTTGAAACATAGTGTCACTTTTGGCAAGGAATCCATTTTAAATTCTGTTCTTAGATAGCTTTGCACATCTACATGTGACCAAACATGGGTTTATTTGTAACCAGTTTAGTGCACACTTTGTTCAGGAACAACACACCAATCTTCATTTGTATCTCAATTAAAATGTCACCCACAATTATTTGAAGCATAGTGCCACTTTTGGCAAAGGAATCCATTTACAATATATTCTTAAACTGCTTTGCATGTTAGCCTGTGACCAAATATGAGCTTATTTGGAACTCATCCTGCAAACACGTTCCAGAATTGTACTGCTAACATTCATTTTTACCTCAGCTCCACTATCAGACGCAGTTATTTGATGCTCCGCAAGTATGAATCACTGACTACATCGTTTCCACCAAATTGTTGACACTGGTTGATGATACAATCTCCCGAAAGACTTTTTTTTCCTCAAATTGTTGGTGCCACTTTTTTCTGATTTTTGTCCAGGTTTTTAGTATTGGCGCCAGATTCAGACATTGATATCAAAATGGATGAACCAGCATTGCCCATTCAGAGTTGCGTGGTTTCACAGCCACACTGCAGGTGGTGTGGACACCACACAAGTTGGTGAGACCCTGTGGCAGTGTAGGCAATGAGGGCAATAAGTGCACATTCCTTGTCCATTCGTGTTTACGAATCTGACACTATGTGGTTGCCAACTTTGCTGTTCACATGCAGTGACATGCTTGATCTTGTTTATTTCTGTGGTTTTGGTATTAAGGTTTTGCTCGTATGCTGTTGACGATTCTAGGCCTTATGTTTTGAATTCCTTGTGGTCTTGTCCTCTCAGATTTGTGTTCAGTTTGCCGTTGTACACAAGGTTCTTTTTGGCAGCTTATCATTGTCTCTGAAACCACCTAGTGGCACTCCCTGTCTACATAGTGTGTTATTGAAGGGGCTATGAAGCCGACTCTCGTGTGTAAAATAGCTCATAACGGGGGATCAAAGGAGCTTTGGCACTGTCAAATAATGCTGCACGAACAGCTTCAGGAACAAATGATGGTGCAGCAACAGCTACAGCAGGAGCAGATGCAGGAGCTGATAAAGCAGAATGTGGAGCTGATCTGAGCTGTGGGCATGCAGCCTGCTGATCGAGTGCCATTTTGTGTGTTTGATGACACTGTTGAGAGGTGGGAAAACTGTGTAGATTTATGCAATGTTGTGCATCAAGAAGCTTATCAGATCCCATAGTCCAGAGCACTCTGTTACTTTGCAGTAGCAACAGTCTTCATACAATTGTGCAAAAGCTGCATTCGCACACAGACCCTGAGACATTAAAATTTACTAAACTGTGCAAATTACTGAGTGAGCATTTCTGCTACAAATTTATATTGTGGCAGTGTGATTACAAAGCAACAAATACAGGAAACATAGTGCTCAGTCATATGCATGCTGGATAGCCGATCTGCAAGGCCTTGCTCACAAATGCAAGTTTAAATGCACAAATTGTGGGGTCTCTCATGCTGATTCTATAATTTGAGACATAGTGGTCAGGATAGCACTGGATCAGAAGGTCCAATCTATAGCTTTGGAATTGTCAGACACCAAATTAAACACAACTGAAAAAATATTGCTGAAATGTATGAGGTGTTGGCAGCAACTCAAAGTGCATTTTCAGTCAGTTGGAAAGTAGCTCAGCTCTCTGCCCCATGCTGCCAAGAAAATCCCCCAGATGATGAGCATGGTGTAAGTCCTATGCAAGGGAATGCTTCTTGCTCCCAAGGAGATATCAATGGACTTAGTAAACACATGCAACCAAGCCAGGCATCTGGACATAGATCATGTTCTTGAGATAATAAGAAAAGTTCCCCCTCTGTGTCGGATTGGTCCCCACTGATGCTTAAATCTTGTCCAGACTGTTGGACACACCATGAGTATTGCCAGTGTCCACATTTTTCTGACACATTATGCCTGTCATAAGCCAGGGCACTTGGCAGCAGTGTGCCTGTGTTTGAAAGCAGCAACGCAGGCCGATGTGCCAGTGTTAGCCACTACACTGTGATCACAGGACCTGATCGGGCACCAGTTTTAGCTTTAACTTCAGTCTTGGCAGAACCTGACCAAATGGCTAATAAACTCCTGATTGAGTTGAATGTTAGTGGTATTACGACCAAATTCCAGGTGGATGTGGGGGTTGTAATTTCCCTAATCAACCAGGAAACCTATCAGTGTTCGGGCATCCCCTGTCTGCAGCTGCCATAGTGGCAAGTTATCTAATACAGAACTTACACACACAAAAAAAAAAACCTTTGCGAGAGTAAAATACAAGAACTTGGAATGGTAAATCATTTTGTTGGTTGTAAGTTCACCATCTGCTGCAAATATTTTTGGCTTAGATGCATTTGCTGCACATGGGTTTCAGGAATTGGATGAGGTAAACCTGGTATCCAGTTCAGTACTGTTCCATAGTTTACAATCATTATTAGAGAATTGTAAGCAGTTATTCCAGCCATTGTTGGCTTGGGCCAAAGAATGTGAAGCATATTTCACTCAAGTAGTATGCTGTGTCTAAATTTCGTCGTGCACAGCCAGTTCTTTTCACAATGTGTGATGCAGCAAAGGCTGATTTAGACTGGTTACAGTAACTGGGGGTCATTGCACCAATCTCAGCTAGTCAGTGGGCAACTCCTATGGCCATCATGAAGAAATCAAATGGATCCATTACAATTTGCTGTTATTTTAAAGCCATGATTAACACACAAAATGTGATCGACATTTACCCAATCTCTCCACCATAGGAACTTGTAGCAAAGTTAGCAGGATGACCATGTTTCCTAAAGACTGATTTGAAGGATGCATACTTGAAATTACTTCTAGATACAGACATGCAGAAAATCCTGTTACTAATTAAGCCTTTTGGAATGTATGAACCATCTGAGAAAAAAAGGCATTTACTTTATTTGGTCTCCCAAGTGCCACAAACAATTCTTGCAGTTGGAAATGCACCTTAAGTTGCTGCCTCACTTAGTGATCTTCACTACAGGCCAGCTCTTGACGTTTGCAACCAACCTGTCACAATATAGGATTGAGGTCATATTCACACATAAGAATACCGGCAGTACAGAGCAACCAAACTGATTTTGTGTCTAAGACACTCTGCAGGTGCAACAAAATTATTCGCAAATTGAGAAGAAGACATTGGCTATTGTGTATGGCGTTAATAAACTCCACATTTTCCTACATGGGAATAAGTTCCAGTTACTTACAGACCACCAACCCCTCTCTCTTTGGGCGACGTTCTCACCTTCCAGACGAAATGGCACAGTGTTTACTATGTTGAGCTTCATTTTTGATCAGTTACCATAATGACATTCATTTTGACCAGCTGCTAAGCATACAAATGCCAATGCATTATCTTGCCTCTCCATTGACCCCAGCACTGAGTGTGAGCATCTGGAAGCGGTTTTTTGCTCTAGATGAGACATTGCACAAATACTAGTGGCTACTACGAACCCCTCCCGTGTAGAGTTGTGTGAATAGTGCAAAGTGATTGGCCAGAGAACATCCCAAAAAGATCAGACCTGGTGTAGAGCTATTATTTTGCTATGAAACATTGACTGAATGTTGTTCAGGGACTAGTATTATTGTCTACAGAGGATGCTGAACGTCACATGGTTGTTCCACCTCCACTCTGTGGTCACATCCTTCAGTTGCTACAACTGCACATATTACAAACAGAGTGCTTGCTACAATTTTTGCCATAGAGGGAGTCACCCACACCTTAATATCTGACAATGGACCTCAGTTTGTTTCAGTGAATTTTAGGTATTCTGCCAATGACACTGCATACAGCACCTGATCACCACCCTTTTAGACCCAGCATCGAACTTCAAAGCCGAGTGGCATGTCAGAACATTGAAGTCGCAAATGAGGTAGGCACTGGCATCAGTGCGCACTGATGAGGCCTTAATACACTTCTTGTTTCCTACTGCTCCACCCCAGTCAATGAATGAAGCCCAGCTGAGGTACTACGTTGGCGCACACTGTGCAGGCTCCTAGATTTGCTGTGTCCTATCTCACAAACCCTGAGCTCTAGTTACACACCCCACTATCACCAGGATGCCATGTTAGCTTGCCTATTTGGCCAAAAGATGGATTGGGCACAGTGCATCATTCTCAGCCACAAGGAATGCCAAATGTTCCTTGTCATGGTTGGGTGGGAGCATCTGATCTGTCACTGAAACCAGTTGCAGCTGCGCAGGAGCCATGCCCACTCCTTAAGCCACTGCAGGCAATTTCCAGTCCCACCCCTCTCAGCAACCACACTTTAAAGGCCACCCCTGCAGACTGCCAGTGCTCCTGGTTTGCATCCAGGACACAGCCATAGTGCCGTTACAACCTATGCCCATGCCATCATCATCAGCGGCAGCAGATGACCGAACTGGCACATGACTGGCAACCCATGGAGGTTGAGTCACTTCTTCCAACATTGCATTCACGGACAGCAACAGCTGCAGCCCCAAATGGACCAGTCATTCACTGAACAAGATGTGGCAAAAAATGGAAACACCGGAAATTGAGATGCTGTTGGAGTCACTGGCTCCCCCTTGCCCTGGTGGTTGAAGCACACGTCGGGTCATTTCTGACCCTGCGTGCTTATTAAAGGTGGAAGGGATTTGGCATTGTCAATGGATTTACATATTGATATCATGATTTATGCACCGGTGTTGGCCATTCAGAGTTGTATGGTTCCACAGCTGCTCCGCTGGTGGCATGGTCATTGCATGAGTTGGCAAGACCATCTGGCGCCATAGACAACGAGGAAATGTTCTTTCAGAGTTGTTTGCCTTGTTGTCCACTCACTTCTTTTTGGCCACTTACCTTTTTCTCTGAAACTGTCTAGTGGCACTCCCTTCTGGGCAGTGCATTTTTAAAATATTCACATTGTCATTCCTAATAAATTTCACCTCCATGACTGCCACCTTTTACTTTACAGAGTGGACAATTCTTCAATATTCAGGTTTTGAGGTAAATACTGAACCTTTACTGACTTTGTCAACTGTTAATATTTTCACTACAACTCATTCACTTCCTCTAGATATTTAACAGAAGTTGTATGTAAATTTTTGATAAACCTTGCAGTTTACATGGTTATTGTGTTATGTATCTTCTGTGCTGTAGCTCACCCACACGACTTTGGTGTGCGTGGTAGAGTGGGTGATCATAATGTTCTGGCTGATCAATATAGAAAAACCTGTGGAGTTAATCACAATATGCAAATAGAATCACAAGACCATGAAAGCATTCTTCTTAATTCATGTATTAGAATATTGTCTCATAAATCCTAAATCGTTATAACCCTGTAATATGTTTGCTTTAATTGTCGCTCCAGATCCTCCTCTGTGGACCTAATGAGCTTTTTTTAAAAAAATAGCATTTTTGTAGTTTTTGTTGTATTTTTTACTTGTAATATGATCTGCTCATTTATTTATGTATTCTTTAATCCACTTGTTAGCTCTCCTGATTCATAATTTATTACTAGGCTGTTCCATTTCCTATCTGATATATAGTATTTGGCCACTGTACTCAATATCTTATCACTGCAAACTGGTGTCTACCTTGAGCTTTATCTGTTTGTGCCAGTCTCTGGCATCCACATTTAATGGGATATATGGAAATGACAATCCCCTCCAGATACATGGTATACAGTTATACATGAAAACAATAATAAAGTATTTATCATGTATCATGTAGATATATAAAGTAATTAAAAATTATAAAAGAAGAAGCCCAAAGAAAATCAGATCTTAATAGCAAGATAATGTAAATAATTACCTAAATTAAAAATAATAGTACTAATTTAAAAAAATAGGAGGAAGAGAGTGTAGTACTCAGTTGATGTTGGCCATCCATGTTGCCTTGATTTATGCCTTCTCTTCTTACCTCTTCCACAGTTTGCTTTAAAATAACATGTATTTTCTTTTAATCTTTTTAGTTACATTTGTCTTTATTCCTTTGATGTTTAACCTTCATTTTTTGCTTGTTAATTTCTAGAAGCTAAAATTATTTACCTAATTTGTGATTATTCTTGTAAGAGAGAGATGTAAACATATCCCTTTTGATATTTCGTGTTATCTGTTAATAATAATAATAATAATAATAATAATAATAATACCAGTCTGGTTTATATCAATTGCCTTGCTTTGATGTTCACTACAGTGGTGTAATATGCTTTGCTGTCACGTTTTACAGAAACTTGCAGAAGCTTCATAAAGTAGTATAGCAAATTGTTTTATGTTCTCATTGAGGTTCTTAAAAGACAAACAGTACAATGTGAGTTTTAGCAAATGCTGGTAATTTCCAAGTTAATGTACCGGTACACTTTAAATAGTCCCCGTCTCCCTCATATTTAGATAGTGTTGGTGGAAAAGTCATATGAATTAGCATGACAACTCAAGTCATCAGCGACATTTTCAGTAAGTGTTAGCACATTCCGTTTATCTACTAACAGAAGATCACAAGTGAAAATTTTATTATTTCATACACAGAACATGAAATAAAGAAGTCTACCTTAACAGTTATTGCCCATGAATAGTGATATGAGTGTGATAAGTTTTCCTTGTGTACAAAATATAACAATCAATTAGTGTCTGTTTATAATGAAACTAATATCCTCAGTCATTGAACTTCCATAATATATCATCTGCAGTGTTTATATCTGCTAGTAAAATGTGAGAAATCTGTTTAGTTCTTTGTATACACAGAATTCTCATTGTAGAGCTATAAAAAAAAGTTATGCTCAACTTAAAAAGGAAACATTCTGCACACATTAACAGTCTACTTTGAAACAAGGCCTTGTCTGTGAATATCACATTTGCCCTAGTGATGGAGACACTGTCAGATGAACCTTTCGCACAAAGTGTACCCATGCAGGAAAATAAGCCACTGATATTCCCTGCATATGCTGTATATGGTACATACACAGCAGGTTATCATGTAGCACTCTCCAGTCAGTCATGTGGTCAACATTACCTGTTGCAGCTAATTGCCTTCCTCTGACATTTAAGGTTGTCACCAACTGCAAGTAGTACTTCTTCCTCCAACTGAGGTGTCCTCGTCCTTCTAGGCCTGCCCCAGTCACAAGTAGTAGGCTTAAATGCCCCGTGCTCCCTAAGACAATGATTGTTTGCTTCCAGTGCCCCCCTGTTGAGGCACTGTTGTTCTGGAAAGCCCTCCAAATAAAAACATTGAGCACTATGACCATCACCATCTGCTAAAATGTACAAAGATGGGCGTCTGCCAACTCTGCATTTCAGTACATTTCCATTGCATTGTACTGGAAATCAAGTCCGTGGTGAAAACTACGGTTGATGCTACATGCTTGCACAATCCATTATGAACACTAAACAGTTGATGCTACATGCTTGATACTTATAGAGCAATGAAGTCTGTCGCATCTCAATATTACCTTCGTTCCAATGGAAAACAAACACTGTCACTGAACACAAGAATTAAGACGTACTGCACATTCTAACCAAATGTAACTAAGATGGTATTGAAAGATTTCGTGTGGGAAAATGTTTCAAGTTATGCTAGTACATTCTATTTCTGTGTGTTTCCCATTATTAATAAGATTATGAAGAGAAGTACAAAACCGGATTCTAACATGGAAATAAAGTGTTCCTCTGTATGTGAGGAATGTTTCCTGAAAGTTTCGCCATAGCTTTTTGTTACATTCTGTATATCTAATATTTTAAATAATGTTTAGTATGCACACATAAAAGTTTGTTTTGTTCATAGGACTTCAGCATGCAGGCATCCAGTTAAGTGAAACTGTAAGGAAAATTAGAAACCCAGCAATGAATCCTGGTTTTATTTTGTCAAAATTATGGGAAAGAAGACGTCAGCAAATGGATGACCCAAAATTGATCTTGGGTTTGGAGGGTTATCTTCATCCTTCCCTGCAGGTACATGTGCCATCAGAAGTAGTGAAACAAATGTGCTCATTATCTTATGTTTTGTTTTATAAGCCAAGTGTATCCTGTAATAAAAATGAGGTAGCAAAACAATTATTTTTAGTGTGAATTTCTGAATAAATGTTTGGGTTGCTATGAACGTGGTGCAGGAACCTGAAAATCCAGTGTATGATTGTACAGTACCAACTCCAACAATCAGCTTTGTTCTTTGTGAATTACATGAAAGTAGTGTCTAATTTGACATTCTTTTATCACTTTCTCATGATGCATTATATTTTTCACTACAAATGTAATTCTCCAAAAAAAACATTGTAGTGTTAGAATAATCCCTCATGGCCTAATTATCCCACAACATGGAAGGCATATTGTGAGAATTTTATGGGCATTGTTGAAATAGATGTGTGTGCCAGGATGCATCATTAAGAATAATTGAGTAACATATTTCTCTTTGTGTCATCTCACATTGTTCTTTGTGTAGAGGATGGTCATAGGACATTTCTCTGAGTTGTGAAAGAGGAACAGAAGTCCAATTTATAACAAGACAGGACCTCATCGTATTAGCATATGGATGTTTGTGACACGTGCCCTATTAATGGATTGGTCATACATACGTCACAACCATCACTTGCTCAATATGGCCACACCAATTGCCTTATATTTAAATATTCCTATTTCTAAGGTTTTGTCAAGGAGAAAGTTTATATCCATCCATTCTCAGTAACACTGCTGGAATTGAGAAGGCATGTTACTACATTCATCAAGAATGCAACATGAGGACTACTTCAAAGGACTCTGTGCAAATGGGACTGGTTTGTGGACATTGGTCTCTTTACATATTTAGTGTGTGTATGGGTGGAAGTCAAAATACAGCTTCAGGGAATCGTCAAGTAATTTGCAATTGTACAGCTTCTTCCAGTAAAGTGAAAACAGCAGCCAGCTACTATTAATGTGGGTGTATTTTCACGCAGCCACAGTCTCACAATGTCAACGTGGTCCCACCATAGAAATTTTTGACAGAATAACAGATTTTCTAATAAAGGTGTACATATTCATTCTCATTATTGGGAAGACAGTTAGCTCCAGTTTCGTGTAACAGCTCTTTATCATAGTTCTATGAAAGCTACACAGAAAAACAGTTTAATCTAAATAGCATATCTTCTAATTGCAGAAAATCTTAAAACCTTATGATTTAATTGTTTATTTTAGGTGCCAGCACAAATGTTGGAGTACTGTGTTCTTCGGTTGCCATATGCTGTTGAAGTTGTTTTGTCCCGGCATGGTCAGAAGGTAGTTGATCATCAAATGGAACTCCGTAGAATAGCCGATATTGTTATTGATATATTTGCCATGACAGCTGTACTGGGGAGGGCATCACGCTCTTATTGTATTGGTCTGCAGCATGCAGAAAGTGAGGTAAGATTGGAATATACTCTGTTCTTATAAAATTCTTATTTGTGTTACAGAAATGCCAGTGTATTTTACTGCATACTGTTCTCAAACTGTTTACTATCTGTAACTCTTCAGCGCTTGCTACTGTAGGCCTAGTAATGCCTTTCATTGTTGGTAGTATATCTGTGTTCTGGTTCCGTTCTTTTTAAATATTCTTCATAACAGTAAAGCGTCTATACAGCATTTGCATGTACTTACATTCATAGAATGCACCTCAAAGTCAATGTTTATCATGCAATTTTTTGCGTAAATAATATAATTAAAGTTTGAGTTTCAAAATGCTTAAAAAAAAAGAAAAACCAGTTCTTAGAATGATGTCAAATTTGAATGGAATATTATTGATGAAGTGGGAAATGTTATGGAAAGAAAAAAAAATAACAAAAATTTTACCACTGGATTGTGCTGTAAGCTAAAGAATATGCAAAATAAAAGATGCAGGTTACACAACTGTTCCTCAGTTTGCCCCTGAGATGCTTGGCATGACTGACTCAATACAGGAACACGTGCAGCTGGTAAAGCTGTTTTACAAGAATGGTGGCTGCGTGCCAGTAGCTCTGCAGAAGTTCCAGACACTCTAGTATGAAAACGAGCATTGGCCCAATGTCTTCCAAGGGTCTGGAGAAAATGACTGTGAAATTTGAAAAGACAGATACTGTTGAAGTGCAGTGTGGCAGAGGGAGGAAAAAATTGATCTGACTTCAGTAAAAGTTGTCACAGGATTGCCGGAAGGGTTGAGAGGTGATGTACAAGCATGCATTGCATGGGGAATTGCCCGAACTTCAGACATGCCTGTGAGCACGGTGCATAAAATTGTACGAAACATCCAGCATTGCTATCCATACAAAGTTACCCATGTTCAGGAATTGCTTCATGCTGACGTGCCAGTAAGTCAAACATTTGCTACAGAATTTCTTGCTCGCATGGAAGTGGACAATAGATGGCCATGGAAAATTCTGTGGACAGAATTTTTATCTCTAAGGATGTGTTAATTAACAGAATTGCAGAGTATGGGCAATGGAAAATCCCTGGCACATCAACTGGTAACACTTCATTCTGCAAAGGTAAATGTTTGGTGCAGGTTGATGGCATCATTTATCACAGGGCCATATTCTTTTGAAGACATATGTCCTGCGGGTTCTGCGATCTGTAGCGTCATTTGTCACCATTGGTAAATGCTATGAGAGTCTTTTGTACACTAATATCATTACAACCCTTCAACAGTATGGATGTGTGGGTTTGATCATTTTTACACAAGATGGCACTCCTCTGCACATTGCATAGCCAGTGAAGCAGATGCTGCAGAGACATTTCAGAAATGCTTAAATTATCAGCCATCATTTCACTACTGACTGGCCATCTATATCACCTGATCTTAATCCAGACTTCTGTCTGTGGGTTATTTGAAAGATGCCATGTTCAGTGCTCCGATTGCAAATGTAGCTGAATTGAAGGCATGCATTGCACAAGATATTATGTATTTGATTCCTGATACACTTCAATCTATTGTGGAACAAGCTGTTCCTCGATTTCAACTTGTGGCAGAAAGCAGTGGGCAGCATATTGAACATATCTTGCGCCAGTCACACGACAATTAAAAACCAATTTTACTGTAGATTTTTATGTAGGCCTAAGGACAATTAAAAACTGATTTTTCCCATCTGCTGTAGTATGAGCTTGCCATGGTGGATGGGCATACTTAACAAACAATGCCACAACTGTTGAATCCAAAAATTGTGCTGTCATGCACAGTACAGTTGGTTTAATGTGCAGCTCGACCCCAGCTGTCTTATTGTCAGCCATCTGTCATTTGTAGCTGAACCCATTTACATTATGACACTCACAGTGCCATGTATTAGGAAAATTTTTGTTTCCCCCTTCTTTGGTAATATTCCATTCAAATTTGACATTATGAGCAGCAGCTCTTTACTTGCAGTGCATTGAAACTGGAACTTTAATTATAATCACCAACTATTTGCAAGAATACAGTATTGTTGATTTTTAAATAAAATTTCAGACAGATACATTATTTAAGAAAAGTGGTTAGAGGTAAATGGATGCAGGTCCAATAAATTATGTAGATCTTGGTTTATTTTTAGGTGCTGATTGCAGGAACATTCTGCAAGGATGCGCTGTTGAGAGTCAAATCTGCTGTCAAAGAAATTGAACTTGGGCCAGTAGCAACAAATGACTCTAATTATTCCAAGGTTGCAGAAAAAATTTTTGAAAATAAAGGATATTTTCCTGTACATCCATTGACACGAAATTTTTAGTCTAATTTTTGTTGTTGTTTGGACTTTTAAATATTTTTTCTTTTTATAATTGCTGAAACTTGTTGATATTGTTTTGTGCCTGACACCACTGTGAAACTCAGTAAATATATTGTTACACAATTAAAGTTGATACCAGAGTTTTATTTGAGATTCTATAACACCATTAAAATTTTTAGGTAAAGTATCTATACCAACCTGTAAGTATTCCATTGTTGACATATACCTCATGAGTCATGACAGTCCCACTATAAATTCTATGATAAATGTTCTAGATTCTTTTTGACAAACATTAGCCACATAGATTTCCATATTAGCTATTTTAATGTGAGGAACTGGAGTGATAGATTTGGCAGTTCTACAACAACTCAAGCGATATGGAGAAAAGTTGTGTGGCATATACACAACAATGTCATTCAAAATCTAAAACATTCTTCATTTCTGGAGAAAAGCTCAGGATTAATCAAAAATGCAGCCTTTTGTTACACACATTGTACTCATTTGGCAGGATTGAAACAAATTGGCATACTATGAGGTACATTAAAGTTATAACACCTCTGATCTCCTCCCCCCATCCAGGATTGGAAACAGATAGAAACATTGGGCTCACCTTAAAATACGCATGCACTTGTGAATGTGCGACAGAGATAGCAGCACTGTAGAATGTTACAAGAACAGTATGCACTAATTCTTTCTCTCTATTTGCATGGTGTGATACGAACCAAATTCATTGCCAGTTGAGTGATACATGTCTTGGTGGTGTCATGGATGTGCCTAATGTGTATTCGTGAGTGCAACAGTTCAGAGAAGGCGGAACATCATGTGGCAACAAAAAAGAGACATCTTGGCCTCACACCAGCTGGTCTGATGACATGATTGAGCAAGTGGAGAAAGTTGTTTTGGAGGATAGCCGGAGGAGAGTGGAACAAATCATCTCCAAAGTTGACGTTTCTGTGAGCTGTGTAATACAATTTTGCATCTAGGCCAGAAAATGCAAAAAGTCTCCAGATGGGTGCCACGAATGCTGACAAACAACCACATCACTGTGCATGTAGTATCTTGCTAGGCTATGCTGACATGTGATAACATGAATGGGATTTTCTTTTCATAGATTGTGACAACAGGTGAGGCATGGATGGCATTTTTCAATCCTGAAAATAGAGTAATGTCAGAAATGTGGAATACACTGCAAAAGTCTATCCACTAATTTAATGACAAATCAGTGTACAATACTGTAGTGTGACCAGAGATACTAGTCAATCTGTAGACAGGGAGCAATTGTAAGTGATAAGAGGATAAAATGGATATGGTATGGAAAGTGCTGTGTGCTCATTAGTCACTGCTACACAGTGATATTGCACGCCAGGGCACCACCATCCAGGCACTCCAGTCATGGTACCACCTCAACTTCCAATCTTTTGCTGTGTAGATGTTACTCACAATAAGGGGCTGACTTCCGCTTCTGCTGTAAGACTGTCAAATTCATCTACAGATAGTGTTACTAGCTGTCACAGGGGTCATTGATGTGTGCCACTATTCTCCTCTTTATGAATGCTAGATTATTCTGCCAATCACAAGATAAATAGTGATACGATGGCCGCCTCATTCAGTTCACAGGAGTTCTCTTCACAGTTGCAATTCACATAGCAGTTAACTCCAGCACAGTTCGCACAAAGTTAAAGTCTGTGTGCCTACAGTTCTACAGTTCCACTGGGCAGCAAGCCACTACTTACGAGTATTCTCCAGACTGTTCAACATCAACTGTTTAGTGAGGTCATTAGTGAGAGACCGAAGAGAGTACTGTCAAAAATAGCAGTTCTGCTAAACATTTTTAGATGATATAGTTATCTTCAAAGTGTTAGGCTACTCAGCATGTTGGACTTTTTCGAATACTGAGCTTTGCATCTGTCAATGCTCAAAACTGATTATTACTTTCTACATAAACTTAATAAATGTATGTTATTTGATTCATTTTGTGTTCCCTATCTTGTGTGTTTTAGAGCCCTATGTTTACATAAAGTTGTTAAGTGTGTGGGCCAACCATCTTGCTCAACAATTAAATATCTGTTGCCGGACGTTTCATTGCTTTTTGTGATGTTGGGCATCATAAGGTCATGATGAATACAACAAAAAGTTGTGGTTGAATGTAACAACTCACTGAATAGTAGAGATCTTGAGTTTTCAACAGGCATATAAAGTTTTCAGTCTTGTTTATGTGACTGTTGATGACTCGACACCTATACTATTTGGAGGGTGAAATTATTTGTGTGTGTTTGATAAAGGACTAATTACAGTGGGCTGAAGCTCTAATTTTGTGAACAGTTACACGTACAGGCTCTCAACAGCTGCAACAGCTTTAGTATTTAGAGCGTAGTCTCGACATACAAAATAACAAACGTTGAGTGTAGCTTTGGAAGGTTGAGTGATGAGATGAATACAGGTTCAGTAATAAGTACGGTATATACCAACTGATAATACTACAAGGATGCTAGCTATGCAGCATAACAATGGTCAACATACGACAGATGACTATACATAATGCATATCTATGTGGGTGGGGTTAGTGTTTGTTTCCCTGTCCATGCAGGGTGGCCACTCAACATGGAAGCCAGAAAATATCAGGGAATTGTAAAGATCCAGGAAAAATCAGGGATTTGTCACATATTTGTGCAATTTTAGTTCATAGCTTTAAAAATTGTGTGCTCCTGTAATGTCGTACAGATCTTATGTAAAAGATGCTAAAATGTTTGAAATGCACTAAGAGTGGTCAGTGTGAGAAACAGTTCACATTACACAGCTCACTAAGATAGGTTTTGTCGAGTGGCAGATGAAAATATTCTATACATGTGAGCCTTGCAACAAGGTGACATCATGTGAAGGAAGGTATTTGTCCCACAGTTACATTAAATTGTATTTTGCTGGTATTTTTTATTTAACCCTCAGGTGGGTGCATGGCAGCACTCCGTGCTGCCACGTTGATGTGTATGTGATAAGTGGTAGTGAAGGTGTTTGAATCATCTAGGGACATACAGTACCTGCAGTCAGCTACACTGTCAAACAATCCATGCGCCAGATGTCATTTTCCTTCCTTTTAGCGGTCAACAGCCAAGGTCGAACGCGAGTACTCCACTATGGCAGCACTCCGTGCTGTGTGTGCCCATTCATGTACATAAATTTGCTTTTCAAATATTGGTGAGGGGTTATTGTTTTGTGAGAGGCTTTCGCTCTCATTGTTTTTTTATTGTTGTTCAACATTTTTACCATGAATCATTTAGTAGATGTAAGTATGTAGATCAATGTTTTTCATGCAATATTTTATGATATGATGGGTTAGCTATTTCATCTATCCATATATTGTTACATTCATATCAGCAGTGTAATACAGATATGTATATAGACTACTTACCTATCTTATGATGATTGTACCTAGGGCAAAACGTGACACTTCAGATGAGGAGATCAGGCAACTTGTTGAGTAGTTGGACACTGACAAGAAGAGGCAGGTTCAAGAAGGGACACAAAATTGTGAAGAAGACATAGACAGCTCAGATATTGAGGATGAAGAGGAGGTCGTGGAATTAAATGAGCATGACAGCAGTTCAGAGCTTTCTGAAGAGGAAGCAGATGAGATGGAGATTGATGATACTGGTGAGGATTTCTTTTTTTACATCAGAAAAGACAAAGAAACTATTTCGTGCAGCAAACCCCCAGTGAAAGCTTCTTCAAGAGTACCAACGAAGAATATTATCAAGATTTTTCCCAGTGCAAAGCGGATTTTCAGGGATACTCTGAAACCCATTGACGCATTTCTCAAATTTATAGGCCTTGACATTATTGATACAATTGTAGACTGTAACAAAACTTTTATTGCTAACAAAAGGGACAAAGTAAAATACTCCAGAGATCGGGACTGTAAGGACACTACACAGGATGAGATTATGGGTAATTTGGGTTCTTATTCCTAGTTGGAATGAAGCATGGGAATCACATGAACTGCAGAGAGCAATGGAAAGGTGATGGAACGGGTATGGTGATCACAAGGGTGACATGCAGTTACAAGCACTTCCTGTTATTGCTTCGATCAATGAGGTTTGATTATCTGTGTACAAGAGAGGAGAGAGAAAAGACTGACAGGCTTGCAGCCATCTGCAGTATTTATGACAGATTTTTGGCCAACTGTAGGAATAATTACAGTCATGGTGAATTCACAACAATCGATGAGATGCTGTTCACATTTAGAGGTAGATGTGGTTTTGTCCAATATGTACCTAGCAAACCGGCCAAATATGGACTGAAATATTATGCAACATGTGACAGTAAAACATGTTATACATCAAATTTTGACATGTACTGTGGAAAGCAGAGGCCAGGCCCTAGGGATGTTTCAAATAAACCCCACAATATAGTTCAAAGACTTTTTCAAGATATTCAACATTCCAACAGGAACATTATGATGGACAGCTACTACACTTGTGTGCCATTAGCTGATATCCTTCTTGAGAAAGGATTGACTGTCATTGGTGCCCTCAAAGCCAATAAGAGAGAGATCCCCCCTGAATTTATCTCAAAATCACAGGAAATCGGTTCGTGTCTTCATGTGTTTCAGTACTATTAAACACTTGTTTCCATCCCGACCAAGCGAAGGAAATGTGTACTCCTCCTATTGACTATGCATGACTGCAAAGTTACTGATGAAATGATGGCTAAAGAAATTATCAACACTGATTATAATTCCACCAAGGAAGGTGTCAATAAAGCCGATAAAATGCTTACTCAACTGCACAGCAAACAAGATGGCCTCTTGTTTCTCCATAATAACCCCGAATCCACAATACGCCATCACAACTTTCTCAGTGAATTAGCGCTCAAACTTTTAGGGGTTCATATGAAAATAAGGGCTCAGATGTGCACGCTTCCAAAAGATATCCGACTGTTTCTTGTAAAATACTGTGAGCCACCCCAACCAATTGCAGCCCCAGATGCTGCAAAAAGAAACGGGCTATGTCTTCTATGTGGAGGAAAAAAGTGCAATCATACAATTATCACATGTAATGATTGAAAACAATTTGTTTGTAAGAAACACTCATGACATATTGCGTTGTGTAAAGATTGTGATATGTTTTAAAATCATGTATTCTAATGCTTTCTATTTATCTCTGTTTTCGAGAGAGAACCTTATGAACTTACGAATTATGTTCAGACAGGTAGTGGTCTATTCAGTTACTGTACTCTTGCTCAATGTTGTTTATTCTGATAATGTTCTCAGTGTAAGCAGCTACGTACTATTTTGGCTGTCAAATTCTGGTTATATTTTATTATAGGTTTGATTTGTAGTCTTGTGAAATTGGCTGTATTCAAAAGGTGTATGTTCTTTCTTTCAAAAGGTTATGTTACCACCAATAACGAAATATATTTTCAATTTAGTTACTTGAGTTTGATATTTTATAATTTATTGAGGAACGATTTCTAGTTTTCATTGAAAGAATGCATTATTCAGTTTGGTATCATGATTTGTTTCTAATGGATTTACCTACCTTACATCAAAAACAGGGCTGCTACATGAGCGGAAAAGCCGATTTTCTGGAGGCAGCAGTCAGTGCTACACACGCGCGCTTGTGTGAGTTTCAAAATCATACCCACTTGAAGGTTAAGTAGGAGGTCATTAGTTAAACTTAAAATGGCACGTTGTTAGTTTCTGTTTCTATCAAAATTTTTGGTGGTCACATAGCTAATTTAATCTTATTTTAGGGATCAATTAAAAATGTGTGCTCTTCATATCTGGCATATTTCTTGTCTGATATGTTGTGCTTCATCCAGTGTATTGCAATTCACTTTGCCATTTGGTACTAGAATGAAATGTCAATTTGCATATGTTAAATATTTTCATTTATGCATTAACATGTAAAACCAGCAAGCCCATTCAGCTTCCACCCTAAAAGACTATTTGGGAAAAATATAATTATGCTCTGGAAAACTCATGGAACAATCAGGAAAATTAAATCAGCCAGTAGGGTGGCCACCCTGCCATGTCATTCCATAAGCTACACATTTTCTGAAGTGGTGCTAAATGATGAGCACCTTATGGAGATCAGTCTTCAGAGATCAAGTTAAAGTTTGGTAAACTCAAGGTTCCTGAGCTGGTAGCTGCTAGTGCCACCAGATGCTATTACCATAATCTTTGGATATGTTTCAGTGACTACAAAGTGCCATGATCAAATATTGTGTCTCATGAGCAACAGAGATATTGTCTTAACAGTCCAAGTCATGATACGAATCTCTCTACATTATTTAACGCTTCAACCTTAAGAGTTGGGGAAATTCATTAGTGGGCAGTCTCTGTGGCACCTAACACACAACAGTTGTATTAGGCTTGTTCACGTACATGGGGCTCTGTCTCAGTTGACTTTTATAACACTAGCATTTTGTGAGAGTGGAAAGGCTCTCAACATGGGTGGACTAGAGCAGGGCTCTAACTACCACTTTACAAGGAGTCCTCAAGCAGACAGTCCTCCTGAAAAGTCTTTGAAACTAAGTAGTTGTATCAGAGCAATCCCAGTGTATAATAAATAATTACTTTTGATGAAGCATAAGAGTGTTCATTCAAGATAATGTCCCATTTTTATATACAAAACGGCATGGAAGGAATTGCTGTAAATATATAATCAATGAAAAGTTACATTATGGTATGTTGCTAATACAGCCAAATACCCAAACTTCTGGGATTAAAAAAATTGAGGAACATCATATTGTTTTTGAAATGTACCACACACTCAACTGTGTTAAAGTGGTAAAAATTAAAAATTTGGATCTCAAAAACTTAAAGAAAGTAGCAAATAATGAGTGGCAGATGAATAACATTATGACGTGAATAAACAGCAAATTTGGGGAAATTTGTCGTAATACTGACTTTTAAATCACACTCATTGCGTGAATACATAAAATCAATCCCGTGTCTGGCCATCCTGATTTAGGTTTTCCGTGATTTCCCTAAATCACTCCAGGCAAATGCCGGGATCATTCCTTTGAAAGGGCACAGCTGTCTTCCTTCCCCGTCCTTCCCTAATCCGATGAGACCGATGACCTCGCTGTTTGGTTTCTTCCCCCAAACAACCCAACCCAATACATAAAATATGGATATGGGACACACATTACAACCAATTAATTAACATAAAAGTTTGGTTCACACAGCCTGAATCCAATGCTCTGTTTTCAGTGTCAAAGATATGTACACACCACTTGCATCAAAGAGAAAGCCAACATGTGGTAAATATGACCTGGATACTCATGATCCAGGCACATTGTGCACTTCATTGCTTTCTTCCGTTACTGTTCATGAAAACATCCAATATAGTGTAAGGAATTCCCAGTCTACATGAAGAATAAAAGATTCAACAGATTTGAGTAGTGCAACTGTTATCTTACATGGAGGCAAGATAGGTTTTGAAGGCTACACAAACTTGAATGTTCTCAATCCAAAAATGCAAAGGCCCTGTGTAGATGTTAGTACATCTATTTACACCAGAAACAGTTCCTGTAAAGGTACCATTACAGTTGTAATTGCTAAGGCTGCCAAACCAGCAGTGCACATTGACACTAAGCTCACGAATTCAGGCCAAAAAATGAAACCAGGGAACATTTCTCCAACTTAACTCCATCCACTGTCTCACATAGAGGGAAATCTGCAGGCAAAAAAGCAGACTTGAGAAGCTTAATGCCATGGCATATGTCTCCAATGATGTTTGATGGTGAGGATTCTTTGACAGAGTGAGAACTGTGTACAAGGAACCACTAAGTCAATCTGTTTTCTTTCCACAACAGATCAACATTGTCCACCTCTGATAGTTGGTGTAGGAAAAATTATGTGGAGACATCTTTTGGCATTGTGAAAGAACCCATCGGGTCAGTATCAATGCTACAATGTCCTTCCAGTAATAGTAGCTTTAAGATGTTGAAAGACTTGTGAGCAAACCACATCCAATTTTTTGCATAATCTCTTTGAGGAACACATTTGGGTATTGCCTGTATTTGACAGTGTCTGTAAAGTTTGATACAATGTTCCTACAGACATACATGCAGGAACAAATGCTGCTAACGATTTATAGCAGTACTCACACATGAAATGTGTTCACAAACTGCAAATATTGTACAACCACAGCTATTTAATTTACTTGAAACAAATAGAAATTTGTGCTGGACCTGGACTTAACCTGCATTACACAAGCAGTCACCTTAACTGCTTTGGCTATCTGAACAGGCTTGACATACACTTCCATATGTCCCAGTGCCTGCTACCCCCAGTGCTCACACAGTTACGTGATTCCCAGATGGGCAGAGGCTTATTTAGTTTCTCTCCAAATTGCCTTGCTTGCCTTTGGCATGAAATACATTAGTACAGTGCCTGTATTTGACAGTGTCAGTAAAGTTTGATGCAATGTTCTTCTGGACATGCATGCATGAAATTAAAATATGATGACTAGCTAGTTTTGGTTGTAAGTAACAACCATCTTCAGATCATGATCATATTAAATGCTTGTTGATCACAAACTGGATGGACCAGCAAAAATATTAATTCAGTGTGAAGCGTTTGTACAGAAAACAACATGAATAAGAAATTTAGTGCTAACAGTAATAACAAAACTGAGCCTCATATTGGACTCAGGTTGAACAAACTGTTTGTACCATTGAAAATCACATCATTCATTAGCTTGCAATCGTATGAAGTCTTTTTGCTGAACTTGCAGGTCATACAATTGGAAGTTAATAATTCAAGTGATTTGTGCTGATATAATCAGTTTGCTCAATCTGAGTCTCATACTGTTATGGTGTACAGGCAGCCTTAGTTTTGTTGTTGCTGTTAGCACCAAATCTCTTATTCATATTGCTTTCTTTACAAATTCATGCCACTGCATGATGATTATTACTGGTACATCCAGTTTTTGTTCAATCTGCATTTAATATGATCATGTAATGAAGATGGTTGTTACTTGCAATTGAAAGTAGGTAGATGTCATTCAGTTTCCTTACGTAAATGAGATCTAGGCATTAAAAGATATTTGTAATTTAAAAAATTAACAAATAAGTAGTTAGTGAGCAGGGGAAGCAGGACAATGACCAACATGAAGAGAACAGAAGTACATGCAAAAAGTTTCCATCTTGTTAAATCCCAACAACATGTATAAAGTTTCCACTTCATAGGCGCATTGACCATATGCTAGGGTAGAAGCAAGGAAGTACTGGTAAGTTTAGTGTTGTATGTATCTTCGATAGCTAAAGTTATTAGAGACAGAGCTTTGCTCAGATTTTGTATTACTGGAGGAGAAGAAAGCTGCTTGCCCTTTGCAAGGAACCATCCTCGCATTCGCCTAGTGTCAGCTGGGCAATCACAGAAGACCCAAAATGAGCACTGATATGTATGCAAGGGGTTAGTAGCCTTCGATCAGAAACTTTTTGATTTGTTGTAATAATGTTAGATTGCTAGGGTTGGCAAAGGACGGCTACTGCACCAAGTTTTCCAGCCCTTTCCGACACGTAGAACGACTGATTTCAACTATAGCTTGTAAAAGTTTTGTTGGTAGTTTCATCCCCTTTTGCTGATCTCTACTTGTCGCCAGAAGGTGGAAGTCGTCATGCTGTTTGTGTTCTGTATGAGGTCCCTGCCCTTTAAAAATCAACTGGATAGTTGTATTACAACAGAATTAATTTCATCCTCACTACTACAAATAAGCACAACATTTGAATGTATCTATAATGTGCTTTCATGAAACAATGTTATTTCCATGAAACATCAGAAAATGCTTGTTTCTCACATTTTGATAAAAACTTGTTTCATTGCAATAAAAGTGCAGTGTCTGAAATTTCACCAATTTGATGAAAAAATTTCTAGAAGAAAAGTTGTAGAGCATAGAAATGTTTTCTTAAGCCAAAAAGGTGTTGGAAAACCCAGTGGGTTGGTAAACATCAAAATTTACTAGTTTTGTGGAAATCTTATGGTTGATTAAAGTCAATTTTTGGGTACCCATTCAGTGATTGTTTGCAATATTCACCCTTGTTGTTTTATTTATCAGTACAATCATTCTCTGGATTTTGTTGCTCCACTGTGAAAACGTGTCCTTTCCTTTGAGCCTTTTGCTGATCACTACTAAATCTGGCATTAATTAACTCTTGCAGTACCAAAGTGTGTGTGTGTGTGTGGGGGGGGGGGGGAGGGGGGGCAGTAATGTACTGTATGCCCGTCTTTTGAAAGTATTGGAATCTAGTCTTTTACTGTATATATTTTAAAACTGTGAAAAAAATATTCTTTTTAATGTATTCTTCTACCAGATTCCATAAATGTTTCAAATTTTTCAGTTAAATTTAACCCCAAAGTGTTAAGTCTTATTACTAGATGTCACTTTTCACAATGAGTGTCATAGTCAATATTTTCAGGTTCAAACCCTTGTTTATGCATCAATATCTCTTTAAAAAGTATATTGTGAGAGAAAGTCACGAAATTCGCATTTTTAAATTTTTTTGTGATAGTCGAAAGGTACTCCTGGCTTAGTAGTACATGTTATTGAAAATGTGTTTGTAGTGCTGACAAGGGAACCACCCCATCGCACCCCTCCCAGATTTAGTTATAAGTTGGCACAGTGGATAGGCCTTGAAAAACTGAACACAGATCAATCAAGAAAACAGGAAGAAGTTGTGTGGAACTATGAAACAAATTAGTAAAATATACAAACTGAGTAGTCCATGCGAAGATAGGCAACATCAAGGACAATGGGAGTCAAGGAGCACCGTGGTCCCGTGGTTAGTGAAAGCAGCTACGGGACGAGAGGTCCTAGGTTCAAGTCTTCCCTCGGGTGAAAAGTTTAATTTTTTATTTTCAGTTTATGTGACAAACTCTTATGTTTTCATCACTTTTTTGGGAGTGATTATCACATCCACAAGAAAACCTAAATCGGGCAAGGTAGAAGAATCTTTTTACCCATTCACTAAGTATACAAGTTAGATGGGTCGACAACATATTCCTGTCATGTGACGCACATGCCATCACCAGTGTCGTATAGAATATATCAGATGTGTTTTCCTGTGGAGGAATCGGTTGACCTATGACCTTGCGATCAAATGTTTTCGGTTCCCAATGGAGAGGCACGTCCTTTCGTCTACTAATCGCACAGTTTTGCGGTGCAGTCGCAAAACACATACACTAAACTTATTACAGTGAACAGAGATGTCAATGAACGAACAGACAGATCATAACTTTGCGAAAATAAAGAAAGTAAAATTTTCAGCCAAGGGAAGACTTGTACCAAGGACCTCTCGTTCGGCAGCTACTCATCTTAACCAGAGGACCACGGCACTCCTGAGCTCAGATTCTCCTTGATGTTGCCTATGTTGCGCATGGACTACTCAGTTTGTCTATTTTACTAATTTTTTTCATAGTTCCACACAACTTCTTACTGTTTTCTCGATTGATCTGTGTTCAGTTTTTCAAGGCCTATCCACTGTGCCAACTTACAACTAAATCTGAGGGGGGTGCAATGGGGAGGTTCCCTTGTGAGTGTGGTAAGACAATTTCAGGTTCCTCACTTTACTTCCACATCAGCACCTCTTTAAAAAGTACACTCATGGAAATTGAAATAAGAACACGTGAATTCATTGTCCCAGGAAGGGGAAACTTTATTGACACATTCCTGGGGTCAGATACATCACATGATCACACTGACAGAACCACAGGCACATAGACACAGGCAACAGAGCATGTACAATGTCGGCACTAGTACAGTGTATATCCACCTTTCGCAGCAATGCAGGCTGCTATTCTCCCATGGAGACGATCGTAGAGATGCTGGATGTAGTCCTGTGGAATGGCTTGCCATGCCATTTCCACCTGGCGCCTCAGTTGGACCAGCGTTCGTGCTGGACGTGCAGACCGCGTGAGATGATGCTTCATCCAGTCCCAAACATGCTCAATGGGGGACAGATCCGGAGATCTTGCTGGCCAGGGTAGTTGACTTACACCTTCTAGAGCACGTTGGGTGGCACGGGATACATGCGGACGTGCATTGTCCTGTTGGAACAGCAAGTTCCCTTGCCGGTCTAGGAATGGTAGAACGATGGGTTCGATGACGGTTTGGATGTACCGTGCACTATTCAGTGTCCCCTCGACGATCACCAGTGGTGTACGGCCAGTGTAGGAGATCGCTCCCCGCACCATGATGCCGGGTGTTGGCCCTGTGTGCCTCGGTCGTATGCAGTCCTGATTGTGGCGCTCACCTGCACGGCGCCAAACACGCATACGACCATCATTGTCACCAAGGCAGAAGCGACTCTCATCGCTGAAGACGACACGTCGCCATTCGTCCCTCCATTCACGCCTGTCGCGACACCACTGGAGGCGGGCTGCACGATGTTGGGGCGTGAGCGGAAGACGGCCTAACGGTGTGCGGGACCGTAGCCCAGCTTAATGGAGACGGTTGCGAATGGTCCTCGCCGATACCCCAGGAGCAACAGTGTCCCTAATTTGCTGGGAAGTGGCGGTGCGGTCCCCTACGGCACTGCGTAGGATCCTACTGTCTTGGCGTGCATCCGTGCGGTCCGGTCCCAGGTCGACGGGCACGTGCACCTTCCGCCGACCACTGGCGACAACATCGATGTACTGTGGAGACCTCAAGCCCCACGTGTTGAGCAGTTCGGCGGTACGTCCACCCGGCCTCCCGCATGCCCACTATACGCCCTCGCTCAAAGTCCGTCAACTGCACATACGGTTCACGTCTACGCTGTCGCGGCATGCTACCAGTGTTAAAGACTGCGATGGAGCTCCGTATGCCACGGCAAACTGGCTGACACTGACGGCGGCGGTGCACAAATGCTGCGCAGCTAGCGCCATTCGACGGCCAACACCGCGGTTCCTGGTGTGTCCGCTGTGCCGTGCGTGTGATCATTGCTTGTACAGCCCTCTCGCAGTGTCCGGAGCAAGTATGGTGGGTCTGACACACCGGTGTCAATGTGTTCTTTTTTCCATTTCCAGGAGTGTAGTATATATTAGTAGACCATTGAAGTACGAATTCTTTGCGATATCACGTTCGACACGGATCATGCACAATCTACTTAACCTCCTCCCAACCGACTACACAATTTACTTTCCATTATCTTCTAACGCAGGTGCGTCTCAATTTAGAGACAGATGGTTCTCTTTCGCAGGAAAGCATCAAAGACAGCAGTCAACTTGCATGCATCCCAATTACCTCGACGGACATACGGCAGAAAGTTGTTAACAACCCAGTGGCAACTGTTCTGTAAGGCATTTTTTAGCTGACATCATATGGGTGTGATTGATAGAGAGTACAGAGAATCACATTGTAAATACTGTGGGTTAGAGTTTATTAACTAAGGATACTTTATAAAAATCTATAAGGTGGTTGCCGATAATTTTGGGGTCACACATGGGCTTGTTTCAGACGTATATAAATTTATTACCCTACATTTGGTGGTTATCCATGTTAGAAAATCTGTTCCGGCTGTCTTATCGCTATCTACGAAAAATGACTTGATTCCTTGGTTCCTGGTGCTTCCATGTCAAATTTTTTTCGTATTGCAAACGCTGTCACACACTCGTTCCCATGTACAAGAATTTTCGTGCACCAAACAGACATGTGAGTACTCCCTCAAGTTCCCCGCATTTTGACGTATTTTGTCAATTTTATCGATTATATGTCACTTCTGCTCATGTGATAACGACATCACTTCGTGCCACATATTCGGCTGTAACAACATGGATACACAGAACGTCCTCTCATCAGATTCCCTAAGCAGATCCTCACATGTTCTTTGTCAAATGGTTCAAATGGCTCTGAGCACTATGGGACTTAACATCTGAGGTCATCGGTCCCCTAGAACTTAGAATTACTTAAACCTGCCTAACCTAATGACATCACACACATCCATGCGCGAGGCAGGATTCGAACCTGCGACCGTAGCGGTCGCGCGGCTCCAGACTGAAGCGCGTAGAACTACTCGGCCACACTGGCCGGCTGTTCTTTGTCGCACTATTGACTACGATGTTTATTACAGAACATCAACCGATACTAGTGATGTCTCTCCAACGCTTTGGTCCACAGGAGCACTGTTGGTCATCACATAGTGCCGGACGCCTCTGCTTTACAACATATGTTTGAGAGGGTGTTGGTGGGATACAGCATCTTCCAGAAATACCTGCAGTCTGTTCTCAAATCTGATTGGCTAGAAGACTTAAATGTCCAATAAGTTCCTAGAAATAAGGAGAACGGAGACACCTAGCCAGTGTGAGTATGGACATACCATAATTTTTTCGGATGCTCTACATATATAAACGATAACGGATATGTGTAAGTGTTGGAGTGTGAAGCTACTGTGGTCTGTGTTCCGACAAGTGCAAAGAAAATGGCTATGTCCAGTCATAACGGAGGTGTAGATTTGACGAGGAAAACGGCAATTTCAACGCTTCGATGGCCGTAAGGGGGTTGAAAGATTTTGCGTGGAAATTTGTGTCCAGTCATGAGAACGACATAGTTTTACGTGGGAAATTGTCATTTTCAGAGTCATAGTCGTCAGGAGGATGTATTTCCGATACTTCTTTCATTGTCGCATACCACCAGATTGGCGCTGCGTTTGTAATATTTAATTATAATTACAATGATAAATATGTGGTTGGTTTCCTAGGATGGCTCTTTCTTGCGTGTGGGGGAATGGTGGATGTAACTGGTAGCCAGAATGAATAGACATTTTTTCGGCTTAAGGCACGAGCCGCCGCTAAGCCTCCCAGACCTGTCAGTCAGGGTACAGGTTGCAGTTGACCTCACCATGTGTCCTGTGGGCGTATAAACAGCGAACTAATACTCAGTATTTGTTGGGCAGCCTTTGTGATCATGTGTTTGTTGGCAATGGACGTATTGATAACATCCGAATTCCTACCACTCTGGTCATTCTGGACACCCCCCATGGCCGGGCGGTCCTCTCTGGCTGGCGAGTGAAGCTGCAGACTTGGCGCGATGGCTGACACGCACACCCATGGCGGCAACTAGTGCTACACGACCTCTGACCTGGGGTGCTGCGTGTCGACATCAGGACATAAGGGCACAGAATGTATGAATGTTTCAGCTACTACTACGGAATGGAATGTGGTTCAAATGTGGAGTGTTTACCGCTTCTCAGTACAGTCGGGGGGACTCTATCTTGCAGTAGGTAGGTGGGAGTGGTATTCGTTGTTGTTACTATCCTATCATATGGCAGACTCTTTCTCCTCCTCTTCTTCCTCCTCCTCCTCCTCCTCCTGCTCCCTATTCTTCGTACTGGTGTAGCTGAGAAACCCAACTTAGGAATTATATAGTCCCTTAAACCCAATCGCAACGTCAAATTCCCAATTGATCAATTTATTGTTTCCAATAGTGGTATTGTGAGCATACTCCGGTCGAACTCCATGCCCTGTCTCCTGCAAATTGTTTATGGACATAGTGCAGTTCAGCTGAAATTTGAAATCTCCACTGTATTGAATTTTATGACAAACGACCTACCTGTGCCAGTATCTACCAACAGGGTTCAAGGAAAATCCAGAAGGGAGGAAGATTAGGGTTTGGAAACCTGGTAGTAGTGGGATCAAATCCCCGAATTTTCGCTAAATATTCCAGTCCTAGTATCCACCAATAGGAAGCAAGTAAAAACTATCCCACACAGAGGGTATTGATTTAATTAATTAGTCAGTCTTATTGATAGAGTGGAGGTAGCGTGAATGGACTGTTTCCAAGACATCCGCAGCCCAGCAATTGGGGGAGGGCTGGGCATTTACCAGGTTTCCACTACCCTGTTCAGGACAGAAGAGGGGCTAAGGTGGTTTCCGATGGGATGCGACAGATGCTTGCTGGGCAGGAAGTAGCCACTTGAGAGAGAGAGAGAGAGAGAGAGAGAGAGAGAGAGAGAGAGGGCATGTGTTTCCACAGGAATTTCTCAAGTATTGATATCAAAGAGTTTCCACCACCTGATGCTTTGTCCAGCAGTAAGTAACCAGAGGGGCAATGGAGAGGGGAGGAAGGGTTGGAGGGAGGAGGGGTGGGGAGGTTGCTTTTCCCAGCGTCCTCTGCAGTGGTATTGTGAACTAACTCAGTCTGTATCTGCACAGTATGGTGAGCACATAGAGCTGCTGTTCCACTGTTCTAGTAAGGAAGGTGTGTGTTTTGGGAGCAAAACAAAAAGTTAGTCTGGTATCAACGGGACATTTGCACCTCATGCTTCGTTCAGGCTTTAAGTGCAGGTGGCTGGGGGCGACAACTGATGGTGGCCTGTCACTCCAGCAATCGCTGTCCACTCTTAAACATGCATGCAAGCCCATCATCGCTCAGTAGTCCACGATGGCGTGCAAGAAGTAAATGTGTGCAATCGGAAACTTGTTTTTTCGAAAGATATGTTTAGCACAATTGGTAACAGTGTAATTATGTGCTGTGAGTTATGCTGAGGTCGATTTCATGAAGTTATTCCTTCTTCAATCGGAAAAAAGCGATCTCTTTTTGTATTTAATTACTTTTTTGGTGTATTTTACAAAACATGCAACAAAATTAAATAAACACCAGAGAATGATGAGCTTTTCCTGCCAAATAAAAGAGGGATGCACCCATGGAAATTGAATTTTATAATTAAAGAACACAATGTTATTATTATTATTTATTATTATGTCCGCTTCAATGTAACTTAATTTCCTGTCATGGAACCCTTCCAGTCCACCAGCTCAGCGATTCTTCCCAGCAGTTTTTTTGGGAGGGGTGGGGAGGGAGTGGGCTCGGGGTGGGGATAGGATGTCCTGTGGTGGTGGCATTGTGAACTAGGTCAATCGATCCCTGCACATCAAGGTGAGTACACACATGAAAAGTTTCCCACAATACAACACCTCCAATCTGCATCGGTGTAATTATATAATTAAGGCATGTAGTTGCCAAACAAGGAAATATTTGCACTTTCCAGTCCAATAGCTTAGCACAGACTAAGCGTTTCCCGCCTTTTCTCCAGGTGGGGAGGGGAGGGGAGAGGGAGGGGCTGAGGTTTTCCTGCCAATTTCCACTGCCGTAACACCCACAATAAAGAAAATAAACTACTGTATGTCCTTCCTCTAGAGCAGCTCAGCACAAACTAATTCTTTTCTCTGCCATTTTCTATGTAGGGGAGGGGAGTGGATGGAAGTGAGATGAGGGGATGGGAGGGTTGGGGAATTTTCCAGACTGGGAGTGGGTACTTAATTGATCAATTTAATTAATAAGCCAATTAATTTGATATAAAATGTGTGCTTGTATCAGTAAGGGAGAGAGGAGAATAGTTGGGGATTCTCAGAGAGATGGGATGGGATGGGGTGGAGTGGGAGGGAAAGGGTTGGGGAGATATCTCAGAAGAGCAGATTATCACCAGAGAGTCATAAGTGATCTCCCAGGGGGTCATAAAGCAACTAACAGCACAATAGGTTTGCCTCTGAATGAATGCTTACCCTTGAATGTATGCAACCAGTACAAACAAAATGTGCCAGCACCGCCATTGCCCTACTGCTATCTGTCTATGGCAATTGATAATGCACAATACATATCTTTAAGATTAACAACACCTGAATGTTGTAGATATATGTTCATGTTCCATGAAGTTAATTCTAACAGTCTACAATAGAAAAATATGCGATTGTCAATCAGTTTATGAGATGGGTCATATTTATCTATCACCTTCCTCACTATGTATTTCATTATGCTATTAAGATATTCCCATGTGTACCATGAATACTGAACTTCAGCAGCAACACATGGGGCGTCTTCCGCTTCCATTAGCACTTCAGAATCACAGACTGGTGATAGTCCCACATTTACGTGTTTAGAACCACTCACTGTCACGTTATAGCTGTTGGCAAAAAGTAATACTCTTCAGGGCCTTGCCTGCGGCTCGGTGAGCTGTACTGGTTCCAATGACGGTGGCTGCTTCCGTGGAGCTGAATGCTGAAATGCCACCAGGTGCGATAAATCGGGAAGATCCCTGGCGACCTGCTGCTGGTGTGACAATGCTGACAATAGCATTTTTGTGTCATCATCCAGTAGTTCCTCTACCACTGGGTATGCTTCTCGGAAAAATAACAAAATGTAAGTATAAACGAATATATTATTATTAATTGTAGCAATGATAATAATAAACAGTCAGTAACTTTCAGACCCAACGCACTTCTTCTTCTTGTTCTGCCAGCTGGGCTGGCTGATCCTTGCTGATGCTTCATGCTTTCAGTATGAAGACTAGACCTCGAATTAGAGGGACCCATGAAACAATGGGTTCTTAATGTATAAAATGAGGAGTGGAGTGCAAGGGGAAAAGCTTGATTACTATTGGTCTACAGGTTTTGCACATTTCTTAAACATTACTGTTGGTCCTGGGGGGGGGGGGGGCAGAGGGGCGTCTGAGCAGGCCTGTGGGGTGGGGGAGGCTCATCCACCCATGTAGCTTCACACCAGAATTACCTAGAATCTGCACTCATACTGAGAGCATTCTAAGTGCGTGAGTAGCAGGGAGCAAGAGAGAAGAGTATGACCTTGGATCTGCGTTCATATACCCATCTGTGTAGCCTGACGCCAGAAGAGACGTCATCAGTGACCTTGAAACTGCGATCGTACCGGCCCTGCTAACCTACTGACTTTAAGCTGGACAGACTTCATGTGCAGCTCAAAGTGCTGAGAAAAAATGGTTCTAATGGCTCTGAGCGCTAAGGGACTTAACTTCTGAGGTCATCAGTTCCCTAGAACTACTTAAGCCTAACTAACCTAAGGACATTACATACATCCATGCCCAAGGCAGGATGCGAACCTGCGACTGTAGTGGTCGCGTGGTTCCAGACTGTAGTGCCTAGAACCGTTCGGCTACTCCAGCCGGCATTGCTGAGAACATTGATGTGAAACCATGTAATGTATCCTCTATTGGAAGACAACGAATTACTGAACGAGGTAGTGTTAAAGAACTGCCTCAGGAAGTTGTTCGTCAATCATTCTGACAGTTCCAGTATCATTAGCATGCTCTGGAGGCGATTCAGCGCCTCGTGTAGACATAAAACTTACCTCAGATCAACAATGACACAGTCGAGTGGCACGCATCTGCTTGTCCTTCATGACTATCCAGTCACGGCTCTGGAAGTAAATCTTACGAGTATCTTGAAAGAATTTGCTTCCTGAACTTTCGAAACGAAATCTGCGTTCGGAAATTACACGTAAAATTTTCGGAGATTAAAAGGAAACAAAAGAAATGCTTCCTTCTTATTCAAAGAGATTATGATTTCGTTTTTTTTTTCGTTAAGAAGCAATGCTCAGTGTATTTCAATAATAATAATAATGATGATGATGATGAGAGTTTTATGAAAGAGGACGGTTATTGCTGTATACAGTAAATCCAGACTACTGTTTGTAAGTGGTCTCAGAGAAAATTGGAACTAATGTCTTCCTAGCTATGCAATGTCTTTTTTCAAAATGAAAGGTATGAAACTGTTTACAATAAGCAGGACCTATAAAATTAGGCCGTTTTTACAGCTTTTAATATTAAAAAATTGTTTCTCTTTGTTGATCAACATAGCACTGACTATCTAACACACCATTCCACAATATCGATAGACACACTTGGTTAACAATTTTGCCGAAAGATGTACGTCTAATTCATAATAAGCGAAATCATTGAATAGGTTTGTACCCCACCCCATGTCCCCTATCAATCAGTGAATAGGTCTGCTTGCCATCCTTTTTCCCTCCCACCACCATTAAAAACATTTTTCTAAGAAATGCCCCAATCATGCACAGAAGAGAACCAAACGTAAAAACATTAAGACAAGTTCTGTTAATCGTTTCTCGATATGAAACAGTATTATGTATTTTGTATCCCGCCTGGAAGGCGGCGCGTGGGTCTGCTGCTGAAAATTGAAAGTAGGACGAAGGTAGGAAACTAGGTGGAGCAGGTGAGATAGAACTCCCGGCACTGCAGTGTGAACTAAAATCACTTTTATTTAACCTTGCGTACAAGTAGTGGTTCACCCACTATGAAATAGAAACAATGTCGCTAGGTCGTCTCCTCGGAATCAAATGGGCTGAATCTGGAGCGGAGCTCGTACAGCTCCACAGCGCCGGCTAGAGGGCACTTTCGTCGGTGTCTGTCGTAGTGCCAACTTAAGGACTTGCACCTACGCCGTGGCATCGTAGCTATCGATACCACAGGTAGAGAGGACCGAAATCAGCACATGTCGTATAGGAATGTGTGTGCAGTAATGCCGCCTATAATCGGGAGAGAGCACTGATGACTGCAGCGTATTCAAGCCCTTTGCTAGCTGGATTTCCAGTACAGATCTGGAGCAGCATGCATCGTTTCACCAATGCCAGAGCTGATCGATATGCATTTCATGTATGGGGCTGCACGACGAAGTGGATTAGTTGGTCAAAGGATGCACAGGGAGAGATTTCCGGATAGGAATCAGCCGGATCGCCGAACATTCGAGCTTCTTCAACGGGAGCTACGCACGACTGGATCGTTTTACTCTTTCAGGTGTGGAACTGGTACTGGAAGATATCGCAGAACTCCTGCGGTAGAAGAAAGAATATTAAACACAGTAGAGGATAATCCTTTGACAAGCTCGAGAACTGTAGACCGTGCGTTGGGTGTGAGCCATCAAAGTGTTTTGAAGACGTTACATGAAGAAGGAATGCATTCGAATCGTTGACAGAGAGTGAAAACAATGACCCCTGACTGTTATCTTCCACGTCTCCACTTTGCTCGCTGATAATTACAGCAGATTGCTGCCAATGAAATCTTCCCTGCAGATTTTTTATTTACTGATGAGGCTACCTTTATGCAGTCGGGTACGTTGAACATCCATAATTCTCACCTGTGGGCTATGGTAAACGATATGGCACAATATCACACGCCTAACTACACTACTGGCCATTAAAATTGCTACACCAAGAAGAAATGCAGATGATAAACGGGTATTCATTGGACAAACATATTATACTAGAACTGACATGTGATTACATTTTCACGCAATTTGGGTGCATAGATCCTGAGAAATCAGTAACCAGAACAACCACCTCTGGCCGTAATAACGGCATTGATACGCCTGGCAATTGAGTCAAACAGAGCTTGGACGGCGTGTACAGGTACAGCTGCCCATACAGCTTCAATACGATACCACAGTTCATCAAGAATAGTGACTGGCGTATTGTGACGAGCCAGTTGCTCGGCCACCATTGACCAGACGTTTTCAATTGGTGAGAGATCTGGAGAATGTGCTGGCCAGGGCAGCAGTCGAACATTTTGTGTATCCAGAAAGACCCGTACAAGACCTGAAACATGCGGTCGTGTATTATCCTGCTGAAATGTAGGGTTTCGCAGGGATCGAATGAAGGGTAGTGCCAGGGGCCGTAACACATCTGAAATGTAACGTGCACTGTTCAAAGTGCCATCAATACGAACAAGAGGTGACCGAGACGTGTAACCAATGGCACCCCATACCATCACGCCGGGTTATACGCCAGCATGGCGATGACGAATACACGCTTCCAATATGCGTTCAGCGCGATGTCACCAAACACGGATGCGACCGTCATGATGCTGTAAACAGAACCTGGATTCATCCGAAAAGAGGACGTTTTGCCATTCGTGCACCCAGGTTCGTCGTTGAGTACACCATCGCAGGCGCTCCTGTCTGTGATGCAACGTCAAAGGTAACTGCAGCCATGGTCTCCAAGCTGATAGTCCATGCTGCTGCAAACGTCGTCGAACTGTTCGTGCAGATGGTTGTTGACTTGCAAACGTCCCCATCTGTTGACTCAGGGATCGAGACGTGGCTGCACGATCCGTTACAGCCATGCGGATAAGATGCCTGTCATCTCGACTGCTAGTGATACGAGGCCGTTGGGATCCAGCACGGATATTCCGTATTACCCTCCTGAACTCACCGATTCCATATTCTGCTAACAGTCATTGGATCTCGACCAACGTGAGCAGCAATGTCGCGATACGATGAACCGCAATCTCGATAGGCTACAATCCCACCTTTATCAAACTCGGAAACGTGATGGTACGCATTTCTCCTCCTTACACGAGGCATCACAACAACATTTCACCAGGCAATGTTGGTCAACTGCTGTTTGTGTATGAGAAATCGGTTGGAAACTTTCCTCATGTCGTCATGTTGTAGGTGTCGCCACCGGCGCCAATTTTGTGTGAATGCTCTGAAAAGCTAATCATTTACATGTCACAGCATCTTCTTCCTGTCGGTTAAATTTCGCGTCTGTAGCACGTTATCTTCGTAGTGTAGCATTTTTAATGGCCAGTAGTGTATTTCGCACAAACGTTTCGCTTCAGCGATACTCAACAATAACAATAAGTTATTTAACATCGAAGGATTTAATAATTCCGAGCAGCAATTTTCTATAGTTTGGTGGCATGTTTGTGAAGAATGAAGGAAGCAATCCAGCAGGAACTCCGCGATTTGTACGTAATGTTAGTTAGTTAGTCAATTAGATAGTTAGTGAGATTCATATTCCATGGATCATTTGCACAATAAATTGTAATGATATGCAATGAGTCATTTTAAATTTACATCGGAAATTAATTTGTAAATGTGGCTTCATGCTGAACATTTATAAGTTTTTGTTTTTTATTATTATTTTTATTATTAAATACACAGATGTGAGTTAGTAATGGCTACCCACGATATTTTACACATTAGTATAAGAGAAGTTCTTCAACAGAATTTATGGAGTTCTCAATGAGAAACTCTTTCAATTTGTTTTCAAATTTTACTTTGCTGTCTATCAGACATTTATATCACAAGATAAGTTATCAAACATTTTAGTTGCAACATTGTGCACACCTTTTGTGTTGAAGACAACCTCAATGTGAAGCAATTCATGTAATTTTTGTTTCTAGTATTGTAATTATGTACATCACTGTTGTTTTTAACTGCAGTAGATTATTTACGATAAAATTCACGAGCGAATAAATTGCTGTGAAGCAGCAGTCAGAATGCCCAACTACCATTCTTACAGCACCTTTTTGAGCAATGAAGACTTTCTTTCTTAAAGATGAGTTATCTCAGCATGAAAATATGCAAAATATGTTAACTTACTGGTCTGTCTCTCACCAAGATTTGCAATTATCCTAAGTGCAAATGTGGCTGAACTAAGTTGTTTTAGAAATTGTAAACTGTGCTTTTCCAGTTTAAAATCCCATAAATGTCGACATGTAAGGCTTCTGTAGTTTCCACCCTATTTATTATTTCCTCGTCATGTGCTACACTTATTATTGGTGTAGTTCTGTAGATGTGCAGAATTGAATATGTTGCGTCTTTTTAGAATTGAGGATGAAACTGTTCACAGAAAATCAGTCAATGATACATTTAAGAACATTGTTTAACATTTCTTCTGTTGCTGTGTGTTTGCTCGGATTGATTACAATACTAGTGTCATCTGCAAAAAAAAAAAAAAAAAAGAAAAAAAGAATTAATTCTGCTTGTTGTATCTTCGACAGAAGATCATATACATATATGAGGAATAATAGTGGACCTAAGATTGAGCCTCAGGGAATCCCTTACGTGATTTGTCCCAAGTCAGAATAATCCAGGCTACATTGGTTGAATTTGTAAGTATAACTCTCCGCATTATTTTGATTAGATATGTCATTATGCATTGGTTGGCTATTTCATCAATCCCATAAAACTTATGATTATGTAGGGGGACATTGTGATTGAGACAGTCACATGCCTTAGACAGGTCAGAGACAGTATCAACTGGCGCTATTTTGTTATTTAAAGTTTCGTAAAACTCGTGAGTGAACACGTAAATGGTTATCTTAGTTGAGCAACTCTCTTGAAATTCAAACTGTGATTTGCTGAGGATTTTGTTGTTGCTCAGGCGAAATACTATTCTATAATACGTCACCTTCCCAAATATTTTGAAAAATTATGTAAGCAGTGAAGCAGGTCGGTGGTTATTGACATCTCTCCTATCACCCTCCTTAAAGAGGGGTTTTACACAGACATATTTCAGTCTCTCTGGAAAAATGCCTTGACTTACTGATGCATTCTCCTTTCTGTTTCAAGAAATACGGTACAAACTTAATGGCGATGAAGTCGACCATACAAGAAACATTGGAATCACGTCAACACTCAAAAATTAGGTGTTTGCATCAAATATGGGCCTGAATGTTCTACAAAATGCAGGTTGACTCATAGATGGATCGATAAGTTATCACATTAGTATGTGCGTCCCTCTCAAAATATTATTAGGGTTCTTTGTGGATAATAAATGTGTCATTATGAATGCTAAACACAAACTGGTTCTCGTTTGAATTGCAACAGAAAATAAAATTGTTTTGAATAAGTTATTATGAAAATTACCACACATATCTGTATCAAATGAGGACCATCAGAAACTTTTATGTGTGCTAAATTATGGAGTTCAGCTGGTGTTAAGTTTTCAGTCATAGTAACTCTACAAATATACAGTTCTGCCAACGACATCAAAGCATAGCTGGTCGATAAAGACAGCGGTTCAGCTAGAAACGTCTTGATTCGTTATTCTGGTGTTCCAGACAGGCAGGAGTGGGAATATGGCTAAGGAATTCAGCATATTCAACAAGTGCAACCTAACCAGTCCAAAAGTGTTCCTTAATTCTATATATTACCTATATGATAATCTACAATTTGATTGGAACAATAATAGTGTTGGTCTACTATATGATATGTACTCGAGACTTCACTCTTCTTACTACGAAGGTGATGAATTTGTATGCACACTCACCCCTCAAAAGTTTAAAGAATACGTGTCAGTTGTCATAACCGATTGTACAAAGCATACTGAATTTAAATAATTTGAGAATTTAAATCATTTGACAGTTTCCCTCTGAGCAATCCAGCATACTCATTATTGCTGCATGGTCATGTTATTAATTACTCGCATCTTTCAGGAATTGTACAGTGATTAGTACAAATGTGGTGGTGCTGTTTCACACCAGATCCATCCCATGATGGCATCTCAAAGTGCAAACGTCATCGTGGATGTGCAGACTTCACGATGACAATTTGTGTTTAAAGACATTGCATTTATTTCATTCACCAAAACTGGACGAGAACTGATGACGTTTTCTACAATTATCGCTTCACCCAAACCATTTAGTACCGTGCAGAGTGCCAAGGGTCGATTGACAACTACTTGGTTGGCTTGATTTAACCATAGAAAGTGGTGAGGTGACAAGAAAGTCTAGCTGTAAGAATGCTGACATCGGCCCGAATCTACGATCATAATGACAGCATAGTTTATGTCAAAGGTCAACAAAAGTGTTGTGGCTTCGTGACTTTTCAAAAAGCATCAATAATGAACCTCGAAGCTTATAACTGGCCAGCCAATCAAAGATTCAGGAAAAAGTATGGTGGATATACAAGTGCTTCAATAATGTACAAATAACTTTAGTAGGACTATCAACAAAGGATAGTCTTTTTTTTTAAATCTGTATTTTTTTATTTATTCACATCTTCATATATCTCTTACGGGTTTCACATAGGTATTCATTATACATTGCCTTTGCTGTTTATTGAGTGCTGGAGTTTTAACTTTAGAAACCTGTTTAGTGTGTTTCTAGAAGGGTCATCTGTCCATAGAAGCCTGCATCCTGGGGCACACATGGGCCTCTCTATTCAAAGTATGTGGCCATCATTTAAACGTGCACTTACGTACACACCTCGCCTGGAAAGTGGACTTTGTTCTCTGTCGCAGCATTCGTTGCAGATGTCGACTTCTTCATATACGGACACGGCCAGCACCTGCGGTAAACTGCACCTCAACTCGCTCAGCACAGAGGTGGAGCATGGAGCCACAACGTCCACACACAGGCCCCTGCCGCTGCGGGCAGCGGTCATGTGGGTGCTGGACGGCTGATAACGCCAGCAAGTCATGGCCTGTCGAGCAGCCTCAAAGTGTTGGAAAATAACGGGTTTCTTTGATCAACGGTTGTGCCGCCTACATGCATACATGTGCGGTATGATAACAAGCATGCACTGTTATGTCAACACGTACATAGCACCATACTCGATTCCCATTGGTTGAAGTCTGCGGTTATTCACCAACTAAAATGGGTCCGGACCTACTTGCACTCAGGTACACTTACTTGCTTACGCGAGGTAAGAGTACTCTATTCCTATTAGCTGAAATAGGCAAAGGAATGTGACTCTCACCTGCAAAAGAGGACTGTTTCAATGCTGAAGTCCTTCCCGGTCTGTGTACTGACAAGAGTCACTTCCCTTTCTTCTTCTGCTAGAGAGTAGACTGGCTGGAGCAACTCTCTGGTGATTCTTACTAGAAGATGTCCCATCTTTTCCCCCAGGCTATTGAGTAGACTGGTCTCAGCCGCTCTCAGGTGCTTCTTAATAACCTGCTTTCTTTTTTAGTGAGTAGACTGCCCTGGGCCACTCTCAGGTGCTTCTCACTAGCCAATTTCTCTTCTTTCCTGATATCTGTTGGCGTATTCAATTCATTAAAAATGAAGCGTCATGTTGCTGGTGATGATGATGTTACTGCTAATAAGCATCCCCAGTTGAAATCTGGTCATTCTGCACGTATGTGATGATGATTTTGTTGTTGCTATATGTGCATTCTTTCTAGCTGCAAATCATATAATTGATTTCTTATCTTTTGTTGTAAATAGGATCATGCTGTCGCCCATGTTGCGGGACAGTGCACTGGATGACCGAACGGAGATTCTTGGCAGGTGGTGGCGCATGGATGGTGCATGGATAACTGATGAATCTTGTGAAAGTAAGTAATCGTTTCCCCCCCCCCCCCTCTCTCTCTCTCTCTCTCTCTCTCTTTCTCCATGTACGTGAATAATGCAGTTGTCTAACGTTGTGCTTTCTGTTTATTGTAGAATTCTTCAACAATAAAGCTTCTATGGGAATGGATGCAATCCCACCAAACCCAGTAATCATGGGCATGAATGTAATGCCATTAAACGCAGTAACCACGCCACAGTCTATGAGTGAGCCAGAGACTTCATTGTTTGAGCCATCCCTATTCTCCAGTATCAGCTCTTGTGGGATTACACCTGTCGTCGAGGAGTGAATACATAATCGTTTTATCCTACAATATTCGTTTTGTTAGACACACATACACTTGTACGTGTGAATTACTTATATTCCCGTTTGCTTCTAGGCGCACTCGATGATTATGTTAATTTGAGGCAAGAGTTATGTTGACTTGAGCCAAGAGTGAACGAAATATTAATGTCTGATATTCTGATCAGTTCTCAGGATGATGTATCGTTGAAATCACACTGTGGCTATACCAACACTGATGATTTTCCATGTAAGTATTATTGTTATTATTATTATTATTATTATGGATGTCTGCACATAATTTTTATATACTCTTACATGATATTTAACTTTTATATACTCTTATGTGATATTTAGCATTTTCCTTTCTTTCTTTGCAGAAGGGATGGAAGTGCATGGACATGGGCTTGTGTCTGCAACAACTGTGACATGATGGTGTACCTGCAGCTGGACATGTCACAGTGTGAACCGTCTACGATGAGGATGATGTACCTGCAACCGCACATGTGGCTGTGCTGCCCATCTATGACAATGACGATATATCAGTGGCTTCATTATCACCACCCAGCCAGTCTATGATGACAATGATGTTTCCATGGCAGAATGTATCACAGCCCAGCCCTTTTATGATGATGATGATGATGATGATGTATTCACAACTAAACATGTTGCAGCCTGACCAGTCTACAATGATGATGTATCTGTAGGCAGATGTGACACAGCCTGGACCATCTATGACAACAATGATGTACCCATGGCTGGATTTGTTGCAGCCCAGCCCATCTACAATGATGCTGCATTTGCCAACATCACAGCCCAGCCTGTCATCGACACAATGGCATGACATTACAACTTCAACTCACTTGCCATGGTCTAGGCCACACTTGCTTATCAGGGTTTTTTTTTGTTTTTGGTTTTAGGGCGCAAAACTTCTATGGTCATTAGCGCCCAAGCATGCTTATCAGGTTGAATGCTAGTCTGACACCAGTCACAACAAATTCGAATCTTTTATCAGGGATAATCCTGAGAGGTGGTTGCCGTCTGAGTTCATAAAACTCGCATGGAATGTTGATGGGATTTATCAAAAAACGTCCCTATGACCTACTCACAGGAGAATGGTGCTGTGGGGATACCACAAGAAAACCACCTCTCTGGCCATTGACTGCATTCCTGCCAAGTGTATCTTTGTAAGGTGGACTCAGTTCACTCAATGACTGCCAAGCAGTGTGACATGTCTTTTCTTTGTGGTATATGATAAATAAAGAGCATTATAACCAGCAGCATGGTGTTACTAATTGTTGGTTGGTTGGTTGATTTGGGGGAAGGGGACCAAACAATGAGGTTATCGGTCCCATCGATTTAGGGGAAGATGGGGAAGGAAGTCGGCCGTGCCCTTTGAAAGGAACCATCCTGGAATTTGACTGAACCGATTTAGGGAAATCACGGAAACCTAAATCAGGATGGCCAGACATGGGTTTGAACTGCCGTCCTCCCAAATGCGAGTCCAGTGTGCTAATCACTGTGCCACCTCGCTCGGTGTTACTAATTGTCACCCTTATCTTATCCTGAATAATATTTTACGTTGGTGACCTGCAACAACTGTATATGGATAATTTTCGTGCTCCTACATTTCCGGATTTATATACTGTGCTTCAGTACTACAGCCATTGTCCAGCTGCCACAGGTCGCAGTTCCCAAGACAGGACACTGATTTCCATACAGAAGTGTGATGTGTTTTTCAGCCGACTCCATAGCAAGCTGTATGCATAAAAAACAAACATAACTTTCATCAGTGTAGTGTTGCAGAGGTGGACAATGATATTGAACAATGAAATCCTACAGACAGTTTATTAGGCGATTTTATTCCAGACTCTACTCGACACAAAGGCCAGACAAGTACTGTGCCATCAGCTGCTCAAACGGTCACATACGCGATTGTTCACCGCTGTTGATGTGTCTGCCACGCCATGTTCCAACTCAGTCAATCCATTCACGTCACACTCTGTAGCTCAACCTGCTGGACAGTTTTTGGGCCTCCCTGGTCCACCTACAGCCGAACCAAGTATGGATACTGAGCACTTGTCCTTCGTACCAGTCCAGATTTTGTCTTGGTTATTGGCACGACCATTCACCATCGACACCACTGCCTGTTACAGTGCTCAACTTAAACTGCCGCCATTTCACCCAGATCAACCTACTATCTCTTTCGCAATTGTTGAGAGTTTCCGACTACATACAGGTTCAAAAATGTCATGTTACTCAGTCACCTCGGTGAAAAAGATGATGTGATTAGTGACACTATTCTTTTGCTCCCAGCTTATAATAAATACCTCACCACGAAATCTGCTCTTTTCCAACGCCTATCCCAAATACAGGAACAACAGTTACAACAGGCTATTTATGACGAACAACCGAGTTACAGGACACCTTCACAACTTTGGCGCTGGTTACACACACTAGTGGATTTCAAACTGAAGACAGACGATACAATCTGGACCCTCTGGGATGTCAAACTCTTGCCTCAAGTTCAACTTGCAATGATCTCGCATGAACATGAATTGATGGCCTGCAAGTTAAAATTGGCAGATAGAATCTTTATGATTTTATAACATCGATAATTTATAAATACTGCGGACAACAATGCCTCCAAACACAGCTCACAGCAGCCTTGGCACACCCACCATATCTCTACAGCTGAGTCAGACCGAGGTCATCTGACTGCCATCAAACATGACATCAACTTCGTCACAGCGGACAGTGACTTTCGTATGATCACAACAAACTTCCCACAATGGGCAACTGCATATTGCACACACACACACACACACACACACACACACACACACACACACACACACTGGTATAGGGATGGTTTTACTGGTTCCACACGCAGTTTGGCGACACTGAGTAGAGCTGCTGCATGCCATCTGAGTACTCAAAGGCAACATAGAGACCGCAGTAGGTGCCTCAGGTCGAGAAGACCATTCAAGTCGCCTTAATCCAGTCATGTCAATGAAACATCTCACACATCATCATCACCACATGACAGCATACTCTAGATCTTTGACTGCATCAATCAAAAATATTTCCTCATTGACATAGGTTCTGACCTGAGTTCCTTGCCTCCCAGTCTATCTTCACTGTCAAGTGCTGATCCTGCCATACAGCTCTGTACAGCTAATAATCCTTCCATCACCGTCTATGGGGCTGAGTCTTGCGCCCTGTATCTCGCTGTTGGGGAAGTGTTTACACTGAACTTCCTTAATTGGAGATTTCAGTGATCCAGTGTTTGGTACTGACTTCCTTCATGATTTTCGACTGTTACCGGACCTGACCCGTGGTACTCTGATCTATCAGGACAGCCCCCCCCCCCCCCCAATGCTACAGCATTTCTCTATCGGATGGCACTCAGTGTTGCAGCTTGACCGATGAATGTCAACGATACCTATAAGAAAGCATTGCATGCCTCATTGAACTGAAACAGCTTCAACTGCATTATTCTGTCATGAGAATGGAGTCATTACGTCTACAGGACGAAAACGACGCTATATGTTGCACAATCTGCCAGGTGTCAGAGGAACTGAATGCCGCACGACGCTACCTGGACAGTTCTCAGACATGAAATTCGTTTGTGCCCATTCCGGATGACTCCACCACACCATCTCTACTCAATTTCAGTATGACAATGGCTACCTCCCTGGCAGCATCTGAGTCCATACAGCCTCCACACACAATCAAGACCAGTAATGTGCTTACTGCTCTTGTGCTCCCCACTGAAACTGAGTGTTCCTACACCTTCCACGTAGAGCAGGTGTTATTTACACGATGTGCTGTTTGCAACAGAACATTCCACAACATCACCGCCACCCAAGGCCGCACGGATTACCACCAGACAAGTTTTGCGCAGCCAAAGTGATAGTCAATGAACATTTACAGGATGGGATCATGAGACCTTCTGATAGTTCATAGGCGTGTCCCGTTACATTGGTGTTCAATAAATATGAGACAGTGAGACTGTGCAGAGACTATAGAGCCCTTAACGCCTCTACAGTCATTGACAGTTACGCAATACTGAACACACGAGACTTCACCCACACCACTACCTTGCCAGTGCCTTAGTTTTCAGTGTCTTAGACTATGTGAAGGGCATACGTCCAGATACTAATGAGCCAGAGAACATTCACAAAACTGTGATTATCACGTCATTCGGTTATGCGAATGTCTATATATGCCTTAAGGCCTCAAGAATATGTCTCAAACCTGGAAGTGGTTTATTGACAGTGTTCTGTTCAAATTCCCTTTTTGCTACACCTACATGGACGACATTCTCATCTTCTCCCCTACCTAGGAACTGCACAAATTCCTGATGCACTTTCTGCCAATGGCGGAGTGGTTGAAGATGACAAATGACAACTTTGGTAACCTGAGGTAGTCTTTCTTGGACACGTCATCAACGCCCCCAGTATTCCCACTGCACCACAACAAACTGGCCTCATCTGTCAGCTACAGCCATCACAGGACTGTCACAAGCTACATCGTTTCCTTAGGATGATTAATTTCTATTCTCGGCATGTCCCTCGTGCAGCCACCATTCAGGCACCACTTATGGAAGTTCTCAAGGACGAGAATACCATCGACAAACGTAAGCTAGAGTGAGGCTCTCACATGCAGCACACTTTTGAGCAAATAAAAGATTATCTCATGAAACCCACGGTGTTGGCACACACACTTCTGCATGCTCAACTCACACTTACTATTGACATGATCAAATTCGCTATTGGAGCGGTTCTCAACAAGAATTGACAGGCATACTGCAGTTGCTCCACTTTTTTTTTCGTAAATTGACCGCTTTCACAGCACAAGTGATACGCCTACGACCATGAACTACTGCCAGTGTACAAAGTGGTTCATCCGCTCAAAGACAATGTGGAAGGCAGATCACTCATCACTTGCACCGACCATCGACCTTTAGCGCACTTGATCCATAATCCTTTAAAAGATATGTGCCCTCGACAATTCTAGCACTTCAGTTATACACTCCTGGAAATTGAAATAAGAACACCGTGAATTCATTGTCCCAGGAAGGGGAAACTTTATTGACACATTCCTGGGGTCAGATACATCACATGATCACACTGACAGAACCACAGGCACATAGACACAGGCAACAGAGCATGCACAATGTCGGCACTAGTACAGTGTATATCCACCTTTCGCAGCAATGCAGGCTGCTATTCTCCCATGGAGACGATCGTAGAGATGCTGGATGTAGTCCTGTGGAACGGCTTGCCATGCCATTTCCACCTGGCGCCTCAGTTGGACCAGCGTTCGTGCTGGACGTGCAGACCGCGTGAGACGACGCTTCATCCAGTCCCAAACATGCTCAATGGGGGACAGATCCGGAGATCTTGCTGGCCAGGGTAGTTGACTTACACCTTCTAGAGTACGTTGGGTGGCACGGGATACATGCGGACGTGCATTGTCCTGTTGGAACAGCAAGTTCCCTTGCCGGTCTAGGAATGGTAGAATGATGGGTTCGATGACGGTTTGGATGTACCGTGCACTATTCAGTGTCCCCTCGACGATCACCAGTGGTGTACGGCCAGTGTAGGAGATCGCTCCCCACACCATGATGCCGGGTGTTGGCCCTGTGTGCCTCGGTCGTATGCAGTCCTGATTGTGGCGCTCACCTGCACGGCGCCAAACACGCATACGACCATCATTGGCACCAAGGCAGAAGCGACTCTCATCGCTGAAGACGACACGTCTCCATTCGTCCCTCCATTCACGCCTGTCGCGACACCACTGGAGGCGGGCTGCACGATGTTGGGGCGTGAGCGGAAGACGGCCTAACGGTGTGCGGGACCGTAGCCCAGCTTCATGGAGACGGTTGCGAATGGTCCTCGCCGATACCCCAGGAGCAACAGTGTCCCTAATTTGCTGGGAAGTGGCGGTGCGGTCCCCTACGGCACTGCGTAGGATCCTACTGTCTTGGCGTGCATCCGTGCGGTCCGGTCCCAGGTCGACGGGCACGTGCACCTTCCGCCGACCACTGGCGACAACATCGATGTACTGTGGAGACCTCAAGCCCCACGTGTTGAGCAGTTCGGCGGTACGTCCACCCGGCCTCCCGCATGCCCACTACACGCCCTCGCTCAAAGTCCGTCAACTGCACATACGGTTCACGTCTACGCTGTCGCGGCATGCTACCAGTGTTAAAGACTGCGATGGAGCTCCGTATGCCACGGCAAACTGGCTGACACTGACGGCGGCGGTGCACAAATGCTGCGCAGCTAGCGCCATTCGACGGCCAACACCGCGGTTCCTAGTGTGTCCGCTGTGCCGTGCGTGTGATCATTGCTTGTACAGCCCTCTCGCAGTGTCCGGAGCAAGTATGGTGGGTCTGACACACCGGTGTCAATGTGTTCTTTTTTCCATTTCCAGGAGTGTATAATGCAGTTCACGACTCTTGCTAGACATCTACACGGCATGGAAATTATTGTCGCAGACTACATGTTGTGCACCAACATTGTCTCAGCACAGATCGACTATGGCAAGTTCACAGAGGCATAGCTGCACAATCGACAAATCATGTATTTACTGCCGGCCGCGGTGGTCTAGCGGTTCAGGCGCTCAGTCCGGAACCGCGCGACTGCTACGGTCGCAGATTCGAATCCTGCCTCGGGCATGGATGTGTGTGATGTTCTTAGGTTAGTTAGGTTTAAGTAGTTCTAAGTTCTAGGAGACTGATGACCACAGATGTTAAGTCCCATAGTGCTCAGAGCCATTTGAACCATGTATTTACTCCACGATGCTATGACCAAATTACAGTTGGAATGTTGCCCATTTCCAGGCACAGATAAACCACCTCTTGTGTGAGGTTTCGCAAAATGGCTCTTGTGCCCCTGTGCCCAAGTCACTGCAGAAGTTCATCGCTGAACAGCTTGACTACTTGTCACACCCTGGCATCTGTTCTACAACAAGACTCGTCCTGGAACACTTTGTGTTGCCTAACGGAAATCATGCATGCACAGCCTGTCAGTAGAGCAAAGTGGGTCGTCACGCACAGCCGCGACTTGGTCAGTTTGAGTTACAAAATATGTACACCTCAACATGGTAGGTCCATGCCCAAATCTAAAGGCTATCGATACACACTCTCAGTCAGCGCCGGCTTTAGGGTGGCGCGACCCGGGCGGTCGCCCAGGGCGCCGGGGCCCAAGGGGCGCCACATACTAAACGCATGTAAAAAAAAAATTACAATTTACAATCACCCATTTCGCGAAACTAAAATATTATTCAGTCTCATTCAACATACGTCGCTAATCTCACGAATGCGCGATGAATTCGGGGTAGCAGAAGAGAAATCATGCTGAATGCAATCTTCGTATTGTCTGCAACCATCCATGTTTGACGCGGGCTAGCACGGGCTCTACCAAAGCGCCTCTCTTATTTGTTTCAAGAACTGCAACAAGGAAGAGCCCATGCAGCCGCACCATCTCTCGTTCACAACAGAAACTACCGGTCGCTCCAAATAAAAGAAAATACAGACTGTGAAATATACATTACATTATGATTTAATTAATACGAATGTATTTATATCGAATATTTGTGACTTAATGACTCATGTACATTAATTAATAGATCATGCAATGCGTGCACTGCATTCATAGAGAATTCTCCCCTAACGTACTGAAATAATACAGCGCCACACAATGTTTGTTAGACTGCATATGTCGGCAGCGCTACGATTTGCACCCGCATGTCAGTAATTGTCAGTAAGAGTCGGAGGCAGCGGTCATGTTTTCGTGGCGGAATAATTGTGAGTGAAACGAGTGTCGTGACTGTGTCAACATTTTAATTTTCTGGTAAGTGCGAAAAACATTTTTATCTTTCAGTTCAGGTTTTTTTCTAGTTACGTCTACTGATAGGTGAATTTCTTTATTTGTTATAGATCGAATATTGTGGTCGCGAAATAGAGCAGTGTCCAAGCAATAATTTGTCAAATTATTAAATCATGCCAGAAGAGAAGGAAATGATTAAAAAAAAAAGCTTTCTGGTTCAGAAAATCGGAAAAGAAAAGCTGAAAAAGAAAAAGTTCTTGAAGAAACTAAAAAGCACATGAATATTTATAAGTACCTTAAAGGAAATTCTAAGGCAAATACTTCAGATATTGAATCAAAAGTCCATGTATCAGCAAATATTTCTTCAGACTGTGAACAATTATACACAAAAAATATACAATCACCTATTGAAGGTTATCAAATTGACCAGCGCAGTACATCTTTGCATTAATTCTCTGATATTTCTCCAAGTCAAAATCAACACATGACATCTGTGGTCGATGAAAGTATCAACGTTCTTGCAATAAAAGAATACAATGTTTCTGATGTAGGTACGTGGCCAAAAGTACTTAATGCTAGAGATATAGATCGCATTATAATATGTGGACCCTCACAAGTATGTCTAAATAACTTTCCAAAAGATGAAAATGGGCGTCATTTCTCTTCAACTCATTACACAAGAAAACTATCAAACGAAGAAACTATCAGACGACGGTGGCTAGTTTATTCTGTATCAAACGACAGTGTCTTTTGCTTTTGTTGTCGACTGTTTGATTTAAAGTCAACTACTAATTTGACTACCACTGTGGGTTTCAGAAATTGGAAACATTTAAGTGAAGCTCTGAAACTGCATGAAAATAGTCCTAACCACAAAAAAGCATTTACTCAATGGACTGAAGCTGAAATCAGGTTTAAAGCTGGATTAACTATTGACAAGGAAGAACAAAAGCTAATTTCTAAAGAAAGTTTACGATGGAGCAATGTGCTTCAAAGATTGATGCACATTACTTTGTATTTGGCTGAAAATAATATGGCATTCAGAGGGTTATCAGATAAATTATTTACCCCAAATAATGGAAAATTCTTAGGTCTTGTACAGTTATTGGCAAAGTTTGATCCAATCATGGAAGAGCACGTCAGACTGGCATTGAATGGCTATTTGGCTGACCATTATTGCGGCAAAAATATACAAAATGAATTAATAGAACTCATGGCATCACACGTTATGTCTACAATCGTATTCCGCATAAAGGGTTCAAAGTATTATGCAATCATAGCTGACTGTACTCCAGATATAAGCCACAAAGAACAACTTTCGATAACTTTAAGATGCGCCGACATAACAGAGGATGGCGTAAGTGTAAAAGAACATTTCATTTCATTTCTGCAAATAGATGATACAACCGGTGAAGGTCTCACAGAAAGCATTTTAAAAACACTGAGTGATCTTGACCTTAACATTAATGACTGCAGAGGACAGGGCTACGATAACGGCGCGAACATGAAGGGGAAAAATAAAGGCGTCCAGAACAGAATTAAGAAGTTAAATCCACTAGCTTTTTTTGTGCCATGTGGATGCCATAGTTATAATTTGGTATTGTGTGATGCGGCAAAATCATCAGTAAAATCCGTGACACTGTTCGGAATGTTACAAAAAATGTTTAATCTATTTGCTGGATCGGTAAATAGATGGAAAATTTTGACCGACCATTTGAAGATATACACCCTGAAAAATGTAAGTGACACACGCTGGGAAGCTCGAATTGATAGCGTCAAAGCGGTTCGTTATCAATTATGCGAAATGCATGACGCTTTGGTTTCCTTGGCCGGTGCTACTGAACAAAGCGATGCTGCGGTGTCACACGAAGCGACAACACTAGGAGGACAATTAAAAGACTTCAGCTTCATTGTTTCTCTCGTGACATGGTATGATGTTCTGTTTAAAATTAACGTTGTTAGTAAAGCAAGTCTGTCACCCACAATCAACTTTGTCGAGTTTATGGGAATCCTTGACAAATGTTCCTCTTATTTGGAAACATATAGACAAACAGGTTTCGAACAAGCTATTGTAACAGCAACTGAACTGGCTTCGGATCTTGATACGCAGCCATTATTTAAACCACAAATGCGATTAAGACGTATTAAACGCAGGCCGGGTGAAGAGGCTGTTGATGATCAAATAACTGACCCAAAAAAGAAGTTTAAAGTAGAGTTTTTCAATGCACTGTTGGACACCGTGCACATATCCATGAAAGAAAGATTTGAACAGATGCAAGAATTTTCTGCGACGTGGAGTTTCTTGTTTGACATAAAAAAAAATCAAAATAAAGAAGAACTAATACAATGCTGTTCTAAATTACAAGAAAAGTTAACTGTCAACATGAAGTCAGATATTGATGGAAATTTGCTGTGCGACCAAATTTTAGGCCTGCAACACTATCTCGAAGACAGCCAGGCAACGCCTATTGAAGCCTTAAACTTCATAAAAAAGCATAATCTTCAAGAGTTATATAACAACATCTGGATAACGTTACGTATTTTGCTAACAATACCAGTGACTGTCGCAAGCGGCGAACGCAGTTTTTCCAAACTGAAGTTGATAAAAACGTACTTGCGGTCTACAATGTCTCAAACAAGACTAACCAGTTTGGCCTCACTGTCCATTGAAAATGAAGTTGCAGAAAACCTGGACTTTGCTAATCTGATCAGAGACTTTGCCGACAGAAAAGCGAGAAAAGTAAAATTTTAGTTGTTTATAATTGTTTTTCATTAGGCGTAATATGTTTTGTGTTCAGATGACTGACAGAAAATATAGGTTTATGGCTTACAGTTATATTAAATTCAATAAAAATATGGTACCCAATTCAAAATTAGTGTTTTTTCGTTATACATATTACCTCCTATATGTAAAAATCAATTGTTGTGTGTTAGTCTCACCAAAACAAAGAAATGGCTTGACCAATTCGAATAATTTTTGTTTTGTTTTGTTCGCTTTAGTACAGGGGTGCTTCAGAAAAGAAAAGAAATATTTGGGATATACGAGCCTGTTTCAACCACATTTTACGCATCTTTTCTTTGTTTGGAACACGCAAAAACAATTTTCTGGAGTTTTTGTAGATGTACAGTGCAGTACTACGCAATATTTTTAGACAATTTCCCAAAACGTGAATGCCCAAACAATATATCACTGCTATACTGACTGTTACGGCAGCGACAGCAGCATGCTGGACTGACATCACAGGCTACACAAGACTCACATGGAGCGTCTTAGCGGGCTTTCAGATTATTTGGATTTCATTTCCATTTAAAAAAATAAAATACTCAAATTTAAGATGGAAAAAACCATGTTATGATCATAAGATGACGCCATTAACCACTTAAGACGATTTCTAGAAAACAGTCAAATACCGTGTTGCAAAGCACTGCCAGGTTCGCTATTTATACAACAAAGGGCGCCAACTGGACGACTCGCCCGGGGCACCTGGATGGCTAAGGCCGGCCCTGCTCTCAGTCATCAACCGTGTCATGCAGTGGATGGAGACCATGGTCATTGCTAGGGGGGAGGAGTTCAAACTCTATCTGAAATGTTGGCTAAGCTAAGAAAAAGAGTAGCGATCTTAAAATCGATTGCAGAGAAATCATTATTTCAAAATTACCGTGTTTTCAAACTGTGGCTACTGCTAATGTGGCGTAGGCTAGTGCTAGATGGGAATACAGCAGTGATGAGTCAGCATTGGCGACAATATTGGCACTAATGTGTGGACTGCGCCTCAGCAGAATATGGTGTGTCTGGAGGCATGGGAAGTCCAGGTACCACTGTCTGCGTGAGGGCTACCCTAATTGCCACAGTTACTGACGCTGGACATCACACGGCAGCAACTTAGAACGGAAATTGATGTTATTACCGTGGTGAGTATCTTTTTAAATGTTTATTTTAAGTAATTGTATGTAGGAGAGCGGAGAGGCTGGTGTACATAGTGTGATATTCTCTGTTTTTTGTTAAGTTTGCTTCTCTACAGTTACGTGACACATGCAGTATCAGAGAACTGACTAGTTATACACAAAATCGTATCAGAGAAAATTTGTAGAGCATCAAGGTCGGTTTCCAGAAAGTCTAAGAAAGTGACGAAAAACGTAGATGGTAAATAAATATCGCCATTTATCAAGTAAATGAAAACCGTATGCATTAAGATAATGGTTTTAGAAAGAATAAATTTAACAGAATGGCATTAAACACAGGACAAAAAGGTTGTTTACGTCGGTACTGGTTGCGTTTATTATTAATTTTCTCAATACCGACGTCCACATTGTTGAATCTAAACTGGATAAAAGAACTGTATTGAGAGCTTCTACAGTTTTTTGCATCCTGGATACTTCAAACAGTCTGATATCATTACAGAGTTAATTCAAAAGCTGATACCACGTCTACAAGATCTCTTGATCCATACTTTTTATAATCCATTTTTCCAAGATCCAGTATTAGTAACAAAGGATCTCAGTCTTGCAGTTGAAATAACAGAATGTTAAAAGCAGTTGATTGCCGTCTTATGTCTGAACGGTCTCCTTTCATTTTCTGAGAAGTAATGTCAGTGACTCTGGACGTTATTTTCAACCGTATCCAAGAACATGTTTGAAGGGAGATACGTCTCCAGTTCATAAACTCGTGATCCAATATCGTACAGAATTACAGCAGCAGTTTCAACCATTAAGTCGCGTTCCTCGTGCTGAATTTGCTTCTGGCATCGTACCACAAGCCAAATAAGATGGAATACTCTGTGTTTCGACAGCATATCGTTGTTTTCTTGTGCTGGTTTATTTTTCAAACTAGTAACAAATCTTTATAGAAATTTAGAACAACCGTTTCCGTTTCGTCTCGATCTTCGGGAAGCATCAATCATAATTTTTAAGAATGTCGTTAAGTGTGATGAAGTTCACCCAGGCAGATACCTCATCACCTTTGGTCGCCCAATGCTGCTGTTTTTGCAACATCAGATTTTAAAGAACCTTTTCGGACAATTACCATCGTATTTAGCTTCAACAAAAAGCTCTTCAAGTGCCCTACTCGAAATTTTACGAAGGATTACTGAAAGGTAATGCCTCTGAAATTTTTATGTGAAAGCTCTTAATCCTTTTTAAATAAGACGTAAGTTATTAACAGTCTACATCTTTATTCTTCATGTCTACATAAAATTATTTGCAGACCTCTGCCGCTAGAGGGCTCTGAATTGTAGTGTGTAATGCTGTGGAGAGTAACGCAACTATGTCAGTGCGTGAGCAGCAGCGTGCTGTAATCGAGTTTCGAATTCCATGAGTTTGTCCACACATGGCGCACTCCCCCTTTAGCATGACAGTGCCGGACCAGCAAAACAAAAGCATAAAATATCGCTTCAAAACTTCGTCGAGTTTTTTATGTTATTCATAAACAACTTTCGTAATTTTTTTAATTACAAAAATCTTTTAATGCCTAGATCTCATTTACGTAAGGAAACTGAATGACATCTACCTACTTTCAATTGCAAGTAACAACCATCTTCACACCATGATCATATTAAATGCAGATTGAACACAGTAATAATAATAATAATAATAATAATAATAATAATAATAATAAACTGTAGCCTTTGATCAAGGTGAACGTTCTACTGAGAACAAAAAAACAATTACATAGATTTTTTTTATATTTGCGCATGTAAACTGTACTTGCGTCACAAGTAATTACATTGGTTACATAAGATCACAAAAGTCACGTGATCAACTAATTTTTATTACTTACAAAATACAATTTACATTTTGCAAGGAAATAAAACACACAAGTGACTAACGCTGAAAGATGTGCGGTTCTAATCGTGTGCAAAGCAAACGAACAAAAAACAAAGAGAAGACGTCGGCTCTGTGGCCGAGCGGTTCTAGGCGCTTCAGTCCTGAACCGCGCTGCTGCTACGGTCGCAGGTTCGATTCCTGCCTCGGGAATGGATGTGTGTGATGTCCTTAGGTTAGTTAGGTTTAATTAGTTCCAAGTCTAGAGGACTGATGACGTCAAATGTTAAGTCTCCTAGTGCTTAGAGCCATCTGAAGTCGTAGGCACACGTTTGCTCTCTTATCCAGTCATATTTTCTTTATCTGCCAATCCTGCCGGTACTGTAATCCTACTATTTACTACATCATTTATGTACGTTACCACAACTACTGAATCGTAGTTATGGTGAAGCGTAACTCTACTCCCTAGTTCTACTCGACACACATCGGCAACAGTCGGTAGTCTTCATGACTATGACGTCATGTTTTTAATTGCTGCCAGCTGCAACAATCAGAGTCAAAATAGTCGCGTTGTTGCTTCTCTGTTAACGTTTGTTCAGTATTAATCCTAAAAAAAAATTAAAAAATACAAAATTCGTTAACTGTTGTTAACTTATATTAACAATATACACTCCTGGAAATGGAAAAAAGAACACATTGACACCGGTGTGTCAGACTTTGAGCGAGGGCGTATAGTGGGCATGCGGGAGGCCGGGTGGACGTACCGCCGAACTGCTCAACACGTGGGGCTTGAGGTCTCCACAGTACATCGATGTTGTCGCCAGTGGTTGGCGGAAGGTGCACGTGCCCGTCGACCTGGGACCGGACCGCACGGATGCACGCCAAGACAGTAGGATCCTACGCAGTGCCGTAGGGGACCGCACCGCCACTTCCCAGCAAATTAGGGACACTGTTGCTCCTGGGGTATCGGCGAGGACCATTCGCAACCGTCTCCATGAAGCTGGGCTACGGTCCCGCACACCGTTAGGCCGTCTTCCGCTCACGCCCCAACATCGTGCAGCCCGCCTCCAGTGGTGTCGCGACAGGCGTGAATGGAGGGACGAATGGAGACGTGTCGTCTTCAGCGATGAGAGTCGCTTCTGCCTTGGTGCCAATGATGGTCGTATGCGTGTTCGGTGCCGTGCAGGTGAGCGCCACAATCAGGACTGCATACGACCGAGGCACACAGGGCCAACACCCGGCATCATGGTGTGGGGAGTGATCTCCTACACTGGCCGTACACCACTGGTGATCGTCGAGGGGACACTGAATAGTGCACGGTACATCCAAACCGTCATCGAACCCATCATTCTACCATTCCTAGACCGGCAAGGGAACTTGCTGTTCCAACAGGACAATGCACGTCCGCATGTATCCCGTGCCACCCAACGTGCTCTGGAAGGTGTAAATCAACTACCCTGGCCAGCAAGATCTCCGGATCTGTCCCCCATTGAGCATGTTTGGGACTGGATGAAGCGTCGTCTCACGCGGTCTGCACGTCCAGCACGAACGCTGGTCCAACTGAGGCGCCAGGTGGAAATGGCATGGCAAGCCGTTCCACAGGACTACATCCAGCATCTCTACGATCGTCTCCATGGGAGAATAGCAGCCTGCATTGCTGCGAAAGGTGGATATACACTGTACTAGTGCCGACATTGTGCATGCTCTGTTGCCTGTGTCTATGTGCCTGTGGTTCTGTCAGTGTGATCATGTGATGTATCTGACCCCAGGAATGTGTCAATAAAGTTTCCCCTTCCTGGGACAATGAATTCACGGTGTTCTTATTTCAATTTCCAGGAGTGTACTTTTTAAAGAGGTGCTGATGTGGAAGTAAAGTGAGGAACCTGAAATTGTCTTACCACACTCACAAGGGAACCTCCCCATCGCACCCCCCTCAGATTTAGTTATAAGTTGGCACAGTGGATAGGCCTTGAAGAACTGAACACAGATCAATCGAGAAAACAGTAAGAAGTTGTGTGGAACTATGAAAAAAATTAGTAAAATAGACAAACTGAGTAGTCCATGCGCAACATAGGCAACATCAAGGAGAATCTGAGCTCAGGAGTGCCGTGGTCCTCTGGTTAAGATGAGTAGCTGCCGAACGAGAGGTCCTTGGTACAAGTCTTCCCTTGGCTGAAAATTTTACTTTCTTTATTTTCGCAAAGTTATGATCTGTCTGTTCGTTCATTGACATCTCTGTTCACTGTAATAAGTTTAGTGTATGTGTTTTGCGACTGCACCGCAAAACTGTGCGATTAGTAGACGAAAGGACGTGCCTCTCCAATGGGAACCGAAAACATTTGATCGCAAGGTCATAGGTCAACCGATTCCTCCACAGGAAAACACATCTGATATATTCTATACGACACTGGTGATGGCATGTGCGTCACATGACAGGAATATGTTGTCGACCCATCTAACTTGTATACTTAGCGAATGGGTAAAAAGATTCTTCTACCTTGCCCGATTTAGGTTTTCTTGTGGATGTGATAATCACTCCCAAAAAAGTGATGAAAACATAAGAGTTTGTCACATAAACTGAAAATAAAAAATTAAACTTTTCACCCGAGGGAAGACTTGAACCTAGGACCTCTCGTCCCGTAGCTGCCTTCACTAACCACGGGACCACGGTACTCCTTGACTCCCATTGCGGTTTATCGTATCGCGACATTGCTGCTCGCGTTGGTCGAGATCCAATGACTGTTAGCAGAATATGGAATCGGTGAGTTCAGGAGGGTAATACGGAACGCTGTGGTGGATCCCAACGGCCTCGTATCACTAGCAGTCGAGATGACAGGCATCTCATCCGCATGGCTGTAACGGATCGTGCAGCCACGTCTCGATCCCTGAGTCAACAGATAGGGATGTTTGCAAGACATAACCATCTGCACGAACAGTTCGACGACGTTTGCAGCAGCATGAACTATCAGCTCGGAGACCATGACTGCGGTTACCCTTGACGCTGCATCACAGACAGGAGCGCCTGCGATGGTGTACTCAACGACGAACCTGGGTGCACGAATGGCAAAACTTCATTTTGTCGGATGAATCCAGGTTCTGTTTACAGCATCATGATGGTTGCATCCGTGTTTGGCGACATCGCGGTGAACGCACATTGGAAGCGTGTATTCGTCATCGCCATACTGGCGTATCACCCGGTGTGATGGTATGGGGTGCCATTGGTTACACGTCTCGGTCACCTCTTGTTCGCATTGACGGCACTTTGAACAGTGGACATTAAATTTCAGATGTGTTACGACCCGTGGCTCTACCCTTCATTCGATCCCTGCGAAACCCTACATTTCAGCTGGATAATACACGACCGCATGTTTCAGGTCCTGTACTGGCCTTTCTGGATACACAAAATGTTCGACTGCTGCCCTGGCCAGCACATTCTCCAGATCTCTCACCAATTGAAAACGTCTGGTCAATGGTGGCAGAGCAACTGGCTCGTCACAATACGCCAGTCACTATTCTTGATGAACTGTGATATCGTATTGAAACTGCATGGGCAGCTGTACCCGTACACGCCATCCAAGCTCTGTTTGACTCAATTGCCAGGCGTATCAATGCCGTTATTACGGCCAGAGGTGGTTGTTCTGGGTACTGTTTTCTCAGAATCTATGCACCCAAATTGCGTGAAAATGTAATCACATGTCAGTTCTAGTATAATATGTTTGTCCAATGAATACCCGTTTATCATCTGCATTTCTTCTTGGTGTAGCAATTTTAATGGCCGGTAGTGTACATTGAGGTGACGAAAGTCATGGGATACCTCCCAATATCGTATCGGACGTACTTTTGCCCGGCATAGTGGGACAGCTCGATGTGGCATGGACTCATACAAGAGCAAGGAATCTGGATGAAGAGACCAACATCAGAATTATACAAATACACAGACAAGATTACGGATACAATAAGGAAATGAAGAATGCAGTTCTATGGACGTATCCACAGGACGAATGAAAACAGAATTTCAAAGCGAATTCTTAAAGTCATCAACTCAGGCAGGGGAAAAACAAAATGGATAAAAGAAGTTGAAGACGACCTCAGACAAGCACACATAACATTAAACGATGCAGAAAATAGAACTGAATTCAGGAACATCATCAAAAAACACAAATTTGACACCACAACACAGAAGAGACCAGGATGCAAATGGACAGCGGAGCGAAAGAAACAACACAGTGAACACATGAAGAAAATTTGGGCTCAGAAAAAACATAAACAATCATCATAAAGGAATTCAAGTTCAAACGCTCTCTTAAATGGGAATAATCGAAAATAATAATAATAATAATAATAATAATAATAATAATAAATGATAATGAATGATAATAAATGACAATGAATGATAATAAATGACAATGAACGATAATGAATGTTAATAAATGATAATAAATAATAATGAATAATAATAAACAAAAGCAAGGTTTTGCAGCCATTATTGTGTTGGAATTTGAATTTGGAGGGAATTTTCTAGTGGAGGCAAGTCAATAATAATAGATAATAATAAATGATAATAAATAATAATAAATGCTAATGAATAATAATATATGATAATGAATGTTAATAAATGATAATCAGTAATAATAAAGACAAGTACGGTCTTTGCATGCATTATCCTGTTGTAATTCAAACTTCCCACCTATTTTTTCTGGAGGCTTAAGTTAGTGAACGTAGCACAATTGGGCTATTTTCCCGCCAAAATTCAAATTTACCGCCATTTTTCTTGAGGTTAGGTTAGTGGACGTAGCACGATTGGCCTATTTTCTCGCCAAAATCCGCCATCTTGGATGACGTCATGTGATGTTCTCAAGTCTACATGCCACCATCTTGGATGACGTCATCGCCGCCATCTTGAATAAATTTGGCTACAATGCAGAGTGCGCTGACACGATGGTTGTTCCACTACTTACAAAAGCTGAAACAGTCACTGCAGAGCCGAATGTGGCACTCGCGAACGCTGCCAGCACCACAACATCATGAGGAGAGATCCTTCACTAGGGAATTGAGGGGCGAGCTGGAACTGCGAAAGCTACTCATCAGTAATGCAGATGCCTATAACAGGGACACATGGTGCCAAAGCCATAGAACCTGGACTATGGAGCAATGGAAAAAAGTCATTTGGTTGAATGAGTCTCGTTTCACACTGTTTTCAACTTCTGGTTGAGTATACTCCCATGAGTGAAACAAGGTGAATGTCTGCTGATGATTTGGGCAGTCATGCCGCGATATTCCAAGGGTTCCATGCGTATTCTGCAAGGTCGCATTATTGCCAAGGATATGTCACCAGTTTGGCTGATCAGTTCCATCCCATGGTGCAATGTTTGTTCCCCAGTGGTGATACTGTATTCGAAGACGACAGAGCCCATGCTGCCGGCCGGTGTGGCCGAGCGGTTCTAGGCCCTTCAGTCTGGAACCGCGCGACCGCTACGGTCCCAGGTTCGAATCCTGCCTCGGGCATGGATGTGTGTTTTGTCCTTAGGTTAGTTGGGTTTAAGTAGTTCTAAGTTTTAGGGGACTGATGACCTCAGATGTTGAGTCCCATAGTGCTCAGAGCCATTTGAACCATCTGAGAGCCCCTGCTCACACAGATTGCAACGTCCAGTACTAGTTTTGTGAGCATGGGAATGAATTGTCACAACTCCCCTGACCACCACAGTCATCAGATCTGAATATTATTGTGGTCTAGTTTGAGAGACGGGTACGTGATGGCTGTCGGTCTTAATCATCATTACCCGACCTTGCCACTATTTTTGCAGAAAGAGTGGTATAAGATTCCCTTGTAAACCTTACAGAACCATTATTTATCCATCCCTGGGTGTCAGGAAGCTCTTTTGAATGCCAACGGGTTTCCTACACCGTATTAGGAGTGATTTGGTGTTTCCATACTTCTGTCCACCCCATGTAACTGCCCGCTAAAGGCAGAGATCCGGGTTCGGATCCCAGTCTGGCACTTAGTTTTAGTTTGTTGCGTACAATGACCAGAACAGATTAATTTGTGCAGCTAACATTTTAATGAAGGAAAAAGATGTATACTGGGGGGACAAAACTCGAAAAATGGATTTTTACCCTCGCTGAAAATACGAGACTTCTTATTTCGTAATAGCAGGGGAGGTTTTAGTTTGACATTACCATCCCGGATGCGTTCGAGAGAGAGAGAGAGAGAGAGAGAGAGAGACCAATCTGGATTCACCTACAGCTAAACAGAGAAACCACAGACCAACTAAATTTGGATGGTTAAATGGGAAATCGAGTGTGTTAACCACAGCACGACTTCGCTCAACGATGCGTTTCAAGCAACCACTGTGAAAGTCGTGGATGTTGACAGGCCGATAGGCTTTCCTAACAAGGGAACCTCCCCATCGCACCCCCCTCAGATTTAGTTATAAGTTGACACAGTGAATAGGCCTTGAAAAACTGAACACAGATCAATCGATAAAACAGGAAGAAGTTGTGTGGAACAATGAAAAAAATAAGCAAAATATACAAACTGAGTAATCCATGCGAAGATAAGCAACATCAATAATACCGTGAGCGCAGGAGCGCCGTGGTTCCGTGGTTAGCGTGAGCAGCTGCGGAACGAGAGGTCCTTGTTGAAGTCTTCCCTCGCGTGAAAAGTTTAATTTTTTATTTTCAGACAATTATTATCTGTCAGTAAGATGTACGATCAGCTGCTCTCGGTCACACACTCCTGGTAGGTGAAAAAAGGATGTCGTTGGATCAGGCACAAAGTTCTTTAAACACGTGTCTAAAATTACAGCGGCTGTCCCAGGCAATCAAGTGCCCTGGCAGATTGCCACCTGCCAGAGCCAAAGCGAGGATTGCCTGCATTTGCTATTGAACACTGCTTAGATGCCTGACGAGATTCGCGATTCGTGATCAGCTCTGTTACTTGTGACCTCACTGTTGAGACAGGGAAGCAGGTTAAAATTGTCACCCACATCATTGTCTAACAGTTGATCTTGTTTCATCAAGGGGAAAAAGAACACCGTAAGACTCTACATTCATCATATACGCTCTAGACCAACATATTATAGATATTTCCTGTGAGATTTTGCTTGAGACGACACCATTCTATAAAATACCGCCTCACAAGGTGTACACCGCTCGCAGCTACATTACGTTATACTAGTCGTATTCCCTTGATCTCGAGGAGAAGGGTTTCTGGGATATGGAAAGAGCTCCAACCTGTATCTTTAAGTACGATAAGTAAAATAACTTAAAATTATAATTATTATTATACTACCGAGCTAATATTAATTGTAAAATAAACGAAAACATTAGTTATAAGAGTGTATGTCAAGCTACTCTTCAATGGAATAGAAAGAGCTGCACACAGTCGTAAGCTCCACCACATTAACTGAAAGACATTTAATATGCTACGGCAGATTGTTGAATACGTGTGTCCCTGTGTGTCTGAATCCTATTTCTCCTAATGTTAAGTACTTAAAGTCTTTTTGGAAACTCTTTTCTACTAATGTTATAGGTCTACGCATGCTTTGCACTAGTTATTGAGAAGAGATAAATATTGGTAACGAGAAAGGGCATTAATGGATATATTATGAAACAGTCGTCAAAATACTGCATTTTTGGAGGTTTCTGCAGAATCATCTAGAACTATTACCGTATACAATTCTTATAATATGTTACTTTATTCTGAAAAAAAAAAACTATCTGTAAACTGAGGTTCCTAAGTAACGATTCCATAACTCATTAGTAAATGAAAATGTCCAGAGTAAAATAATTTCTTCATTTTAAGTCATGAATCATGCTTAGTGCAATTGTGGCTGAACCAATGGTCCTCATTAATTCTAGGGCTCGAGCCTTGCACTGAAGGCACTGATCCATCTGTAGTCCCAAAAACTGAACCCCATGTACCGTTTGTATTTTATTATTTTGGTAGACTATTATTACAGTTTGTGGAGTTCAGGTGAGTACGAGGCTATCAACAGAAAATGATATAGGGGTAATACTGACGTAGATTTAATAATAAATAAGAAAACAGATGCGTGCGTGCTCTACTACAAGCAATATAGTGCCTACTGTATGATAATCCAAGATAGACACACAGCGAAAACCCGCCACAGTAGTACAATTGGGAATGCTTACTACCATTGCACATCAGGTAGAGATTGACAGAATATATGAAGAGATAAAGGAAATTATTCAGATAGTAAGGGACACGAAGATTCGATTGTGATGGGGACTGGAATTCTATAGAAGGAAAAGCAAGAGAAGGAATACTAGTAGGAGACTGTGGATCCGGTGAAAGGAATGAAATGGGAAGCCGTCTGTATAATTTTGTACAGAGCACAATTTAATCATTACTAAGACTCGGTTTAAGAATTATGCTAGAATTTTGGAATTTTGTGTACCTGGTGGTACCGGGAGGTTTCGGGCGTCTTACATAATTGCAAGATAGAGATTTAGGAAACAGATTTCAAACTCTAAACATTTTTAGAAGCAGATTTGGACTCTGGCCATAATTTTTTGGTACGAGCTGCAGATTAAAAATGAAGAAATTGCAGAAATGTGGAATGTTGAGCAGATGGCATCTGGATAATTTAAAAGAACCAGAGGTTGTAGGTAGCTTCAAAGGGAGCATTAGGCAACAGTTGATTGGTGAAATGAATACAGTTAGAAGAAGAATGTGTAGCTTTGAGAGATGAGATAGTGCAGTTAGCAGAGGAAAATCTAGAAAAAGGACAAGTGCAATAGAAATTCTTGGTTAATACACCAAATACTGAATTTAACTGACGAATGGAGAAAATATAAAAATGCAACAAGTGAAATAAGAACGGCGAATTCAGACGTTTATAAAATGGACTTGAAACAGATACAAAATGTCAAAGCAAGAATAACTGGAAGAGACATGCAAATCTGTAAAGCGTGTGTGACTAAGTTGGGTTGGGTTGATTTGGGGGAAGAGACCAAACAGCGAGGTCATCGGTCTCATCGGATTAGGGAAGGATGAGGAAGTAAGTCGACCGTGCCCTGTCAAAGGAACCATCCCGGCATTTGCCAGAAGCGATTTAGGGAAATCACGGAAAATCTAAATCAGGATGGCCAGACGCGGGATTGAACCGTCGTCCTCCAGTGTGCGAACCACTGCACTACCTCGCTCGGTGTGTGTATGACTAAAAGAAAAATAGATGCCATATATAAGTAAATTAAATAAAATTTAGGAGGAAAGAAAAGTAGTTGTATGAATATCAAAAATTCAGTTGGCAAGACAGCATAAAACAAAGAAGAGGAAGTTGAAATGTGGAAGACATAGTAAGCACGGCTGCGTAAAGAACAGCACCCAGAAGATAATATCATGGAAAGGGAAGAGGAGAGACGACTATGATATGGGAGATGTGACACTATTTGAGGAACTTGGCAGAACACTGCAAGACCTAACGCAAAAGAAGGTACATGGAATATACGACATTCCCTCCGAATTATGAACATCTTTGGGAGAACCAACCTCGAAAAAACCATTCTATCTGTACATAAGGAGAATGGAACGACTGGTAGAAGCCGATCCCAGGGAAGATCAGTTTGAGTTCAAGAAAAATTTAGGAAGACGTGAGGCAACACTTAGTCAACAAGCAGCAGTGTCATTGTTGATAGAGATCCATCCATTGGATATGAAAATTTAAAGTATGCAGTCCACCCACTGCTTGTTGTTTCAACAGTATCCACAATTACTTCTAATCGCCAACAGAAATGGATCTTCTTACAACCAGTATATCAAGAGTTATCTGCACCAATCTCTACTCCGCCCTCACAAACACATTTAACATCACCTGATATTCTTCCGCCCTTCTGCACATCGCACCTTTCCAATATATTTCACCACCAGCGCTAAAACTACAAATTTTCCCTTAATATACCCACATTTATCAAGTTCACCAAATATTTAAGGTGCAGCTATTGACATTTCAGGAAACGCAGCAGCTCCGCTTTCCTCACCAACATTAGTACTGAATAAACCAATCACATGTACTTCACCATCAGTACCAAAAGGACACAGCGGATTTCCTTTCCCTATTCTACCTCAATCTGAGGTTGTCATCTATCTGCAATTACCTTTTCGTTGACAGTACATTAAACCGTAATCTTCCTTCTCTTCATCATCTCAGTCAACTGACCAGGCTCTAGGTAAACTGCAAGAATTTCATATCCATGATCAAAGTATTATGTCCTCACAAACCACGCCCCAATAGAATCCCCGTAAAAGACTTGCGCTGACACCCCATCCATCCCATATGTCAAAAAACCACCACATCGACAAGACACCACTGAATCCACGGACTCCACTCCCATCATTTCCCAAACTTCCACCTAACCTCACTCTTTTTTTCTAACCTATCTTTATCAGACATTCACTTCAACTCAAAAATAACTCAGAAATAAGAAAGTACCTCTCTTCCGAAATACACTGCACTGCAGAACTTAAGGATTAGATAACTAAAGAAACATAACATATTCCACCGATGAGCCAAAACATTTTCACCACCTGTTTAATAGCGTGTTGGTCCATTTTTGAAACACTGTACAGCAACGATTCTGCTTGGCATGGATTCTACAAGTCCTTGATAGGTTTCCAGAAGTGTGTAGTACCACATATCTACTCACACTCAATAAATTCTCGCAAATTACGGGACGGTTGTTTGTGGGCACGCAGCTGGTGCCCGATATGTGTTCCAATGGGTACATATCAGGGGCATTTGCTAACTAAGACATCAGTGTGAGTTCACTATCACACTCCTCAAACCACAACAGCACGATTCTACCCTTGTGTCAGGCAGAGTTATCCTGCTGTAAGATATCAGCACCATCATAGAAGACTTCAGGCATGAAGGGATGCAGCTGGTTTGTAATAATTTTCACGTAGTTCATTGCTGTCATGGTGTCTTTGAGTACTGCCATAGGTCCCATAGAAGCCCGACTCAGTGTAGCCTATAGCGTAATTCTGCTCTCACCTGCGTGCATCTGTAGTGCTGTGCACGTCTTAAGCAACCATTCGCCTGGATGATGGCATGTAAGGACCCGACAATGGACCTGTTGTAACAAGAAATGCGATTCATTCGACAGGCGACACGTTTTTAATTATCCACGGTGAAATTTCAGTGACGCTGTGCCCACTGCAGTCATAATTGGCGATGTCGTTGGGTCAACACAGGCACACACAGAGGTCATGTGATGTGGAGCTCCGTGTTCAACAGTGGTCATTGAACAGCGTGCTCTGAAACACTTGTGTCTGCACCAGCGTTGTACTTTGACATCAAATCTGCCATAGATCGCTGCCTATCCTGGATTGCACACTGGGGGATCCTTCAACTTCTACATTTTGTGATGAGACATAGACATTCAGTACCATACGGCCTACGAGTTATTCCACCATCCTTCAACCATTTTCCATAGGTTCTCAAAACAGTAGTACGCAAACAGCCGACCAGCTTCGCCGTTTCAGAGATTCTCGTTTCCAGCCGCAGCAACACAACAATGTGCCCTTTGCCAAGTCGCTTATATCGGTGGATTTCCGCATTTGCGGCCCGTATGTTAGCTATAACGACTGCCCATTCGTCTCTCTTCAGTTTACATTCTTTACTTACTGCGTCACGTGCTCGCAACGCTACCAGGACGCATTCAACCTCGCGGTGGGCAGTGGTCGTAATATTTTAGTTCGTCAGTGTAACTACTTGGTGTAAATGAATGAAAGTGCGGGAGTATGTTGCCAAACGTCTCCCAGTCGTGCACAGAAAACTGTAAGTCACGTGGCGTGAGGTCAGTGTGACTATAACGGCAAATGGAGCTAGTCCTGCAACACGAGCCAGTTGAAGGAGCAGGAAAGACCGTGTGTGTCAGTCAGCTCTTTGGTGGCGTTCTTCGTAACAATATGGCCGGGGAACAACATCTGCACACGCCTTCACAAGGGGAAGTATCATCGGGAAACAGAAAGAAGGACGAAATGTGACGAATGTAGCCCTGGAGTTTGGTATTACTCACAGCATTGTTTCACGTGTATGGGGAGCATTCCGAACCACAGGCACTGGTGCCCTAAGGAGAGGAAATGGTCCATCACGGTCGACTATACGACTACAGCACCAGATGACAACTACATTGTGCAACAAGCAAGAGGGAGCCACGTCTGTAAGGTACGCAATCTCTCACTCCATACCGGCACGGCAACTGTATGGGGGTGGTCTCTTTGCCTGATGACCAGTACGGTTTGTTGCAATGACACCCCCGCGTGAGGGCTGAGGACACTGTTTGCAATTGTACCAAGAACATAGTGACTGGACCAGCGAGAAATGGATTCACGTGCGCTTCTCAGGAGAGATCAGATTCAGTCTGAGCAGTGATTCTGGATGTGCTCTTACATGGCGAGAGGTAGGAACACGTAATGCATCTAGGAACATTGTCGAATATGATCGTGTTGGTGGTCCAGGTGCTATGCATGGGCATACTGACCTCCAAATCTCTAAACACGGTACACTCATCGGTCAGCGTTATTGTGATACTGTACTCCTTCTCCGTGTACGTTTTTTCAGGGATGCATTCGGCCATGACTTCATTTTTGTTGCTGAGAATGCGCATCGAACAGCGCAGATGGAGGAGCTCTAGGAACGAGATGATATTCGGCAAATAGACTGGCTTGCCCATTCCCCCCACTTAAACACCATCGAGCATGTATGGGATTCATTGGGGAAGCGTAATGCAGCACGTCCATATGTACGAACAAACATCGAGCAGCTGTCAACCAGACTGGTGGAGGAATGGGACGCCCTACTATAATAACTTCTTAGCAACCTTGTGACCAGCAGAATGCATTTCCATCTGTGGTAATCACACATCCTATTAAGAACCATGTCCCTCCTTTTGTAATGTCCAGGGGACCGCTATAAACTGCAGTGACTTCAGTGTATATGGTGTCTTTGAGTAAAAGCATAATTTCTGTTCGTCTCACTGCGTATTTCTTACAGTTACGTTCTGCAGTAAATTGTAGCAGTTCTATCTATGCATTTTCCAAGTTTCATCGAGCTACGTTACATGATAGTGACACACATTCCGTCATAATAAAGTCTTCAAGCCCTGAATTCATTTCTGTCCTGCTATTTAAACTTCCTGTTGTAATATTTAGCCTTCCACGCAGTTATCATTGAAATTCATCGCTTTGATCACAGTATTTGATTCTGAGATGATACCGGATAAGCTCGAGTCAGCGTAACACCAGTACATGTTCCCATAGCTCTCTGCATCTGTCACAACTGTCGTCCCAAATTTCTAGCCCACACATTTTCAGAATCCCTTCAATTATCAATCACCTTATAAGTAATGGTGTCCAAATTTAAAACCACAGACACAACATTGAACCCATCTGATATCAAGCCCTTTCATACTGTTGCCCAAAATGCATAACCTACAACGACTACATCATGCAAGACTGCAAAACTTCTTCCACGTGCCTCACTGTAGAGCGATCACCTTCTGAAATAATATAAGAATCTTGAACCCTCGCCCTCAAGCAACAGTGGTATCTACCCCATCCCACCCACTCCTGCAAGTGTAAGGCAAAGCCATATCTCACCAAACCCGTATTAACCATGACCATCCACCCTGTCAATACTTTGGTCTGTCCAGACCTATACCATGCTCCCACCACCAAACATATAACCTGTGTTGTCAGAACTGACATTCAAAACATCCAACACATATCCTCCAATAAGTAACTCTGGTTATTTGTTGAGTGTTTCACCTCAATGTCGACGCCACATATTCATAGAACCATTCGCATTTCATTCACTACCACCTAGATACCCTTGTCTAACTCCAATCTCAGCGCCAACTTGTGAAGTATCTCATATTTTACTGGATCCACTGCCCACCAGAAACACGTCCAAGATCTATTCCATTGCTCTGACCTTCGCAAAACTCACTTGAAATTACTCCTCACTCTTCACATCAGCTCCTTACTCATATCCCACTTTCACCTTCACCAAACAATTCATTCCATCCAACTTTCTACCCAGAGCTATGTTGTCATCATCAGATCTCTGCAACACTGCATATCGCCCCCAGACTGACAAATTCAGGAATATACTTCTACCCAGAGCTCGTCATCACGACCCAGGAGACAACCTCCAGCAGAACCACAACACCTCCAATATCGACAACCTTAGCATCACTGCAACGCAAATTCCATTACAATAAATCATCGACACATCAATAGCAACAATTTTAATTAATTAAAGGAACACTTTTGACCATCTTTCAGTATTTTTATTTCCTACTTTGTCACATTCAAAACCGTAGGGCTGAAGAACAAGTACAGCTGCTTCCAGCTCACGCCGACAGGTGAATGAAAAGCAATAAAGTAAAAAACCAAGAGCATCAGTTGTTTAGCTTTCACCGCTGATACTCTCAACTATTGCCTGTACGGTTCTTGCTTGCAATGACTTGTGTGCTTCCCAGTTCTTCTAATGGATATTCTAAGGCTGGATTACCTGCATGCTGCTTACTTCCTCTGGATTTGGACTGGGCTTCTACTTGTTCATGATCCAGAAGAACTTGTGTTTTGCTGCCGAGTTCTGGACTATGGTAATTACTATTTGAGCCTTGTCATTCTATGTATCACAGTATAATAAAAGAATTGCGTCTAATTGCCAACAGAACACTTTCTATTCCTCCGTTGAGTTCTAATATTCTGATAATGTCTCTATGTACATTAATAAAATAATTTTATAGACTATCACAGCATTTATCTCCAGTGTAGTTCCTCAGCGTCGCTTCACATGAAGGCGAACTAGACGTACAGTTAAAAATCTCCACAATACGTGTGATATATGTTGAAACTGCTCACATTGTCATGACGCTGTATGGACTCATGTTGGGAAGAGGGGAGAGACGAGAGGGGGAGGAGGGGTGGATAAAGAACTCTAACCCTAAATTCTGATTTTTTGGTTTCCTACAGTTATGTTAAATCATTTCAAACGATTTGTGGGTGCGCCTTACTCTTGCCATATTCTTCTCCAACTAAGTTAATAATTCATCAGCAGTAACATCATTGTCGAGGAGACTTGAAGCATTAATCTACTTAGATGTAGAGGTCCTTCATCCGTTCTTTAGCTGCAAGCCATCACTTGAGCATCCGATCACTTCAGCGGTACTGGCTAACAGATCAACTCTGGTTTCACTTTTCTCCATATGTTCCCACAAAGCAGAGACCACGTCCATTTTCTTCGTTCAAAAATGTAAGTCTGCTCTGGTTTGCAGAAATGGACAGTTGTGATAGTTCGAATATCCATGTTTTCACCTGTTAAACTGTCAGTTGTCGTCCTCATTATTATGTAATTTTTTTAAATATTTGCTTCTTTAGGCTTGATTATCAGTCTGCAGTCTCTGTCAGTGGGTATTTACACAATGCAGCTACAGACTGTGCAGCCATCACGGCAAACGCTGTAGAAACCACCAGGTTGTGACACATGATGATTATCTTCAGTTGTCGTCTTCCTGGTGGCCAGGGTCCTTATCATGTTGCAGTCCTTGAGCGCATCTTGTGTTTTTTGGCGTTAAGCGCATCGTCTGGTAAACACCAGCACACTGTGATTGCATTGTCTCTTCGTACTTGTTTGCTGTTTGCGCGCCGTCTTATTCGAAGACAGCCTAAGCTTTCTATGCCATCCTCTGCATTCTGTGCCAAGCCAGCTGCTTGAAGGTCGCCTTGAATCTCGGCAGCAGAAATGAAGGTCTATCTGCATCCACTTTTGTAATTTGCAAGGTATTTCTTAGGCTTTCGAACAATGTTGCTGTTCTAGGGTCGTTCATCCTCGTTTCCAGTTCATCAATAAAATAAGGGAGAAACCATTTTATGCATGCTTTTACGCTTGGCTTACTTTCAGTAGGTGTACGCCTCGACTGAATGGGCGAAGGACGGGGGATGGTGCAGGTTCATTGCTCATGTCTAGTTTTCACAACTGATCTTTTTCGCATCTTTTTATGGCGTGTCTCACTGAAGATTGCTTCCTACCTTTGCCACCATTGTCCTGAGCAAATAAATTAACGGAACTAGTGCACCTAGCTTCGAACTTCCGAATAGGGACTGGCAAGCATAAAATACGCCCAGCGTCGTACAAGAAGAGTGTAAGTTGTAACTGCTGTTTTATTTCAGCTTCGGCTCTCAGAAGGAATGTTCGCTTCTGTAGCTGACTAGTCAGCTAAATGGCTGCCATGTGGAGGACCCAGGTTCGATTCCCTGCTAATGATTTTCCCTTGCTGGCAAAAATTGGGTGCACTCGCCCCCGTGATGCCGATTAAGGACCTAACTGCCCGAGTAGTAGCGGCTCCACGGCCTGGAAAGTCTGCGAAACGGCCGGGAGACCGGTGTGCTGACATATGCCCGTCCATACCGCATCCGCATCCGCATGACGCCGCAAGGCAGAGGATGATACGGCGACCGGTAGACATCCCTTGAGCCTTAACGATCTGGTGAGGAGCACGGTTTTTTTTTTAAATCATCAGAAGGTGTAAGTAATCATCAGATTCCAGAGCTATAAAGCACAAAATGAAGAACGCATGTTAGGTGCCAAGGTGTCTATTGTATCATTATGGTTTACTGTAATGGAGGCGAAAGCAAAATCGTTTCATCAAACATGTGTCCACAAGCGAGCAGTTTGCGAGATAATTGTGAATGTCTGGTTATGAGCCCTCACTGACTTATTGAAATACTGTAAACTTCGATTAAGTTCTTATCTGACTGGGCTTAGATTTAACCCATGACCTAGCTTCGAAGAAATAAAGTACTGCATCAGCACCTAGATGTTACAATTCACTGTATTGTCAAACTGTTAAAGGAGGTGCTACTGAGTAAGGTGGCGCAGTGATTAGCACAGTAGACCCTTATCTGGGAGGACGATGTATCAAATACTCGTCTAGCGATCCAGATTTAGGTTTTCCATTATTTCCCTACATCACTTAAAGCTATTGCTGGGAAGGTTTCTTTGAAAAGAACACAGCCGATTACCTTCCCCATCCTTAAGTAATTCGAGCTCATGCTCCACCTCTAATGACCTCGCTGTCGACGGGACGTTGAACTGATATGGCTCCGTACCTAAAGGAGGTGTTCCATGTGTTTTCCTACGATTTGCATGCAGTACTGAACTCGTCTCTACTGTTAGTTCAGTCCTTCAAACATATGTGCATAATCTTGTAAATCTTGACAACACTGTACAATAAACTACTACAGTTCTTGAATTATATCAGGGGGAGTGCTGTAGAGTTCACTTTTGGGCTGAGCCCAGACAGAAAAATTCAGAGGACTGATGTCAGGTGATATTGCAGGCCAAGGTATAGCCTCTGGTCGGCCTATCCATCCTGAACCATATTAGAACATTAAATGTCGTTTTATGTCAGCAGCAATTTGAGCCTAATTAGACTGGACTTAACCGAAAAGTTTACAGTGATAGTAAATTTCTATTATGACACTACTTCACATGAAAGTCAGAGGCAGCTCATAAAACATGTTTGCAATTATAAAACTGAAATATATGGGAAGGCGGATGGCAGGGGTGGGCCAAGGGGAGGAAGGAGGGAGAGGAATAGGTACGAGTTTAAATTTATTGGATATATGTTCCACATATTATGCAAAACCCTGTTTTTTCTTGTTACCCAAACTAGTTTTTGCATCTCTGTGCCACCATCAGTGAGTTTTGTTTATCGGAAAACTGCAAAAAGTGAACATATTTTAGGTTTTAACTGATCTAAGAACATGAGACCTAAAACAGTTTTCGATCGTTTCTGTTCTTACCTTAATTTTACATTATACGGTTTTGCAGGACCATCTGCATGATGTCCGCACTGATAACTTGTCATCTGCAAACCAAACATTGTAAATGTAAACTTTGTCAGCGCTTTAATACATCCCTTGATTTTTAAAAAACGTGATTTTGGTGTGGCTAAATGTTTTGCGTATACATTTGTTATTACCCAAGTTTTGTTGTGACAGATCCTTCTTCTTTCGCGTTCTTATAGCATTTCACAAATATATTAAATGTAGGTTTGCACAGTATTGTTTTAACAAACACCTTTCCACTTCGCAAAACGCTGTGAAAACAATATTGTTGTGTGTCCTAACCCTGTTGATGTCCATTTGTTCCCCGAGTGAGTTTGACGCCGAATTTGAATTTTATTTACCTTTATCACTCTCTCTCTCTCTCTCTCTCTCTCTCTCTGTGTGTGTGTGTGTGTGTGTGTGTGTGTGTGTGTGTCCCTTTAGCTGTTTGTGTTGCCTTTTCTGTGAAGTTCCTTTAAGTGTTAAATAATGAGCTTTCACAGAGTGCAGTGTATTCATTTAAAACTTGTTTGCCTTCCGCTATTTCCTTCTGTATGTGGAAGTTTTCTTCTGTTGTTAGTTTGTGAGATAGGCTGCTGTTGGATTTCCATATTTTAAAGCTGTTGTTGTTGTAGTTGGGTGGTGGTCATGGGCTACTGGGTGCTCAGCAAATGTGCTATGGGTGCTGTTGCTTTTTAGGACTCTTAGGTGTTCTGAGTATATTGTTTTACAGTTCCTGCATGTTTTTCCTATGTATACTGATTGGCAAGTGTTGCGTATTGAGTTCGTATAGTCCTGATCTGTTGAATTTATCTGGGGGTGCCTCCTGTTTGCTGAGTTTTTTCTGTGTTGTGTTGTCTGTCCTGTATCATATTTGAAGTCCCTGTTTCTCCAATATGTATGAATTTATGTTGTGTTCACCAAATAAGTTTGGCATCCAATATGAGGGTAGCAGGAAACGAAACCTCAGGCACAGAAAACAGCTGCTTTATTGAGGTGCAGTGTACGCTGTTACTACAGTCGAGAGAGCGTAAGAAGATTCCTGACAGCTCACAGCGCTGATGCCAGCTTTCGGCTCTGAAGCGCAAACGGCTGCAAGCGTAACAATAACCGTCTGTAGAGCTGTGATAACACCCAAGCGTTGTCACAGAAATGTTTAAGGCAACTGTCTCAACTGACTCAACTATAATCTCGTTCACGGGGCAAAAATGAATTACAACAAAAATAATGTTGGCAACACAATGAGTAACAATTAACATTCATGTATTAAAATCATAATATATAAATACGCAGTTTTAGTGTGATAATGGTTAGAAGATGTGGCGCTAATACCAAAATTCTGAAGAGTGGCTTAAAACTAACTCAGTGAATGATGACTAACTACGAAACCTTATTACTCCGTCTTTCCTATGTATCTGGGTCAGAAAACTAATACCATCCCTGTCGAAATTCCAACCAGTTTAAAATAACTTTTAGTAGAAATGGAATGTTAAACTTGCGTAATCATGCCCATCGCAGTTTCCTTCCCTGCCATTTTAGAAGTTAGGATGAGCGATTAAATAGCGGCCAGATAGTACTCATCGAATGTGACTCAACGGAAACGAGTTCCAGCGAGCAGGTAGCGGAAGGTAACTTGCAGCAGACTGGCGGTTTGCATTGACATTAGTGAGGGGTGATTTGCTTGTATCACGAACGATCTTTATTTCGTAAGGCATAATCGAAAATAGTCGAAAACACTTCAACAACAACAAGACATCACTTCCAATGAATGATTACCAAAACGTTATATGGCAAGGAATGGCCCCTCTACCACAGTAAGGGAAAGTCAAGTAACCTAACCTAACCTAACCTAACCTAACCTAAGTTGACGACACTGCGGTATATTATGATATTTCTGGTCTTTACTTAGAAGTCAAACACGTTATTTATGGAAAAATTATTACTTCATATATCCTCTTTAAAGTCAAGTATACTGAAGATGAGCTCACTCTTGGCATCGAGAACATTTATACCACATTTCTGTCTTTCTGGTCTTTACTTAGAAGTCAAACACGTTATTTATGGAAAAATTATTACTTCATATATCCTCTTTAAAGTCAAGTATACTGAAGATGAGCTCACTCTTGGCATCGAGAACATTTATACCACATTTCTGTCTTTCCAACCTCACCACAAAGGAAGCAGTCTCTTTCATCGACATAATCGGAATCACTGTCAGCGTACTCAGTTTCGATTGCTGAATTTGGAGATGAGTCGCAGAAGTCTGTTGTACGATCTTTTCTTTGTTTAGTTCCAAAAGCCGCCAAATGCAAGTTTACGTTAGTCCCTTTGACCTTTTTTTTGCCTTTGCACTCACATACTCTTTTAAATTTTCATCCCTCTTCATTTTTCTTTCATGTTTCTTCTTTTCATTGTCACCTTTTCTCTGCCTCTTTTCTTCCAGAGTTATTTTCAAAGGTGTCCTGTTTGTGTGTGGAGACGGCAACTTACTGCTTCGTTATTCGATCTCCTTTAGGTGTAAGTTGGGGTAACGGAAGAAAAGCAGAGGTAGATGTGGAGATAGAGGTAGCTGGTGGTACTGGTAATGCGCCAAGTCCTGCGTGGGGTATGGTTTGATCAAGGTCCTGAAAGAGGTTCTGCTGAGATAACAGAGGTAAAATAGAGGTAGTTGTAGAGTTAGATGATGACTCTTGCAGTTAATCAAATTCTGCAGTTGGGTTTAATGATGTACCAGGTAAAGCATCTGTTTCGAACAGAATTTCATTGATGTTTTTGTCCATTGTAAGGAATCTTGCAATATCTTGTACTGTCCTCACTTGGCCTGGATGATTACTAAGGTAGTCAGTATAAGATCTGCTGTGGGCAATCTTCAGATGTCCATAAAATGACACATCCAACAGTTTCAGTTTGAGCTGAAAAACCGAGGAGAGTTGCAAAATTATCTCTACACACAGTAACTGATTCCAATTTTTTTAGACATAGACGTAAAGTAGCTTGAAGGAGCGTAAATTTCCGAGAGGAGGCATTAATAGGATTTCTATTTCCTACATGCTGCGTTGCCCCTTTCATTGATTCCTTGCTCTATTTCTGTCGGTCTGTCTTCCTTATATACACTTTCCCCATGTTTATTGCGTAGCATGTAATCAGAATGACACAGCTATACAATAACAAAGGAATTAGAAGCGTGGTAACAGAAAGCGGTAGGTAAGATGACGAATTCACCATCTTTGGCTCTGCATAATTCGCCATCTTAACCGCAGTCGACATTTTGAATACACTTCCACATACACAAATAATTTAATTCAGCGGTTCTTAAAGCATCAGCAAATCTATAAGGCTCAAGAGGAATCAACTGAAATTCATTAATATGAAAGTATTATTTACATGAAACTCATCTAAACCCTAGGAGAAATTATCACAGAAACGGCGTCCACTTGCAAGCCTGTGTTCTCAACTAAACAAAATAACCAAGCGAGTCTAGTTCAACAGACATGCCTGAGGGTTAGTTTGTATAGTTATGTGCTCCATTGATCAATCTCACAGTAACCATTATGACGTGGAACACGTCAAGTGCATAATAAATGCACACATGAATGAACGTTCTTTTTTTTTTAAGCTTAAAATTTTTATTACTACCCCATTTCCTTAAATGGCACAAAATGCATATATTACACCTATAGATTTATTTATTCCTATTCAAGAATTCATCTATGATGTAGAAGGTGTTGTCAAGGAGATATGATTTCAGTTTATTTTTGAAACTATTACTGCTGTCTGTCAGACATTTTATTTTATCTGGTAATTTATCGAAAAGTTTTACAGCAGCATATTTTACTACATTCTGTGCTGAAGAGAGGTTTGGTAGAGGATAATGTAAGTTTTTCTTTCTTCTGGTATTATAATCATGAATGTCACTGTTGTTTTTAATCAGGTCCATGTTGTTGAGAACAAATTTTACTACTGAGTAAATGTACTGTGAGGTTGTTATAATAATTCCTAATCTTTTAAACAGATACCAACAAGATGTGCGATTATGGGCCGCACACATGATTCTAACCACTTTCTTTTGAGCAGTGAATACTTTTTGCCTAAGTGTTCAGTTACTGCAAAATATTATTTTGTATGACATCAGAGAGTGAAAGTATGAAAAGTATGTTATCTTACTAATTTCTGTATCCTCAAAATTGGCAATTATTCTGATTGCAAAAATTACTGAACCTAGTGGCTTTAGGAAATCCAAAATATGAATTCTCCAATTAAGATTCTCATATACATCTACACCCAAAAACTTAGTACGCTCTGCTCAGCCTACTGACTTCTATTGATGTGTTATATTTATTGAAGGAACTTAACTCTTTGCAGTAGACTATTGGTTGCACTGTGGTTTTTCAAAGTTCAGAACAAGCCCATTCGCAGAAAACAAATTAATAACTTTTCCAAAGACATTATTTGTATCATTTTCTATTGGTGTTTCTTTTACTGGATTAATAATAATGTTGGTATCATCAGCAAACAGTGTCAGTTTAGCTTCTTGTTTCAGATAAGAAGGGAGGTCATTCACATATATCAAGACCAGAAGGGACCCATGATCGAACTATGTGGAACACCTAATGTAATTTCACCCCAGTTAGATGAAGTTGCAAACTTCTTTAAATCACTTAAACCATATAAAGAAACTTTTTGCTTCCTGTTCTGTAGACATGGCGTGATCCACTTATATGCTGTTCCATTTATAACATAGAATTATAATTTCTGTAACATAATGTCATGGTTCACACAGTCAAATGCATTGGATAAGTCATCGAAAATTCCTATGTGTGACATTTTACTATTTCAAGACTCTATTATGTGGGCAGTTAAATTGTATATTGATGTCTCAGTGGGGCAGCATTTTTGAAATCCAAACTGTGAATTACTAATGCTGTAAGCAAAGATACTGACTGGTAATTATTGACATCTGTGGTGTCCCCTTTCTTGTAGAGATGCTTGACAATGGCATTTTTTAACCTATCTGGGAAAATACCTTGCGTCAGTGATGCATTACATATGTGACTCACAACATCTGCTGTAACTGCCTCACATTGTTTTAATATCTTGATAGATATGTCATCTACTCCTACAGAACATTCATTTTCTAACGTACCTCCACTTCTACTACTGGCTATTGATGGCGGAGACTTTCCATGAGTACATTCAAATGATAATTTGCGCAATGGATATTTTAACGCTATTAAGTCGACCTGACACTTACATGTCTCCCAGTAGGAGTACGTTATTCTCATTAATTACATAAATAGTCACGTGAAATGTACCCATTCCCTAATCTTATCCTATGGATATGACAGAATGTCAGGATAAGTCCTCCTTTTGATGAATAAGTTATATAATGTACGCAAGAGACAAGATTAATTGGTACAGGAAAATACTATCTACTAAAGGATAAATGCTGTGATTTGAACATATTTATTCATAATAAAAACAATTTAAAGAAAGTGAATAATGATAACTAATCTCAGGTTCTCCCTATATTAATACTGGTCTTTATACTGTCTTACTCTGTCCTATAATGTACTCGCGATCTGTGATTAGGTGTGGAGTGACTGACATCCCCCGTTGTACTGAATAGCAGGAAGGAACTACTGTCTCAATGAGCAGCGTGAAACCTCAGTGCAGAATGGAGTAGAACTGGTGATTCGCCTCAGCGAGATAATAGCAAAATTGTAGCCGAAGACGCCCGTCGACTGCTGTGGACCTCCAAGACGACTCTTGTGGCGTCACCGCCAGACACGACACTTGCTAGGTGGTAGCCTTTAAATCGCCCGCGGTCCATTAGTATACGTCGGACCCGCGTGTCGCCACTATCAGTGATTGCAGACCGAGCGCCGCCACACGGCAGGTCTAGAGAAACTTCTTAGCACTCGCCCCAGTTGTACAGCCGACTTTGCTAGCGATGGTTCACTTTCTACTTACGTTCTCATTTGCCGAGACGATAGTTTAGCATAGCCTTCAGCTACGTCATTTGCTACGACCTAGCAAGGCGCCATTATCAGTTACTATTGATATTGTGAATCATGTACCGTCAAGAGCGACGTTCATCATTAATGGATTAAAGTTAAGTATTCCACCAGCTTCGTCCGTTTTTCTAAATTCTAATTTCCTTGTCCTGTTCCAGACCTCACGCCAGCCTGCGTGAGCTAAAACGCGTGCATTTCGGCCTCCTCTAGTAACACGGTGTTGGCTCTCCTGTCAACCACAACTCTTCCGCTCCACGAACCTGCAATGACGACTCCCTAAACTTTTCTCCTCTTTTCGCTGCTCAGGTTGGAAAGCAGTTCAATCGACATCTGTCGAAGTTGTGGGGACAGCATCAAAGGAAGGGTCGAGCAGTGGCGTTCAAGCATGCAGTGCAGAGGGAATTGCCTGAACATTGGACATGTCTATGAGCATGGTGCATAAAATCCTACAAAGTATCTTGCGCATAATCTGCCTGGAAGTTTCATACCAGCGCACGCTTCGCTGCAGAGTGAAAATTTCGTTCTTCAAACATCCCCCAGGCTGTGGCTAAGCCATGACTCCCCAATATCCTTTCTTCCAGGAGTGCTAGTTGTGCCAGGTTCGCAATAGAGCTTCTGTGAAGTTTGGAAGGTAGGAGACGAGATACGACAAGGTAATGGCGGAATTAAAGCTGTGAGGACGGGTCCTAAGTCATGCTTGGGTAGCTCAGACGGTAGAGCACTTGCCTGTGAAAGGCAAAGGTCCCGATTTCTAATCTCGGTCCGACACACAGTTTTAATCTGCCAGGAAGTTACGTTACACTGCACTTTGCAAGCAGCTTAGGCTGCTAAGTTTAGTAAGTAAAATGTCGAAGTCTAAAGTGTCAAAAAAGGCTTTGCTGAAGCCTAAGAAGCAAATGATAGTCTCCTCTTATGCATCATTGGCAAGCTTCAGATATTCTGTTACCTATAGTAAGGCAAAGATTAATCTGTTATGTTTACAGAAACCTGATTGGTATTCGTGTAGAAGATTGTTTTTAGTTCGGCAATTCGTTATCTGGTCGCAGACTACATATTCTAAGGACTTGGACAGTGCGGGAAGAATGCAACTTGGCTGGTAATCAGTGGATGCTGTGGCAACACACTTTTAGGTAGTGACTTAACCGTGTTTCGAATATTTTCCTTATTTTTCAAGTTTTTCACAAGTTTTATAGAAACTGTTCTTTAATAATAATCATTTTGCCATCATTTTGTCAAATTTTCAATTAAGTTCTGTGATATTTGCTTGAAATTTCAAGATTTTTTCTTGGAAATTGCCCCTGCACCTACAAACTTCATTTACTCTAAATAAACGAAAAAACAACGAAAATCTTACAAGTGTAAAATTAAATCATTGTCTTATTAATGCCTATTTTTTCTTGAACAAAGATAAGAAAACGGAAATACACAGTAAAACAAGAAATAATTTTTATTACTATTGCTCACTTATGTCCTTAAAAATTATATCAGAAAATATTTGTCAATGTAAATGGGACTCTTCAAAGTTTTTGAAGAGTTAGTACATGTTAATATTAGATATCTTTTGAAAGAAACATCAAAGATGTTATATGATAAATCTGTAAAATGTTAATTATCACATGAAAATCCTATACTGAGAATTATGATGAGAGTCTTTTTTCCTAATGTTAGTAATGCTATGGCTTTAAAAGATTATTTTTATGACTGGGAATATAACTTAGGACTCAATGAACATACAACTGATCTATTTTTCAACGGAAAACACAAATATATTAAATGTGAATTTTATAAAAATTAAAAATATATTAAATGTAAATCTTATGAAATAATTATTTTATGATGTCCAGATGTTAATGTATCTATTATAATGTACTAAACATATAGTTTATTATCATAAAGACCTAATTTTTTTATTAAACTCAAGAGAATAAATTACATGTTTATTACTTTTTATTAGATTCATAGATCTATTTTGTTTACTACTGTAAACAAACAATCCTTATAATTTTGTAATCTTACTTGATTTTTTACAAAGTAGTTTTTAATTACTTTAGATCTTTTCTCAACAGTATGAACAAGTTTATAAGCATATATTTTTTATCTTAAACCACAAAACTCCTCCATTATTTTTTCATTATATTCAGCTTTCATTTTACTTGATGTGTTTTCAATTTACTTGAGAAATGTTGCAAAAATTATTTTTTGAGGAACCACTTGTATGCTATTTATTAGGCATTTGCCTCATATCTTCATCAAAATCTTCTGTTATTTGGTAACAAATTTAAGTTTTTTCCCCAATTTTGGTTTCATAGGTTTATAATGAAACTCATACATACTCATTTTACAAGTCACGTACACTCATGCAACTGTAAATCAGCTTCTTAAATGTGAGATTAGATTTATTCATATAAATCACAGCAAGCTTTTCGTTAAATAGTCAATCACTTTTCTCCTTTACTATCAGACACAATTTTATTTTCAGGAGCTAATCATAAATATTAATGTAAATCATGCAATTCTTCTGGATATTCCAAATCACCTTCAAAGCTATATCTAAACTGAGAAGCTTCCAAAATTTCACCTATTTTTCTAAGAACTATTTGGATTATCTCACTCAAATACATAATGTGGCACATATTGACTAACAGCCAATCATAAATTTTTTGCCTCTAAATATGTTAAATAATTTGTTTCTTATTTGAATTGTATTCTTCCAATTATTTATTACATTTAGATGTACTAATTCTAATAGGTTTTTCAACCATTAATATCATATCATATTCATCTTGTAATTGAAATTAAACTTTAGTCATTATTAACATTGAATCCCAAGTTATACCTGGCGCCACATCTACAAAGATGAATTTAAATTAGAAACTTCTACATAAATTTTTCTAAAATTTTCAAATACATCAGATAACGACAAAAACATTACTTTTGAGGTATAAACCACGATATTCACCAAGATTCTTTATCCTAATATTTTCCTCAACTAATTTTGCATGTTTGTAGTATTCATCACTAATATCACATGCATTCAATTTATTATAAAACTATTGCTTTGATAGAATACCTGTTTCTTCAAATTTTTTCCATCTATCAATATCATCATAAGGATAAACACCTTATTAAAAACTAAATTTTCTGGAGAAATGTTTCTTATGTTTGTCATTTCATCTTTTTTTCAAATTTGATGGAAGTTTGTCGAGACTTGAAGCCATGAATTAAAGTGTATCGATGAATCTCATTTTTAGATATCTGTCTATTTTCCAGAACTAATATGTCTATCTTCAGCATCTGGTATCAAGTTTATATCTCTTTCATTACAATTGAATTTTTTTCTGAGCAAATCACATTCTATCTGTAGAGAGTATGTAAATAAATTGGCACAAAGCTTGGAAGTTTTAGTTGTAAATTATAATTATTACAAACTTGACTTATATACATTTCTACTTAATGATCAGGATAATTAATTTTACGTTTTTGTGAATAATTACATCTTTATTTTGAACATATTTTTGATTGATTGTGTCTTTATTGTTCTTCACATGCTGATGGCTTCATTTCTTCAGATTCAGAATATAAATTACCAATTTCTTGAACTACTTTTGTCATACATTCGATGCTTCTTTTATGACAGTTCGATCATCTACATAAAACTGGATTTTGATAATGTCCATTCAAATATTTAATGTAATAACAAAAGCCACTTGGTTCATGTTTTTGATATTTCATTGCATATCATTTTCCTGAATCAAGCTGATAATTATCCATTTTCAAAAACAAACTTTCAGAATCAGCATAAAAGCAAATTGAACTTTCATTGTATGTTGCTAATGTTTAAAATGTAGGTATCGATTTCTATCTGGTAATTCGACTTTTAGAGGGTTATGTCCTGAACAATTTGGAATATGACTCCCTAAGTTTTCTTTACCATGAAAACGCATTTAACTCATATTGCAAATAAATTTCCCTGCTGTATACCATGTTATTTGAGTTGAAATAAGTCGAGCTAACTCTTTTATTCAACAAGAATGTGAGTCATTTCTGTTCTTGAAACAAAGGACATCAGTATGCTTGTCTTCTTCACCTTGCACTATTTTCAATATATATATGTCGAATATTATTCGTGAAATTAATAAACATTAGTAGGTACACTAATTGTGATCTCGATCTTTGGAGTATTATTAATCTCAACTGGAATTCAAAGGTTGCAGTTTTTTGATCAGTATCACACCAACATTTTTCTTTTTGCTAATCCTTTGTGAATCTTTATTTACAGGATATAATTCTAATTTTATTGACCACAAAAAATATTTTTGATCTTTATTATTAACTTTAACACAAACCTTTTTATTTTTATGTTTTCTGCTAATTTGATGTAAGATGAAAATGTATTTCTAATTGTATTCCTCTAGCTTGATCGAGACTGCAGTCAGATCTTCGAGCTTGAAATTCAGGCATTCACGATATAATCTCTTTTATCACATTTTTATAATATTTAATCAGATTTTTTCATTTATTTTTGTGCAATTATATGTTGTATCTTTAGATATCTTTGTTCTTCTGATGATTTCATCTTAAAATCACAGAGAAGTATAACATTTACATTTAATGCATTATGAAATTTTAAATTTCTTTCGGTATTTTCATAATTTTGATTCTGATAGATTCAAAAATAAATTTGGCTTAAGCAAGTTTAGACAGTTCTCTAAATTTATATATCCCAATTTAATTTGAAATGCTTTATTAACTAATGTTGGTTAACTGTCTTTTTATTTTTTCAAAAATATTAATAGAAAATGTAAATATTTCATTCATTTGTTTAGTTCTATCATTTTCAAAAATTTCATCATCATTTTCAATTTCAAAATAAAGCAACTGTTCCCAAATATTTATCTTCATTTTATGATGTTTAATTACAAAATTAATTCAGTCATGTTTCCTTAATCTACTACATCAGTAAATTTACTTCTGTTACAATATTCACAAAGCTTAATCTTTGTAAACTGTCTTTATTTTGTCGCCATTTATAAGGAAAATTTTTATAAAGGGAATAAAACATAGTGATGATGAAAAATTAAGGTAAAATGTCCAATTTTTAACAATATTGGCAACATTTAAAAAACACAAACTAAATAGAATTAAGAAATTATAAAAAATTAACTGATTGTATGATAAATGTACTTGAGTTCAAGCTAACAACAAATTTAATTGAGTTCAAGAAAGATATATATTTAAAGTTAAAAAGGGAAATAAAGATGAATTTAGCATTAAGATTTTGAGATTATTTTCAGTTATGTACAACCTGATTCTTTTGTCACATTTTTTTATTTTTGTTATATTCTTAAGTGTACTTTTAAAATATACCTTTACATACTGGATACAAACAAGAAGATTCTAAATCTTTAATTTCTTCTTAATTTATACACTTATTACTTCCAGTTTGATGTTCATCCTCATCAATTTTTATTCATAATAATATTGTAAAATTTATCTTCAAATAATCGCGATTTAACTTTAATTTTAAATAATTATTATATTAATGTGAAGAATATTTTCCCACATACACAAAGAGATCGTTTATTATACTGATCTTAAGATAATCATAGAAACGTTATTGATATATTGTCCATAATTATCATTCGTATATTTTGTAAATTGAAATTAACAATTGAGTTCCAAGTTTCATCCAGTTTACAATTGTTTAGTTTCAATCGCCTCCATCTCATACAAAAAACGCACAAAAAACTTTACAGTAGCAAAATGTTCAAGTTTTTGTAACACTTTCTTCAGAACATTCATTATCTCTGGAATTAATTCAGATGATTTAACAGAATTTATACCAAAGAGGGAAAAAGAAGTTGTACTAACTCTTACTACCTTTTTTGTAAATTCTGTTTACCCATAGAAGATATTTTCCTTAATAAATACAAGATTCCATTAATGTATTTGAATGTAGAATTAATTCACCTGAGCAGTCCAGAAAATTGTCTACTTATAATCTCACATACTTATATTTAAAGCTACATTCAGCCAATCCTGCATAGAAAAAAATCACTAAAAAGTAAAAATGTTCTATATGTGTTGACTTCACAATTTAATTTAAAATTTAATATAATCTTGTATTAGATATCAGCTTTTCAGATCCAGAGATTAACTGAAATTTATGTTAATTTATCATATTATCTATGCATGAAACAATTTCATCATTTGGTCTTTGACATACAGCAGTTTTTTTAATTTTCTGGTATAAATGTTAACTAATCGGTTATTAAATGTGGTTTGAAATTTTTTATCCTCACCTGTATACATCCATTAGTGATAAAAAGTGTTTTAAATTCTGTCCACAAATAATAAGTTGTCAAATTCTTAATCTGACATAGTGATTCAATTCGTTCAACCTGTGTCATTATTGGTACAGATGATTATATTATTTCAACTGATATTTATTATATGAATTTTGAATGTCATTGATGTCATCTTGAGATAAATTTAAATTTGTTCTATTATAATGTGGATACATAATTGATACAAAACATTTGTATATTGAAACCTATTTATTCGAGTTTTTGGCATATTCATATCATGTTTCATGAACCATTTCACATCGTATGCCAAATGCATTTCTTCTGGAATATTATAATATCTGGAAGAGTGCATGAGCTGACATGTTACCTTTTGCATCTAACAGTCTTGGACACCAAATATTTTTATCAATATCATATTTGTGTATATGTCTTTAATTTTTAATTATAATATCAGGTTTATTGCTACCATATCAATGTATTTTTGTCTCAGATTAAATGCTGGTTTTGCTATTTGTAATAATTCTTCATTTGCTCCTTTATAATACCATTTAAATTTTTTTAATACTATTTATACATACTTGTACGATAGCTATCAATTAAGTGGTTTACACTTCCTGGAGGCCTATTCTTAAAATGTAACGTGTTTTCACATAAATCACTATTTATTTCAAGATTAAAAGTTAAAAAATAACTAATGCTTCTCTGAATACATAATAAATCATCTGACTATTTAAAATCTCTGATACATCCAAGTAACCAAAATCATTTTAATATTTTATTGCTTTACCCTTATGATCTGCAAGTATTATTTCCAACAACAACAGTAAAGGTACTTACTTTTATATATATTTAAAATATAATATCAAATCTGTTTAATACTTCAGTGGTATCTGAAAAATTTTCATACAACCATTGTCTCCAAAGCAATGTTTTCAAGGCACTGCAGACACCACAGTTGACAAGCAGAATCCAGCAAGTGCCATCACCCCATTTCCCGGAAACTTTGCTCACTGGAAGAGGAGTCAAGATAGGCGAACACGTTTCTCGAATTATCTGTGGATGCTTGCCGTTTCTGGAAAGAGTGACCGTCGAAGATTTCGAGGTACATTATGTTCCTATTTCCACAACGATATTCTGAGACCAAATGATGGCACACCAGCTACCGTCGTCGCTTCTTCATTTTGCACCCCGTGTTCGAAACAAGATAGTTATTTTTATTTTTATATTTCATTTATATACCATCTTCTTATAAAATTACCTCACGCAGTTTTCCAGTGTCTATAGACATAACATTGTCTTTACTCGTCTAGTAGTTCTATGACTTTGAAAAACTGTTTTCAGTAAAATTCCTGTAGTATATCTTGACTCATAATGAATTACAAGTGCCAGTTTTCGGGAAGACTGCACTGTAGTTCCGTCTCAAGATTGTCGCACAGATGACAAAATGGGAGATATCGAAATAGATGACAGAGAGATAGAAAAGCAGTTAAAATCGCTCAAAAGAGGAAAGGCCGATGGACCTGATGGGATACCAGTTCGATTTTATATTGAGCACGAGAAGGAACTTGCCCCCCTTCTTTCAGCCATGTACCGTAGGTCTCTGAAAGAGCGTAGCATTCCAAAAGATTGGAAAAGGGCACAGGTCATCTCCGTTTTCAAGAAGGGATGTCTAACATATGTGCAACGTCAATCAGTAGTAAAATTTTGGAACATGTATTATGTTCGAGTATAATTACTTTTCTGGAGACTAGAAACTTACTCTGTAGGAATCAGTATGGGATTCGAAAAAGACGATCATGTGAAACACAGCTCACGCTATTCGTCCACGAGACACAGAGGGCCATAGACACGGGTTCCCAGGTAGATGCCATGTTTCTTGACTTCTGCAAGGCGTTTGATACAGTTCCCCACAGTCGTTTAATGAGCAAAGTAAGAGCATATGGACTATCAGACCAATCATGTAACTTGATTGAAGAGTTCCTAGATGACAGAATGCAGCTTGTCATTCTCAATGGAGAGAAGTCTTCTGAAGTAAGATTGATTTCAGGTGTGCCGCAGGGGAGTGTGATAGCACCATTGCTATTCACAATATATATAAATGACCTTGTGGATAACATCAGGAGTTCACTGAGGCTTTTTGCAGATGATGCTTTAGTATGTCAGAAGGTTGTATCAATGGCAAATTGTACTGAAGTGTAAGAGGATCTGCAACGAATTGACACATGGTGCAGGGACTGGCAATAGAATCTCAATGTAGACAAGTGTAATGTGCTACAAATACATAGAAAGAAAGATCCTTTATCATCTGGGGGTAGGCATTAGGAGTGATTTAAAATGAAATGACCATATAAAATTAATTGTTGGTAAAGCAGATGCCAGACTGAGATTCATTGGAAGAATCCTAAGGAAACGCAGTACGAAAACAGAGGAAGTAGGTTACAGTACACACTGCTCACTGGTGTGGGATCCGTACCAGATAGGGTTGATAGAAGAGACAGAGAAGATCAAATGGAGAGCAGTGCACTTCATTACAGGATCATTTAATAATCGCGAAAGCATTATAGAGATGATAGATAAACTCCGGTGGAAGGCTCTGCAAGAGAGATGTTCAGTAGCTTGGTACAGGCTTTTATTGAAGTTTCGAGAACATACCTTCACCGAGGAGTCAAGCAGTGTATTGCTACCTCCTACATATATCTCGCGAAGAGAGCATGAGGATAAAATCAGAGAGATTAGAGTCCACAGAGAGGCATACCAACAATGTTTCTTTCCAAGAAAACAATACAAAGCTGGAATAGAAGGGTGGTCCGATAGAGGTACTCAAGGTACCCTCTGCCACACACTGTCAGGTAGCTTGCGGAGTATGGATGTAGATGTAGATAGATGTAGGAGGGGAAATGTTAAAATCAAGAGATTAAGGTCAAATTTAAACTTCTTCAAAATAGAGGTATTAAAACGAATAAATTCATTTTTCAATTAATCACGGTTACATAGTTATTTCAACCATAAAAGAAGAATCTAGAAATTAATAGCATGAAAGAAGAAAGTTTTCTAATTTTTTTCTAATAAATGGAGTGTCCTAGTCGAATCAACAAATATGATAAATATATATGAATTATTTAAGAATAATAATTGTCAGTTAAATTTAGGAACATGTTTTACAGATATTTGGTTTCCTGTTTTTGAACAAAAAATGTGTTGGTAGCGAAAAATAATCTATCATTTTATTTGATTTTACATTTTTCATTTTGTCCAATGAAAATTGTAAACAAAATATGAAACATTATGTTATTAGAGAAAATAATATTTCATTGGTTGAAATAAAATGGAATGAACAACTTGCATAAGAATATGAATATGTTCCAAGTGAAACTAAATCGTTGAAGCCAAATAATCCTATACAAAGAAATGAATTTTATTAAGAGTTATTAAATTACATAATCTGTAATGTCACTTAATATATAACAATCTAAGGAAGTAAGAAATATTTTTTGACTCTAGAAAAATTTTAATAGATTTTATAAAATATACCTCAAAATACATATCTCAACAATGGAAATGGTATAACTCATTTCAATAAACACAGTCATGATTGCTTTTAAGTTATTTATTTTTATCCTTAGATGACTAGTTTCGATCTTCCAAGAGACCAACTTGAGATCTGACATTCCTTGATGTCTTTTGGAACTGTTGGCCTAGAGGAGGTCCAACTGTGCATGCTTGTTCTTCATGCCTACATGAATGGACCTGCTACAGACCAACAGTTCCTGTGGTCATCAAGGAATGTAAGATCTGATCATGATCTCGTAGACGATCGAATCCAGTAATCTAAAAATAAAAATAGACAACTTAAATGTAGTCATGACTGTATTTATTGAGATAAGATATAGTACTGTAAAGATAATGCTCTTCTGAACAATTTTTCAAAAACTATTAAACTTACAATAGATTTCGAAATTAAACTAAATATAGAAGACGAGAAAACAAGAGATTTCTAGAGAATTGGAAGAAGAAAACTAGAAGACTGAAAAATTAAGAATGATAAATGTCTGAAATAGAGTTGAAAGGCTTAATCTATATAGTTACAACAGATGTTCTTAATTTGTTTAAAGTTGATGGTTGACATAGAAAATTAATCAAATCAGGATTATCTACATGTAAAACTTGTGATCATCCACCTAATTAAACTTATTTGCTATATATCAATGAAAGTATCACTTATAATCTAATAGAAGCAAAATTAAAATATTTTTTTACTAATTTCAGTATAGAAGATGATAAGGACTTACACAACTTGAAATTTGATGACACTGAATATTATTTAGATTGATTTGTTGATGGTGTAAATAATTTAATGCTAAAGAAATGCGAGGTTTAAGATATATTAAGTTGCAAAATCGGATTTATATACCACCTGAAATAGTTATCCCAACACATATATTGAACACCACAAATCAAAGATCTCCAAAATACTTTACAACTTATTCTGTAATAATGTGTAATAATGTTGTTACAATGTATATTCTTTGTACTTTGTGATAATTTTTCTCTTCTGCTAAATGATCCCTGCACCTAATAGTTTCCAGACGCCATATTTGTTTAGAAAACATGATAGCATAAATGTCATGTGTTACAACAGTGAAAAGAAACTGTGGCCGTTAAAGGTATTCTATTTTACTTATTTTAATTTTACTGTTAGATATATGTTTAGTTTTTTGTCAAAAGAAAGCCAAAACCATGTTTTGAAGTAAAATTTGTTTCCCACTAGACAGTGTCATAGATTCCTCCAACACACACACACACACACACACACACACACACACACACACACACACACACACATATATACACACACACACACACAAACATATACACACACACACACTTATCATAGTAACAAATGTAAATCCACCTGATTATGGGGGTTTGAACCATTGAAACAGACAGTGGAGATAAATAAATAGTGACTGGTAACAGTAAATTTGTTGTTTCATTTAATCAGCAAAATTATTCAATCTGTTATCACCACTGAAGAACTGACAGTTAAACATAAAAGGAAGGTAACTGATATTAGATCATCTCAGTGGAGAAGAAAAAAGCAGCCCATGAAAGACTGTTACTCAATATATGCTAACAACGATAAAATAAGAAGAGATTTTGAAAACTTTTATATGATAATTTTTATAAAACAAATAAGAAGAGATAAATATTTAATTTAACTAAAGAAATGCTTTAGGATGAAATCAAGTGTATATATTAGTCTGTCGCTTGTAACATTTATAAACAATACATATTTCACCACCATGTAGATTAAGTAAATAATTGACACAACTATCAGTCAATTGATTTACGAATGTACATATATCAGTCTGATAAGGATAGAAAACAGAAAAATGAGAGTGAATTTTTCTTTGTTGAGTGTCTATCAATTTATATAATAAAAAAATTCCACAACCTAGGCATGTTCTTGCTCTGTGCAAAACATCGTCGATCCCAAAAAACCGTTTTTCATCTGACAAAAGCGTGGAGGAAAGCTCAGCAAATGCTACAACCCCAGGTGGTACCCACTCCACCATTATCTTGGACGATGCATGCAGGCCTTTGGAGTCTAGGGAGCCTGAACCAACATGCTTGGGGGTATCAGAGACTCCTGCAAAGATGAAACTCAAACGCCCAAACTACTTTTCCATCTTTAATGCCAACTCACTTCTGAAGGCTGGTAAATTAAAACAACTTACAGACACCCTGCAGCAACATAAGATACTAACTGCAGCGATTTAAGAAACAGGATTCACAGATGAACATACCTTTGAGTCAGAGGGATACAGAATATTTAAAGACAAAACTGGCAAATACATTGTAAAAACTATTCCTCGTCTTGGCATAGGATTTATAGTCAACAAGAAAATTCTATATTCCATCACAGACCTCAGTTCACCAAAAAGCCGAGTATCTACTACTTCTTTCCGGAGCACAAACGAAGTTTACAGCATTGTGAATGTTCATGCACCTACCAACCAGAAAACAAGAGAGATCCGAAAGGAACAAACAAATTTTGAGAAGAACTAGAAGACCTCCTATCCAAAATCCCAGACAAACAAATTATCATGGTGGTTGGAGATTTGAATGCATAAGTTGGCAAGGAGAGAAAATTCCAAGACATTCTTGGAAATTACTCAGCAGATAAAAAAAACCAACCGCAATGAAGAGATATGTGTGGAATGTGTAAAGTTTTTAATCTAGTCGAGAAATCAACAGCATTCAGACACTTGCAAAGAAACAAGAAAACTTGGTCATGCCCAAACCTGAATCTTGGAGAATATCAAATTGATCACGTAGCCATCGCCCAAAAAGCACAACCAGAGACCCAGAATGTTAAAGTTCTGAGAAATGCGAATCTGGATTCAGATTACTACATTTCAAAGATTAAAATTAAGCTAATTCCAAGAAGTTCCAGAAAACACACGCAAAGAAGATGGATTTGACACGGAGAAGCTGATTTCCAATCGGGAATTCACCCGCAAACTTGATCTATATCCAGATTGTTGAGATGAATTGCAACAAGCCCTGGTCAGACTGCCAAAGAAACTGTTCCATTTCTGATACCGTAGAAGCATGCTGAGTGGAACGGTGATTGTGAGGCAGCAGTGAAGCAAAGACAGCATGCATGGCAGAGATGGAATGCCAAGAAAAATAAAGCTAACGAAACTAACTTCCTGGTTGCTGCTGTGAAGATCATACGGGAGTGAGGTGTATATTTGAGGAAATGCAATTGATACAAATTGAACAAGACTTCCAGAAGAGAAATACACGAAACTTCTATTGAACTTTTAAGCCCAATCTCACCAAGTACAATCCTCCAAGCCTACACTTCAAAGTTACAAATGGGAACCCAGGTCACATTGATAAAGACAACTGACAGATATTAGCGAATTACTTTACAGCTCTTCCGAATTGTGCACCTCCAAATTACACATTTCCCTTTACCGCTTGTGTAGAAATACACCCAAATTCATCACCGCTCACGAGTGAGGAAATCAAGCTAATTATTCACTCGCTTAAAAACAACAAAGCACCAGGGGAATATTCTATAATTGCTGAGATTTGGAAGTACACAGGGGATAAAGCAGTAGATAAACTAACAGAAATTATCAGCCAGATTTGGGAAATTGAAAGACTCCCATATAGCTGGAATTCTGCTCAAATTTATCCTCTTCATAAGAAAGGCGACAGAACAGATGTAAATAACTATTGTGGTATGTCTCATATCAACAACCTATACGATTCTGTCGAAAGTTCCGCCAACTGGGACAGAAGAACAGCTAGACCCTCATTTGGGAGAGTATCAAGGAGGTTTCAGGAAGGGGTGATCATGCATCGAACAGATAATGAAACTCAAATCCATCTCTTCATGCCTGAAGGTCAGGAATAAAAGTTTTATTGTGATCATTGTGGATTTCAAAAAGGCATACGACTCGATTGATCATAAAACCCTGCCTAGAATTCTAGAAGAACTTGACCTAGACAAGAAGACCAAAGCCATAATCCAGCAAACACTAACCATGACAACCTCAAAAGTGAAATTGAGAGGAGGAACATCATAAGCTTTTGAAATAAAGACTGGAATGAGGCAAAGAGAAGAGCTCTCACCTCTGCTCTTCAACTGTATCCTCGAGAAGGTGATTTGTGAATGGTGCAAGTGAATGGTGCAAAGAACTGGTAAACCAAGGAATTAAAAATTATGTCCGGCTGCGCCTGTAACGCCGGAAATGCATATTCTCCTATTTCCATCTACTGTACTATAAATTTTTTTCCTTAGTTTGTTACCTGTTTATATGACATTTCTGTGCCTTTATATATTATAATTGTTTTACTATTTGTATATATATTTATGCATCTATGTCGATGTATAATTGGTTTCTTTTGTAAATATTATTTGTATTTTTACGCTGGGTCTGGCCTAGGGAAAACTATGCTATCGATAGGTTGTGTGGAGAACCAAAGTGTTTAGGATCTTTGGTAGTGTTAACTCTGCCGCATGGAGCGTGGGCAGAGGAGGGTCTGGCTGGAGTAGTGCAGTGGAGCAGGTGTGTTGTGTGACACTACTGCGAGTTGCCGCGCTTTCGGGGTTGGGCAGCATGTAATTGCGCTCGACTTGCTATGTTAGTTTCTGACATGGTGTCGCGGACGGGAGCGTTAGCTGGCACACATCAAGAGCCCGTTTCGACTGGAGACCGTGCCAAGAAGAAGGTGCGCCAACATCCAGCTTCTGCAACAGCGACGGCCAACAATGAGTGACTGTCGCCACCTCCTCGATCGACGACTTCAAACCTTCAATCAACCAACAAGGAAGACTGGTAGCACGTAAAGTTTTAGAACTGTATGGCAGACCTCAGCTTTTCAAACTGTAAAATTTTTATCACTAAATTACAGCAACGTAGCATGAACGTTTGTTGCTCATCGTCCCAATTGCATTACCAAGCCGGGTCCCTTCTTTTTCCAGAATGAACCCAAGTGTCATTGAAATTCAAACGCCATCATTAAAGTAATATCATTCGATTTCACTGCTTTAATTTCAAAGTTCAGTTAAGGTATTCATAGCTGGCTACAATATTTAGATTACACAAGCACAAATTAAGAGTTCGAGTTTTGTTACCGTATTTTAGCTTACCTGTGACTGCAGCTCAGCTTGCTACGTACTAAATTTTACTATTGTTAATTGTTCAGAATCATTTAATTCAAGTTCAAAGTTAAATCTCTTATTTCTAAATAGCGTAGATTCAAGTAGCTTTTGAAATGATTGTTGAGGTAGCCCAAGACTTACCTTATTTTACTGAATTTCGTGGTGCTTCAGAAGCAAAGCTCAATATTAATTTCAGTCACTAAATTAACTTTCAGTTTTCCGGTTTTATTAATTCTTTTGCTAAATTAAGTCAGAGTGTAGCGAAATTTATTACTTCTGGCAAACTTTCAGTTTTCACACTACACGTATCAACCTTCAGTTGCCACGCTTCTAGTGCTAATTATATGTGTAATAACCTTTCTTTTTCAGTTACTATAGTAATTGTCCATAGGACTGGCGAATGTAATTTCCACCATATCTCAAACATCTAATTACCACTAGTTATTTGTTAACATAACGGCCGTACATTTACTTTCTTTATTAACTTTACCCCATTTCTAAAATTAATTTCCACCAGTTTCATTTGCATTTTGCCGTTCATTTAAATGTAACCCTTTCCTCCCTCTTTACCGATAGATTAACTTCAGTGACGATTGCTTTTTCCAAATTTCCATTAGGTACACGTGGTTTAATTTTTCACTGTCATTAAGGTCGATAAGTGAGGGGGAGGTTACAGGCCACAAGAAATAATATCTTGAAATCGATTGTCTCGCTTTTGCAGATGATCTTGCAATTTTTTCTGATTCTGTGGAAACAGCTGAGAGACAGATTAATGAGCTTAACGTACAAGCACAATGGACTGGCCTCCAAATTTCATTTGCAAAGACCGAGTTTATAACGAACATAAATTGACCACCAAGGTGGTTTTTAGTGGGTCAAGGCAAAATTACGCGAGTTGAAACGTTTAAATATCTCGGAGAATAGATAACAGCCACCTTATCAATGAAATGAGCCTTCATATGACGCATGAACAAAATGGAAATGGCATTCCATTTAATCAAAAACATCTATGTGAAAAGATCAGTATCATTCAATGCAAAGTTAAGGCATTACTGCAGTGTTATCCATACGGAGGTCTTGTACACATCTGAATACTCAGTAATGAACAAAATAGGCCTATTCGAAAAGCTGGAGAAAGGAAAGGAAGATTTTGAGAAAGATCTTAGGTCGCATTAAACAGAATGGCGAATATAGAAGACGTCATAATCATGAACTGTATTCTCACATAGAGAAGATAACCGATACCATCTGGAAAAGAAGGATTATGTTTTATGGACATAGACCCCAATGAGCCCTGGAAGACTCACCAATCGTATGATCACCTACTTTCAGCAGAAGAAAACAAAATGGGCCTGTTTCACAGAAGTGGAGAAAGATCTTAAAGAAGTGGCAATCACCCATGATGACATATTGGACCACGTCCCACTCAAGGAGAAACTTATGGCGTGGCAGGGCTTCCAAGAAAAGCCAAAACTAAAAACAGGAAAGGCTTGGACCCAGTAGAGGAAGGAGCAACACAAAGAACGGATGCGGGAGCTCTGGGCAAACATCAGAATGCATAAAGCAAGTCAGTTGAAATAACGTGGTCCAAAGATAACCTATACGAAATGAATGAATGAATCAATGAATGTATCTTTATTTGCCTATTTATTATGTGAACTAACAAATCCTATCCATTTCGTATGAACTTTGTCATCTTTCTTTTTATAACTTTTTTTTATAATATGTAGATCTGGGAATTACGTTTTTAGTAGTTCATGCTCATAAAAATCTCCTTTTGCATCTTCCAATTTTCATGAAACTGTATCTGAAAATATAACATCTTGAAGTTCATAAGTATCTATTGACCAGTAGACTATAACCTTTTTCGAAAATTCCTTGCAATTTGCTTGTTCTCACTTTATCTTCAAAATCTGTTTTGGGTTTATAAACATTATATTTAATTTTAGACACATTTAAAGTAAATTTATTTATGTCTATTCATTGCACTTGTATTGTCAAATGTTTTGTATTATTGTATACAAACAAGTTTTTTAACTAAATAAGTCCACTTGTAATTACGTTGAAGGACATTTTTTTCCACTTCCTTACTTCATTGTTCTAGTCACTCTTTCAACAACTGATGCCCTTCATTCTTTAATGGCTAAGAAATTGTCAACTTTATATTTTTCCATAAGTACATGAAAATCCTTGTTGTAAAATTTTAGAACAAATTCTTTCCTATTATCGCTTTGAAAATTTCTTGGATATGTGACTAATTTTTTCAGAAGCTCCCCAAATATTTTTACCTCTCTTATCTTTAGCTGGAACAGCCCAAGCAATTTCATAAAAAGCGTCAAATACAGTTAAGAAATATTTATATTACTTATTTATTTTTGAGATCTTTTTAATTTTTCAGAATCCATTTCTACTACACCTGATAGCTATAAATTCTCAATATCGGGTAAAACAATATTTCTCCTTTTAAAAATTTTCTCATGGGCCGATATAATAAACAAATAACTTTGTCACTGTGTTAATGTTAGAGATATTTACAAATTTATGAAGCAAACATAGGTTTTTTTTGTTTTATACACCATAAAAATTCCGTTATTTCTATCTCATCCATTTTTACTTATCTTTCAGTAAGCTGATAAGTTTCAGTAAAATTTTTTCACTTAAGACACCACATATAATTGTCGCTTTATATAGATTAAATTTCATCAAATAAAATTATTTTTACATCTACTGGTATAATTTTAATTCTGTCTATGCACTGCTATTGATTATTATTATTTACTTCTTACATATTGTCAAATACACTTAATGTACTATCAAAAAGATTATACATGTGTCGTTCATATCCTGTTATAAATGAAAATCCAATTATTTGTTTATCATGTATCTTTCTTTATAAAACAAGAACAAAAGCCACACGGAGTAGCCATGCAGTCTGGGGTGTCTTGTTGCAGTCTGTGAAACCCCATTGGAGGTTCGAGTCCTCCCTCGGGCATGGGTGTGTGTGCTGTCCATAGTGTAAGTTAGTTTAGGTTAGATTAAGTAGTATGTAAGGTTAGGGACCGATGACCTAAGCAGTTTGGTCCCATAAGATCTTACAACAATCAATAAATTTACATTAACGAAATCCTTTGCTCAGTTTTCTGACTCTCTGTTTGGATTAATAATTTCTTCATTAATGTGAGTTATCACTATGAAGCTCATTAATTATTTCCTTAAGATTTGAATTAGTGACATAGTTTTTAAAGTATGTTAAAATACATGATTATTCACATTTTGTAACTCGATTACTTAGTTAATTATTAAAATATCTTTAGCTTGCTACATCTTTTTTTATCAGTTGGCTCATTTATGTCTACCAATCTTGTGTCATTAAAGTCAATTTTATTTTCATTTCCTCGAAAAATGTTACTCAATTCATTACGAAATTTTTTGACTAATTTCTTTTATGTTTGAATTAAATCCTTTTTTAATCCAAATTTTGATTATTTCTAATGGTCTTAACTTTACTTTTATGGTAGTTTGCATACTATATTTTTCAAAAACATCCATTATTATACTTAAGATACCATTAAACTTATAACTATCTGACAATAGTTTTAACTCAAATAAACACAAATAGCCGCATATCGCATCATCGTAACGATGCATTTTTTCAGTATTGTAATATAATTCATTTTGACCTAAATTCTTAATTACTTACTTCGGTATATTACCACCAAATGAATCAATCCAGTGTTTACCAATAGTATTTTAAGTATCTAAATTAACTATTCTAGATTCAAATTTTATTGATTTATTAGAAAATTAATCAATCATAAAAACACCAAAATGTGTTTAATTTTCAGTTGTTTAACGAGATTTTCTATATCAAAATTACTTAACATATTAGGGAATACACTCATAATTTTTGCACACTTTTTTAAACTGAAACTCTTTCGTTCTAAAAATATTTCATGTCTTTTTGCTCAGCTATTCTTAATATTTTTGTTTATTGTTAACTGATTTAACACTAGCTGCTGCTCCACCAGCTAATGAACCAGTAACTCCTAATGCTGTCAATAAAATCGGTTAAAAACATCCACCACGTTTTGTTAAACACGCTCCTTCTTTTTTTTCGTTAAATATTCAACAATTTACTTTTGATAACAGGAATATCTAAAGTTACGTTCAAGTTTCCATCAACTTTTTTATTGCCCTGATAGGGTCTTGAAACTTGAAACTTCATTTGTGACTCTCTTCCTTTTTTGAGCCTCAGTTAATAAAGACCAGCAATATGGAACTGATCATTACTAATTATAATTTTAATTCATTTAACTTTAGTTTTTCCAGTCTGTAAAAAAGAATCATCATTGCTGAAATTATTCATTTACATAATTTTAAAAAATGTAAATAATTTAGTATCACCACTTTCCAATCATAGTTACAATTTCCTTTTTCTATATTTTATTACTCTAAGTGCTTTTGCAGCTAATTTTGCTTCAAATTATGCATTTTTTCATCATGATGTTTCTTATTTTCTCGTAATTCTTCACTGTGAATTACAGCTAATCCTGAATCTGTCATTGAACTCTCTAACATTATCAATTCCAACATATTCAACTGCTTTTTCTCACTCTTCTGAGCAATCTGTAACTGGTTGCCTTCATTTCGGAAAATAAACTTCAAGAATTTCTTTTATCAAATTACTCTATTTAATTCCAATAATTGATTTTCTTTTCTTTGGGTTCTTATCAGAATATAGAGCTTCTGTATTTAATAATACAGGGTGTCCATAAAGTCCCTTTACAATTATAAAATTTTATTACAATGGCAGTTGTTGAAATGTTTTATCAAAATTTCATTTATTGTAATAACTGATTACTAAAGTTTTCATATATATCAAAATTTTGTGTTTCAGATATGCTTTTGATGGAAGGAACTGAACCTCTATAAAATGACAACTCTTCAAGAGAAGGCACAATGTGTGTCTGGTTTATTGAGACAAAATCGGATGTTCAGACTCAACGAAGAATGGAAGAGATCGACCATTGCGCCCTTCAATCCGTGCATATCTCAAAAAATTTATGGAGACAGGGACAGTGTTGGATAAAGGGAGGTGCAGGCGACCAAGAACATTCTAGGAAAACATGTATCGCGTGTTAAACGTTTTCACTCGTTTACTTATGAAGTCCATCCGCACTGCTGCCAGACAGTTGGAACTAACACTTTCAACTGTGCATAAGGTCCTCCACTTACAGTTGTACCCTGACAAAGTACAAGTGTTACAGGCACTTGAAACACGTGACAAGCCAAAACGAACAGTTCGCACTCAACATGCTGGAACGCCTTTTGTTCCAGTGATGAGGCAACTTTTCATGTTTTGGGGACATTAAGCAGACACAATGTGAAAATCTGGGGATCTGCACAACACCATGTGACCAGGGAGCTTCACCACGATAGTCCAAAAGTGAATGTGTGGTGTGAAATCATATGCAACCGAATAATTGGTCCATTTTTCTTCAACGAGTCAACAGTTACTGCAGATGTTTACCTCGACCTTCTGACCGAATATGTAGCACCACAACTGATTGACTTACAACCAACTACGATTTTCCAGCAAGAAGGTGTACCACCACATTGAGAACTGCATGCTCATCGGTTCCTCAATGAAACATTTCCATGCAAATCGATTGGGAGGAATGGGCCAATTCCTTCACCACCGCGTTCGCCAGATATCACACCCTTGGACTTTTTTTATGGGAGTATGTGAAAGATATCTTGTATCAAACACAGATAGGCGACATTGCTGACTTGAAGAAAAGGATTTGTAATGCCATTGCCACCATTGATGACACTATGCTACAACGAACATGACAGAAAATCGAGTACCGTCTTGATGTGCTTTGAGCGACTAAATGTGCCCATATAAAGGTTTATTAAACACTGTCAAAAACACTTTTATAAACTCTGATTACAATAAAAGGAATGTTGTTAAAATATTTCAACAACTGAAATTGTAATAAAATTTTGAAGTTGTAAAGGGACTTTATGAACACTCTGTACATCTGCATTATTTGGCAATTCGATAGAATCAAATTTTGTATATATATCATCTATAGTAATATGATCTTCAGATGGAAAATTCATAAATGCATCTACATCTACATACATACTCCGTAAGCCACCTCACAGAGTGAGGAAGAGGGTCCCTTGAGTACCTCTATCGGTTTTCCCTTCTATTCCAGTCTCGTATTGACCGTGGAAAGAAAGATTTGCGGTATGCCTCTGTGTGGCCTCTAATCTCTCTGATTTTATCCTCATGGTCTCTTTGCGAGATATACGTAGAAGGGAGCAGTATACTGCTTGACTCCTTGGTGAAGGTATGTTCTCGAAACTTCAATAAAAACCTGTACCGAGCTACTGAGCGTCTCTCTTGCAGAGTCTTCCACTGGAGTTTATCTATCATCTCTGTAACGCCTTCGCAATTACTAAATGATCCTGTAACGAATCACGCTGCTCTCCATTGTATCTTCTCTATCTCTTCTATCAACCCTATCTGGTACGGATCCCACAATGGTGAGCAGTATTCAAGCAGTGGGCGAACAAGCGTATTGTAACCTACTTCCTTTGTTAGCTTAGGATTCTTCAAATGAATCTTAATCTGACATCTGCTTTACCGACATTTAATTTTATATGGTCATTCCATTTTAAATCACTCCTAATGCCTACTCCCAGATAATTTATTGAACTGCTATATTGTAGCTAAATGATAAGGGATCTTTCTTTCTGTGTATTCGCTGCACATTACACTTGTCTACATTGAGATTCAATTGCCAGTCCCTGCACCATGCTTCAATTCGTTGCAGATCCTCCTGCATTTCAGAGCAATTTTCCATTGCTACAACCTCTCGATATACTACAGTATCATCCGCAAAAAGCCTCAGTGAACTTCCGATGTTATCCACAAGGTCATTTATATATGTTGTGAATAGCAATAGTTCTTGGTCACTCCCCTGCAGCACACCTGAAATCACTCTTACTTCACAAGACTTGTCTTAATCGAGAATGACATGCTGCGTTCTGTCATCTAGGAAATCTTCAATCCAATCACACAATTGGTCTGATAGTCCATATGCTCTTACTTTGTTCATTAATCGACTGTGGGGAACCGTATCAAACGCCTTCCAGAAGTCAAGAAACACGACATATACCTGGGAACCCGTGTCTATGGCCATCTGAGTCTCATGGATGAATAGCACTAGCTGTGTTTCACATGATCGTCTTTTTCGAAACCCATGCTGATTCCTACAGAGTAGGTTTCTAGTCTCCGGAAAAGTCATTATACTCGAACATAATACATATTCCAAAACTTTACAACTGATCGGCGTTTGAGATATAGGTCTATAGCTCTGCACATCTGTTCGACGTCCCTTCTTGAAAACGGGGATGACCTGTGCCCTTTTCCAATCTTGTCTCTTCCAGAGACCTACGATACACCACTGCAAGAAGGAGGGCAAGTTCCTTCCCGTACTTTGTGTAAAATCGAACTGGTATCCCATCAGGTCCAGCGGCATTTTGAGCGATTTAAATTGTTTTTCTATCCCTCTGTCATCTATTTCAATACCTACCATTTTGTCATCTGTGCGACAATCTAGAGAAGAAACTACCGTGCAGTCTTCCTATGTGAAACAGCTTTGGAAAACGACATTTAGTATATCGGCGTTTAGTCTGTCATTCTCTGTTTCAGTGCCACTTTGGTCACAATGTGTCTGGACATTTTGTTTTGATCCACCTACCGCTTTGACATAAGACCAAAATTTCTTAGGATTTTCTGCCAAGTCTGTACCTTCATATTGTCTTTGACCAATGATTACTTTATCTCCATCAATTTTTTCAGAAAAATGCTAATATATCTCGATGTATAACAAGTCATAATCCAAAAACTTTATTTTCGCTAAGATTAATATATTTCAACATTCTTCACCGATACTTATTTTTTTAACATTTTGTTTTTTTAGACTGTTCGTCTCTTCTTCATATTTATTTAATACATCTTTTATTTATGATTCAGTAAATATATAATCCATTTCTTTAATTGGTGGTACATCTTGACATTTTTCTAAATTTGAGGATGATAAGAAATAAATTGTTTTTCAACTTCACTATCTTCTTCATAACATTTATATTACATCACCTAAACCAACAATTCATTCTTAATTTTTTCAGCTCTATCAATAACAGGCTGACCTTTTTTCACATGTTCTGTTCTCAATTGTTCCTACCATTTCTTTAAATTCATGGTTTCATTCTTCAACTTTTTTCTATTTCATTTAGCTTGTTTAAGAACTTCTGGACTTACTGCAGTAAATTTCACTCTTAGACTTTTAGGATAATCATATTCTGCCAAAACTTACTATGATTAAAAACGTTAATAATTTAATTTTTAAACATGTGTTTAAATTTAATTTTTATTGCCATGTTTAAGGTTTATGTTCATTTTTAACATTTATGCACATGGTTATATTTCTTTTTAAAAATTGAATAATTTATAACATTAATTATTTAGTTTTGGTTTTATGTTCAGAATGAAATTAGATTAATAGATTTACAAAAATTATTAAATAAAATATTTTACATTTATCAAAGAAAAATACCATATGCACCACACTGCCATTCAGCTTCATTATTAGACCATGGACAAATTATCTAATGTTGATCAGCTTTTTTTCTAATATTTCATATTGATCTTAATAATGAAGAGCTTCTGTATTTTTTATTTATCCATGTAAAATACAATCAGCATGGTTTGTTAATAGTGTTTGATGTTTTTCTTAAATTTTATTACTGTCCATGTAATTAAGTTAAAAATAAATCAGTTGTTTTCTGCAACGAAGTTTGTGCAAGTTTGAAAACTTTTACTCTTAGGTGCATATTTTCCATCATTAAGTTTTCGTATATATCTATTGCTAAAAATCATTCCAACAACTAATAGATTATTCTTTAAACATATCAAAATTTAAATGTCATCAACAATCTAGTGGCAAATATGATTTAAATATGTGTCGTTTCTTCGAAATATATTTAAAAAATTGAGATTATCTCTGACTATTTGTTTCGGTATTGACTTTGTCGGAGAGAAATTAAAACGGTCTATTTCTGAATGTCTACCTCTAGTAAAATATTCTTTAACAATATCCTGATTTCCAAGAATGAAATCATCAAGAGAAACAATGTAACTATCTTCATACTCATCCAATGGTATAAGTTCATCATTTTTTTCAGTGAAAGTATCAATAGTTTCTTCAAATTTTTTATGTATTTATTTAAACTGTAGATACTTTGGTTGTTCTAAACTTTTAGAATAAACATAGGAGTGATTGTTTTTGTTCTAGTCTAAGGAGTTAAACTATAATTGTCGATCAATAATGTTGTTTTTCCAGATCCACCTGGTCCAATCATCAGTTATCAAACTGAATTAGGTATAAGTTTTCCATGTTTATTTTTTATTTGCTCTTTTGAATTCTGATTTTCTGATCCCAATCTGTTTTCATTTAATTAATAATAATTTATAAGTAATAAATGAGTTTATTATTTCAATTATGTGGCAACTCAACAGTTATCAAGTAAACGTTAACTGTACCCATAAACGATAGTTACACAAATGTAGCATTAGTTGGTTTTTTATACATTTGTAACTCCAAATTTTACATCAAAAAATAATAAAATATACTGTGATGGAGAAACAATAGAAATTCCTCTTGGTCAATATAGTTAATGAGAGTAGAAAAATTTATTAGTATAAAGAAACGAAATTTGTAAATTAAAGCAGATGAAATTTTAAATAAAGTTACTATTGAAACTGCTGTTAAATTGTGAATGGGAATAAAAGATAGTATTCAAAGTGTGTTAGAATTTAATAATCAAATTATTCTGGAAAATCAAAATATTATTACTAATAATATTCCTAAAATTTTACCATTCGAATTAACTATTGTTAATTTTAATTAAGCTGATTGAATATTTATAACAATGATAATTACTTTCATTGTGATAGCAATTTTATTGCGTTATTGAAGCCTAATGTCAAATGTGGTGTACCTAAAACCAATTTATCCTTTATGTTTTCCAGTTCATAATAAAGTCAACGGTTTATAAACAAATATTACTGATGAAGATGGTACTAACTTACCAATTTTTTTAGAAATGTATTACTAAAATTTATTCTTTATAAGTCAGTGAGAGCTATCAGTTTAATTCTTTCCCTGTTAATGAGAAAAATAAAACTAATCTAAACATTCCTGATAAAGAAGTAGAAATTACCCTTCATACTGGTAATGGCTGGCTAAATCCAATCATGCTCAATTGTATATGAGTTCTTAAACATTTACAGCTGAGGGAATCAATTGTCAAAGAAAAGATGGAAAATCTAATAAATAATTAAACATCTATATGGGAAAGGTATCTGCTACTGTCAACATAAAGAAAGGAAATAATGGTTTCTTTCTAGAATCGAAAATTCATTTTTTTCTCCATCAGTTTTCATACATTTAACTTCGGCTTTTGCTGATAACATATGTATAGAACGACATATAAATATTAATGGTAAAATAAGGAGCAAAAGAACGAAGTATTAGTATAACTACTTTAAATTTTTGAAGGATTTTCTGAAGACTAAAAGCAAGTAATGTGGGAAAGAGATCTTACTGTAATTCGTACGTGGGATCTGAGTTTAAATGATGTCACTTATCGATGGACTGATTATAATTATTCTGGAGTCCAAATAAAAAACAGATTGCCAAAAGAAGGTAAAACTCTAGTTGATAAGATGGAAATCCGAGAGCCAGTTGTTATATATGTACCAAATTATGAGGTTCAACACTGAGCAATTATATTCAAAAATCCTGAGATACCGATTTTTTATGCATTATAGACTACAGAGATTACCTACTAAGAAGTTTTTTGAGATAGACATAACAAATTGTTATAACTCAATAGAGTCTGATGTGCTTTATTTTATTCTGTTGTTTTTTACACTAATCATAAAGTAATCTGTTGATTGATTCATCAAAATATGATCATAATAAACTACATATATTATATTTAAAAATGTAGGAATTGAAATATTTGTACAGGAAATGCAACATTTAGAGTCACCAGATAATTATCTCAAAGCATATCACTTGTTCTGTGATTTTAAACAAGTTCCGCAGTTAAGAGGAGGTGTTGATATAGATCCATGTACTTTCATAATAGTTTACATTATCTGCTTCATAATCATGATATGTAGAAAAATATTAGGCCAACACAAAGTAACCAAGGGGAATTGTATCCCAGTTTTAATGCTAATACACAAGCTGATAAATTAATGTATGCAATTATGTATGGAAAAAAGAATTTAACATATGATGCTCAACATTTTCGGTTTAATGTTTTTTTGGTTATTGAGTGAAAAACTTTTAAAAAGTAATATATAAACACAAATAAAATCTTTTAATATTTTTGTTTTATAATTTATTGGTAAATTATAATAATAGTCTGCTATTTGATTACAATCATAAAAAGAGATCTTGATTTTTCAGTTTCTTCCCAAATATCTATAATCTAAAATCTAATATCTAAATACTCTAATATTTAAAAAGTTCACACTCAGATACTTCATCTACATAAGTATCTTTAATATAATCAATACATCATTATTATTCAAGCTTCAAGCTTCTACAATTGAAGATGATTTAAAAAAATAATTGCAAATACTACATTGAACTCGTTTCTCTTTTGATTTATTACTTCTCTCAACAAAAATACATTTATTAAATTTCTAATTATCCCATACATTAGTGATATCCTATTTTATTTGATGGTAAAATAAACTGAAATTTTTAATTTGTTATTGTTAGGTGGAAAAAAGGCTAATAATAAAAATAAATTTAGATTTTTAGATCAAACATGGTTTCTATATTTTGATGATAAATAAATTTGAATCTTCTAATTAATAAATTTTTCCTATATAAATGGATCTCTACTTAGAAAACTCTGATGTGTAAACTATGCAAAATTGTTTAAGAAAATTAATGATCCAGAAGTAGAAGTTTTATATAACATTATTGATACGATTTCGTAAACAGAAAATATTGTTTTTTATATAACATTATTGAAGTGATTTCCTCAACAGAGAATATGGTGGAAAAATCTGTGTGGAGCTCAATAATTAATTTAAAATTATTTTGCCAACCAAATATTAGAGATTATTAGGTGGATGGTTCTTTCTATTTTTGAAAATGGAAATATTAAATGAGGTACAAAAGAAGAAAAAAAAACAAGCTGATTAAAATGAAGTTCATGATGATGAGTTTATAGATTTAAATTATTTTGCATGTAACATTTTCACTCTTTCTTGTTTTAACTAATTATCTTGAGTAGATGTTTGTATGTTCCAAGTAAATGAAAAAAATCACGAATTTCAACTAAATATTATGGAAATGGATTGAAAATTTGATAAAACTTTTGGGAAATACCTGGTAATTAAAAACAATTTCGAAAAAACTTGCGAGAAAGTTTGACGAACAGTGAAAGGATTCGAAAAAACAATCAAAATACTTGAGAAAAATTATGAAAATGGATGAAAACAGATATTTTCATTCACTTTTCTCTAATGACCATATTTTGTTGCGATTTTCTGTTATTATAGGAAGAAACATTTGTTTCAGCATCATTTCAACCAGTTTCCACAATATTTACTTGAAATTTCACATTTTTCCATTTTCCTCGAAATTGCGTCAGAAGATACAAATTATATCTGCTGCCCAGACTAAAGGCTAACAGACTTGCAATGATGGATTGCTCAAACTAAGAGGGTGAATGTTTAATTCTTTAGCTTAAGAAGGGGCTGGTACACAGTAAGTATGTCACAAATTAAGGAATTACCATAAGAATTTTTGGATTCGTCATTTCATACAGAATCACTAGTTAGCCCTCATGCTATCTACTCTCTGTCAGCTGGATCTGTTTTCTTAAAGTACAAGAAAAATTTATGTGTGGCTGCTGTGAAGTGCGCTTGCTCATCAGAATAGCATTCTACCTTATCTTTACCTTCTGAATATGAAAGAGTCAACAGATCTACAGCATAACACAGCTTTTGAATTAAGTAAAAAATTGCAGTTTCTGCATTAGAAAGAAGAAAAGCTTTGCGCCCAACATCCCCTGTTTATTTCTACTTGACGAAATGTTACTCCATTCTATAGACTTTGTTGAGCTAGACTTCTATCTTCTAGTCGAAAGTCAGAAGTGGTTGCGATGGTATATTAAAATTTCCTTGGAAATGTTGTTTCTCTTCTTCAAGTTTGGCGAGCTATGCCACCAGCAGTTCCTGAGTGGTGGGGAGCTGTTGCAATACCATCATCTTGGGCTGCATATTGTAGTTTGTTGGGTTTAGCCATTTCTGAAATATGTGTCAGAAGAGAGCACTACCCAATTGTCAGTAATCTTCATGAAGAGGAAACAAGGTCATCAGTCCAAATTATATGAACACAGTAGTACAGTCCCAATATGTATATGGCATATTCTAAGTTAATGTATTGCCCCAAAATCGTTCGCTTGCACTCTCCAGTTGTGTTGGCTTTCGTTTGAGTCACCAGTTTATGTTGTACTTGCAATATTTTTGTTGCAAGTAAATTCTTGTGAGAGGTGGCATGAGCCCCCTCTCATATTTCTATCTTACGATTCTCCTCTCTAATTGCATGCAGTGGAAAGTTGCTATTCCTTCACACCCGGACTTCCCACACAGCGTCTCTCGTCACCCGGGTGGTCCGGTGACAGGCGGGCTCTGCTGACTTTGAAAGGGTAAGCCGACGGGTGTGAGAGAGTCGAGTGAATGCTTTCCAGACGCCGACATTGTCAAGAGGCACGCCCGCAGGGGCCTGAAGTAGCAGCTGGGCTAGAGGTTCCGTTACTTCACAGAAACTTAGCAAAAAGACTTTCTGGCGGGCTACCAGCGAGGCGTGGGAATGACTTGTGTACCCAGGCAGTTGTGGCGGGAAAATTCCCGCGCTTTCTGCAAAATAGTAACTGTGATTGGCTTGCTCAGGGCATAGCTCCGTGACGTAGCAAAATCAGCGCAGAAATTGGCGCCAAGAATCTCCATTGGTGGAATGGTAGTGCTCCGGCAATAGAGGGGAATTTTCCGCCGGTTTTCGAGTTGCTGATTGGAACGTTTAACCACGGCCACTGTCGTGGGGGCGGGAATGTTGTGTGTTCGGCCTGTACGGGTGCTCGGGGTAGTCGGCTCTCGCCTTTCGGTCGAGGACGTCGAAGCAACCAGCCATCGCCTCCGGTACGCCAAATCGTGTTCTTGCAGTTAAGAAGACAGATTGGTAAGGTATGTCCGCAGCACCGGCAGACAGAGATTTTCCTAGGTGATAATCAGAGCTCAGCAGAGCGCGCCTGTTCGTCTTTTTCTAACTTTGTTCTGTCTTGGGTAGCAGCAATTAATGTTGGGTTGGCTATGTGTTTTCTCTTAAGATTTGAGTTGCAAGGAATTGGCTCTACATACCACTTCGTCATAATCCTCACAATCTAGTTTAGGGACAACTTCACATTCACAGCGTTTGTTTGAGTATGCAATTTGAGCCAATTTGATGTATTGTAAATGTTTCATGTGTTTTTGTTTATTATTTTATGTTTAGTCTTAATAAATCATATTGTTATTTTGGACAGAACTTTCATTCTGTTAATTGGTAGAGCAACCCTATCATTCCTCACTATGTTAATAAAACCTTCCTTTATTTAACTTATTTATCAAATTAAATTATTGCAGGTGCCAAACTCTTTTTCTACTCCACTTGCAGGGTTTGTTACAGTCAGTTCGCGTATCTTTTTAATCCATGTGCAGCAGCAAAAGTCGGAGTTAGAATAGGGGGGGCTTAGAGCATCATTTATACTTGTAGATTCTAGAAGAATTTAGTGTTAAATACACTGCTAGCCCCAGCACCTGGCATAAAATGGCGACCCTTAGCCTCGGATCTTTCCTGTGAATCGCTGATAAGCTAGTATTATTAGTAGTAGGGACATTCAGAATTTTTGTTGCTTAATTTTTTTATTGATTAATACCCAAGTTTTTTTCTGGTAGTTCCGCGTTTAGTTTTAAGTAGCGGCGCATGATTAAAGTTTTTGTTTTCAGTGTATATATTATTTTGTTCATTGTTTTCGTGTTCCTTTGATGGTGTGTCCATATCACATCACACTTAGTCGGGTTTGTGTGCGGTTTCTGTACCACAACAAATCGTTCGTATAATTACAGCGTTGGAGAGATGTTGTTGAAATTTTATGTCTATGCGTAAAAATATATGGAGTAGATTAATTTTATTGTGCATTTTAGATAAATTTGTTTTTCATGAATGATAACGAGAAGTAAGGCACGACTATTATCGAGCGAAGCTAAAACAAAAGAGGATAGCATAATGGGTAAGGGGCAGTTTAATGATGGGAATAGGTTCGGAGATGAGATGGGCACATTTTTAGCAGGACAGGACGCCAGGGTCTTTGATGAGGAAGGTGATTTGGACGCGATCTCAGAGCAGCGTTGCGGCCGTGATTATGATAGTGAAGTAGAGGATGAAACAGAGACAGGCACACAGGTCGAGACGGTAGCAGAAGTTTATAATCAAACGAACGAGAGCAGACAGGGGCTAGCTCGGTCACGTCAGAGCTCTAGCGCCCAAGTGTCCAGAGTTACATCTCCCACGTTTGAAGAGGATCAAAAAGATGAAGTAAACCCAATACTGAGCTTCCTACGATCAATGAAAGAAGAAGCTAACGAACAACGCAAGAAGGAGAAGGAAGAAGATGAGAAACAACGTAAGAGGGAGAAGGAAGAAGAGGAGAAACAACGTAAGAAGGAGAAGGAAGAAGCTGACGAACAGCGTAAGAAGGACACTCAGGTAATAATTTCGCATATAGGGAAAATTCGTGGGGAATTACTAACAATAAAGAAAGAATGTGGAGAAGCAAAACAAATGTCACTGGTAGCACAAACAGTAGCAGGCCTAGCCAAAACGGCAGCAACAGGGGCAATGAAAGTCGCGGAAGCAACTTCTAAACTCGCAGGGCGCTTGCGACGTACAACACAATCCCACTCAAAATCCCTAGCGTTCTTAAAAACTCGGGGTAATATCGCGGTGGCGAACAACACGAAACGAATGGAAGAAGTAGAGAGTCGGATAGCAAAACTAGAGCAAAACGGGCACACGAGCACTGCGCGTTCGGATACCAATGATGGAGTACACAGAATTGTGTCTCCGAGGAAAAGCCCTCCGTGCTCTAGCCCAATGACCGAGTGCGGAACTAACAATGCACACGCAGAAACAGCGAGTAATAGCTCCAATAATTGTAGCCCACTTGTGAATTCTGAGTGCCACTTCCACTGTGATACAGAGGTAGCACATCACAGTTATCACCAAGATAGAACAGGACACTCAGCAGACGTGCAAGTATCGGAAACGAGTGACAACACCAGTGCAAGGCTCAGACAGGATTTTGATCACAATCACTTCCTGTCAATACTAAAATTCCAGAAGTTCAAAGAAAATGGAGGGTCGATGCATCTGAAGAGCTGGGTGATGCAGTTTACAAATTCATTACCGGCATCATGGCCAACCCAGGTAAAATTAGAATTCATGTGTGGACACATCGAAGGCCAAGCCGCGGAAAAGATGCGAGGTGTGGCAGCGACGTGTCGGACTTACCAGGAATTTGTTGGTGCATTCCTGCGGACCTACTGGTCAAAGGAAACGCAAGACAGGATTAAAGAGGAAATAATATTTTGCCCTGAACTGGAAGTGTCCGGGCAGAGGAGCCCAACCAAATTTCTTGATGATTTACTCAAGAAGAATCAATTTTTAGATAGTCCATATAGCAACGGAGAAATCATTAAATTTTGCTTTTCCAAATTGCCAGTTAGGTACCAACAGACACTTGTCGGGAAGTGTGGATCTGACATAGAAGCATTCAAGAGTCTATTGCGCGAACTCGAAGTAGTCTTTGATAAACAAGACGCAAAGGACAGGAAGAAGGGGCAAAGTAACAAATACCACGGGCCAGCAAGGGAAGACGACAACAGATCGCATAATCGCATTGGTCAGTTAGGAAACTAGGGTTACGGAAGTCAAGGTTACGCTATTCAAGGTTATGGAAACCAAAGACAGGGATACCAGAACGTCAGGGAGCAGGGTCAATCTAGACAAGGAATCTGGGATAGGAGGAATAAGGAACGGCAAAACGACCGTAATTGGAGAGAGCGAAACCAAGGACAACAGTGGAACCAGGAGATTGAAACTAGACCCGCAAATCCTAATGCACGTCAGAGGAGGGGGAGCTTAACAAGGGATTGACACCAGACTAGTGCGAACACAGGCCGCCGGAATTTCTCACGTAATCTCGGACCTGGCCAACTACGGATGATACATTACGAAGATTTATCAGAAATCCTGCTCGAGGAACATAAAGCAACTCCTCGACAAGATCGGCAGCCTCTTATCACAGTAGTAATAGCTGAAAAGAGTATGAATGCGATAATAGATAGTGGAAGCTACATAACAGCAATATCTGAGGCAGCATACAAGAGGTGCTCTCAGGAGATGGACTGGCCTGTCCTATCGGTTAAGAAAACCAAAATAAAAGGGGCATTAGCGGGTAAATGTACGGAGGTCACCCAACAAACAAGACTGGAATTCTCCTGCCAAGGACACAAAATAGAGTCTAACTTCCGGATCGTGCCAGATCTGGCGATCGACATGATAATAGGAACGGACTTCCTAAACGAACATGAAGCGATAATTGATCTAGGACGAGGTGAAGTGGTTTTGAGGAAAGGGAATCCCGTCCACATTAAGTTCGACGACCAGCTGATCCCAGCTCAACTACCGTCTAACTGTGTACGGATAAACTATGCGTGTCTGAAAGACAGAAAGGAAGAACAGGTCGACGTTGCGGGTAGGGGAGAGGACACGGATGAGAATGAAGTCGGAATAATGGGAGAAATAAAGGAGAAAATAGGAGAAAAAGTGGAAGCAATAAAGAATATAAGGTGCGACCACCGCAAAGAACTTCATAAATTACTAGTAGAACATGCGGAGGTCTTCCTTCCCAAGACAGGATCAGTAAAGAACTTCCAATATGAATTTCGTGTACGTCCGCACAACCAGTTTCGTGTGCCACCCTATCCAACCCCATTGGCATATCGACAGAAATTACGCGTATGCTGAGTGAAGGAATAATAGAACCTACGGCTTCAGCCTATAATAACCCGTTAAGAGTAGTCGAAAAGGCAGATGGTAGTATTCGTTTAGTCTTGGACTCGCGACAAATTAATACCATAATAGAACCCGAAACAGACAGACCGGAACGATTAGAGGAACTCTTACAAAACTTCCATGGAATATCAATCTTCTCATCAGTTGATCTAAAATCGAGTTTCTGGCAGATCGAGCTCCATCCAAATTGCAGACAGTACACAGCCTTTTTAGCATTTGGAAGATGTTACCGGTTTCGTCGTCTACCATTTGGTTTGAACGTTTCATCTGCCGCATTCATTCGGGGGCTGGACGGCATACTAAGCGATAATTTGAAACGTCATGTCACCAGCTATGTGGACGATTTGCTGATCGCGGAGAAATCTTGGGGAGAGCACAATGCGGTCCTCGGTGAACTCCTTGCGACATTCAAGGAATACGGAGTGACTATCAATATCGAAAAATCGAATTTTGGAACGTCCTCTGTAAAATTTCTAGGACATATCATCACGGGTGAGGGCATTGCGCCAAATCCCGAAAAGATCGAAGCGATTGAAAAGTTTCCCATTCCTACGACAAAGAAGCAGTTAAGGGGGTTCTTGGGGATCATAAATTTTTACAACCGCTTTATACGTGTCAAAACTCAGAGCAGTCCTAGGTTGCATCAACTTACAGGAAAGAAGATACCTTGGGAATGGGATGAGGCGGCCGAATCCGAATGGAAAGCATTAAAATTCGCATTATTACAAGCACCCATCCTATCACACCCTAATTTAGCAGAAGAGCTTTGCATAGTAACGGACAGTTCATACTCAGGTCTGGCTGTTATGGTGTTCCAAGACTATGTACATGAAGGAAACAGGGTGTGGAAGACAATTGCGTTTGGTAGCAGAGTACTAGCCAAGAGTGAGAGGAATTACTCAGTAACCGAGTTAGAGGCGCTGGCTTTTGTATGGGCGTTTGAAAAATTCAGATAACTTCTGTTTGGTCGCAAGACGAGGGTCTACACAGACCACAAGGCACTCGAGTTCTTGATGACTGCAAAGCTTAATCACAGGCGGCTCATTAGGTGGGCATCATATCTGCAGCAGTACAACTTTTCTATAGAATATATCCCTGGCAGTCAGAACATTATTGCAGACGCCTTATCACGGTCACCGATCGGATTTGAGCACAACATTGAAGAAGATCTGGAGGAAAATCACGACTGCCTTTTCTATATGCAGAAAGTCGCCTTTGAAAATTTTATTACCTGTAGTATGCAGGACATCAAGCAGGAGCAAGACAAGGACCCTGCCCTAGTGTTATTGAAACAGAAATGGATAGACAGAAGACACGCCACCATCAGGCAGTTCTACCTCTTGCGGAAAGGCATAATTTTCCACCGAAATTATGCAAATGACACTGAATGGGGGGTATGCATCCCTGAATACCTAATAAACAAGGTTATATGGCATACTCACCTCAGCTATGGACACTTCGGACCACGAAAGTGCAATCTCAAGCTAAGGACCATGTGTTACTTTCGAAACATGGAGCGTCGAATTCGGAGGGTACTGTCGGTGTGTAAAGACTGCCAAAAGGCTAAGCACACCACTGTGAGCATGCAGGCACCATTATACCCAATCGTACCGACCAAATTAAGACAATTAGTAACAACACCCGACGTTTAGCCCTATGTGATGTCAGTACTGTGGAATTTGTGAAGTGCTTCGAATATTTCTAACAATGTGATTTAGTGCCTCATTCTCAGCACAGTCGTGAACTTTGTGCAATGTGCACGCACAACTTGATGCCCCATGAACCTTGTTTTTTTTCTTAAATTTCTTTCTTTAGTGTTGTTTTTGTAATGTATGTTATACCTTGTATGTGTTTGTGTTTTACACTGTAATTCTTATTACAAATTACTGTATTGTTATCCACACCATGTTTTTTTTTTTTGAATTTATTGTTGTGTGTATACAAACAGTGTGCCTGAAGTCCCCATAAACTGAAGCAGATACCACCACTGTCATTGTGAATGGACCATCAGTTCAGGGAACATTTTGTAAAGGTTATTCTTGCTGCAGGGAGACAGAATGAATCGGAGGTTGTAATTAGATTGGCTGGCTGGTTGGCTGGTTTGGGGAAGGAGACCAGACAGCGTGGTCATCGGTCTCATCGGATTAGGGAAGGATGGGGAAGGAAGTCGGCCGTGCCCCTTCAGAGGAACCATCCCGGCATTTGCCTGGAGTGATTTAGGGAAATCACGGAAAACCTAAATCAGGATGGCCGGACGCGGGATTGAACCGTCGTCCTTCCGAATGCGAGTCCAGTGTCTAACCACTGCGCCACCTCGCTCGGTATAATTAGATTCTGAAAGCTCACAAAGAGATTGTTAACTTAAATAGTATCATGTGTGAGTGAGTTCAGGTTAGTTTAATGATTAAAATTGTTGTAACATCTTGGGCATTTAATTGTGGAGCACTCCAACTCTGATTGTAAAGAATAAACTGCTCCATATGTGGCTCACATGCCCGGACCATATTTAGAGCGTGAATGTCTGTGTGAATCGGTGTTTGGAAGGGGCTCCCTGGGTATGGATGTGTGATGTGAGTGTTAGTGTTCCATATTAAGAAGGTGAAGTTGGCTACATCATAAATAATCCTCCCTCTATGAGCTGCATTTTTCAGTTGCAGTGATTTTCTTTATAGAGTGCAGCATCTGCAGCCAGTTTGCGACATTGTTCTTGGGCGATTGACTCACTACCTTGCTCCTAAGTGAGCCAACTGCTCACCAATTACAATCTAAAATGGCGTAGGGGCTATGAGAGTTGACATGAGCCCCCTCTCATATTTCTATCTTACGATTCTCCTCTCTAATTGCATGCGGTGGAAAGTTGCTATTCCTTCACACGCGGACTTCCCACACAGCGTCTCTCGTCACCCGGGTGGTCCGGTGACAGGCGGGCTCTGCTGACTTTGAAAGGGTAAGCCGACGGGTGTGAGAGAGTCGAATGAATGCTTTCCAGATGCCGACATTGTCAAGAGGCACGCCCGCAGGGGCCTGAAGTAGCGGCTGGGCTAGAGGTTCCGTTACTTCGCAGAAACTTAGCAAAAAGACTTTCTGGCGGGCTACCAGCGAGGCGTGGGAATGACTTGTGTACCCAAGCAGTTGTGGCGGGAAAATTCCCGCGCTTTCTGCACAATAGTAACTGTGATTGGCTTGCTCAGGGCATAGCTCCGCGACGTAGCAAAATCAGCGCAGAAATTGGCGCCAAGAATCTCCGTTGGTGGAATGGTAGTGCTCCGGCAATAGAGGGGAATTTTCCGCCGGTTTTCGAGTTGCTGATTGGAACGTTTAACCACGGCCACTGTCGTGGGGGGCGGGAATGTTGTGTGTTCGGCCTGTACGGGTGCTCGGGGTAGTCGGCTCTCGCCTTTCGGTCGAGGACGTCGAAGCAACCAGCCATCGCCTCCGGTACGCCAAATCGTGTTCTTGCAGTTAAGAAGACAGATTGGTAAGGTATGTCCGCAGCACCGGCAGACAGGGATTTTCCTAGGTGATAATCAGAGCTCAGCAGAGCGCGCCTGTTCGTCTTTTTCTAACTTTGTTCTGTCTTGGGTAGCAGCAATTAATGTTGGGTTGGCTATGTGTTTTCTCTTAAGATTTGAGTTGCAAGGAATTGGCTCTACATACCACTTCGTCATAATCCTCACAATCTAGTTTAGGGACAACTTCACATTCACAGCGTTTGTTTGAGCATGCAATTTGAGCCAATTTGATGTATTGTAAATGTTTCATGTGTTTTTGTTTATTATTTTATGTTTAGTCTTAATAAATCATATTGTTATTTTGGACAGAACTTTCATTCTGTTAATCGGTAGAGCAACCCTATCATTCCTCACTATGTTAATAAAACCTTCCTTTATTTAACTTATTTATCAAATTAAATTATTGCAGGTGCCAAACTCTTTTTCTACTCCACTTGCAGGGTTTGTTACAGTCAGTTCGCGTATCTTTTTAATTCATGTGCAGCAGCAAAAGTCGGAGTTAGAATAGGGGGGGCTTAGAGCATCATTTATATTTGTAGATTCTAGAAGAATTTAGTGTTAAATACACTGCTAGCCCCGGCACCTCGCACTTGTATTCACATTATAACCTGGCTTCGCGACTAACTTGAAAGTATCAGAAAGCGAAAACCCTACCACAGGAAGTAGTTGCTGTATTTATGCAGTCGTTTTTCCGGAAACAGTCCAGCAACGTACCCAAAATCATAATAAAAGACCAATTTTTTCGAAGTTTTTAAACTGACACTGAGGAATATGGTAAACGCCAGTACTAGTGATCATCGGTAGCTCGCTAATGTAAACTTCCTTCCTTTTATTCTTGATTCGAATTTGCATGCCTTGTAGAAATGAGAGGATGCTGAAAGCATTCTGGACGGTGGAAAAAGCACACAGATCGCCAGGTACAGTAGATGCAGCTGCCACCTCTAGACTCAGTTCACAGAAGGCCTTCTACAGGAGAGGCGAGGGTCCATAACACACTGGCCATCGGCTCTCCTTTTGTAGTTCAATGCCAGGACATCCATCTTTGTTGTGAGCGAACACAGACAGGTTTTCCTATGGTGTAAACTCACGGCTGAAATATTTTACAGTCTTGGAGTCGAGTGAGAACACAGTCAAAGTCCGCTTAATCTAAAGTGATACTTCAGATTTCTCGACATATATGTACAATACGTTTAGAGTTTCTACATAGCAGGTCTAAAATTTCTCCACAAATATATACGAACTGTTTGGATTTTCTAGATAACGGGTCTAAAATTCGTAGCAATAAACTCAATTGAAAACTGAAATATAATTTATCCACAAAATAAATTTCAGAATGATGTTAATTCCTATCGTGATTGTCAAAGCAATGAAGTATACACAAGCAAAGTACACTGAGGTGATAAAAGTCGTAGGATACCTCCTAATATCGCCTTGGACCACCTTTTACCTGGTGTAGTGCAGCAGCCTCATGTTTCATGGACACAACAACTCGCTGGAGGCCCCTGCAGAAATACTGAACCGCATTGTCTCCATAGCCGCCCATAATTGCAAATGTATTGTGGATGCAGAATTTTGTGCACAAACTGACCTTCCAATTATGTCTTATAAATGTTTGGTGGGATTCATGAAAGGCGATCTGCGTGGCGAAATCAGTCGCTCACATTGTCCAGAATGTTCTTCACACAAATCACGAACAACTGTGCCCCGGTGAGAGTGCGCATTGTCATCTCTAAAAGTTCCATCGTTGTTTGGAAAGATGACATTCATGAACGGCTGCAAATGCTCTCCAAGTAGCCGAAAATAACCATTTCCAGTCAATGACTCATTCCATTCCATGTAAATACAGCCCACACAATTATGGAGCAACCACCAGCTTGCACAGTGCCTTGTTGACAACCTGGGTCCACAGCTTCTTGGAGTCACACTCGAACCCTATCGAGAGCTCTTACTAACTAAAATTGGAACTCTATGACTAGACAACGGGTTTACAGTCGTCTAGGGTCCAACAGATATGGTCACAAGCACAGAAGCGGCTATACAGGCAATGTCGTGCTGTTAGCAAATACACTATCGTCGGTCGTCTGCTGCCATAAACCATTATCACCAAACTTCGCAGTACTGTCCTAAAGGGTACGTTCGTCGTACGTCCCATGTTGATATTTCACGCAATGTTGCTTATCTTTTAGCACTGGCAACTCTACCAAACTCCACTGGTCTCTGTCGTTTAGTGCAGGCCGTAGGCCACTTCGTTGTCTGTGGCGAGGAGTAATGCCTGGAATTTGATAGTCCTGGCACACCCTTGAAACTGTGAACTCAGAATACTGAATTCCCTAACGATTTCCAAAATGTCGAATGCATCTAGCTCCAACAATCATCCCTATTCAAAATCTGTTAATTCCCATTGTGCCACTATAATCATGTCGGAAACCTTTTCACATGAATCACCTGAGTACAAATGTCATTCCCACAAATGCACTGCCCTTTTATACACTGTGTATGTGATACTGCCACCGTCTGTATGAGTGCATATTCCTGCACCATAACTTTTGTCACCTCAGTGTAAATAACAATCAGGAGGTTAATGAAAACTGTAAAGATTCAATAACACAACAGTAATTGCACATTCACTTCCAAGGTTTGATCATTAAGGAATTCATCAGTCTGAATTAGTAATATGGTCGTCGCACTTTCATATACACAAACCGATAATCACTTACTTGTGGTAGATTAATCAGTTTACTTCTCCTTTTTACAACTTCAGTGATTCCTGGAATGTTCTATAATTTCTTTTCCTTTATGATAATTATTCATACAGAGTGCATGAAACTGTAGGGATCGTTGTAGCGCAATAACGAACTACACGCATCAAAAAAAGTTTTCCATCACTTGGGTTCTGAGAGTACCGCAACCTGTATAGAAAATTGGAATACAGATCAACATAAATATCATTTCCGCCCTTTTCATTGCTCATGAAAACCACACATTGCATGTTTTACCACCAAACAGCGAGACCTTCAGAGATGGTGGTCCAGATTGCTGTACACACCGGTACCTCTAATACCCAGTAGCACGTCCTCTTGCATTGATGCATGCCTGTATTCGCCATGGCATACTATCCACAAGTTCATCAAGGCACTGTTGATCCAGATTGTCCCAGTCCTCAACCACGGTTCGGCGTAGATCCCTCAGAGTGGTTGGTGGGTAACGTCGTCCATAAACAGCCCTTTTCAATCATCCCAGGCATGTGCGATTGGATTCATGTCTGGAGAACTTGTTAGCCACTCTAGTCGAGGGATGTCGTTATCCTGAAGGAATTCATTCACAAGATGTGCACGATGGAAGCGCGAATTGTCGTCCATGAAGACGATGCGTCGCCAATATGCTGCCGGTATGGTTGCACTATCGGTCAGAGGGTGTCATTCACGTATCGTATAGCCGTTACGGCGTCTTCCATGACCACCAGCGGCGTACGTCGGTCCCACATAGTGCCGCCCCATAACATCAGGGAATCTCCACCCTGCAGCACTCGCTGCACAGTGTGTCAAAGGCCTTCAGCCTGACTGGATTGCCTCCAAACACGTTTCCGAAGATTGTCTCGTTGAAGGCATGTGCGACACTCTTCAGTGAAGATAACGTGATGCCAATCCTGAGCGGTCCATTCTGCATGTTGTTGGACCCATCTGTACCGCGCTGCGTGGTCTCGTGGTTGCAAAGATGGACCTCGCCATGGACGTTGGGAGAGAAGTTGTGGATCACACAGCCTATTGCACGCAGTTTGAGTCGTAACACGACTTCCTGTGGCTGCACGAAAAGCATTATTCAACATGGTGGCGTTGCTGTCAGGGTACCTCCGCGCCATAATCCGTAGGCAGCGTTCATCCACTGCAGTAGAAGCCCTTGGGCGGCCTGAACGAGACATGTCATCGACAGTTACTGTCTCTCTGTATCTCCTCCATGTCCGAACAACATCGGTTTGGTTCACTCCGAGACACCTGGACACTTCCCTTATTGAGCGCCCTTCCTGGCACAAAGTAACAATGCGGACGCGATCTAACAGCGGTATTGACCATCTAGGCTTGGTTGAACTACAGACAACAAGAGCTGTGTACCTCCTTCCAGTTGGAAAGATTGGAACTGATTGGCTATCTGACCCCTTCCGTCTAATAGGCGCTGCTCGTGCGTGGTTGTTTACATCTTTGGGCGGGTTTCATGACATCTCTGAACAGTCAAAGGGATTGTCTCTGTGATACAATATCCACAGTCAACGTCTGTCTTCAGTAGTTCTGAGAACTGGGCCGATGTAAAACTTTTTTGATGTGTGTACTATGAGTCATTTGGCTGCAGCGGAGTCGAATACACGGAAAACTTTAACAAACTTTCAAACTAAACATTTAACTTCAGACTGCGTAATTATTTCCAGGCTCTTCCGCTTAACCAAAGCATAAACGCCCCTATTATTTCGGTAAAACCACAGTATCTAATGCAGTCAGGTGAAATGGATAAAATAATTATGTAAGTCTTCATTTAATGACCCTTAAAATGTATACACTTGACTTCAAGTTGAATATGTCTTGACAATTCTATCAAATTTTCAAATCTTTTCTAATGTCACCCAACAAAGCATTTAAATCTCCTGAAATTCAGTACATGTCTTTCTATTATAAAGCTTCACACTACTGTGATTAAAATTTAGTAACTCATAACACATATTAAATTTAATGCAAAAGAATAATTATCCTGTCAGAGAATTCATAGCATTGATGAGCATCTATCTCATGGTATTATCTCTGACTGTTTGAGGCCCATTGCACTTTCATCTGTCTGTCATATTTGCTCACTAGCTATATCAGCTCTGACCTACCACCTGCACAGCTAATTCCCTACATTTCAACATAAGAAAGTATAGTTCGCAAACAATCATGTTTTTTTAAAAAATAACCGCACATTACATAGTATATTTCCCCTTTGGCATGATATGCAGGTTATTGCTACAGTTGAGGCCATTGTTTCCACTTCACTATAGCACATGTGTGCACAATTCACTAGATGTCCAATGTTCAGTTTAAAAACTCTTGTGGCATACATGTAAGTGTCAGATATCATACATTGGTCACACAATAATTCTCATAAAAAACTATTATAATAATTGAAATTTAAATCAAAATTATATTGTCTTAAATTAGCTGTTGATTTAGCTAGTTAAGATATTGATTAGACAAAACTATAAACTAACTTAACCTAAACCAAGGCTGAAGATAGCTACTAGTACACAAGACTGAAGCACTGCTAGCACTATTGTTACCATAGGTCATGACAATTATCCCAAGTAATTCATTTCGCCATTGAACCCGACAGAAAACCACGAAAAAACAGGGTCAAAACTCAGTCAGACCTGGTATACAGCAATTAATCTCTGGAAATTTTGCATTCGAAAATGCAGAAGATAGAAATCATAAAACTGTTTTCGTAAGAATTTGAACTTCATATAAAAATTGAAAAATGAATTATTCAGTTATCATTAGACAAAAATTAGTCAGTTTTACATTTAGATCAAACAGTGATCCATAAGATAAATATCTTTCTACATAATATGAAGACTGTTCATGGCATCAGTGATGTGTTATTTACAAGTTGGATTTTATGTTGATTGGGTTTGGAGCACCAGGAGGATGGCAGTGTAGGTTCTTGATAGAGTGGATCTGCTTGGGATGGATGCTGGTTATGGTCATGAAATGGAGTGTCTGTTTGTTGACGGCTGACAGGAATGAGTTACAGACATGAAACATATATATAATCAAGGTGGAATTTCAAATAGTGTAACAAAGCTGAAAAGAAATGGTTTAGTAGACAGTTTTATTCCATATCATTTTAGGTAAGTCCACAAATTACTGTTGAGTTGGTTATGAACAATATCTTTTGGCCTGTTACCCCACTCCAGAAAATACTATCATGATGATGAATGACCTCACATTCATTCACCTACGCAGATGACAATAATGAGTCTTTGAATTCTTTGCACTGCAATTCTATGTATAAGCAAAAAACCGTTAAGTTTCAGAATGTGTTCCTCAAGCCAACGAAGTCCTTTCATACTCTTGTCTAGTGTATGTTTGGTCTTTCCATACCATTGTGATTCTGGAATCGCACATAGATTGTTCCATGGATGCACAACTCTGTGTCATTGTTAATTCGTTACAGCATTCAACATACGTTTTCTCACTTTGAGTACACTGTAGCCATGTTTCACAGTTGTTGGTAACGATTTATTTCTGTTTATGATATGATCACATAAGACCAAATCAAAAGTATATCATGATTCAGAAATAGATTTTGTAACCCTCAAGCTCATCACAGTATGTGACTTCTCACTCATGATGTTGTTGTTGTGGTCCTCAGTCTTGAGACTGGTTTGATGCAGTTCTCCATGCTACTCTATCCTGTACAAGCTTCTTCATCTCCTAGTACCTACTGCAACCTGCCTGAATCTGTTTAGTTTATTCATCTCTTGGTCTCCCTCTACGATTTTTACCCTCCACGCTGCCCTCCAATACTAAATTGGTGATCCCTTGATGCCTCAGAACATGTCCTACCATCGATCCCTTCTTCTCACCTCATTAGTTATGTGATCTACCCATCTAATCTTCAGCATTCTTCTGTAGCACCACATTTCGAAAGCTTCTACTTTCTTCTTGTCCAAACTATTTATCGTCCATGTTTTACTTCCATACATGGCCACACTCCACACAAATACTTTCAGAAACGACTTCCTGACACTTAAATCTATACTCGATGTTAACAAATTTCTCTTCTTCAGAAACGCTTTCCTTCCCATTGCCAGTCTACATTTTATATCCTCACTACTTCGACCATCATCAGTTATTTTGCTTCCGAAATAGCAAAACTGCTTTACTACTTTAAGTGTCTCATTTCCTAATTTAATTCCCTCAGCATCACCCGCCTTAATTCGACTAATCATAACAATACAATACTGTAAAATTACATAGGATTTACACCCACATGTATCTGTAAACTAAATGTTGAAAGTGCTTTTCTAAAATAAAGTGACATTTAAAAAAAAATCCCTTCATTAGAATAGAAAACCTACTAGTTGTACGTCTTTTCAATCTAATAAGATAACTGCAAGAACTGAAAACTTATACCTATTGATATTCACTACCTATTGAATGCAAACCACTCCCTAAATTATGGCTATATCAAAATTATTTAACTTCAGTATAAAAAACTGATGAAGGTTATATACCTACTGTCAAGTCTGAAAATAAATCCAGCTAATCATCTACACAGAAATGTCTCCTTCATCTTAGATGTAGTTTTAATTTGGCTTTCTGTGTCTTCTCTTCCTATGACTGCTCTTCAATCTTGACTCTTGGAAACTTATTTATCTGTTCATTTCTTTCAGGTTAGCATAACATACATTTGGCTGGAATGTATTTAGTTGATGAATGTGGTAGATGATTCATGATTTTTTTAAATTTTACAGATGTTCATACAGCGAATCTGACGGTTGTAGCACTACCTTCTTACGAATCGAGTCAACTCCTACAAAACCCTTTCCATGGGACTGCTCTTGGGGTGATGTCTGGAGATAAAGATTTGTTTCATTCCATTTAATGCAAAGGCATTCCCCCATCGAAAATACATAAAATTTGACACATTGTCTGTTATGATAGCATCAGGCTTGTAAGGGGCCCAGTGGAATATGTGGTATATATGTTCTGCACAACTACCCCCTAAACGCAGGAATGGGGGCTGGATATTTACCGACCATGTGTGCAAACTCCATGTACCTGGTTTTCCTGCAGCATTTGCTCTTCTCTCCTTTGATTGCCTGATTCAGTGTATTCTGTAATAATTATTGTATAAATGGTGCTGAGCCACTCACAAAAACAGTACCAAATTAGTCTGGTATGATTCAGTATATTCTGTTAATCATACACGCTGGGTTGGGCTGCGCTGTTTACAGTTTATTCCAGAATTGACATAGTCAGTATTTGCATTCCAGTTATGTAATCCGTTGTGATGTACTAAGCTTATTATCGAAGTAATATTAACCTATTCAGACGTCTGCAACACACAACAACAACGAAATTCACTGTTAGAAAGGTGGTTTGTAAGTCGACGAAAACCACAGTTCTTCCAGTCAGTACTAAACATTATTTCATTCATTTCATGATCGTGCACGTGACTGAATAGCGACGTAGATGTTTCAAAACGTCGGTGTGCTCTATCCAAAACGAAAAGTACCTACATTCATGATATTCAAACAGTCCAACCACACCCATTTCTTTCACTTGGAACTTGTAATTACAGTCAGTCTGGTCCATGGTATCTTAATGAAACCACCCCGATGCGGTTGATTTTGACCTCCCGCCACGACACATGAGAGTGAAAATCGTCGCCTTTTAGATGAACATTAATACTGGGCCGTGAACACTGTTATGAAATGTACAACTTGAGTTACAAACTCTTACAGTAACTTGATAAATACGTGCTGCAGCCACAGCATCAACACTGCATGAGGCCCGCGCCTTCCGGTAACTAAGCTACGACCACCCATGCGCTCTACTTCCGCAAAAAGACGACTATCAATAGGTCAGCGACACGACACTACGCTTATAGACTTTCCAACTTACGGGATGTATTGCTTCTAAAAGCGAGCCAGTATAGCCCCAGTAGTTGCTGATTTTAGTGAATACAATCTGACATATCTTGTAAGTACACCGCAATAGGCAGCAATGTACACTCCTGGAAATGGAAAAAAGAACACATTGACACCCGTGTGTCAGACCCACCATACTTGCTCCGGACACTGCGAGAGGGCTGTACAAGCAATGATCACACGCACTGCACAGCGGACACACCAGGAACCGCGGTGTTGGCCGTCGAATGGCGCTAGCTGCGCAGCATTTGTGCACCGCCGCCGTCAGTGTCAGCCAGTTTGCCGTGGCATACGGAGCTCCATCGCAGTCTTTAACACTGGTAGCATACCGCGACAGCGTGGACGTGAACCGTATGTGCAGTTGACGGACTTTGAGCGAGGGCGTATAGTGGGCATGCGGGAGGCCGGGTGGACGTACCGCCGAATTGCTCAACACGTGGGGCGTGAGGTCTCCACAGTACATCGATGTTGTCGCCAGTGGTCGGCGGAGGGTGCACGTGCCCGTCGACCTGGGACCGGACCGCAGCGACGCACGGATGCACGCCAAGACCGTAGGATCCTACGCAGTGCCGTAGGGGACCGCACCGCCACTTCCCAGCAAATTAGGGACACTGTTGCTCCTGGGGTATCGGCGAGGACCATTCGCAACCGTCTCCATGAAGCTGGGCTATGGTCCCGCTCACCGTTAGGCCGTCTTCCGCTCACGCCCCAACATCGTGCAGCCCGCCTCCAGTGGTGTCGCGACAGGCGTGAATGCAGGGACGAATGGAGACGTGTCGTCTTCAGCGATGAGAGTCGCTTCTACCTTGGTGCCAATGATGGTCGTATGCGTGTTTGGCGCCGTGCAGGTGAGCGCCACAATCAGGACTGCATACGACCGAGGCACACAGGGCCAACACCCGGCATCATGGTGTGGGGAGCGATCTACTACACTGGCCGTACACCACTGGTGATCGTCGAGGGGACACTGAATAGTGCACGGTACATCCAAACCGTCATCGAACCCATCGTTCTACCATTCCTAGACCGGCAAGGGAACTTGCTGTTCCAACAGGACAATGCACGTCCGCATGTATCCCGTGCCACCCAACGTGCTCTAGAAGGTGTAAGTCAACTACCCTGGCCAGCAAGATCTCCGGATCTGTCCCCCATTGAGCATGTTTGGGACTGGATGAAGCGTCGTCTCACGCGGTCTGCACGTCCAGCACGAACGCTGGTCCAACTGAGGCGCCAGGTGGAAATGGCATGGCAAGCCGTTCCACAGGACTACATCCAGCATCTCTACGATCGTCTCCATGGGAGAATAGCAGCCTGCATTGCTGCGAAAGGTGGATATACACTGTACTAGTGCCGACATTGTGCATGCTCTGTTGCCTGTGTCTATGTGCCTGTGGTTCTGTCAGTGTGATCATGTGATGTATCTGACCCCAGGAATGTGTCAATAAAGTTTCCCCTTCCTGGAACAATGAATTCACGGTGTTCTTATTTCAATTTCCAGGAGTGTATTTACAACCACCTTTCAACCGAGTGGCGGCCCACACACATCAATAGACACTAAAGCCAAAGGATAGTCAGGAAGTATTGAATGTAAAATGGTTTTCCTACTACCGTTGTTAGGTTTTGCCTTCTGACATACCACACATGTTTTTAGCCCTTATAATACTTTCCTTCTCAAATTAAGGAAGTAACAATAAGATACGATTTTGTTAGCACGTTTCAGCACTCAAAAATATCCCCACGCAAAATATATATAAAGAATCAGCTGTTCCTCACATTCACACGTTCTGCAGACCTATCAAAATTCAATCAGAGGATTTTTTTTTTTAATGTAGAACACAACTTCTCGTTCTAGATGATAACATTCGTATGGTGGATCTTCAGGTTCGGTTCTGATCTAATCCCTAAACACCTTCCATTGGGGATCAGGCTCTTGAATATCTGCACATGTCAAGGTAATAATTATTTTCTATGTACTTTGCTTTTGATTAATAAAATTGGAGATTCAGTAGTCTGCACATAATATTCCATTCCTACGTTTAGATCTTCAGGAAGTCGCTACAAAATGTCCACGATGAAGTTGTCCTTCCCACTGATGTATTCAATTTTGAAATGATATTCCTGAAGAAACAGGGTCCACTGAGATAGCTTTTTATGTAATAGCTCGCAGGTTTTCAGGAAAATTAAAACTTGATGGTCACAGAAGAGAGTAGTGAATTTTCTGTACAAATATTAGTGTAATTTCTTAAACGACCATTTCATAGATAAAGCCTCTAGTTCAGTCACAGTGCAATCAGATGAAGTCCGATTGAGATTCTGCAATTAGTGGCTGGTCTGGCATGAATTGTCTAAAGAGGGCACCCCAATAAATCCTTTTCATTGTTTTCTTGTTCGTGGGGTTTCGAAATTTGCTATCACATGGATTTTCTCACTATGCAGAAGAATCCCTTTTGAATCGATCAAATTCCCTAAAAGACTGATCCTCTTAAATGAAAAATGTGATTTTTGTAAATTGGCTAAGATTTTGGCTCATCAGAATTCCTCCAAAACTCTTATTAACAATGAAATATGTTCAGCCCAGGTTGTAGTAACTATTAAAATGCGATGAAGAACAGAGTGATTTGACTACAGAGCTCATGGTCTAATGCAAAGTCTAATGTGGAAGTAAAAATGCCAGGACTTATATTTAATCCAACGGGTAACACAGTGGATTGGTAACTATGACTGATGGATATAAAAGCCGTGTATTTCTGCGATTTAGGCTGGAGGGGCACAAGCCAGTAAGAAATCTGAGATCGATGATCGTCAAATGATTCACTTCCTCAAATCTCTGCATAAGTTGGCCTATATATTTGGGGGTGTGCATACACCATACAGGCATAATGAGCCTACTGATTTCTGATACATCCACTACAAGGGACACTTTTTCACTAGGCTTAGGCACTAAAAGCAGTGGACTACGATGTGGACTGGTTGAAGGTTCTATTAATCCCCACTACATCTGTTTAAGTTCCTCTTCGACAGCTTTCTTCTGTGACCAAGCTACATGATAAAAATGCTGACATAACACTTCATGAGGTAACACCCCAATCTTGTATTGATGATCACAGATAGTTCCTGGTTTCCCAATAGTGCCACAGGAAATTTGCGAGTCGTTTCTTTTCTGATTCATTTAAATGTTCAGGCTCACTTAGCTTCTGATTATATTTTTGGAGGTCTCTGTTGGATTTACCATGAAAAGTTAAAAGGACATACTTTTAATTCTCCTTCATATTACAGTGTTGATTGGCTTATCCCAGTCACTGCCACGGTGGAACTGCTGCTATAAGTCCTCAAATATTAAGAGTAACTTGGCCTGCCGAGAAGTCGATACTCACATCCGTCTCCTGGAAAAACTCCAAGCCCAGTATACAGGTCGCCCACAAATCTTTCACTATGAGGAATGTGCAGTTTATCGCTCCACTCTCCTTACATTCTTCAAACGAGTGCCCACAACTCCGACTATCTGGCAGTTTTTAACAGGAAACACTGGTACCTTTATTCAAGTTGACAACTGATTAAACAGAGATTCTGTGAGAACAGTCACATAGGTGCCAAATCGAGAGTAATCTCTAGGGGGATACCACGTATAGTTACTTGTACAGCTGATAAAGTTACTTTCAGATATTTCTTCCCACACTCATGCAAATCTTGTACTGTGTAATATTCCATACACACTCCAGTTTTGAATCGGAAGAAATCTATTTAACTATGTTGGCTGTAATTTTCCGTCTAAACTCGCACACTTCCAGTTCAACTGTTCCTGAGCATTTCGATGTGCTTCATTCGACGTCACATCCATGGTTATTGGTGGCCCGTGTCTTCATGTTCCATTTACAAGTTGATTTGGTGTACTTATGTCTTCATTATTCCTATTCCTGTTATTGTTATTATTATCATCGCATGGATAAATTGAGTGATATCTTCAATAAAATTTATTTGAGTGCCTGTGATTGTTTCCACACAATGCACTCGCACTGGCATTTGTTTTAAAATTGTTTGTTGGTTGTATCCCTCCAGTGCTACCTTCGTGTAGCAGCCAGTTCGAATTCTCCCAGTACACTGTCGTATTATTTCCACTTACTTGTCCTTGTTTCATATTTCCATGAGATTGATAATAACCAGTATTTTGTGTCTGTACCGCTTCCTGAATTAAGTCAACAGAATCGAGTGCAAACAGGAATGTTTCAAAATTTTCTTCTACCATGTGTAACTATTTTTCTTGTGCGTCAACAGGCAACTTTCCTTTCAGTATCCATATTATGTCAACACATGACATTGTAACGTCCCAGTGCTTAGCTTTGTTCAAGCATTTCTCGAAATACCTTCTCAGCATTCCGCTACAGAATGAGAATGACTGCATTTGACACTTCCTTGGCTTATCTTTCTTGATACTCTTACACCAATATTTGGCAAAAAGGACATTTCGAACACTTTGTATGTTGTACAGTTCTCCATTGTCTCCAATTCCCATAATGAGTCTTCACTGTGAATGTATCTAGATACATATCTCATCTTCTGTTGTTCTGACCATGAATGCAGAAGAACATTGTAGAATCCTTTTATGAACACCACGGGACTTGCGTTTTTCTTGTCAGGATGGAAAGGCTGATACTTTATGAGCTTTTCCTCTATGAGCGTAGAGTTGTATAGAGTTTGTGATGGTATAGCTCCACGTCCCGTTTGCATCACAGTTTGCTATACATCAGGACTACATGTGACAACAAAATCTGCTCTGTCATCTGAAGTCTGTGTTCTACTAGCAAGAGCAGCTAAAGGGAGTAGGGATAAATTAGCCCCCTGTCCTTATCTACCCCTTTCGAGACATTTTCTACCATTAAGCTATATGTCCTTCCCAACGTCAAGAATCATAACCTATCTGTTGTTTCAAAATGTCAGAGTATTTTTTTACTGAATTGTCAGATGAAGGAAGAATCTGTGGATGTTCATCCACTGCAGATTGTGTGCTTTGTGTAATCTGAGTGGATATTTGTTTATTCTTTTCATCCACCCAGTCATTTAATTTAATCGAAATGGGTTGACTATATCTCTCAAACTTTTCTTTAATCAAGTCTTGATGTCCTAAATTGATTTGATATACCTTTTTGGTTCAATTTCCCGCAGCACTATCTACCTCATCTCTATGTTTTCGAATAGAACTTACATCTGTAGACAGCTTCTGAAATTGAGAAATTACTGAGGCCTGTAAATTTTGAATTTCCTTAACTTCTCTTTGCATATCCTCTAAGTCTTGCTTGCTAGCTAGTTCCTCAATTTTGTAAGTAACTTAGCGTGTTGAGTGGCCATCTGATCTTCCCATGAAGCTAACTGATTAAATTTGCTCACTTGAGCAGTTAAGTCATTTAGCAACTTGGAAGAATTTTTATCAGTAACAACAGACCTTGCCCTTTCATCTATAATCACACTAACACTAGAAGATCCATGATAACCTGAAACTAACATTTCATTAATCTCATCCACTGATTGGATGGATGTGGTTTGTTGGTTTGTCGTCTTAAACTGATGGTGGGTACATAACATTAATAGAATTATGTCAAACAATGCGCTTTCCCTAACACACACAACTCAAGTTCAAACACAGAGATTAATTCACTTTATCACAATACATTGCATCATACACAAAAGACTATTCTCAACTCAGCCTACATTTTGTGGACACTAGTAGAAGACAATATAGAATTACCTACGCTAATAGAATAATTTTCAACATGTAACTGTACCAGAATATTTAACACCAAAACTATTTGACAGTGTGAGTGGAAACACATTTAAAACAGAACAAACTGGTGACAAAAAGTGGAAGCAAGAACCCATCTGTTTCTTGTTTAGCAATTAAGAGAGATCATGTTTCGCTAGTTGAAACCGTTCATGGATGGTTCAAGCAACATACTCACTTTCATAGGCATGTGCATGAAACAAACAATCACTAATATACAATATAACAATCAAACAAAAAATAAATATACTACCACATACATTGTTTGACTATTTATCATTCACTCCTTTCACTGTGTAACCATCTGCCACTTCATATTGTCCTTACTGTTGTTAGTTGTGTGTCTGTGTACTGGTGTGTACCACTGCAAAATTACTGTGCAGCTGTGATCATCTAAGTGTATGCAGAAAGGCTCTCAAGTACAGAATTATCTCGAATAATAATGTTGTAAGAAGAGCATGCGTTTGTATATTCTATCCACAGACTCATACAGTACAATCACACAGCGGAAGTACCCTTGATATAAATTGATACTTTAGATTTCACCACAAAATAAATTTCAAAATGTTGTCATTGATTCCTATAGTGATTGTTAACCCAACTCACAAAGTGATATTTCTGTAACATACTATGAAGTGAGGTCTCTGGTACCACTATGTTTAAGCCAAGATTTAAGGCACATAACATTTGAAACTTTTAATTTATGTTATATAAAATTTATTTTTACAATTACATTAGTTAAGTGTTGTTGAGATTCTCCTTGATATTTTATTGCATTAAATGAAGACTGCAACATTATACTATTTATTACACAAAATAATGTACATTCGTGTTTTTTTAAGTAGCACATGTAAATGGACTCTTAGAGAACTAAATTGATCGTTCTGAAAAATTATACTGTCTCTGATGCAAGTAAATTTCTGCAGAAAACTAAATTCTGTAGTTTAAATTTGCATATAAAAATTCCATTCGAAAAGGAGAAAAAGTAAGTCTACAAAACTGACAATCAATGTTGGGATCTACATTTTTCTTTTCACCACTCAGTATACATTTGATTAAGACTAATATGTTGAGCATCTTATTTGAGAAAGAGACAGATCCCCATCACAGTTATCCTGAGGTTCTACCTTTGAATTATGTTCTTGTTCGATAGCAGAACTGTTATCACTGGCTATTGTAAAATCATTATAATCTTCGTTTATTCCTTGATATATATCACTGACACCTTCCTCCATCCATCGACTAAATACAGTATTTCATCAAACTCAGAGAACTTAAGTGTATCCACAAACCGTTTTGGTAAAATACAATTTCAGTCTTCATCTAACGATCTGACTATCTTTCAGCAGTTCCATCAAATTATCAATTCTTTTCTAATGACACCCAGCAATGCACTTGAACCTCGTGAAATTCAGTACATGCGCTTCTATTACAAAACTTCACACCATAGTGATTAAATACACATATTACATATTATTCGAAAGAATATTTATCCTGTCAGAGAATTCATTGCACTGATGAATGCCTACCTTGTTGCATTATATCTGGCAGTCTGAGATACACTGCGATTTCATCTGTCTGTCGAGCTCACTCACTGGCTCTGGCCTATCACTTGTAGCCCTAATTCCCTACATTTCAACATAAGAACGTATATTTTGTAAACATCCATAAGAATTTTAAATAATCCTATGTGGTACAGTACAGTGCATTAGTACCAGCTTCAGCAGGTATAGTTTGAGTTGTAAAATCAGTCTTATTTAAGCTTTTGTGGCTACAGGAGCAAAAGACATAATATAGATAGTTCTTTTAGTGTAGTGGATTGTTTTCTATTTTCAGAATGCTGAAATTCGCTCCTTGGACTTCCTGTGCTTTATTTTCCTCAACGATTGCCAGTAGTAAGGTAACAGTGTAGGTTCTGGCCAGGAATTCGCCAATATCAGCATTATCACATTCTTATACGTAGTGTCATAGTGTAGCAGAGACAATTTCACATGTCATAATTCGCTGACATCAGGACTTTCTTATTTCCAAGTTCGCTCCAGAAATCATCACATTTGGCCGCATGCAGAGGTAAAGGAAAAGTGGGAGGAGGGGAGGGGAGTGGAGAGCCCTCCGATGCCACTGTGCTCTTGCAATTAGTACAAAGCGCCTCCCACCCCAACTTCCCCCCTGTCTGCAGCCAAATATGGCAAAATATCTGAACTGCAGGAAAATTTGGCAGTTAAGTTTGCATTACTGACTTCCAATAATCCGTTTAAGGACTGGCTCAACAGTCCCATTGGGAACTTTGATTTGAAGCTATATATATATCATTCCCCATGGAATACTGGAACGAGAAGACAGCATATTTCTCTACAAATAATTAAAAGCAAACATTTGCTCATAAAATATAAAAAACTAAATAGAATTTCTATTTGTTGAGAATAAATTTTGTCTTCAATGCTGTCCCACAAGCTCTGAAAATGCGAAATAAAATCTGGCGCTGATTCACATCCCAGTTCCTCATGTCACCAGCAGGTTACTGCATTGAAAAGACGATATAGCTCTATAAATAATTAAAAAGCAACATCCTTTTGTAAAACAAAGAAAGCAAATTAGGAATTCATATTTGTTTAACGTGTATTTTTGTTGAACATGAGTTTTGCCATAAATACTATCGCACAAACACAGAAAAGCGAAGTAGAAGCAAGTCCTGTTCCAAATTGCAGTTCCTCGTGAAGCGTCCCCTTTGAATAATTTATACAAGACTGTGCTTAAACTGCCCGCATCTCGTGGTCGTGCGGTAGCGTTCTCACTTCCCACGCCCGGGTTCCCGGGTTCGATTCCCGGCGGGGTCAGGGATTTTCTCTGCCTCGTGATGGCTGGGTGTTCTGTGCTGTCCTTAGGTTAGTTAGGTTTAAGTAGTTCTAAGTTCTAGGGGACTGATGACCATAGATGTTAAGTACCATAGTGCTCAGAGCCATTTGAACCATTTTGTGCTTAAACTGACACACAATGTTTTTAGCGCAACGCAATCTGACTTTCAAAAATCCCTACAAAAGAATGGCCCTGACTAACATTAACCTATACCTTTCACAAATCACTTACCTCACAAAAATCTTCGTTACTCGAACTACTGCAATACGGCGAGCGCCACTACTGCCAGCTAAATAAAAGATTCAAACTACTGAAGGCACTAACTACTGATAGGCATAGTTAGCAAATGAAAGATTTTAATAGAGAACAAACAATGTATTTACCTTAATAGTCATAATATATATAGCAGTTCATAATATCCAGTATAACAAATTTCAAAACTCTGCCATCTCTCTCCCCACATCCACCACTGCTGGCGGCTCACCTCCAACTGCGCAACACTACGCGCTGTTCACATCCAGCTGCCCAACACTACAATGGCAGACAACAATGCAAAATAGCCACAGACTGCACACAGCACAGCCAGTGATTTTCATACAGAGCGCTACGGAACGTTGCCCATAAGAAAATATAAACAGCCTACTTACACTCGTATCACCAGCAGATAGTTGCACTGATAAATCAAATGTAGTTCGATCACTGCACCAGATCACTAGACGGTTACACTGCTAAAATCGTTATTAGTTCATTGATTACGCCATGAATAGGTAGTTCTCACTGTTACCAACAGATTTCGCTACAGTAAACAATACAAAAAATCGCAAATTACTTATTTACCAAATCTAATGTGTTGAAAACATCAAAATGTATGCAAAATACATAGGCAGTGGAAACAGTACGAGACTTATATAGCTGGTTGAGGTTAAGAAATGAAAAAAAAAAAAAACGCTGTTAGACTCAAGTCAATTAATGGACATCACATACATTTACAATGTAAAACCATACATGAGTTAATCTCCAGATATACACATGTACAAGTGATTAGTGCTCAAAACTGTGAAGTATATACCCCAATGTCAGATTTTAATGTCTAATAACAGTTGACAGGATAGAAGCTAGGCCTAATAATTCGATGTCGTAAAATTATCCTCCCTTAATGTATTGGTCCCATAGGAACTTACCACCACACACTGAATGTAACTAATTAGATCCACTCTTGACGTAAATCACTGCGCATCATCAAAGTATATATACCCACGATCTTAAGAGACACAAAAATATTGCATCATATTATTCACTAGAAAAGGGGTAAACGATGCTATTAATCGCCAGTTATTGTTATTGTTTCTAATGATGTAGGCCTACTGGAGGTTATGCACAATAACAGCAGTTTGCAGTCAGAAGGCTCGCTAGAAGCCTTATAACTGCATTTTTTCTTATAATAATGTTGACACTGTTCTGAAAATACGTCAGCAGTGCGACAAGTGCGATGCTGAAGTTGCAGTGACATCCAAATATTTAAGGAATGTGTTCAATCCAGGGTGCGATTTGTGCTTTTACCAGTGGGAGGGATGTCTTAGGGGGTTAGTAGAATTATATATGTTACTAGCTTGGACCATGGCGTTACGCATGGTTAAACAGCTATTTATAAATAAATGTTAATGCCGAAACTCACTATTGACGTGTATGCACTAACAGAAAAGCCATCCCTTGTTATATCTTTAAAAGTACATTATAGCTAAAGCTGATTTACAAAATCATCTACATACGGGTACAGATATACGAGGGGAATTAAAAAAGTAGAGGCACATTTGTGAAAAGTTGTACTTATTCTGATGATAGAAAACTGAAACATATTAATAGTATTAATAGTAAGACTTATTAAAAACTTTCAGTGTTCGGCTCCACAACTTTATATTACACGTAAAGTTTTACTCCAGTGTGTGGGAAATAAACATCCCAGGTTGGGATGCATAAACTAAAACCAGAGGAGGGGATCGTCTGATGCAGAGGGGGGGAAATCCCCCCCATCCCCCCCCCCCTGCAAATCGCACACTGGTTCAATCTGTACTGTTGCATTTCTGAAAACAATTGCTCATGAAAACAAAAGCCTGTAATCAACTACACAACCACAAAAACGTGCACAACACAATTGTCTTATTAGGGAAGGAAGGAATAAGGTGTGTTTATTACCAAAATATCACACTATAGAGAGACACAGACTACTGTTAAGATTAACACATGACCAAATACAGGAACGGTGTGAGATGTGTCATTTCCAAAGACAATGTTGGAGTCGATATCTTGGAAAATAATTAAAATAACTTACCATATATTGCGAGACGTCTCACTCTTTGCTAGCACAAATTAAATATTGCTGCATCTAATTGCCTATGTAACTCATTAAAATACATGTTAATTCTAATGTAAACAAATTCTCTACGAAAATTCAATTTCGTTTGCCTTTCAAGGACAATTGGCTATCAAAATACGCCTAATACATGACATTGTATGAGCAGACGCCATTGCTATAAGTGCTAAATAAATGCCACAAGACATATTACAATAATGCTGTTCTCTATAACCTAAAGATACATAGATGTAGATGTGGAAGCTGTTGTGTTCTAAAATGTAATGGGTCACAACCAGAAATGATAGTAGAGATTCTACCAATCCAAGATGCTGCATCAGCCCTCAACCACCTCATTCATGTTAGCACTACTAATCAGCAAACCTTAAACAAAATGGCTGTAAGTGTTATGAGGTATACTGCCTCAACACTACAGTATGACAGCATGACAGTGCTGCTTTGCAGAGACAAAGACATCGACATCATTATACTCTGGAAACAGAGATGAAGTTATGTGGTTACACCAGCAATAGCAGTCAGGAATTACCAGTACCTGCCTAAGTGACATAATTATATTTCATAACAGAGTACCATAGTTAGAAAGAAAGATACAAGTCAATGTGCATGTACCTAAACATACTTGCACAGGGCTCAAACACCTAGTCCATTATGTAGTAGTCTCTAGCCTGGTAATACCACCTTCTTCAGCGAAGAATGACATATAAGTTTCCCATAGTGGCAAGTCTGGACACTTTATAAAATCTGTAAAGTGGTTACCAATAACTTTGCTCACTCCTGGGCTTGTGATTGACACATAAATATATTGTATAGGTTTTATTCTACAATTGGAGGTCATCCACATTAAACAGTCAATCCCAACTGCCTTTTCATATAGTATTACCCTAGGTGCCACATGTGTTACATAAACGAAAGATAATAAAATTGGAAATGTAGGACCTTGAAGCCATATATGGGGTCATTATGCTTTCTGCTACCTAATTTCAACTACTGTTCAAGGTCATAAAACTATCCACACACATTGATTATTATAAATGGCAGACTTCGTAGGATTTTGTCTTGGCTGCAAATAATGAAGCATCATATATTGTCAGACTTTAGCAATTCTTTCATGTATATTGACACACAGAAAGGAACTCTCTCTTTATTTTGATTTGGTGTAATTTTAATAACATCCAGCTTAATTTTTAGCTTACAATTTAAATTTACATTTGATTCTTCTAATTCTTTCTCCAGCCAGTAATTTGACAGCTACAAAGAAGGTATGTTCTCGAATTCCAATACATATCTAAGTTTTTCCTGTAAATTATCTCCTTTCGGGGCATTGACAATTAGCTCTGTTCTTTCCAACAGTTCTTCTATGCAAGAGCATTCAGAGGTTTTAATTTTCCTTCTTATTTCCTGAATAATACCATTGTTATAACACTTCCCACCTTCCTGGGTGTACACTACCAGCCTTCTGATGCACATTCTTGTAGAATGTCTGTACGAACTTTATGTGTGAAACTTTTGCAAACGAGTAGCCATTAAATGTCATTAATCTGTTGCTTTTAATGTCTGCAAAGAGTTGTTCTGTTGGTAGATACACAGTATCCAATCCAGCACGTCATTTAGATATAATGTAACCTTCCTTTGTAAGCAGATCCATGTGGGAAGCTTTATAAACAGATTTTCTGTGTCTCCTTTACTGTAGTAATCATGCTCCAGTCCATTATTTTCGGGCAGGACTCTAAACATATGGCTACTTACGAGTGCTATTAATAGTAAATACAGATATTTTATATTCCCCAGTCACAGCTATATTTCGCCACACACTTGAAAGATAGTGTTGCCTTCTGGGCAGGCCACTGCTGTGGTAATACCCATCAAGCACTAGCCCTCTCATTTTGTTTTGGTGATTATCATACAATTTCATTTGGCTTTTTCTGTATCTAAATTTCCCATGATTGATATTAATTTGATGGACTATTAGGGCTAGGGTAAACCACTGATTGATCTCACAGTACTTGCATGAGTTAAGTAGCAGTAGCAGAATTAAACTCAGCTACAGAGACAGATTTTTGGTCGCTGGAGGTGACCATTGCACTATGAGCAGCTTTAGAACTTTCCACGAGCAGCAGGCACGTTCTCCGAACCTTTTCATTAGTAGCCTTCCTTTGTAGTCACCAAAACTGACCATGGGCCCTGCAGGGCATTAGTTTATGAGCCGCCATTCTAGCGGTCTGCATTGTTCCGCTGGATGCCGAAGCAAGAGGATGGGAACACCGTGGTTGAATGTGAAATGAAGCTTCTTTAGAAACTGGAGGCGCTGGGCATCCTGGCGCCGGCCTAACTGCTTTACTAGTCAGTGGATGTGGCGTGGGAGTCTGGTCTCCTTATCCAGTGTGCAGATCCAGGTAAAGCGGCGTTGGGTTGGCGCGCCAGCTAATGTGTTTATTACAAGAACATTGCACCTTGAGAGACAGGATGACTAATGTCTCCGGATCTCGCGTTTCTTAGAAGCCGCCACGCCTCGCCAAAACGGCGCCCACTAAATCGTTTTATGGATGAGAGGGGGCAACGCCATGGCTGAATGCGAAATGACCCTTCTTTAGAAACTGGTGGCGCCGGGGATCCTGGCGCCGGCCTAACCGCATTATTAGCAAATTGACTTGGTGTGGGAGTCTGGTGTCGTTATCCTGTGTGTGGATCCAGGTAAAGTAGCTTCGAGCTGGCGCCTGGTTGATGTGTTTATTACAAGAACAGCATACCTTGTGAGACAGGATTACGAATGTCTCCGGATGTCACATTTCTTAGATGCCGCCCAACCTGGCTGAAACGTCGCCAACTAAATCGTTTTGTGGACGAGACGGAGCTTGTTTTGACTAGGAAACTTACCTCATTTTGTGAAATGCGCCGGTGGTTTGGTTGCAGGACCTCTTGGCATTGTGTGCTGTTTTTTCGGAGAACAGAATGTGTAGTGCACTGCAGTGATTGGTTGAGGAAGATTGGGTCTCCTTGCTAGAAAATTTGACTGGCACAGTAACCATTGTTTGGCCATGACAGGCTTATTCAAGAACATCGGAGGGAATGGCTGTTTTTCATAAGGTTTTGAGCAGCAGTAGAGGAAGGACTTGCTTCTCGACCGTCGCGGAGTATAGATGACAGAGCTCTCCCATTCGATGACACCTGGGCGAAACTTAGATATTTTTGTGGACGTGAGACAATCACCGGCAGATGTGGGGGTCATCTCCCACAGTATGACACGCCACCGAATCTCACAGCTTCGGCAGCGCCCGCACGCAGACGGCGACGTCTCGGCTTTCACTGACTTTATTGGTAACGTTGCGCAGCTTTGGCAAATTCAGAAGTGTTGAGTGATACTTAAGTAAATAAATTAGTGAAATCAAAGTGAAGTAGAAATTAGAATATAAATGAAAAACTTGGTTTAGTTTAGAGAGTTACATACTGGCATTCAACGGGCCGAACAGCAGAACAGAAGAGACAATGACCGTGAAGTCAGCAAGTTCCACATAAGCGGGCGCTGTCGACTCAGCCGTCAGGGCATCGCCCGACCGGCTCACGTGTTTCTCAGTTGCCGCATGTGAGCAAAGGCCCTCGCCTACATCCCAAGAGCCAATGACCGACGTTAAGAAGATTCTTCGAGAAGCTTTTCAACGTGACAGAAGAGGCAATGACCGGCTCACGTGTTTCTCAGTTGTCGCATGTGAGCAAAGGCCCTCGCCTACATTCCAAGAGCCAATGACCGACGTTAAGAAGAATCTTCGAGAATCTTTTCAACGTGACAGAAGAGGCAATGGCCGTGAAGTCGTTCACCTCCAGTAAGCTGAAGTGCATAAATACGCGAGACGCAGTGGGCCCGACAGATGAAGACGGGGACGAAGACGAAGACGGAGACGGGGACGGAGACGAAGACGAGAGACGAAGGAAGAAAAGAAGAGTAGCAGTTGTTTTAAGTCAGTTTCGGTGCTGAAGACTGTCATGCAAGAAGAGACTGCATCATGCACAGACGCACCAAGTCCGCCGCTGTAATGGAATAGCATGCAGCAGCCTCGGCGCCAGAAGACAGAAGTTAAAAGGTATTTGAAGTCTGATCTTTACGTACCCGGGTGACTCGTGAGGACGGGAAGGAGACGGCCTCACTTCAGCAGTCACCTGTGAGCTGGGATGAAGACCTGACAGCCGAAGACTGGCAAGCGGGAGTCCGTGGTTCGAGTCCGGGACACTGGCCTTCCCCCGCCGCGCCGCTCCGCTGGCCGACGCACAACACACGCGGCCGCTTAGAGAAGAGAAACACTGGGACGCCACATTCAAGGTATCACCATCCGATGCACGACGTCGCTCGCAATAATTAAACGGGCCACCTCGCGCTGCGCGTCTCCGGTCAGCTGGGCGAGACGGCGACACCAGATACACACCGCTACGCGTAATCAGACGCCGCCGCCGCCGCCGCCGCCGCCGCCGCCGCTGCCGCAGCAGAAGGCTACGTAAACGACACAGCTGCCGCTCTCCGAACCAGAACGTCCCGTAAGATACAGTTGTACAAATCTTCAATAAAAGTTATCTTATGTAAAAATGATGTTTCATTCGACCTCATACCCGAGCCAAGGAAGAACCCACCCTGCCCACATGTTGTTAAGAGAGAAAAGTTAATTTATTTAATATTTTCACCCTGACAGAATGCTTTAGAATGCTCATCCTGACAATTGACAGCATCAAAAGAGAAAACCCAGTTACATTGAGTGACAGAAGTGTCACATTTAGTAACACAACTGTTACAGAAGCTTATGAATGGTTTTCATGGCCATCGTATTTTATAGCAGCCTTGTACTCGCGCACAAGTCACTCCCAGGGTCCATTCCATGCTTAATTATACTTTGGCGTGAGAGACCAAGCAGTGGAACGATAAAGCAGAGTGTGTTTGCCTAGACTGGCATTCTTCCATTTACAGTAGCCAGTCTCATCTACACATATATTCCAATTAGGTTCCCCAAGTCTATTGCCAACCAACCTGAGTTCATGTTAAGGAAATTTGTACAGTTGGAGTTTCTATTTACATGTTTGTTCTCTCTTGACCTTGATATTAGTCAATAAATCTCTTTGTGATACCGTAGATCCTTGTTATTAATTTTGCAACAACACCCATTCTCATTCCCTGCGATGTCATTTATTTTGTTGTGGGTTTGAGGGAATAAAATTAACTTTATGTCAAGTTAGTCAACTCATTAGGTAATACACACAGGGGCCACTATTTAATGAATGTCAGATTTTCTTGCGCTATTGATAAACATGGCAACTCTCGGGTGTGGTGGTTACGACTTTTTAGTCGTTTGGCTGACAGAGAACTGCTGCCACCTTAGGCCAGCTTGCAAAATGTATTTCAAGCAACATGCAAGCCTTTCATGCACATCTGCAATAGCTTTTTCTTTTTCAAGTTGCAGTTTATATTGTTTCTTTATGGCAGTTGTCTTCGCCATCTACTACAGTTTTCGTTTTTTGGCTTCGATCTCTGCCATTTCGAGTTTTCTTTTTTGTACGTATGTCACAGTAACAGCACTTAATGGCGTAATATCTGTGATGGGGAACGGTTAAGACTGGTGTGATACATTTACACTTTTTCTTAATACTTGTAGCATAACATTGCTCTTGGGTACCAGTCCTGGTTCTGCTATATCTATATATCTGACGGAATTGTGGAGAACAATGACCTAAATTGAGAGATAGATTTTCCCCTTGCTTTAATGCTGTACTTTGTGTAGTACTTACACTGATAAGCCAAAACATTATGATCACACTGCGAGGATGGACGCCGCCTGGTGACGCTGCCGGCACGTGACGCACTATGAAAATTATGTAAGCGCAGCAGAGATGGATGGGGATCACTCTAGAGAAGACATGGGCTGCAAATGGGGAAATCCATTGACATAAGCGACTTTACACGGGGCAGATTATTATTATGCAGAGCCTGTGAACCAGTATCTCGAAAGAGGCGAAGTTGGTAGAATGTTCATGTGCTACTGTCGTGAGCACTATGGAAAGAGGTAGAAGGACAGTGGAACTATCACTGGGTGCTAAATAGTTGGACATCCACGACTCTTCACAGAACTTTGGTTTCAGAGGCTTGTCTGCTCTGTAAAGTAGGATAGATGGTGATCTGTAGCATCTCTGCCGAAAGAGCACAATGCTGCTGAACGCACAAGTGTTTTGGATCACACCATTCATTCTATGTTGTTGAACATTGAACTCCGCAGCAGACCACCCCCATGTGTTCAAATGTTGACCCAACGACGTCGTCATTTACGACTTTAGTGGGCATGGGACCATCGGTATTCGACTGTTGATCAATGGAAATGTGTCGGCTCTTCAGGTGAATCACATTTTTGCTAGAATAGATCAATGGTCGTCTCCACAAACGCCATCATCAAAGTGAACAGCAGCTCGAAATGTGCAGCACGCCACAGATGCAGGCTGGTAGGAGCAGTATTATGTTATGGGAGACATTCTTCTGCTCTTGCATGGGAGCTGTGATAATAATCGAAGACATGACGACAACTTCGAACCACCTGCATCCCTTCATGCTTGATGTTTTCCCTGATGGCGAAGTCATCTTTCAGCAGTATAGTTGTCCATGTCTCGGAACCAGAACTGTGCTGCAGTGGTTTGAGGAGTATTATAGTGAACTCACGTTGGATGTCTTGGCGACCAAATTCACCTGATGTAAATCCTATGTGATCCATCTGGGTCGCCATCAGGCGCTATCGCTGTGTACTAAAATCAGTGACCCATTATTTACGCAAATTACATGGCCTTCGTATATACATCTACTGTCACATACCTCCACAAACCTACAAACAATCTGTCAGATCCCTGACACCCAAAATCAGTTATATGTTTCGTTCCAGAGATGGACAAACAAGCTATTAAGCAGGTGGTCATAATGTTTTGGCTCGTCAGTGTATGTTGCCTTCGTTGGAGACAGTACTAAGAATCTCTGTATAGTTTACAGGTAGATAATTAAAAGTGTATGCAGAAAAAACGTAATTTATAAGTTTTTCTCTATATTGAGACTCAGAAAGGGTTATTTGTACACCAGTCAGTTTTCGTGTTTTTTTTTTTTTTTATTAGCCAGATAGACAAACTGTAGAACATTGTTAGACACCACACGGTAGCTGCTCTGCAAGTTACTGGTTAACTGACACCATATGGACGTAATTGGCACAGAGAACGGTGGAGTACACTGTAAATACTGTTCGTTGAAGTTTAATACATTTGAACAGTCTTACTCATGGTCAAACATAAGAGCCATTCTGTAGTTGTATATTGTAGCCTCCAGCCTGGTAATACCACGTTTTTTATCCAAGGTGGACGTAAACATTTCTCGTAGTCAGCTGGATAAACATGTTGCAGTATTTATAAGATGGTTACCGAAAACTTTGTTAACACCTGGGCTTCTGATTTGACTATATATTTATTATATATCAATTGGAGATGATCTACTCAAAAAAGTCAATCCTAACTATCTTATCATTGTTTACAATCGCACTGCTGTTTCCTTGGCAGTCTCCTTCCACGCAAAAGTCATCGTTTGATATTAAGTAGTCGCATATCCCAAATTTGTTAAAAATTCCGGCAGAAACTTGCTTTACATCCAAATTCTAAAGGTATCAGTCGTCCACGCGAAGCTGCTGCATCTTTCCAGGCAGCACTTTCATTAGAGCATGCAATTTAACGTCAGTTTATTCAATTTTATATGCTATAGCCAAAGGATGTTTATATTTCCTCAAAATGGTTCCACTGCTTTTTTGCCCATTTTTCCAGTATTCCTCTTGCTGTCACATTGTTGTGCTCGAGTAGGGGAAAGGTAGCTTTGTCTTGACACCATATCTCACTGTAACGAATTGAGATAATTTACTATGTTTATAATAATTTACAGATCCACACATCTCCTTCTGTAACATTACAGACTGCCCCTTCCCTAATTGCCCGTTACAGTCCAATTGATCACAGACATTAACAGCCGTGATATTATCGCAAAATCGCTCTTTAACAGGTTAAAACACACTTAAATTCGCCCTGTTAAGAAGCGTGCCACTTTTAGTGGTATTTATTCTATCAATATCAGTAACAAGATTGTCCAGGGTCTCCAGTAATAACTACAAACCAAAGCGTTTGTCAGTTGCTCTCGTCTTCCTCCCTAATAGCCGAGGGATGTTTAGCGCATTGGAGGGAGATATGTTGATACTTTTCACTACCACAAAAGACTGCTCAGTTGTGACTATCAAGCCTCTTTTCACACTCTAAAGCAGGGGTCTCCAAACAACGGCCCGCGGAAACAGGCCCGCGTTAGCTGGCCGGACATCCCCGGTATCCGGCCCGCCAAATATTTGAGGTGGTACCTATACTGCCAACCATTGAGTTTCGAGGCCTATCACGACCAATACACCGCGACATTGTCGGAGCTCTATCTTTACAAAGCGGAAGGTCATGGTTAAACTTGTGGCTATCCACAATAAACAGACAGACCATTCTCCATGCGATTTGAAAAAAAAAATAACGGTTAACAGACTAGTTTGGCGAAAACATTTTACGTAAAAAAATTCTTTGCATTTTATTCTACTCACGAGTCTGGTGCAAGTCTTTGAAATGGACATCACTTTGGCGACTAGCCTTAGTAATCAATCATTATGGAAGGTGCTTCTTAATCGAGGTTACACTTTCTTTTGATTACGTTTTAAAATACACATAGCAAGTAAAAATATTTTTATTTTAAAGGCAATTTAAAGAAAATACAATACTTGGTGTACTTAATGATAGTGGATATTTTAGTTGTAACTGATGAATAAAAATAACTGTAATTAATTTATATCTTGAAAACTCACAGTGTTAGTGTATTCACGTAAAGAAATTTAACATCTTAGTGATAATTAGTGACTTTTATGTAGCTGTAACTTTCCTTTCATATTTACCTCCAGTTGTGGATCAAGTTTCCTGGTAGAGATAATCATCAGCGACTTCAAATGCTTATCACTTAATTTTGATCTGTAAATACTTTTTGCATATTTCATTTTGGAGAAAGTTTTTCACACAAATAAGTAGTGCCAAAAGCGGAAAAAAATCCATGGGCAAATTTATGTAAATTTGGAAACTTTGTGGATGGAAGACACTTATAAAATCCCAGTAATGTTGACTTTGAATGTTTTTCTTTTAAAAAAAGTCGCTATATTGCAAATCAATAATTTCAAACTAAAGTTCTGCGGGTAACGCTTCTATATCGACGTCCAAGGGATTCTGAAATATCTTAATGTCGTTTGAATTTGCATCGATATCTGTAATATATCTGTAACACATTTTAATTTCTTTCACTGAAGACTGTTTTTCTGAACTGTCTTTTCAACTCCTTTAAAAATATCTTCGCCAGTGGTCGTCCCGTGACTACTGTGAACATCAAGGAGCTCTTCATACACTTCATAATTGTTGTCAATCCCTCGAATAAAATGTAGTACTTGAGCAGTATCTGCTACATCTGTTGACTCATCCACGGCCGAAGAGAACCACTCTGTCTTGATTTTTGTCACGCAGTTGAGCTGATATACACTCCTGGAAATTGAAATAAGAACACCGTGAATTCATTGTCCCAGGAAGGGGAAACTTTATTGACACACTCCTGGGGTCAGATACATCACATGATCACACTGACAGAACCACAGGCACATAGACACAGGCAACAGAGCATGCACAATGTCGGCACTAGTACAGTGTATATCCACCTTTCGCAGCAATGCAGGCTGCTATTCTCCCATGGAGACGATCGTAGAGATGCTGGATGTAGTCCTGTGGAACGGCTTGCCATGCCATTTCCACCTGGCGCCTCAGTTGGACCAGCGTTCGTGCTGGACGTGCAGACCGCGTGAGATGACGCTTCATCCAGTCCCAAACATGCTCAATGGGGGACAGATCCGGAGATCTTGCTGGCCAGGGTAGTTGACGTACACCTTCTAGAGCACGTTGGGTGGCACGTGATACATGCGGACGTGCATTGTCCTGTTGGAACACCAAGTTCCCTTGCCGGTCTAGGAATGGTAGAACGATGGGTTCGATGACGGTTTGGATGTACCGTGCACTATTCAGTGTCTCCTCGACGTTCACCAGTGGTGTACGGCCAGTGTAGGAGATCGCTCCCCACACCATGATGCCGGGTGTTGGCCCTGTGTGCCTCGGTCGTATGCAGTCCTGATTGTGGCGCTCACCTGCACGGCGCCAAACACGCATACGACCATCATTGGCACCAAGGCAGAAGCGACTCTCATCGCTGAAGACGACACGTCTCCATTCGTCCCTCCATTCACGCCTGTCGCGACACCACTGGAGGCGGGCTGCACGATGTTGGGGCGTGAGCGGAAGACGGCCTAACGGTGTGCGGGACCGTAGCCCAGCTTCATGGAGACGGTTGCGAATGGTCCTCACCGATACCCCAGGAGCAACAGTGTCCCTAATTTGCTGGGAAGTGGCGGTGCGTTCCCCTACGGCACTGCGTAGGATCCTACGGTCTTGGCGTGCATCCGTGCGTCGCTGCGGTCCGGTCCCAGGTCGACGGGCACGTGCACCTTCCGCCGACCACTGGCGACAACATCGATGTACTGTGGAGACCTCACGCCCCACGTGTTGAGCAATTCGGCGGTACGTCCACCCGGCCTCCCGCATGCCCACTATACGCCCTCGCTCAAAGTCCGTCAACTGCACATACGGTTCACGTCCAAGCTGTCGCGGCATGCTACCAGTGTTAAACACTGCGATGGAGCTCCGTATGCCACGGCAAACTGGCTGACACTGACGGCGGCGGTGCACAAATGCTGCGCAGCTAGCGCCATTCGACGGCCAACACCGCGGTTCCTAGTGTGTCCGCTGTGCCGTGCGTGTGATCATTGCTTGTACAGCCCTCTCGCAGTGTCCGGAGCAAGTATGGTGGGTCTGACACACCGGTGTCAATGTGTTCTTTTTTCCATTTCCAGGAGTGTATTTTGTGCAATGTCATCTGTTCTTCGAGCCACAGTGTTTGCCAACAAACTTACATTTTTAAATAAATTAACTTTTTCTGGACACATTTCTTCTTCTGTTGCAATAAAGCAGTTCTTAATTAATTCACCGTCGGTAAATGGCTTACACTGTTTCGCTACTAAATGAGCCACACGAAAACTAACACGAGTTGCTGCATGTTGTTTAGCATTTACTTTCTTAAACAGCGACTGCTGGGCTTTTAGCTGGCGTTTCAGAGACTCATACATGTCCAATCGTTCGCATCCTGTAAACTTGGAGTGATTCTGAGAGTGCTTAGTCTCATAATCACGTTTTATATTGTATTCTTTGAAGACTGATATTGCTTCTTTGCAAATAATACACATTGGTTTGTTGCTTGACTCCACCACGAAATATTGACATCCCCACTGCTCTTTAAAAATTCTACATTCACTGTCAACCATTTCGTTTCTTTTCCATAATTGTACAGAACTTCACAAATGATTGTAACCTGAAAATAAAATTGTGCTGTTTAATACTAATAAAACTAGGGAGTAGTCTGCCTAAACAAAATGCAATGAATTTATTTTTAAGGTACTTTAATTACTAAATTAAATACAATTACTCTGTAGTTCCATTAAAAATACGGTGAAAAATACTCAAGTCGTGCTATATAATGGTGGTCATTCTCTTCAAGAGATCTTCCACTCATTCCTTTTGCTTGTACTTACAGTCTAGTTGTAAACTCCTAGCTCAGTTCCACTATCCTGTGCTTGCGTGTGCAGGCATTCATCCGCAACATATTTTTATACCACAATACCCATGCAGTCTGTACTTTTGTCAATAAGTGTGACAGGACAGTAGCTGTACCTCAAGAAATTTATGTACTGTCTATGGGTCACTGAACTACCCACTGCTTTGTGAGTTAACCTTAAGGTAACATTCACAGGTCAATGTAGCAGTAGATGCATTGCAGTTTGTATGGTTCGAGATATAGATGCAGGCATCAATCTCTAACATATGTTTATGCCACAATACCCAAGCAGTCTGTAGTTTTCTCAACGATTATGGAGTTGGAAGTGCTTTGAGACACCCTCCACTGTTGTTGGAGGCACCATCGAAGGTGGCGGTGGCGGCGGCAGCAGCGTCCCATGATGCTTCCAAAGCTGCAACGGAAAGGTTGATCCGCCACTGTTTGGACTGGATCCAAAATTTAGGACATCGAAAATTTTTCAGGCTGGATCCAGCATGCACCACAATTGGGAACACTGTTGAGGGTGGATCTACCTGTGCAAAGGCTGGGATAAAGGTTGGGTGGATCCATCTACACAGAAAAATGCTTGGATGATATTCTGTATGTATTCATTCATATAAGAGCCAAGGTATCGTCCGAAACGTGGATCAGGCAGTGCTATGCCTGGGTACATCGTTTCAGCTGAATTTGTCATGGGCTACATCACAGAGTACTGTTTGGGGTGGATCCAGCATGTAGTACATCTGGGGATACTGTTCATGGCAGTTCCACCTGCGCAAAATCCAACGTAATACTTGGTGTGGATCCATCTATGAAATAATTCTATTATAATGTTTAGTATGAGTCCACCCATGTATGATTCAGAGTAGCATCCGAAAGGTGGCTCTTCCTGCGTTAGGTCTGACACTGCAGCTGCACCATCCATCCTCGCCTACAGTTCCACCACAGGTGCTTCTGCTGCCTCCAATGACTCCTCTGTGCAGCTATGGAGGGAGTTTTAAAGCACTTTTAACTCTAAACTCATCGAGAAAACTACAGACTGCATGTGTATTGTGGCATAAGCATATGTTACATGTAGAAGCCTGCATCTATATCTCAAGCCTTACAAACTACAATGTATCTACTACTATGTTGATAAAATGATTGTGGACTTAAGGTAGTTTTGAAAAGCACTGGTTAGTTGGCTTACCCATGTACACTAACATCCTGAGGTACAGCTGTTCTCTATGTCATACTTGTTGAGAAAAGAACAGGATGCATGGGTAATGTGGCATAAACAAACATTGTAGAATGATGCCTGCATCTGTATCTCGACTTTCAAAATGCAATGCATCTATTACTACGCTGAGCATATGATAATTAACTTTATATTCCTTAGGTGGTTCTGACTACCTGTGAGTGACACTGGATGCCTGGCTTTTCTGCCTGCTTTATGCCTATAATGCTACACCATTGGTTATAATGTCTTGTACCAGCATGACAGGATGAGGTGTTGCCTTACTGTATAGCATTAGCAGAACACAGATTTCAACAAGTGTGCTGATTGCCTGAAGCCTAACGCCTGATGCTTGACACCTGAACCGTGACTCCCAACTCCTGATGCCCAACACTGGATGGCTGGCTCCTTATGCCTGATGCTCGACTCCAAATGCCTGACACCTGACAGCCCTACAAGAAACTCACCCATGTGCTTACACAATAGTGCAGTTGAGCTTTGAGTTACAATTAGATTGTAAGTGCAATAAAATTTAGAAGGAATGAGTAGAAGATCATGTGATCAGAAGTACCATCATATTTTATCTTTAGAATGCAAAAGCAGGTTTGATAGTCGCAACTGAGCAGTCCTCTGTGGAAGTGAAAAGTATCACTTTGTCTCCCTTCAATGTTCTAAACATCTCTCACCTATTAGGGAGAAAGACAAGACCAACAGACGTATGCTCTAGTTTGTGGTTATTACTGGATAACATGGACAATCTTGTTACTGATATTAGTACTATAAATTACACCAAATACAGCATGTTTCGTAGCAGTAAGACTATTAGTGCCCTTACATTCATTACAGATATGTTTCGCACTAACATTATAGTTCTGTGACATTATATTTCTGTGATCAACTGGACTGTCAGGAGCAAGTAGAGAAGGGCCAGCCTGTGCTTTTAAAGAAGGAGATGTGTGGATCATTAAACTATTATCATATATTTATGAGTCAAATCACAAGCCCAGGAGTGAGCATAGTTATTGGTAACCACCTTAGAGATCTTATAAAGTGTTCAGGCTTGCGGCTATGGGAAAATTATGCGTCTTTCTTCGCTGAAGAACGTGGTATTACCAGGCTAGAAACAACTACATAATAGATTGGGTGTTTGATCCCTGTGCAAGTATGTTTAGGTATGTACCAGTGATCTCTACACTACCTGGATGTTGAACTTCCACTGTATGATCGTGCCAGCCATAGATGCTCACATTTCATTTCTTGCAAAACTGCAACATGGGTGCTAGAAAATGTCACTACAACACGAAAAGAAAATACTTTTCGATGCCGCTCCCACATCACCCTACTATATCACATATTGACATAAAGTTCAAAACAAGACATTAGTCTGCAATTCTTTGTCATGTACAGACCAATGGAAATTTGTTTGCCAAACTACAACGTGGCGGAAGATGCAAAGCGAATGAATCTGCAGACATGCTGCAGTTCTATACTGAGAGACAGACTTCTATATCCAGGTTGTGTAGAGATAACTGGTATGTACACATTGACTTGTATCTTTCTTTTTAACTATGCTGTAACAGAACATAATTATGTCACTTCGGCAGTTATTGGTAATTCATGACTGCTATTGCTGGTGTAACCACATTACTTCATCTCTATTTTCAGTGTATTACTACATCAATGTCTTCATCTCTGCAAAGCGGCACTGCCATGCTGTCACACTGTAGTTTTAAGATACTATACCTCGTAATACTTACAGCCATTTTGTTTAAAGTTTGCTGATTAGTAGCCCTAACATAACGATGTGCTTGAGGGCTGAGGCAGCATCATGGGTTGGTAGAATCTCTAATGTCTTTTCTGGTAGTGACCCATTACATTTCAGAACACAACAGCTTCCACATCTACATCTATGTATCTTTAGGTTATAGAGAACAGCATTACTTTAATATGTCTTGTGGCATTTGTTTAGCACTTATAGCAGTGGGGTCTGCTCATACAATTTCATGTATTAGGCGTATTTTGATAGCCCATTGTCTTGCAAGGCATACGATATTGATTCTTCATAGCGTTTTCGTTCACATTAGGAATAACATGTATTTCAATGAGTTATATAGACAATTAAGATGCAGCAGTATTTAATGTGTGCTTGCAAAGAGTGAAACATCTCACAATATATGGCAAGTTCTTTTATTTTTCGAGATATCGACTCCGACATTGTCTTTAGAAATGACACATCTCTCAGACTGAACACGTATTTTCCATATTTGGATACCGCTGCAGCTTGAACATCGCACTTGTCACGCTGCTGATGTATTTTTAGGGTATTGTGAGCGATATTATAAGAAAAATACAGCTATAAGGCCTTTAGCGAGCCTTCTGACTGCAAACTGCTGTTACTGCGCAAACCTCCAGTAGGCCTGCATCATTTGTAACAACAGCAATAACTGGCAATGAATAGCATCGTTTACCTCTTCTCTAGTGAGTAATACGATGAATTATCTTTGTTCCTCTTAAGATCGTGGGAATATCTACTTTGATGGTGTGTGGTGGGTGATTTACATCAAGAGTGGACCAAAATAGTTGCATTCAATGTGTATATTTGCGTCAATGGCATACTATTTTTTAGTTAACACATATTTTTCTGCAGTTATAAGCCTGGTTAGGATAACTTTATGACATCGAATTACTAGGCCTAGCTTCTATCCCGTCAACTGTTATTAGACATTGAAGTCTGACAGTGGGGCACATACTTCACAATCTTGAGCGCTTGTGTATGTGTATATCTGGAAATTAACTTGCGTTTTGTTTTACATTGTAAACATGTGTGATCTCTATTAATTGATTTGAGTCTTACAGCGTTTTTCTCATGTAGTAACGTCAAATAGTTACACACATCAAAAAAAGTTTTGCATCACCTCGTTTCCGGAATCTGTACAGAAAATTGGAATAGAGATCAACATAAACATCATTTCAGCCCTTTTTATTGCTCATGAAAACCACACATTGCATGCTTTACCACCATACAGTGAGACCTTCCGGGCTGGTGGTCCAGACTGCTGTACACACCGGTACCTCTGATACCCAGTAGCATATTCTCTTGCATTGATGCATGCCTGTATTCGTCGTGGCATACTATCCACAAGTTTATCAAGGCACTGTTGGTCCAGATTGTCCCACTCCTCAACGACGATTCGGCGTAGATCCTTCAGAGTGGTTGGTAGGTCCATAAACAGCCCTTTTCAATCATCCCAGGCATGTGCGGTAGGATTCATGTCTGGAGAACATGCTAGCCACTCTAGTCGAGCGATGTCGTTATCCTGAAGGAAGTCATTCACAAGATGTGTACGATGGGGGCGCGAACTGTCGTTCATGAAGACGAAGGTCTCGCCAATATGCTGCCGATATGGTTGCACTATTGGTTGGAGGATGGCATTCACGTATCGTAGAGCCGTTACGGCGCCTTCCATGAGTACCAGCGGCGTACGTCGGCCCCAGATAATGGCACCACAAAACATCAGGGAACCTCCACCTTGCTGCACTCGCTGGACAGTGTGTCCAAGGCGTTCAGCCCTACTGGGTTGCCTCCAAACACGTCTCCGACGATTGTCTGGTTCAGAGCATATATGACACTCATTGATGAAGAGAACATGAGGCCAATCCTGACCATTCCATCTAGGCCTATCTGTACCACGCTGCATGGAGTCATGGTTGCAAAGATGGACCTCGCCAGGGACATCAGGAGTGAAGTTGCGCATCATGCAGCCGATTGTGCACAGTCTGAGTCGTAAGACGACGACCTGTGGCTGCACTAAAAGCATTATTCAACATGGTGGCATTGCTGTTAGGGTTCCTCTCAGCTATAAGCCGTAGGTAGTGGTCATCCACTGCAGTAGTAGCTCTTGGGCGGCCTAAGTGATGCATGTCATCGACAGCTCCTGTCTCTCTATATCTCTTCCATGTCCAAACATGATCACTTTGGTTCTCTCCGAGACGCCTGGGCACTTCCCTTGTTGAGAGCTCTTCCTGGCACAAACTAACAACGCGGACGCGATCGAACTGCGGTACTGACTGTCTAGGTATGGCTGAACTACAGACAACGTGAGCCATGTACCTTGTTCCTGGTGGAATGACTGGAAGTGATCGGCTGTTGGATCCCCTCCGTCTAATAGGTACTGCTCATGCATGGTTGTTTACATCTTTGGGCGGGTTTCGTGACATCTCTGAACAGTCAAATGGACTGTGTCTGTGATACAATATTCACAGTCAACATCTATGTTCAGAGTTTTGGGAACCGGGCTGACGCAAAACTTTTTTTGATGTGTGTATATAATTCTCGTACTTTTTCCACTGCCTACATATTTTGCATACATTTTGAGTTTTTCAACGCATTAGATTTGTAAAATAAGTAATTAACGACTTTTTTCTCTTATTTACTGTATGGAAATCTGTTGGCAACAGTAGGAACTACTTATTCGTGGCGTAATCAATGAACTAAGGACGATTATAGTAGTGGAGCCATCTATTGGTGAGGCAAAATAATCGAAATACATTCGATTTTTCAGTGCAGCCATCTGTTGGTGACGGGAGAAACTGCAGTGTGAAACAAGACTTGTTTTTATTTCGCATTTTCTGTGCTTGTGTGACAGCATTTATGGCAACACGCACGTCAACAAATATGAATTCCTAATTCGTTATTTACATTTTATAAGGAAATGTTGATTTTTAATCAGTCATAGAGAAATATGTTATCTACCCATTCCAAATTCCGTGACAAATGACATAGCTTCGAATCAAAGTCACCAATGTGATCCATCTGCTGGGGTAATGACTAGTAATACACTAGTTCGCTTGTTGCTATCACACAGACTGGAAGGGACCACTCTCCCACACTTCGAATTGTTATCTGTTCAACATTGTAGTTCGCTTGTGTCGCCGAGACTTTCTTCTGCGTGTGTTTGTGCATCTGTGTTCATCATCATCTTCTTGCATGTCGTCACTTATTCTCACCATCTCCATCTTGGTGCACAACTGCCATCAACGTCGCCATTGTCACCGGTGCTTCACTGACGTCAGAGCTGCTGCCACTTCAGTCGTCTCCCATCGCCGCCGTCGCCGTCACTGCTACAGTCTACTCGTCACCTCCATCTTCGTCGCCACTGCTGTCATCATCATAGCATACCAGACGACGCTGCTTTCATCCCTCACCAACCCAGCAACACTCCACCATCAGTAACTATCCAAAACGAAATTTTCACTATGCAGTGGAGTTTGCACTGTTATGAATCTTCCTAACAGATTAAAATTGTGTCCTTAACAGAGACTCGCACTCATGACCTCTGTCTTTTGTGAGCATGTGCTCTACTGACTGACCGACCTCTGCACGAGTCACGAACCATCCTCACTGCTTTACTTCTGCCAGTTTCTCATCTCCTACCTTCCAGACTTCACAGAAGCTCTCCTGCAAACCTTGTGAGACTAGGACTACTGACAGAAAGGACTTTCTGTCCTGTTTCCTTTGACCAAAATGGATATTCCAGACACCTCTGTCATTTAGACCACTAAATACTCTGCTCACACAGTCACTATGTGGAGCACTTTCTCTCACCCACCACCCTATGTCCACCCTCCCCTTAAAACAGTCTCATCATCACCTGCAGTCCCTTCCTTTGTCTTCCCTACCCTTCCCACGACCTCTTCCACGTCTTCTACCACATCCTTTGCCTATCCCCCACTTCCAACTTTTGCCATACCAACCACCTCCACTGTAACTCCAGTCAAAATAATAACACATCAGACTATGGTCGCAACATCTGAAAACACTGACATGTAACACAACCTACTGAAAGGACCTGCACCACGCCATATCCCACCTTCTCCCTATTGCAGACCACACTCCTGGCACTGTAACCATAAAACCCCAAACAAAACCCAGTGCCACTGTACATACGGAGACCACCCCCTCCCCTGCACCTTCTTCCTCGATCATTCACACCTTCCTCCTATCCCACTCTGACAGCAAATTCCTAAATACAAAATCCCTCACAACTGAAACCAGGAAATGTGTTCCTCACATCCCTGTCATGCAAATCGTATCCCACAAAGATTCCATCCTGATCAAATCCACAAATCTAAAATTCCACTCAGACCTCCTCCTAAGAATTCCATGTATAACCTTTGGTCTTCATGCCCTCCTCACTCCCTTCAACAATGCCTCTCTCTCCAAACAACTCCATCATCCTCACCATCCTCCCACCCTCACTGCTGTGATAAGGAAGGTTGGTCCTGAGATCACAACAGAGGACATGGTCTCCAAACTAAATTTTTAATCCTGTTCTCAAAATCCGCACAGCCCACCGTAGCTACAATCTCTCAGGTCCCACCTTCCTCATTGAAGTATTCACACAGTCTGACCCCTTCATCGATAACATCACACAGAGGCAGCCCTGATTTAGAACCACCATCATAAAGTCAAATCCTCCAAATCCCCCCAAGTCCTACCATTGTTAACAATGCCTTGTTCATAATCACCATCTCACTCCCGACTGTAAAAATCAACTCCCTTGTCCTTACTGAAAAATCTCCCATTTCCTCAAACAATGTCCAAAACTCGCCTCTCCTCCCATCTGTAACACCTGCAATGATACCCAGCTGACATACTCTGCCAAATGCAAAGTTAAATCCCCATCCATGAAACAAGAATTAACCTGTCCCTGTTCATCCTACTGTTCATCCTATCTATCCCAGCAATTTTCTCCACCCACCTCCCACAGTTGGAGATATCATCAGATTCCTCGCCCTCATGCTCCAAAATAGCCACCCTTTCCATCAACTGCAAACCCTCCAGAAAAATTTCTCTTGCTGCCTACCCCATTTTCTACTTTAATACTGAAGCCACCTACTCCCAAAACCAAGTTCATTTCGTTTTCACCAATCTCAACACCCTCATTTAAACCTCTACAACCCCTTACCCACACAAACCATTCCGTAGGCTCCCATCATGATGTGACAGCAATACAGCATCTTATACCACAACATCCATTCCCTACCAACCAAAAAGCCCCATTCAATGCAAACCTTATCCCAACACAATGTTGATACCTTCATCCTTAATGAAATATTCCTCCAACCATATCAAACCATTCGAATTTCTCCTTATTTCCTCCAACACACAGATAATCCCTTTCGCCTGGCCAGAGGTGGAGTTGCAATTGGCTACCACAAGAACATCCCTGCTTGGCCACAATGCTTACTCAATAATCCCAATGAGCACTTTATCCTTAGCCTCTTCTTCAAAACCTTAACTGTTGGCGCCGGCCGAAGTGGCCGTGCGGTTAAAGGCGCTGCAGTCTGGAACCGCAAGACCACTACGGTCGCAGGTTCGAATCCTGCCTCGGGCATGGATGTTTGTGATGTCCTTAGGTTAGTTAGGTTTAACTAGTTCTAAGTTCTAGGGGACTAATGACCTCAGCAGTTGAGTCCCATAGTGCTCAGAGCCATTTGAACCTTAACTGTTACCTGTGATACTATCCACATCCAAACTAATAATTCCATCCCCTATGATTTCCTCACCCACATCAACCATACCTTTTCCACCTATGTTGTTGCTGCTGACCTCAGCATCCATGGTAGTTCCTCTGCAGACCTCTGGCAGTGGTGTCAGACCCCCTCCAAGGTGACATTGTTCCCATCCCACAGCACACCCCTTCTGAAAGCATCACCACTGCTGATGTCCTAGTATCTCTCATTCTTCTTGGACACCTCACTGCAGAACTCCTCAATCAAAATGGAAGTGACAGCCTACCTGATCTCCTACACACAACCTCATCCCTATGCACCCCATCCCAATTTCCATCCAAACGTTATCTGCTACTCCTGTGCCAATTGAAATGCCTACAGGAAATCCATAGATACCCATATTGGAAGCAAATCCATAACGTTTCACCAACCCAATGATATCTACCATCCCATGGCCTTCCTGTAGCAGACCTTGTCAGATGTAAAATCCACCCACATACCTACCAAGACCATATATCCTTATCACCCCACACTCTCACCACAAGTCCTACTCCTTCTCCAAGATCCCATCGCTTATACCACACCTTCCGAAGAACTCATGACTGGGATACTCTCATTTGCCACTGGCAAATACAGAAACACACCAGGAACTTACTAAATGCTAAAACCCATGGAGACAGGCGCCAGATTCAATGCTACACTAACCATTAACTCTTCCTAGTACTGGTAATCGTTATATCCCACACTACATGCTACTCCACAACAACCATCCCTTACCTGAAAAACTGAGCAAAGCTGACCACATTGCATCCTAATTCTCTAACACAAACAATATTGCCCCATCCCTGGCTCCCAGCTTCCAGTACTTGGACATCATACCACAAACAGAATTAAACATCCCAATCACAGCATGATATAAAACAATCCCTTCACAGAATTGCAACATGACCACATTACCTATCAACACCTTAAAGAATCCCCCCTCTCCTTTATAGCCACCCTTGCCAACCTTTATACCACTATCCTCTCCACATGTTACTATCCTGAACTGCGGAAAACCCTTAAAATCCTACTTTTCCTCAAACTGCATAAACCTCCTATTGATACATCCTCCTACTGCCCTGTATGCCTCACCTCAGTGTTTAGCAAGATCTTTGAATCCATCCTCTCCTGATGCATCCATCAACTCCTGAACTAACACCACCCCCCTACCATTAGCTAATGCAGCTTCCATCTCACCTTCTCTTCTGATGACCAGCTCCTGCACCTCACCAGACTCCTATCCCACCAACTCAACACTCATAAATCCATTCTTTTTGCCCCCTTCGACCAAGCCTATGACTGCTTATAGCATTCTTGTCTCCTTTAAAACTTCAGACTTACACACTTCCAGTTAATTATGTCCACCTTACTGCATCCTTCCACTCCAATCACCCATCCTTTGTCACCATTAACAACACCAATTCCTGTGCCTTTATTCCACTGCAGGCATGCCCCAAGGCTCGATTCTCTCCCCTCTCCTCTACACAGCCGACATGCCCAACCCCCTCCCCCCCCCCCCCCCCCCCGCCATCAGTCCACTTCCTTCAGTATGCTACTGACACCACTTTCTTCGCTCTCTATCCTACACTCCAAAAATCCCAACGATCCCTCCAAATCAACCTCAATCCATTTACCTATTGGTGGAAGCAATGGCACCTCATGATCAACCCTTCCAAACACAGGCAATAATTATAGGACACACCACCCGCTCTTTTGGTTTCCATAACTTCCACTTTACCATTTACGACTGTCCTATCCAGCTAACTAATATACTAAATGACCTTGGATTAACAATCAACCACCAATTAACTTGGAAACCTCACCTACTAACTGTCCAACAGGAAGTCCACAATAGACTAAAACTGCTACAACTACTGATTGACTGAACTTTGGGATTGCACCCCTCCACTGTCCTACTCACATACGACACACACAAATCCTTGATGCAACCTATCCTTTCCTATGTGAATGTTGCAGAGATCTCTGCCCCACCCAAGTTCTATAAGTCCCTCCAGATTCTGGAACACCATGCACTCCACCTCGCTTTCCACATCCATTTACCTTCCCCCATGAGGATCCTTTACTAACTCATCAAATTCCCCTCACTCACATTGAACACCTCCAAACAATCTAAACCATCTGGAAATGCGACTCCCATAATCCTAGAGTTTCCCCTCTCATTTCCAATCTTTGTATGCTGCCATGCCTTTACAAATACATCCCACCAACACCCAACCCTACACCCACACATGCTCCACATACTCTCCCTCCCCCCCCCCCCAAAAAAAACCTTCAGCCATCTCTCCCTCGCACATTATAAACTCTTCCCAGACATTTACCTAGCCTACCAGCTATAAATCCACCCCTTTTCCCCATCAAGTAGTGGTTTGACTGTACCACTGACAGCCCTCCCACGCCCCCTACCCATATGGGGTGTGGGGGGATTACCAATGAAACTGGTGGGTCAGTCCTTACACGAATTTTTGGGAGTCAGTAATGGAAGCATAGTTGACACATTTTTCAGCAGTTCAGATACTTACCGTATTTGGCTTCAGAGCAAGGACACTCAGGGTAGGGCGCTTCAAGCAAATTTCAGGGGGTCAGGAGGTCCCTTCCCTTCCCTCCCCACCCTTGACCTTAGAACATGACTGAATGCTATGATACCTGGAATGTCCTTGGAGGTTTAATGCTGCTGTCAGCGAAACGTGACATGCGCAGTTGTCTCAGCTGTAATATGACACCACAGATAAGAAAGCACTGTTGCTGGTGTCTTCAAATTCCTGTCCATAACATAAACTGCTACACTGCTGACAGTCAGTGTTGATTCTAAAATAGATTGCTTGTACAGTTTACACAGACTTGTGACAATGCATATGAGGTTTTATTTTCAAACCTGAACCTGTGCAGTACAGTGTTAATTTTGTATCTTCTCTATTTAAAAGGTAAATCTGTCATTGACCCAAAGGTTGATTTCAACACTACAGCGCTTTAGAAGGCACAGCCCTATTGGAGGCAGTACATCATCATCTTCTAACTTATGCAGCCAGTTATAGGAGGCCCTACAGTTTTAACGCAGACTCTGAAGCATGGTGCAACTCTGTATTTCTCACAGTAACAAAAATTGCCATGGGTAAAAAAAGCAACAAGAGACATATAAGTTCCTAGGACATACAAAGCGTCGAACCCATGATCTTTGGGTCCACAGTCAGGCACTTTACCACTGAGACTCAGATTCTCTCCTTAAAAGGGATGAAACTTCTAAGGCAACAAAGTACTCAGGATCAAAATAAATTCAGTTGTTTCACTGATGATGTCTGATACAAATGATTTATATCTAAATTATATAATTTCACCTTGAGGTGCGCCTGCTGTAGACCATCTCAATCGAAACACTGAAGTATGTAAAGTGGTCCAAAGTAAATTATGTTAGTTATTCTTCCATCATTTTTCAGTCATGCATTCGGAATATTTTTAATTCTTGTACACATATTTCAGTTGACAACCTTTCAGCCATTCCCAAGGTGAGTCACTTGCAAGTTTAAAATCATTTCACACGTTATGAAGTAAAAGTGCATGCATTAGTATAGTCAGAGATAAAACATAAGGCATCTAAGAGTTAAACAATGCTAGCACAGAGTTAACGAATCCACAGTGCTTACAAACTATGTTGTTGATTACTATGCATGGAATATGTTGGAATTCCAGGCAGTGGAGACTTAGAACAATATTTCCTTTGAGAGCGTTGCCATGAAATAAGGGTTTTCCATCAGCAACGGCCGCTAATAGTGGGCTAATGTGCCAGAGCACACTGTAAATATCAAACTCAAATTACGTCATTTCTCTCAGAAGTCAAGACAGAAATAGCACTACAACTATACCATTTCTCTTCAAATTTATTCTGGTGCAAATAAAACAGACGAAAACGCAATTTGTATCGCTCTCTCTGTAACAACTGGAAAGCAAGTTTTGAGTGCTGAAATGATGGTCAGCCATGCTACAATCAACTCATAGAAGGGGTGCAGCTGTCTGTCTTTGATTGTAAATGCTCTAATGTGACGTAATCCCTGCCTATACTAAGGATGCTATGTCACAGTACCACGTCAGTATTTTCATTGAAACTGCATATAAAATACACTCCTGGAAATGGAAAAAAGAACACATTGACACCGGTGTGTCAGACCCACCATACTTACTCCGGACACTGCGAGAGGGCTGTACAAGCAATGATCACACGCACGGCACAGCGGACACACCAGGAACCGCGGTGTTGGCCGTCGAATGGCGCTAGCTGCGCAGCATTTGTGCACCGCCGCCGTCAGTGTCAGCCAGTTTGCCGTGGCATACGGAGCTCCATCGCAGTCTTTAACACTGGTAGCATGCCGCGACAGCGTGGACGTGAACCGTATGTGCAGTTGACGGACTTTGAGCGAGGGCGTATAGTGGGCATGCGGGAGGCCGGGTGGACGTACCGCCGAATTGCTCAACACGTGGGGCGTGAGGTCTCCACAGTACATCGATGTTGTCGCCAGTGGTCGGCGGAAGGTGCACGTGCCCGTCGACCTGGGACCGGACCGCAGCGACGCACGGATGCACGCCAAGACCGTAGGATCCTACGCAGTGCCGTAGGGGACCGCACCGCCACTTCCCAGCAAATTAGGGACACTGTTGCTCCTGGGGTATCGGCGAGGACCATTCGCAACCGTCTCCATGAAGCTGGGCTACGGTCCCGCACACCGTTAGGCCGTCTTCCGCTCACGCCCCAACATCGTGCAGCCCGCCTCCCGTGGTGTCGCGACAGGCGTGAATGGAGGGACGAATGGAGACGTGTCGTCTTCAGCGATGAGAGTCGCTTCTGCCTTGGTGCCAATGATGGTCGTATGCGTGTTTGGCGCCGTGCAGGTGAGCGCCACAATCAGGACTGCATACGACCGAGGCACACAGGGCCAACACCCGGCATCATGGTGTGGGGAGCGATCTCCTACACTGGCCGTACACCACTGGTGATCGTCGAGGGGACACTGAATAGTGCACGGTACATCCAAACCGTCATCGAACCCATCGTTCTACCATTCCTAGACCGGCAAGGGAACTTGCTGTTCCAACAGGACAATGCACGTCCGCATGTATCCCGTGCCACCCAACGTGCTCTAGAAGGTGTAAGTCAACTACCCTGGCCAGCAAGATCTCCGGATCTGTCCCCCATTGAGCATGTTTGGGACTGGATGAAGCGTCGTCTCACGCGGTCTGCACGTCCAGCACGAACGCTGGTCCAACTGAGGCGCCAGGTGGAAATGGCATGGCAAGCCGTTCCACAGGACTACATCCAGCATCTCTACGATCGTCTCCATGGGAGAATAGCAGCCTGCATTGCTGCGAAAGGTGGATATACACTGTACTAGTGCCGACATTGTGCATGCTCTGTTGCCTGTGTCTATGTGCCTGTGGTTCTGTCAGTGTGATCATGTGATGTATCTGACCCCAGGAATGTGTCAATAAAGTTTCCCCTTCCTGGGACAATGAATTCACGGTGTTCTTATTTCAATTTCCAGGAGTGTATTATACAAAGAGTATGGCGAGTTTAGGTGGTCTGCTAAAGACGCCCTTTTCCAGTAAACCTCTGAAGGGATAAGTGATAGTTAAGGAGTCACATAGATGCACTTCAAATTTAAATCTTTTATGTGCAGGGCATGGGAGTGGGCTCCTCGATTTGCCTCAAAACTTATGACTAGAAGCAGTATCTTGAATATTTCACTTCCGTGGGGCATAGGAAAAGATAAGACACTTCCTAAAAATTTATGAACAGAGTATGAGGAATTATTGAGGAATACTTGACATATTGGTGCCGTGACGCAGTTGCCATGCTCACTGACTAGCAGTTCGTCGGATCGGCTTCCTTTCTCGTTGCTGCCATCTTTTCTTCATTTTATTTTATTCCTTGCAATTTTAAACTGTTACTTATAAAATTTAAATGTATTTAAACAGTTCAATTTATATATGTAAAATTAATATATTCAATTTAGTTACGATTATTACCCATGGATGTCAAAAGATGATGAAAAAGACGAGTACACGAAGAGATGTAGTATGAGAGAGTATGAAAAGAGTTTGATCTGCAGGTGTGATGTTCACAATGCATTCTTTTCCTTTCTACGTTTCTTAATCAGGAACAGTGATGCGTTGGGTACAAGGGAAATGAAAGATCTAGGACATACTAATGCATCAATAAAAAAACATAAATCATAAACATTTCTACAAGATCCAGAATGAATTTTTCACTCTGCAGTATAGCATGCACTGATATGAAGCTTCCTGGAAGATTAAAACTGTGTGCCTCACTGGGACTTGAACCCAGGGCCTTTGCCTTTCACGTGCAAGTGTTCTACCAAATGAGCTACCCAAGCTGTCCTCACAGCTTTATTATCGCCAGTACTTCACCGGCTACCTTCCAAACTTCACAGAAGTTCTCCTGCAAAACGTGAAGGGCTAACACTTCTGGAAGAAAGTGTACTGCGGAGACATAGCTTAGCCACAGCCGGGAGGATGTTTCCACAATGAATTTTTCACTCTACAATGGAGTGTGCACTGATATGAAACTTGCTGGCAGATTAAAACAGTGTGCCACACTGGGACTCGAACACAGGACGTTTGACTTTCGCAGGCAAATGCTTTACCAACTGAACGATTCTAGCATAATTCATGATCCATCCTCACAGCTTCACTTCCGCCATTGCTTCATCTCCTATCTTCCAGTCTTCACAGAAGTTATTCCACATGGTACGTTGTTTATATAAAATGACATACTTTATCGTAGTTTCCCTAGGTAAAGCTAATATCGGAACAATATTAAGTCACGCCTATCATGACAACATAGTGAAACACAATCAGCTTCTTTTTGCAATACTGTAACACATTGCCAAAATTTTGCATGAGCCAATACTTGTTTCCATGATTTACCGAGCTGGAAACCCTCATCTCTGTTGAGCAGGTTATTTTATAATTGCGTTTCCACAGCTTCCTTGACCACTAAATCCCAGAACAATGAGGGTGTAGCCAGTATCGTAACTTTTTCGCAATCTATGGAATGGCCAGTGGACATACAATGTTCAGCCACTGCAGATTTATTAGGCTGTAGAAGGCGGGTGTATCACTGGTGTTCAGCCAGTGTTTTTATACACATGTCAGCCGTAACTATCAACAACATACTTCATAAGCACTAAGGACTCGCGGACTCTGCACTTGCTTTGTTTTACTGTTAGACACACAGTTTTATCTATGACTAACACACTTGTTACTGACAGTGTTAACTCACACGTTTACTCTACAGTGTGTAAAGTGATAAAAAATTAACATTTGATTCACCTTGAGAATGACTGAAAGGTTGTCATCTAAAGTACTGGAACAAAAATTAAAAATATCCTGGATGCATGCCTGAAAAATGATGGAGTATTCAATCTGTTCAGAAAACTTCAAGTAACACAGACTAAGTTTTTGTCAAACAGACATGAAACTTTGGTTACTGTTTGTTTGGCCTTCGTATCAGGTGGACACAAGAGCAGACAATTTCATGCTTACAGTAGCACAACTGATTTTAGATGTGATTGTATTTCGAATCAGTTTCTATACTCAAATGTTTCAGTTGAGCTGGAGTGACGCAAGCACACCTCAAGATGAAATTGTATAATTTAGAAACCAATCATGTGAATTAAATACTATCAATAAAACTGATAAATGGATTAGTCAATGACAGCATATTAATGAAACACAACTGAATGGCTGTAAGTTTCCATATACAAAGATGAATTGCACAAAAATAAATTAAGCTGAATTCTCCAGTTCTCTGTTCCCTATATTCTTCAAATCTGTCACATTGTTACAATACTTTTTCATCTCTAACACATCTATAATGCCTGACACAAAATATGAAGCCCTTAAAGACATGGTTGTATGTCAATGCAACTCCATACAAGTGCACAACATTGCTCAGTATGTACTGCTTGACCACGATAACGTGACGATTTCGATAGTGCTGCCAGAAGCGGAGAAAATCGGCACTACTTGAAAGATACTAATTTGTCTTCAAGCGCTGCCAACGCCAAGCTGCTCCTTGAAGTGAAGTATTACGAAAGGCGTGTGTTCAGTAGCAAGTAACTTCTGTACATACTTGATGAGTTTTTTTACATTAGAACAAAAATTTACTGATTTTGACTTCATCTCATTGGGGCAAGTTTATTTCAGAAATTTGTTGCAAGTACTAGTTTCAGAACTGCAGTTATTCTTAAAAAACAGTCCGCCTGCTTAGCTGGGTGGTAACGTGCTTGCCTCCCATGCAAGAGGGCTCAGGTTCAATTCCTGGCCAGGTTGGAGATTTTCTCCTCTCTGGGATTGGGTGCTGTGCTGTCATCATCATCACCGGCGCGCAAGTCGCCCAACGTGGCTTCGATTTAAATAAGACTTGCACTTGGCAGCCGAACTTCCCCGCTTGGGGCCGCCCAGCCAACGGTGCCATACGCTCGTTTCATTTTTTCTTAAAAACCAGAGTAGTCGCCGCTGTTGTTGTTGCATTATTATTATTATTATGATTATTATAAATGTAAAAAAATTGTGACGAAATATAAAAAGTAGAAAATAGTTTGAGAGAGTTCATTACTACGAGGGCAGTTCAATAAGTAATGCAACACATTTTTTTTCTCGGCCAATTTTGGTTGAAAAAACCGGAAATTTCTTGTGGAATATTTTCAAACATTCCCGCTTCGTCTCGTATAGTTTCATTGACTTCCGACAGGTGGCAGCGCTGTACGGAGCTGTTAAAATTGTGTCTGTAACGGATGTGCGTTGCAAACAACGGGCAGTGATCGAGTTTCTTTTGGTGGAAAACCAGGGCATCTCAGATATTCATAGGCGCTTGCAGAATGTCTACGGTGATCTGGCAGTGGACAAAAGCACGGTGAGTCGTTGGGCAAAGCGTGTGTCATCATCGCCGCAAGGTCAAGCAAGACTGATCTCCCGCGTGCGGGCCGGCCGTGCACAGCTGTGACTCCTGCAATGGCGGAGCGTGTGAACACACTCGTTCGAGATGATCGACGGATCACCATCAAACAACTCAGTGCTCAACTTGACATCTCTGTTGGTAGTGCTGTCACAATTGTTCACCAGTTGGGATATTCAAAGGTTTGTTCCCGCTGGGTCCCTCGTTGTCTAACTGAACACCATAAAGAGCAAAGGAGAACCATCTGTGCGGAATTGCTTGCTCGTCATGTGGCTGAGGGTGACAATTTCTTGTCAAAGATTGTTACAGGCAATGAAACATGGGTTCATCACTTCGAACCTGAAACAAAACGGCAATCAATGGAGTGGCGCCACACCCACTCCCCTACCAAGAAAAAGTTTGTTCCCGCTGGGTCCCTCGTTGTCATTAAAAAAAAAATAGCTTAAGTTTAAAGGCGCCTTTACTGCCATTCCACTTTCTCTTCTTGTGAGACAAATTTATTGGTAAACTTATTTTGCATTTCCTTGACTGTTGGTGCCAATTACATTTTCTCACTGGTACTGAATACACACAACTTCTTTAGGTTGGAGAAAAACTTCCACGAAATTACAAATTCGGTAAGTACTTGCAGGAAGATTAAAAAAAAAAAAAAACTAGAACGAATTCTCACCGTGCAGTGGAGTGGAGTGTGCGCTGATCTGAAACTTGCTGACAAATTAAAACTATGTGCTGGACCAGGGCTCGAGCCTGGAAACCCGGTCTGGTACATAATTTTAATCTGTCCAGAAGTCTCATGCAAGAAACTGTTTCCACTAACATGTGAGCTTCTTGAAGTGCACGCAGTTAGCGTACGTCCACGCAAACAGATTCCAAAAATCAGTTTTCAACTTTCGATTTATAGTGTTGTAAATTGTACATTCATCTACTTTAATTTTTCATTACAGTCGATAAGTAAATACATAAGTTGTAAGTAAAACCGTCGAGCGTGAATATCTCAACAAATTGGTTTCCCATCCGACGGAAGTGTCACTTAAGAGGATAATATTTCCGCGAGTGGCTCCTCCAGTTTCGTGTTAAGCACAAAACGCGGGTAGTCGTGCTAGAATCTGCTACAAGCAGCCTATGCTGTCTTCCCCTCACTGTTCCTCCAACCTCTGCAGGCGGAATGCGGGGGCATGTCTGTTCCCGACAACCAACGCGCCAATCGTCGACTTATTGTGGCCAGACAGTAAATGACTGTTACAGATAGAATGGCCACGAGAATGTATTAGTGTTGTTCATGCTTTATGTTATTCCCAGACCTGGCAGAATATACACTGAAGTGCCAAAGAAACCAGTATAGACGTGTGCATTCAAATACAGAGATATGCAAACAGGCAGAATACGGCGCTGCGGTCGGCATCGCCTATATAAGACAAGTATCTGGCGCAGTTGTTACATCGATTACTGCTGCTACAATGACAGATTATAAAGATTTAAGTGAGCTTGAACATGGTGGTATAGTCGGCGCACGAGCGATGGGACACAGCATCTCTAAAGTAGCGATGAAGTGGAGATTTTCCCGTACAATCATTTCACGAGTGTACCATGAATATCAGGAATCCGGTAAAACATCAAATCTCTGACTTCACTGTGGCCAGAAAAAAATCCTGCAAGAACGGGACCAACGACGACTGATGAGAATCGTTCAACGTGACATAAGTGCAGCCGTTCTGCAAATTGCTGCAGATTTCAATGCTGGGCCATCACCAAGTGTCAGCGTGTGAACCACTCAATGAAACATCCATGATGTGCGCTTTTAGAGATGAAGACCCACTCGTGCACCCTAGATGACTGCACGACACAAAGCTTCGCACCACACCTGGGTCTGTCAACACCGACATTGGACTGTTGATGACTGGAAACATGTTGCCTGGTCGAACGAGTCTCATTTCAAACTCTTTATCAAGGGGATGGACGTGTACGGGTATGGAGACGACCTCATGAATCCATGGACCCTACATGTCAGCAGGGGACTGTTCAAGCTAGTGGAGGCTCTGTAATGGTGTGGGGCGTGTGCAATTGGAGTGAAATGGAACCCCTGATACGTTTAGATACAACATTGAGAGGTGACACGTATATAAGTATCCTGTCTGATCACCTGCACCCATTCATGTCCATTGTGTACTCTGAAGGAGTTCGAAAATTCCAGCAGCACAAAGCAACACCCCGCATATCCAGAATCCCTACTTAGTGGCTCTAGAAACACTCTTCTTAATTTAAACACTTCCGCTAGCCACCAAACTCCCCAGACATGTAAATTATTGAGCATATCTGGGATGCATTGCAACATGCTGTTCAAAAGAGATCTCCACCCCCTCATACTCTTATGGATTTATGGACAGCCCTGTAGGATTCATGGTGTCAGTTCCTTTTAGCACCACTTCAGGCATTAGTCGAGTCCATGCTACATCGCGTTGTAGCACTTCTGCATGATTGCAGTGCCCTACATGATATTAGACAGGTGTACCAGTTTCTTTGGCTCTTCAGGGCATAAGGACTGTGAACATCATCAGATGTTGAATGATTGCTTCCAAGGGCGCCGAGTTGCTGCACACTCATATGAGACAACATTATCAGCTCCTGAAAGAGGCCTCACTGTGGATATCCATTTGGATGGCTGGTCGAATCGCGCAATATTAAAACTTCCGAGGCAATAAGATGTGGCAGTGTCCTGATGTTAGAGCACATGGAAACTTCAGGGCAGGCATACTTGTCGCCGAGGTTCCAGTCGCCCATGTCTGGCTACTGCAAGGGAGGGTCGGCATATTGCACACCAAGCGCATTTTAACATCTGTGCCTGCCACCCGAAAACAAGTAACGGACTCCCTGCAGCATTGCGTATCATCCCGCACCATTGGTCGAAGACTAGCACCCAGACTACAGAATTACTGTCCACTCCATAAGCTGTCTGTCACTTTGAAACACAAGTGGCTGTGTTTGGGGTTGTGCCATGACTTGGAATAACGGACTGCTGTAAATAGCGTCACATTATGTTCAGCGATAAATCACGATTCTGCAATACCCCAGATAACCCTCGAAGAATGGCGACAACCTGGAGGATAGGTCCCATTCTTCTGATGTTTTGGAGAGGCACAGCAATGCCGTTCCTGGTGTCATGGTGTGGGACCCACAGGTGTAACTTCAAGTCATGGGTGGTAGTGATTGAGGGAACTCTGACAATACAACAGTATGTCACAAACATCCTTGTCCTCGTGTGTTACCTCTCTTGTGACTATCATAATGACATTTTACAATAGGATAATGTTTGTCCGCACATGCTTATATGTCTATGAACTGTCTAAGTGATGCTGAGGTACTTCTGTGGCCCGCGAGATCCCTGATAGAACGTGTGGGAGCGTCTTGGATATCAACTCCGTTCCAGTGCCAGTACATCATGCACCAATTACAACAGTTGTAGGCCAGTTTGCCTTAGGGGAGGATACAATAGCTTCGATAAGCTCTCCAACCGAATTAACACATGCATCCAGGCCAGGAAATGCAGCAACTTACTAATAAGCGGGTTCACACAGCTAAGTTCTTTGTATCCTGATTTTTTAATCACTGAAATAACATCACATACCCTCTCAACTCAGTCTCATCTTTCCCTCGCCCCCCCCCCCCCCCCGCCCCCTTTTTTTCCAGGCAGTCACTATTCATCAAGTTTGCAAGAAACCACACACTTGCTAGAAGAGTGTGTGTGTGTGTGTGTGTGTGTGTGTGTGTGTGTGTGTGTGTGTGTTTAACTAAGTCTGTCAGTATTAGGATAATGACAAACACAGTTTGTACTTTATTCAGATTCGCAAGTAGTAACTGTCTCATTCAAAGTTGTACAAGTTCTCAAATGGTTGACAGACTTCAGGCTTGCTGCTGAACACTGCAAGCCTTTCTGTAAATAAAATGCCAACAACTTTTAAGATGATTCCTCTTTTTTCTTTACTTCAATGAAGGAATGATTCTGAGACATATTCAGTGTTGCATTACTAAGTAGGATCCTCTTTTGACTTGATGCACTGGGCGATTTATTTGAAGCTATCTTTTTATCTTGGAAATTTGTTATTGCTTCCATACAGAACGGTGTTGGAGTGTTCTGAAGAGCAAAATTCTAAATCGTTTCGATCTTGGGAAGAGCCTGGTAACTATACAGTCCAGTAAGGTAATTTTCACGATTGCCAAGCCAAATAAAAAAAGTTTTTTACCCTTATCGTGACCTGGACAAAAAAATCATGTCCTCCAAATGACATGCAACATTTCACTACCACATAAAATGCCTGAACTTACCAGCCATAGCTGGATGAATATCTTAATGTGCTAACCATTTAACAGTGCTATGAGGCAACATGTAGCTTTTGGACAATTACAGATGTGTTGGGCATTGCCACTCATTAAAATTGATGACCATTTATGAATACTGGCAATCAAGTAAACTGGAGAATTCTCAATGCAGTAGCTATCTCTAATTTCCACCAACTTCTCTGCATTTAACAGTTCTCTTCCCAAGACCGTGCGTTGTTCATTAGGCAGTTCACAAATTTATCACTTGTGATTAATTTTCTCTACAAACTTCATCTTTAATCTCCCCTATCAAGGGGAAAAAATATATATATAACAAAAATTTCACTTGGAGGAACTCTTCATATATGAGTCCTATAAGACATTGTAGAATCATGGCGCTCCACGACTTGCATGAATGTAAGGGGGGTACGGCAGGGTGACCGTCAAAAAAAAAAAGCTCTACATGTTTTTTATTACCGAACTCGTATGTATATACATTGAAGATCTATTCCCGAAAATATTATGTGCAAACTCCAAAAAGTAACGATTGTGAGAGCGTCTGAAGCAAAAGCAAAGGGTGTCTTGGAAAGCCATTGCTACAAGTCGTTATCGATGCCACCACCCCTATTTATACCGACTTGGGTAAACCTGATTTGCTGAAGCGTTGTTTGGGCGGATTTACTCAAAATTTGAACGAAAGTTTCAATAGTCTTATTTTGAGATAAGCTCCAAAAATAACATCCAGCCAAAGCGAAATTAACACTGTTTCAAAGTTGGCCGTATGTCTATTCAATGTACGCCATACTGCATTAACGCACATGGCAAATGCCCTTAAATCAAAATCAGCGATGAAATGTCCCGATTCTGTGAAGACAGAACGCCAGCGGCAATGCGCTCAGTGACGAAAAGGGCTTTGAGGACGAAAATGAGATATCAGGTCAAAGTAGCACAACTAGGCCATCCACTAGCCGGGGCGATAGTTGTCAGGGACAAGGCATTGCTGACATCCTATTAGTTTCAAGCTTTGATCCTTTTTGTTATGATAAAAACTTAAAACTTTAAACGCGGTTTTTCTCAAAACCATGTTTTTCTGACAGTTGTCGTCGCCCACGCCACAGTTTTCATACCATTTTAATGATTTTTGGTCTCCCTTCAAGAAAATTCATTTCTCTTACGTTCATCATAGCCGATTTTTTTGTTGATATTTAGTAATTTCTCTGCCAAAAACGAGGGGTCCAAAAATGGCAATTTTTTTGTAAAACTCTACAATGAACTAAAATTACATCTGTACGGATCAGTGTGATATGTCAATGTCATGTTTCAGATAACCATAAACAGAGTTACAGTGACAACCATTGATCTACCTCCTTTCAGAGCTGCCTAAGAAAAATCCCAATTACAAAGTGAATATATTAATATTTTTCAATAAAATATACCAATAAAACCTTCAATGTATGCTTTATTCATTGCAGCAAACCCCATCTGTCTACTACATTCCAGTATGGAGAGAGAGGAAAAAAAAACCTGAATTTGAGCAATATTTTTATCCGTCGCCCTGTCGTTCCCTTTAAGGAACATCTTACTTCAAAGAACACCTCTCAGCCTTATTAAAAACTTTATTGTTCAATCAGTTTCACAATTGGCCCATCAGCAGTGAAGGGAAAAAGGAATAGCTTATGCAGGATGGATTTTTGCTTCACAACTGATTAGGTAGGATTCATACGTTTCATGTACTTGTGACTAATATATACGATAATGCACATATGCAATATAATCTTAGCATTTCATAGCAGTAACAGCATATCAAAAGTCAATTACAGCCCAAAACATACTAGCTCCATAGCATGCAATGTTCTAGTCAGCAGTGGTGGCCAACTTCTGAGTTGTACTTGACTTCTAGTAAAATGCTGCTGGTTTGAAATGCTCCAATTCTACCACTACCTTAAAAAAAAGTGGAGCCCAGGAGGGGATATGGACACATACTGAAACATGTTTATTGGGCACTTCACCTTTTTGTCAGGCAGTGTATTATGTGTAGGTTAATCCTAAACAGAATGTCAGACTTACCTTGACCATATATATATATATATGGTATCTCTTCTTTCAGACATTTCTGAAAGAATAGCTCGTTAGAATGAAATTACAATGAAATGAAATGAATACACTTAGCTGCACACAGGCATTGATATAAGACAACGGGGACAGTTGAAAATGTGTGCCCCGACCAGGACTCTAATCCGGGATCTCCTGCTTACACAGCATACGCTCTATCCATCTGAGCCACTGAGGGGGGGACAGAGGATAGTGCAACTGCAGGGACTTGTCTCTGGCACGCCTCCCGTGAGACCCACATTCGCAACTTCTTGTCCCGCATTATATTCATAGTGGCCCTGCCCATTAAACTCATTACCCGCGGCTTTACTGCCGATTCCTGGCCATTATTTAGTTTGTTTTGAAGTAGTAAATATTTACTGAGGAAAGCAAACCTGAGTTTATTATTAATACAAGGGGACACGAGTCTTTTGAAGTGTTTGTTTCAGTGGAAAGGTGTCTATGTAATTTAAACAATTCAAAGTAAATCATTCATGATTTTTGTAAAGAGAAACTAAAATATATTTAGTCATTCTCCAAAGCAGGTACTTATTGTGCAAATAACTTGAAAAATGATGTAATTATAAACTGCAGGACAACTGTCAGGTAAATGATATACACCCAGGTAATGTAACAGAAAATCTATCTTCTCAAGTGCAGTTGATACATACAGACTGAGTATATACCCTGGCTTTACACAAGAAAGCATACTTAGCTGCGGATCTTGACTGATTCGTGCACCATATCAAAGTGCCTGAAGATTTAGCTACAAATATTTAAATTCACAGTCAGTAAGAGGGAGGAAAAAAAAGATGCTTTATCAGTCCTGAATAACTGTACTTTCCACCAACATGGGACAGATAATCTGACTTGTCTTTTTTCCTCTCCTTTTTTCAACCACATCAGTCTCCATCAATAGGTAGGAAGCTGTGCCGTATTATAAGGAAATAAAGGTCAGTATCATCATACAGACCTAAGAAAGCCAGGGCATTATACAGGCTTTACTTATTTTTGTTCTGTCCTAGGCACATTCATAAAGGTATCAGCTGTGTTGTATACATGAATGCAGAAGGCTGAATTGTATATTCAGATCAGCTTAATGACTGTTTCAGTTAGTAACTTTGGAGTCAGCTTGCAATACACTTATTTCATTCTCTACATGTATCATATGGGGAATTAATATGAAACATTGATGTATGTATTTAAAGATCTTGGAATGTATGTACTGCAATCCCAAATTTGCCTCTCTTAACATTCCCTTTCGTATAATCATGATGGCCAAATTTCTGTGTATATACAAGATGTTGAATATTTTGCGACACAGTAGTACTCATTAGCACAAGAAGAATGAGTTGAATACAGACGAGCATGGAAAAACATCATTACTGGGGTTCGACCATGTGTTCATTTGGACAGCTGTGGATATGCAAATGGTCATTCCATTCGCACCCCATCAACAGTTGTGTTTTATATCTTCATCACAGTATTCTGGCTGAGCATTAGGTAATCTGCAGCAGTTGTGTACTTTGATTCGTGTTTCCTTGTAGTTTCATTCATGTTATTGTGCCATGGAGTCTATGCAACTGGTAGAGTTCCATGCTGGTCTGTACTCTTATTGTGAGTTTCTTATGAAAGCATGGTTCAGCACATTTTCTTCTCTCATTTCCATCACTTGTTAGTAATAGAAGCCTGCAACTCCACACATTATATTGTGGTGGTGGACCTTTTGGTATAGTTCAGGAAATGAAACTAATCTTTGAGGCCATGCAATCTACACAAAAAATATTCACATCAGAGAGTAACATGACAAGTTGTTCAGTTGACTCATGTCTAATGGACCCATGTCTGCAACAACTCAAAAAGCAAACAGTGCAAGGTCACATCCATTCCACATTTGTGAGATGAGGAACATGCACTACATTTTGTGGACAAAAATCCAGGAACAAAAGTGTTACGAGTGGCAACAGCAGAATATACATCATTTGCTTGTCTGAGCACTACTTCATGAATAACTGCTGTAGTGTGGATAAATGCAGAGTAACTGCTATGAAAGTGTCATTAACAGCCACCATGTTTAACTAGTGTTCACGTCTCAGGACCCGTATTTGTGAGACTTTTCCTTTTTCAGTGAGTACTATCATGTATAAAATATTTGACACTAACACCCTTGTAAGGATTGTCACAGTAACTTTTTTTTCTGGGAACCCTTTTACATTATCCTTGTTGGACAACCATCAGTTTTGTGTGTGTCTGCTTGACTACCTATGTGATGAGTTTTAATTGCCATCATGAGCCTACATAACCTTGTAGGTCTACCACCGAGTACATGATTCAAGCTAAGTCATACAGGGAGTGAAAAACATACAGAGATCTGACTTGTATACTGTTGTAGAGAACCTGGAGGACTTTTAAATGCTTAATGAAGATAAATTTGGTCATTTATAATCACAGGCATACTGTTTCCATGACAAAGCTAAATAACAAATGAATCCTAATTCTTAATTGCAAACAATTTCGAAACACCACTGTTCTATGTCCCCATCCGATGAACCGATTTCAGCACTAGTAGAAGTTAGACTTTTTCATGCACAAATGTTACACATTAGTAATGCTTACCACTAGTTCTTTATCTACTGGCTGTGTTATTATTCCCCCCTCAAGATTTAAGATTTTGTTGCACTTATGATTCTTCACCAAGACTTGCAGCAACATTTATCGTTATGTTGTATTCATAGGATCAAGTATTTCACTAGGATTTTGTCAAGGGATGGACAGAATCAATATTCATGCCGTGTCACTGCAACAGGCAGCCTCAGGTTTCTCTCATGCCTGTTGGCATATTTTAACGTTATATGACGTAGATTCCTGCAGATTGCATATTTGGATTTTTATACTTAATGACTTTACACTTTAAGCCTGCATATCCCTCCTGTCTTTAGTGCACAATACACTATTGTCCATTTTCTCAGTTTTGCTCCTTAAAATATGGATTTCCCAGAAAAAAAAGATAAAACATTTTCTTTGACAATGATCTGAGTTTTCACCAAGCAGATATATAATCTTGTTACTTTCAAGGGCTGTATCTTAAACCATTAGGAAGCAGTCATGCTCTAATCTCCCTTCACCCTCCAAGGTTATTTTACACTCTTCTTTCAATGAAGATTTGAGTTGAACAAGTAAGCAGGCATCAACATGAATTTTTTGGGACACCATGACTTGTCGACAGGGTTGCTGCAATAAACAGGTCTGATATTACTGTGTTTCACAGAAGTCAAAAACATGAGCATATTTGCCTTTTTGGATCACTCATATGAAAACAACTGTATGAGCTAGTAAATTTTTGATAGTTTACTTACGTGAAGTTGATATTAACGCAAAACTAATGTTGCACGTGCTTCAGTAGAACTACATGGGGATCTCAGAACCATTCTGATGATAACAGAGACGCTTTACAGCCTATTTCCCTGTGCTGCACTATCGTAAACTATCTTTTGCCTGACATTAGATTTGGGTGCATACTTTTTGTCTACAAGTACAATAAATTTGAACTTCCATATCACAGAAATGGATTGAGATATCAACAAAATTTTCAAGGCTGTTTGAGATTAGAACCTTAGGAATATATCATAAGAATTTCAGCTATTTGCTATGCATTGCCGTTTTCGAATGCACTGCTCATTTTTTTGTGCAAAAAATGGGAAACAATTTGTTGGGAATTTTCTAAGGAACCAGCAATGAATTAATGGTGCCTCCCCAAGTCCCTTGGACCCACTGTAAGCAATATCAAATGCAATGAGAACCAACCGGTGCGATCCATTTGCCTAAGTATGAGTAAGAGTATATAACTCATATTTTGACCCTGAACCGTAGGATAGTAACACTAAGATGATCCTCTTGATAGGTATACAAATGGTCCCTAACCCAAGGGCTATCCAACACACTTGTCCCTACCATTCTATTACCAACAGATTTTTTTTCTTCATGGAGTTTTGGAACATATTACATAGTGCATGCTAGCACATACATACTGATTTATCATCTGGCTTTTAGTGCCGGGAATCTGAGATATTCTGTTCATCATTGATGCAGCTCCTTTCATTTAAGTAGTGAGGCTCCATCATTAAGTGAATCTGTCAGAATAGAAAAGAATACTGAAGGAATCGGCTGTGGCCTGCAGCAAGGGAGCAACACTGGGATTTGCCTAAATTGAAAATGAAAACCAGAAAAACTCATTTCAAGGTTGCTGGTGGATAGGTTTGAATCACCTCACTCCCCGAATCCAGGGGTTACTAGCTAAGCTCAGCATGTGGCAGTACCCTGGTTGTTGGAGATTTGAAAAAAGCTGGTTCTTTTACATTCTAAAATGCATCCCAACAAAAGGAATTCTGATACATTTTTTTTCCTTTAGCTGTGCATGGTAATTTTGGGCTCAGTTATTACAGCATTGCAAGAGTGTAAATGGATTTTGGACAAAATGGGGGTTGCATTGTGCAATCAGCCCTGACGACAATGCAGACTATTGAAAGAATCTTTTAGGAATGAAAAAAGTACAGTATGTGCCATCTCACAGACCTTTCACTCTCCACAAACCCATCCACATTGTTCCATATTGGAACTGATTGTCATAATTGAGTACCGTCCAAGAGACCAGTTTGCCCAATATTTTGCCAATGGGCTGCTAATGATAGAATTCTTAGCAAATTTTTTAAAGAAATGCAACCATCAATATTTGGGCAATATTTTTGTTGATCAAGATATTTGAGCTACACAGGTAAGTCCAAATGTATTTTTCTGCATCAATTTTAATGAAATGTTATTTCTAATATTGTTTACTGCTCCATTGCTTTATGAAATACTGAATTATTGCAAACTCAAAGTCTCCAAATAACGACTAGTGCTACTGTTAAACAGCTCTAGATAGGTAATTAGGCTATTATAGCAGTGCGTACAATTTTTAGCTTATTGTAATGCTAGTGGACCAACCAAACTGTTTTCCTCTTCTTTCTTGATGCAGACTTATCCATAATTAGGGACTATCATAACAGCACGCATCACAACAACAATAAACATGAGTACTTACAGTAATTCAACTGCAAGTATGAACTGAACTGATTAATAACAAGCAACAACTGAACTCTAATAAGCCCAACAATTTACAGTAATTCATCTTGGCTACACTAGTGAGGGCAACAATCAATAGCCCTATCAATATATAGATAGATTAAATCTACTGATGGACTTGTTGACTTTCAATAGTACACCCTTTTTTTGTTGTACAGCTGAAAAATCTAAACATCTTTCAATTACAATACACAATAACTAGGTCATGTTTAGCTTCATTTAGGTGAGAGGTGGGTTCCCTTAGGCTACATTACAGTAGTTTCATAATATAAGGTTATAAAATAATGTTGAAATCAAGAAAATGTTACACACTGTATACATGTTCTATAAGCTAATTTTTATCACCATTGCCCGAATGATCTATGTCCTAAATATGACATGCTACACTGCCCAATGCAAAATCAAAGTTTAACACACAAGCCTGCTGAATGTGTATCAGATTGCTCACTGGCTTCAAATACTTTTAGAAGAAAAAACATACCTTACAGCACCTGTTACAATCACCATGACTTATTCACTACCTGGCTAAGGGTTGCTCATTTGACCACAACAATTATGTAATTGCACATTCATGAGAGAGAGAGAGAGAGAGAGAGAGAGAGAGAGAGAGAGAGAGAGAGAGAGAGGAGGGGGAGGGGGGCAGGCAATCTATCCCTTTCATAGTATTATTGTAGATGCAAGGGATATTCTGTATGCCATCAGGTACCTGATCCAAAAGTTTCCCTCTCATATAAAACATTCGGCTGGGATTTTCAATAAAAACTACATTGTAGCCATCCTCCAGAAAGGGATGCACATAATAACTACAAGTTTATTAAGATGACCTATCACTTGACTGAATTACAGAAACCAGAAGCTGAAAAGCTATCACTTATAATCATACTGCACTAATTATTCTAATTCTCTACCAAATGAAACAATCATATAGGACTACTTACCTGGTGGTAAATGGAAGTATGTCTGACAACAGTCATTATATAATTACCTCATTGGGACAGATATGCTCAACAAATCTTAAAGCATATGAGTGACCATGAACTAAACAGTTTTGCAAACAGGGTACAGCTTAGATTGTATTCACAAGTTAAAAAAAGGGGGGGGGGAATTTTAATTCTTCAGGCTTTCCCACTGATCTGCTCACATTCTGAGATTTTTGGTTTTCTGCCACATATCCAGCAGAACACCAAGCTCCACAAGATATGACGAATCTTCTGACATCAGACTTCTGAAGAGGCAAAATGCACTAGCCCATGAACCTAAATTTTAAGTTAATGTTTCAGGAGTGTTTAAACAGTAACAAATTCAGTCGGAAATACGGAAGCGTCCGATCCCACCCGTCTGCTTTGACCCATGACGTCACAAATATGGCAGAAACAAAAATAAACACACACACACTTTCCACAAGAAGCCTAATGACACTAATGGGACAAGTGTGGGAAATGGGGTGTTTTGGGAGGGGGAAACTAAATATAAACAAATTTAGATGCCTTGCGTAGCTACAACGTGTAAGTGAAGACAGCCATGCATGAATACCCACCCACCTCCCCAGAGGTCGTAACCCCTGCAACCCATAGAAGATAAAGATGCTTCAGTAGCTGATTAGTGTTTTTTGTCTTTTTAAAAAAAATCTCACGGGATAGAACAAACAGATCAGAAAGATAAATATAATAAATTAAAACAGAAATTCGAGGAAACAGATTATTAAAATAAGTAATAAGTGTTTTTAAATTTTAAAAAATCTCACGAGATAGAACAAACAGATCAGAAAAGTAAATAAAATAAGATAAAACAGAACTGGAGACAGCCACACTCAAACCAAACTCCGCGCCGTCATGACGTCACACGCGACAACACCCTTACGTCACGTGTCAAAGCCGACGCGTGGGATCGGACGCTTCTGTCGACCCATTCAGTCATATAGCAACATGTTAGCCTAAAACTGCTCCCTCCATCTAAGTTTTACTTACAGAAATGATAAAAATTAATAAAATTTTACTTCAAGCTTCACCACCTATCTGAAGGCAGAGTGCTGTTGCCAGAGGGCCCATGTTTCCAGCGGAGTGGCTTACCATCTGTAGGTCTATCCAGTACTTTTCCATTAATACTTATTATATACTCATCTGCTTCTTGGTTGTCAATATGACAGGTGTCTTGTTCGTATCTGACAATTCACTGTTGCATGTAACTGAAAATACACAGTATAGTTCCTCTACTGTGATACAATCCTGTCAAAATGAAAATGGTATTGACTATTATCCATAGTTCCTTATACATAGCACACAATCACCCATAGGAATAACTGGTTGCAATCCTCATGTCGTTACCTTTATATGTTTAATGTATCATGTGTCCACACACGATAACTTTAAGAGATACACTATAGATGCTATTTAACAAGCATTTCAAATGGAAGGAAGGTCAATTACTAACATTGCTTTGAAAATTATGCTTTAGAGATTAACAAGGTTTGATTTGACATGTACTTTTTAGTGCAACCATTCTAGGAATTGTGAGATGGTATCAGACAATCTAATATCTAAACATGGATAGCTGGACAGGAATACAAACCTCACTGATTTATTAGGACTGTACCCACTTGCTACTTCAGTCAGTATCTATCACTGAAATTTCACCACCAAACTAACACCAATATCACCATCACTAGCAGTCTACAATGAAAGTTCAAACTACTGCTGTACAGAAGACACCATGAATTTTACTTCTGCCCATACTTATCACAGATTTTATATTTGGTGCCCAATGTGAAAGAAGAAATACCATGTGCTTTACGTTGTTATGAGGCATTAGAATATGTCATCACTGTAAAAAGATGCCTGAAACACTATTTGCCAACAATGTGTGTGCATTGTGACAAAAGTTCCACTTTTTGTTGTCTACCAAATGCAAAGCCTGAAGTAAATTGTGAAAAGTAATTCAACATCCTGTTGTCCAGAATGCAGTCAATTTTCAGCTGTTTAGAGTTTCCACTGTAATCCGTCAATCTACAAAATACTTCAGATTTGACAACCACTAATATTTAAAAATGATTCACAAAATATTGAACGTGTTACGCTACTCATATGTGGGGTCTTAACACAGATTTTTTCTTCACATTCCCAGCATTGGAACAGATCACAAGGGTTTAAATGCTCTCCACAATGAAGTTAAACACACTGGCCAACAACTTTTCATTGATGATGCACAACTCAAATCCTCCAACAAATATCAATTCAATAATTTTATTTTCTCATCACCTCATCCAAATGTATCCGTAGAGTCAGTACTCTTAGTATTGCTGATATGGTTTACCTTGGATTCAAAAATTAATAATTTGAATGAAACAGCTGTTCATATGGGTTTAACCTTTCAGTGGAAACTTCAATGTTTGAGTGAAAATTCTGTGATTCTACTTATTAATCCCACAAACAATTCACCAAAAAAAGTGAACGATATGACAGATTCCACAGTCAACATAAAAACAATCTATTAATTTACAATGACTTCAGTTTTTGTGTATCAAGGAGTCTAAGACAAAAGTTAATGTTCCAATCAATCTTCGGTATTACCAGACACTGAAATAGTTTTCATACAAGCCAGATTGTGAAAAATGCAGTGTGCCAAATGAGAAACTGCAGATCTTTTTCAAGTTGCTGGTCACTGTATTTATAGGTTTCAAGAGGGACTGGTGTTAACTCAAGCATTCTATACCACTTCAACTCACAACCAAACATCTTTAAACCTAACCTAGACAAGATATATAAGCTACTACAGCTCAGTATACCACAACTTATATTTCAATAACACAGACCTAGAAACACTGTCAAAAAAGTGTCAGCAATATTTGTAATACCTTTTCATATTTTTTGCAACAGTCAATATGGCTTTTAACTGTCACACATTATGTTATTAGACAAAGCACACATCTGGTATCAGTACGTTTAGCTGACAACATAACCAATAACCGTCACATACAATACAGAACATTACCTAACTTTACACTATCTGTTAATGTTGGTCTCAAAAAACACAGGGAATGCTCTTGGCCTCCATTTGAAAAAAAATCATTAGTACTTTCATCTTCCTCACAATGTGTGACAATGACTACCTGTACTTTAAATGTTTGCACTACACAGTACCAGTTATTGTTCCTTCATGTCCAGAACTGTTCATCTATTTTTTTTCTCTTCTTTAACAACTGCTCAATTAGTAGCTGACTCATTGAACCCAATGTCACAGGAAAGGTATCATTGACTAATCGAGAGTATGAGCCATTAGTGAAAAATACAGAATAAAGATTCTGTGCCCAACCAAAAGTTGTAAATTGTGTAGTACGGCTGCAACAGCCACCAAACCTGAAATCAATTTGTTAAGGTCCATGCCATAGTATCCTAAGAAAATCACTGTAGATGGCCCATATATGTTAATCATCTACAGTTACTTCATCCAAGTAATACCTCCTTTAAATGTGACAAACTGGTAAAAAAATAACACAACCAACCAGCAGAAAATGGCAGTAGTAGGACACCGTACTACAGTATAGGTTTTTTTTACAAAGACTACACCACCCAATATTATGACAGACCTGTTAACAGATATCAAAAGTATCTCTTCTGACAAGTTCTATGGCAACAAACATGTGAAAGTAATACCGCAAACCAAAGCTACCAACACAGCACAATTAAATGCCAAATATTTTATTTTCAATATGCGTACATAAGTTTAATTAATATTCAGCAACTGCAATACATTTAATGTGTGCAGGTGGTGTATGTTCAAGAAATTAACCTGGTGGCCATCCCATCTGGCGACCTCCAAGAATATGTATATGCAGGTGGTAAACTGACTGACATCCATCTGGTCCATCATTCACCACTAGCCTAAAGCCATTTTTCAGTCCCTGCTGCTTGGCTACCTTCGCTGCAGTGCTCATGAGGTGGCCGAGCAACTGAAAGAGAGTCGAAGTTTCTTTATAGCACACTAAACATCTCGCCGCAACAGCGAGCTACAACCAAAATATATCACTTATCAAATCAAGTGAACATTAGCACAGTAAAAGGTGTAAGATCGGTGACAGAACAAACTGCTACCTTTACTGAATAGCATATGTATATTACCTGTTCATCACTATCACTTGATTCGGAAAGCCTTTGTATTGGTTTACGTGGAATAACTAGAAAGTGCGTAGGTGCCTGTGGATTAATATCCTGAAAGGCAACACACTGAAAAAGAAATCATAAACTTATATCATTAACTCCTTTTTCCGTGACAGACAAGAAAACTAAATGCTGATCATCCTACCTGGTCATCTTCATAAATGAAATTACACGGAATTTCTTTTCTTAATATTTTGCCAAAAATAGTGTCGCCACCAGGCGTTGCCTGTCTAGCGCTTTCCACTTCTCCAGCCATTCTATAAATTTAGTTGAAAATTTCGAGAAATTCTTCTACTCGTAACATCCCCCTGCACATCGACATTACCTCTGCAACTTAACCCCAAAAGTCAATACGGCCATAGATGACTGCAGAACGCAGATACTGCGCTGCGTAGCTCAAAGATATATTGACATGTCCTATATCCTTGTAAAAAGAGATAATGCTACTACTACTACTACATTTTACGTCGTTTTTGCGCTATGTAGCTCAAAGTTACATTCATATTTTACGTCGTTTTTGTGAGAACCCCGCATATACGCTGCAGTGCTCGTCTTTGACACGAAAGGCGAGACCCAACTTACTGCAAAATCCGTACAATTCGCACGTTTATTTAATTACATTTGATATATAAGCTGAATACCGGTATTTTTTTGTGTCCGAGGACAATCATGTGAGTCAGATAAATTCGCCTCGCAAACTTTTTAAGTCCAAAAACTAGAAGCAACATTTAAAATATTTTGATTGTATCAAAACTAGTACATGTGTCTTGACGTATTGTCTATTTCAGTAGGAGTGTATAGAGCCTGCATTTATCGTAAATTAACCCTATTTTAGAGCTTAAAAAGGATTCATGAAATCTCTTTTTGTATACTAAACGCCTCTGTTCTTAAGGGAAATGGTATGGTAATAATTTTAGCTTAACAAGTTCAGAAATTAAAATAAGAATCACAAAGCGTCTTTTAACGTTATTTGTTTCCTGTTCCATAAAACTTTGAACCAGCCACAATGCAGCCCCACTGTCAATGCTGTTCTTGCCCATGGGATGAGACAGCTGACGCCCATAGATTAAAGATTAGATTAGATCCAGTTTTCGTTCCATAGATCCAAAAATGAGAGGATTCTCTTGAGTGGATACTGTCAAATGAGTGGAATCTGCTGCAAATGGGTATGTTGGGAGGGCTCCCAAGAGTCGTCTTCCAGGTTTACCAAAATACCTCAGGTACTATTCCCTCCTGTGGATCCTGACTCCTCAACAGGAACTACAAGATCTATCACTGATCGTTCACTTCACTGTGAGCGGAGTGTCAGTGGTAGAGCTAGGAGTTCAGTACTGGGGAGACAGCGACCAGAGAGAACTCAGGATGTTATACCCATCTCCCTACCCTAGAGGTTTGAGCTGCTGACTTCACTTGAAGGGAATCCTTCTGTGTCCTGGGTCAAAAAGAATGGGTCTCTTAATTGTTGACAGCTCAAACGTACATTGAAAAAAGGGAAGCAGCAGCAAGGGGGGTGGGGGGGGGGGGAGGGGGGAATATCAGATGCACTCTGTGTGTATGCATGATGACCTCTTTCAACATGTTGAAGACGTATTCTGGCAGCCACTGTGGGAACAGGGTGCAACCAACCGAAGATTCTAACCTACATTTGGACGAAAAATGCCTGTCATCCAGTGTCTTGCCTGGATAATCCAGTGTCTGGCAGAGAAGTTATCTAAGCTCCAAGATCATACTTGGACATATCCAGCGACTGGTAGAGAAGAATGACATGACCAGCCTTGACATGGAATTTCAATGAAGCTCACGATTTGGAGCATTATCGATAGAATTGATCCTGGCCCCTGGTTACAATCTGAAAGGAAGGACTGAAACAGAGTCGTCGAAGGTTCTGTAACAAGCTAGGCAGCAACTTCCTAGAGTTAGACCACAGAGTTGAGAACAATATGGTCCCTCTAAATGGGTCACGTATGCACTACTCATCAGAGGCTGCAACTCAGATAGCTACCTGTATGTGGTTTGCACACAAGGTTTTTCTTAGATTGTGTGGCTCTCCATCTAATCCAAACAACGACAGCTGTAAAATACCCAGAAGTATCAGTATAAAATGAAAAAAAGTGTGGCTTAGAGGCGAGAGTGTTAAAATCCTAGTCATTAACTATGAAATCATTCACTGCAAAATGCTGAAGTCTGAGACACTGCTAAAAAGCAGTGGGGCTCACATAATATTATGAATACAAAGCTTGTTAAAACCATAATTGATAACAGTGATTTTTTTGGATAAATGTGAAGCATATGGCTAAAGGATAGTCTAACGGTAAATGGAGATGATGTATTTGTCACAGAAGACAAGAAATTCAAATCCAATAAGATAGACACTGAATTGCATGCAAGACTGCCTGAGCAAGACTCAGTATCAAGGGTAGGCATAAATTTATGATTGGATCCTTCTATCAGTCACCAGACTCACATCTAGATGTAATCATAAACGTTATAGAAAAGCTAAGTTCACTAGTACATAAGTTCTCGAAACATATTCTCATAATTAGAGGAGATTTTAATCATCCAACAATCAGTTGGGAAGAACATAATTTTGTAAGTGGTGGGTGTGACAAGATGTCCTGTGAAACATTACTAAATGTGTTATCTGAGAACTACCTAGAGCAGATTGTTCAGTAGCCCACTCATAATGGGAATATATTGGATCTAACAGCTACAAACAGATCTGACCTCTTTGAGGATGTCCACATGGAAGCTCATATTAGTGACCATTACATGCAACAATTTTAGCAACCAATATTACCTAAACGCAAAGGGCAACTAAGAAATGCAGAGGGGGAAATATGTTCAGCAAACTAGGTGACTAGGCAATAGCACCATGGCGCTACAGTCTGGAACCGAGTGACCGCTACGGTCGCAGGTTCGAATCCTGCCTCGGGCATGGATGTGTGTGATGTCCTTAGGTTAGTTAGGTTTACTTAGTTCTAAGTTCTAGGCGACTGATGACATCAGCAGTTAAGTCGCATAGTGCTCAGAGCCATTTCAACCAATAGCACCATGTCTCAATAAGACATGCTGCTGTGAAGCAGCATGTATAATAACTGAGGCTCAGATTTATAAAAATAGTTGTCCATGCACTTGATAAATATATATCTCGTAGAAAAGTAGATGTAGATGTACACACAACATACGTTTAATCACAAGCCTGTAATTCAGGGCAAAGCACCATTAGGTCTGCTGACTGGTTAATGTTCATGATGTAAAAAATGAAGCTTGGGCATTTTGTACAAACTGACAGATGTCTCCAAAGTCTTTAAAGTTTTCTTAAAGTACTGTGTCCCTTCATAGTTGTCATCTTCAAAAGATATTTTGTAACGAAGTGTTGAAAGAATTTTGCAAGTTTTTGACCATGAGCACTGCATATGAAATGTATTCACGAAACTTTTCTCGTTACCATCATGGCATCATTTGTCAAAATGTTTCTGTGATCTACATCTAAAACTACATTTATAGTCTGCAAAACACTGTAAAGTGTGTGGCAGAGAGTACGTCCCATTGTGCCAGTTATTAGGGTTCCTTCTCGTTCCATTCACTTATGGAGCACAGGAAGAATTATTGATTAAACAACTCTGTTAGCACTGTAATTGGTGTAATCTTACTTCTGCTATCCCCATGGGAGTGATATGTATGGGGTTGTAGTATATTCCTAGAGTCATCACTTGAAGTGGGCTCAGGAAAATTTCCAAGTATGCTTTCACAGGATGGTTTGCACCTAACTTCAAGACTCTCACAGTTTAGTTCTTTCGGTACCTATGTGACCACGTCCCATGGGTCAGACAAAGCAGTTTATTGTGCCCTTATTTGTATATGTTGTAAATGTCGTAACTGAATGCTACTAATAATTCAGCCAAACTATGCAATAACTGTAGAAAATTGGTTTTACTGTTATAGTTCTTTAAGGGGAGAATCAGTGCCCTACTCTGATAATGTTGCATTAATATATGTATATTCCTCTTTCTCAGGAACTATCCAAGGTAACAAAATAAATGTCTGCCAGGATATAGAGTCATATCTTATACATTCACCGATCTAGTATCAACTATCCAACTTTGTTAGGAAGCAATATATGAATTTTTTAATGAAGGCCTTAAAAAATTATGTAATTAAAAAAATTATGATCAAACTATGAGTGCTATCTCCAACATTGTAGATCCACATAATACTGCTGTCAATAAGGGGTAAAAATTTCAGAGCTTTAGCTTAAGTAGTTTATGAGATAATGGGAAACAGTTCGAAAAATGTAGATTTTCAGAAATCGCATTTGAAAGTTGAAGAATAGGAAAACTCACTAATGAATGAAGAGAAGCCTAAAAATCTCCAGTTCTGTAATATTTATCTTCTTGAGGATCAACGGGATGCTGTCTCTTTCTCTGTCTGAAGGATATTGTTGCTTTTGTTGTATATTTGAGCATAATTTCCACCTTGGAGACTCGCTGTCTATCCAGTTTTTGTAGGATTGCTTCCGTATTATGGTCAGACTTAATTCCAAATTGCTTCAGAACCCTCATTCTGCCTGCATTTCCATTATTGGAGGTGATCAGAGCGTCATTGATCCAAATATTCAGTGTTTTCAAGCCCACAAATACGTTTTTTGGCCTCCTGGTCCATATTACATTGTTCAAAGACTCATTTACTTTCTTAGTGTTTCCTGTGAGGCATTTCTTCAGAACGTCTGGATACGCTAGATTCCTATATACTGGCTTTATTAGTACTCCGATAGCTTCAGGTATGGTGTTTCTATGGGTATACTCAGTTCCTGCTGCCTCAGCTTTGCGGTATTCACACTCATCAACTGAACACAAGTTGTGTAGTAGCTTTTCATCACTTGATGCCTTGTGGAAAAACGTTTCCCATACTGCTTTTCTCATTCCCTCCAAGTTGTCTGAATTCTTTCTAATAACTTTGTCATAGTATTCTCCAGCTGACAGGTTGTTTTGTCAGTCAGAGGTTCTCTAACAGCCTTACCATCTTCAAGCTTATGGCTAGAAAAGTTCTGCCTAATTTTACACAATCAGGTATCTATTTGTTTCTGCATATGATAGACACTTTCTAGCTTTTAAGGTGTTAGGTCAGCATAGGGCCTGCTGTCAATTATTGATCTGAATTAATTGTAATCACCTTTACCAATGAATTTAGCATAGCAAACCCCATGTCATTCTTGAGAGTGCTGTAAGATCTCCACAGATGAGGCACTTTCCATTCCTCCACTGGATCCCTCGTTCGTTTTCTGACAGTTGTGTTCATTCAGTTGCTTCTTTTCATTATTGGTACCCACTTTTGTGCATCCGTGGGAATGTTTTGACAATACTTCAACATCGAACACCCTCCCAGTATCGATATTCATGGCACCTGCACAAAAGTTATTAGACTGATGGGCCGTTTTCTGCTGTGTTCCATCAAATGCTATGCAGATGTCGTTACCATAATTTTCTTCAATTGCCTCTACTGTTGCAGATTTAATTGATGCCTCTGCAATTATGTTTACTGTTTCCCCCAAAGGATCTGTGTATCTTGAAGCATTTGTAGGGGCATGACAGATTCATAGAGCAAACAGTTTTTTCCAGCCTTAGGGCCTTTACTGATGCAACTGAGCCCATAGAAATGTCTTACATTCATCTCAAAAAGCATACTTTTTTCACATTTATCCAAAATTCTTCCTTCCTCTGACAGCTTAAACAAGAGACTTCCAAACTAAGAACTAAACCATTTCTTTTGAAGAATTTTCAGAAACTATTATCCTTCCACCACACAAATTGCAGCATGCACTTTGATTAAGCAGCGGTTTAGTACATTCAAACCTAGTATTAAACTGATATCACTGTCACTGGGTTCACTGTACACTTCATTACTGTTCACAATCTTCTTCTTGGAAGCACTTGGCAGTGAAGAACTTTGTTCAGTGCTGCTTGCCCTAACCTCATTCTTTGGATGTAAACTTCCAACCGGACGTGTTCTGTAGCATCTGTGCCCCTTATTTATTTTCTTCTTAAATGTTATCTTTGCTGGAGTCGTATTAAAGACAGAAACACAAATCAATGAGCAACAAGTCCAAATATACACAATGAAAGGTGTAATGCACCTTACAAAACGTGGATGGTACCACGAAAACCATAAGACACAGATAAATATTTTTTATGTAGAATACATTCCTTATCTAAGGCAGCCCCAACTCCATACTCATTGAGAAAATCACAGACAGCATGGGTATCACGATATAAAAATATGTTACAAATAGATACTTGCATCTGTATCGCAAGCCTTACAAACTGCAGATCTTATGAACACTGACTTGAAATTCCCTGGGGGGGGGGGGGGGGGGGGGGAGTTCTGCCTAACTGCAGTGACATCGTGTGCTTTGCTTTTCTGCCCAATTCACGCCTATGTTGCTGCACTACTAAACTAATGATTTAGTATTTTCACCTCTTTATTGGTATATTTTGTTGATGTTTATGTTTTCCCTTCAAAACGTAAATACCTATTGACAGTTTTGTTGAGCTTCAAATGTATTGTTCCTTTTTTATTTCACCCATTCTTTGATGTTTCTGCTAAGCTTTGTTTTATAATTTTGTATTTATTAGATATTAAATGTGTTCTTTGATGAGTTTTACTAGAGGTACAGTTTTATATCTTTTCATTATTTTATTTTTTTAAATATATTTTATTTAAAATAATTATGTCATAATGTTCATTTACTATCCTTAGCTTATTACCTATTTATATTTTGTTTGAGGCTAGATTAGTTCCTACTTTACTTTTTGTTTTGGGTTGCAGTTATGAAAATAAGTGTTTACAAGCCACTGTTGATCTGTTTTTTATGCTTTAGTTGCTAGATTACCTCTGTTATTGGTTTTATATACGGTTTATGATTTCGCTAATACTCTTTATTGTCTTTTTTATTTTGATTCTTATTCCCTTTTGTTTTATTTATAATAACTTTCCCATTTTTAGTTAAAATGTCATTGTTTTCAGGTCACCTTTGGCTTCCTAAGGCTCATCCAGAGGTTCCAATTACTGATATACTAATTCTTACTGGTGCTTTATTGAAGGTAGTTGGACATGGTATTATTCATTTAACAAAGGTTGTTACTCATATGGGTTTGAGGTTCAATTATTTTTGATTAACTTTGAAGTAACGTGCTGAAATGATATTATTAAATAGAATTGTATCTCGATCTTCCTTTAGAATTTTTGGTATTGTCTTATTTATCTTTTTTAGAACTGTTTACACTTTATGTGTACATATGTAGGGTGTCCCATTTATCGTGACTAACTAAATAGCTGTTTGTCCTGATGCAAATTACAAAATGTTTCAAGCAAATGTTCTTTAGCCGTAGGGGGACATAAATCTTCATGAATGCCTTAGTTGTAGCTTTGTTTTTTACAAAGATATGAACAGCAGTATGACATTTTTAAATGGCACCCTGTATTTTTTATTCGGTAATTAATTTCCTCTCCTAAAGACCTATTCAAAAATATATCCCAGTATCACTGAAACACAACGTTATTAATTACATAACACCACACTGACTTTGAGCCTGGGATCACAAACACGCCCACTTGCTGGAGTTGTTAGAAAAGAATTGAAAACCAAGTAAAAACATAACACAAAATTGATTTTGACTCTCCTGTACCATTGCCCAGGAGCAGAACATTCAAAGGTGCTCATAGTGGTGACCCTGGACATCGATACACTGGTGCACCCATTGAATGAAAGAATCATTTACTGCTTCCAGTGTTGCCTGCTGAAGAGAATTACAAGCAAGCATGATGTGTTCCTGACTGTCCTCTGGAGTTGTTGGAGTATCACTAGAGACAACGTCTTTACTGCATCCCCAAAGAAAAAAAGTCCAGAGGATTTAAATCAGGAGGCCTATCAGGCCAAGTATCTGCTCCTCCTAGACCAATCCATCTGGCAGGATACGTTCAGTTCAGAACACGACGTGCATGTAAAGCGTTATGTGTTGGATATCGATCGTGTTCATATCACATAAGCATTCTGGTTCTTAACGACACTTCATCCAGAAGAGGAGGAAGAATTCGTCTGAGGAAGTTGGCATACACTGTGCCATTATGACAACCATTGATGAAATAAAGGCTAATAATTGTAGTGCCAAGCATCCCACACCAGACGTTAACCCTCCATTGACGCTGATGTTCCACCTGTCTAAGCCATAGTGGGTTGTCGCTTGGACTAATAATGCATGTTCCTTGTATTTACCTGTCCTTCGTTTGAGAAGGAACATTCATCGCTAAATAGAACATTGAAGAAGAAGTTCGGGTTGGCGAGGATTTACTGCTGTGCCGACAGAATTGTACATGATACTGAAAATCATTCCCATGCAATTCTTGATGTAGGTGTACATGGTAAGAATGGAACCGGTGACGTGTAAGAATACAATGTACACTGGTTTTAGGAATGCCAGTTCGTGTTCAAGCTGTCATGTGCTCACATGTGGATTCATAGCAATGGAAGCGAGAACTTTGGCATCTTTGTCTGTCCGAGTGCTACAATGATTACGTTGTCATGGGTTGAAACTTTCCATTTAAAAAAAAGGTTCAAATGTGTGTGAAATCTTATGGGACTTAACTGCTAAGGTCATCAGTCCCTAAGCTTACACACTACTTAACCTAAATTATCCTAAGGACAAACACACTCACCCTTGCCCGAGGGAGGTTTCGAACCCGTGACTATAGCGTTTTCATTTCATGAAGCGTTGCAACAAGACGAGGAAACATTCGTCGGTAAGGTGGCTTCTTGCCAGGATATCGCTTTCTGTACAGTTCCACTGCCTGCGTAGCATTTCGCCTACCTTCAACAACAACAACAATAACAACAATAAGAGAAACATTTTGTCAATGCAGTTTGTAGGAAGGACAACCTTTACTGCATGCCTATTCTACACAACAGTATTTAAACTACTGTACTAAATGTACCTGTACATAAGAAAACAGTATTGCAATTACTGTTCTGCTAACTTACATTCCCCATAGATGAGTAGCATTTCTACCTTCTCTTCGTTGGTGTACATTGTACTCACACAACTCTTCAACTGACAATGGTTGACGAAATAACGGGTGTGCATTATACTTATGTTTACATTTGTCCTCAGTTTTTTTTCCATTATCCTGAGTACCTGCACTAAGCGCTGGGAGCATCAATGTCAATGTTGTGTTATGTAATTCATAATGTTGTGTTTCAGTGAATGTTACACTGTGATACATTTTGAATAGGTCTTTAGGAGAGGAAATGAATTACCGAATAAAAAATACAGGGTGCTATTTAAAAAAGTCATACTGCTGTTCATATCTTTGTAAAAAACAAAGCTACAACTAAGGCAATTATGATGATTGATGTCCCCTGATGGCTAAAGAACATTTGCTTGAAACATTTTGTAATTTGCATCTGGACAAACAGTTATTTAGGGTGATCAAGATAAATGGGACATCCTGTACATATATAATCTAAAGTTGTAGCTACCTATTTTTGAGAATCAAAAAATTATAACATAATAAAATATTTATAGTAATCCAATAATTATTTTACATTATTAATATGTTATATATGAAACAACATTACTTAATTAATATTGTTATTATTGTGATATAATCAGTTACTTTATTGCAGTGAATACATTGTGTGTAGTGGGGCGATCACTCTGCTGTAGAAATAATTCAAAAGCCAAGATCGCTTCATTACTGTTTACTGGATGGTTTATAAATGCTAATCTACATTCAGATCTGATGATGGCACCTTTAGTGTGCTCAAACCGGTTATCCAAAAAACAGAAGTTAAGTGATCTTGGCTTTTGAATTATTTCAGTCACTTTAATTGCAATACTATAAATATCCTATTATATCAACTACATCTATTATCACTATTTTATATTCAATACTGCAATAAAAGTAATTGTGTATTAATAACATATTATGTTATGTTATTTATTACATTAATTGAAATATTTTGTATTGTCACAGTTTCATTATTATTAATAGGAAAGAAAGGTTAGATGATAAACACAATAATACAACACATTTATTGGGATTAAAATCCCACATTATCTTTAGTGTACACAGTAGAGAAGTTTTTGTGGTTGTGAAGGGTTATGTCCAATTCTTTTTTATTTTTTTATTATTTCTCACGTATTTTCTCGACATTTTTGTGATTTTGACTACAATTTTTAGCAAGGAACTTCCATGGTTTACTCAAAAGCTTCATAGTGTAAATATTGTACATGTGATGTATGGTGTGCCTGCATGTGTGAGTGCTTATGTGTGTCTGTGGGTATACCTATGAGTGCATTTGAATGAGGATGTCTGTGTAAATATGTGTTCCTGTGTGTAAATATATTCTGTTTATTTTCTTCTGAAAGTAGCATAATGTCTATACTTGAACATATAAGCAGTATGTGCTGCAAAAAATTATAAAAAATTATAAGAAGTGTGCATCATATATAAAAATACTAAAAATAATCAAAAAGTTAACAAATCATAAACTGACAAAAAAAATAGTTTACCGTATTTCTCGCTTTTGCACTTCATGTGCATGTCTGATTGTGTGAGTACATATGTAAATAGATTAGTTTTTAAGTTTCACCTACTGCTAGCTGTCCAAGCGTACTATTTTTAAGTATGAATTTCACTTGGTTCATTTTAGTACAGTCGTTTGGGATGAACATTTTAGATACATCCACTTCATTGTGTTATTATTTTAGCTGTTTGAGATGGAAAATGTTCAGAACCACCCAGTTCAAAGTATAAATTAAGTCTTCTGTTTGGCTGGAATTTCACTAGTAATAGTATTAGTGTAAGAAAAACTATACCTCTGCAATAGTTATAAACAGTACTGCAATGTAAAGTAAAAACATTTTTCAATCAATACTATGATTTTTAAAAGCAAGAATTTCTAATAAGAAAAATTTCAAACTGTAACAAGAACTGTGAATTTAAAAGCAGTATTAATTTGTGTATTGTAAAAACAATAAGATTTGTAAATTTGAAGATGTGTTACTAAAGTGAGTATTTATATCTGAATAAAAAAAATGTTATTCGTTATCATACATTTTTGTTGTTATTTCACAAATCCCTACCCTTATAAATGTATATTAAGGCTGTCCAAGATGTACAAGATATTAGTTTAAACCATGAGGGAGGCGACATTTAAGATGGAGGAAAACAAAATATACGTAATGATTGGATAGGTTTTCGCCTATCGTGCTGCACGTATAGGTTTTTGGGAACAGGCAGTGCATGGTCATGTCCGCTTCCAAAGACATATAGCAAACATGGCTGAAGTTATATCTCCTGTGCTTGAACAAAGCCACAGACATAGGATCTGGGCAAACCTACATACTATGCAGTGAGCTGAGTAGAAAGAAAGAAATACACACAACGTGAGGTAAAAAAATTCATTTATTTTCATGAATCTAACTTAAAAGTATTTTCTGTTTTCATAAGTATACATAGCAATAGCACTATTTTCATACATCTTCTTCTTCTTGAGTTTATGGATATCAGGACACCTGTAGAATCCCAGGTCTTGAATATATGCAAACTTGAAGATTCGCTGCATCCACATGATCTTCTCCTCGCCTTTGATGTAGATGATGGTTTCAGGACGATGAAATATTCGAAGTGATGTCATTATTTCTTTATAAGGTATACCAGGATCGTCCCAGTGGGGTCCATAAAACAAATGTGTTAGCTACTTTGCACTCCTCCATGTGTTAGCACAGTTCACATTCTTGAAAGGCCTTGGTGATTCAGTTCTTGGTGTGAATGTCTCTACTATGCCAGCATCTTCTGTGTATCCTATGAGTGCAACGTCTTTAAATATGAATGTCTACACTCATCATCATAGAAATCTTGAGTGCCAGCAATGACGTTCACACTGAAAGTTGTCATTGTGAAATGCTCTGGGCATGCCACAGCACTTGGCCATTTATACACCTCGCTGCACAACAGCAGTAAGTAGGCAATTGTTAATCACATGGTCATGTAGAACTAGAGCATATGCTGCAGTGTGTTCTGAGAAATTTTATGAGGATTCAAATTCGATTTGTACATCTATTGGTCCTGATTTAATTATCTCATTCTGCTTAGAACAGTCTTTCACAATGATTGGTGCCAGTACCTTGAATTTTCATGGACTGAATTGCCATCCTTCCTCTTCAACAGCTTCATAGTAAGAAGAACAGAACCTTCCATACATGTCAAATGCTAGACTGTAAACATTCTGTAGCAGTAAATTGTTATACGGATAGAATTCGGAATTCAAGTAGTCTCTGGCATTAGTTCAATTACAGTTGCCAAATATGGTGGAATCATTTGCTAAATTCGCCCTTCTATTGGTCTGGAATGTAATTATGATAAATCTTGGTGTTTCCAGTTGCACTGAGGTTTTAATAGCCCATATTTGTCTGCTCGCTGTCAGTGGCACCAGGTACTCTAAAACGTCCTATGAGCGGAAAGTTAATGGCAGATATGTACCAGTATTCAGAATTTTTAAAAGCTTCAAACGCTCCTCGTCCACCAGAATGATGTGCGGCATTTACCATATAGTTTTATTGATGATGATTGGAGTCTCTTCTTGAACTCCTTGAATGTATGAGTTGCTATACGTTGTGCTCCAAACCAGAATAAGCTTCTGTTTAGCATTCGTAACAATTCGCTGCATGTCCTCAAAGTACCCCATAAACATTTTTAGAGGTATGCATGCAGTAAATCGTCAGTACTCTTCTGCTGTTCTGCCCACAAGCTCATCTATGAACCATCCTGAATTTTCTAAGCCATTCAAATCCGAGGGTGATTATAAGACATATGTTTTAACGGTTGATGCTATGCTAACGTTAAGTGTGTGATCCATCTCTACCCCATTAAGTTCATAATGTATTTCCTGGAATAGGAATGCCAAAGCATTACGTGTAAGCTTTGATGGCACTGTATTACTACCATTCTTTTTCTTAAAGTATCCATCCACATGTACGAAACACGTGTGTGGAGGAGTTAAAGCGTCTTGGTGCTGGATGACAGTCCTAATTTCATTGTTCTTGTTAAATGTCGTTGAAGCATAAGGTTTATGCTAGAAGTATTCCTGGCGTACGATTCGCTCATCACATTCCACTGGGTGAGATATATTGAGCGACGACGTAATTGGGAGGTTTCAAACCTACTAATTTAAGAAACTCGTCGTTCACAGGTGTTATCACCTTGCGGTTCGGCTGCAGTCTACTATGCTGTGCGCTGTGTGCGCTGGTTTTATTCTTTACGTTCATCTTGTCTTAGATGTCATTGTACAATGATTTCCTCGCCACACTAATTGTAAAGTTGGTTATTCTGATCCACAATACGCAGCTCTAAATAGTCCAATGTCTGAACTGTCACTGGAAGGTATATAGCGTTGGTAGGAGAGTCAACAATCTTATACTCTGTTCCAATTGATGGGAAGCATCCGTAAAATGAATGAACCAATCTGTCGTTGAGATATGAGTTCACTGCAATGTTACACTGAGCACAGAATGTACTGACATGGAGACAGTGCACTCTCTGGTCAGATTTGTAAAATTAGTTGGGATTCGTCTTCAAAACCTGTCCCTTTGTAAAACCCACTAGTGGGCTTACTGAACCTTTTTGCTTAAAGTCAGTCGATGCATTCACCGTCCTTATTTCAGATTTAAGTGTACAGATGTTTGCACGGAGCTCAATCCCTTTTCCAGACTGTTTAAAACTTCGTTCAAATCGTCAGTATCGCATGCACCAGGTTCAATTTCCACAATTTCGTTTCTACCATTAATTTCCAGATGCGTTTTACTATCAGCCTATGTGATATTTGGGATGGTGTTGTATGTCTCCAATCCAAACAGCGCGATGCTCTAATCTCCAACGCTTAAATCAACTGGTGGGAAGTACAGACAATGGTTCTTTTAATGTCAGCGTGTACGACGTTTCATCTAAACATCAACTGGTGAATAGGTGCTTAATGCCCGTCCTTATATATCATTGGTAAAGGTCAGGAGGAACATGATGCATAGATGACCACACAGGAATGTATTAAAGCCTTGGTAGCGTCGAAAGTTGTAGAACACATATCATCTGCCTGTCAAGTATCGTTGTAATTCTTCTGGGGGCTGCAGGTCACCAAATGAGTCGAAATAGTAGACGTCATTTTATATTTCTTTTTTTAACATATGCTACCCAGTGAGCTCCAGGTCCTCCTGCTACATTCAGATTCACAATTCCGCATTCTCCTGATTTTCACATAGTTTTCGGTAATTTATTCCGCATACATACACCTAGGAATCTCCGAATGTTGAATCTCTTCGGAACAAACTTAAGCAGATCTGTATTTCTAAGCGCCCTGACTTGTAGGACTGCTAGGGGGCTCCTTTTTTTTGTGAAGAGACCTAGTCCTTTCTTGTATGGTTTCAAGAACAGCTGCTGCGTCCATCACGCGGTTATGTCTTCGTGCCTCCTGCAGTTGCTCCTGAGAGTTTTATGCATTCTTGACTGTCTTGGCATTAGCCGCAGTACCTCCAGCCAGCGAACTCACCGCTGAGAGGCCGGCTAGGGCGGGAATGAGGAAGGGAATAATTCCACCCGACGTCGTGGACATTGGTAGAAACCTGGGTGGTTTAGTCGATCTTTTTTTTCTCGCTCCTTTCTGCTTCAGGGTGCTTTTACCTGCATACAACGGTGTCAGGATACAGTTTTTCATGTACCCCTTTGGTTTTCATCTCCATCCTTAGCGCCCTTTGTGCAACGCTCATAACTTGGGTGAACTTCTTCGCACCCAAGCCCAACTTAACTTTACCACGCATAGTTTTTTTAAAATGTTGCAATGCGTTCACTTATAGCAATATTCCTACTTGCACGTATCGCCTTAGCTTTATCAGCTAAACTTCGATCGGCGGTGTAGCGATCTTTATTTGCTGCCTAAGCGATGTCGTGTTCCGTACACTCTTCGTCGATTAGATTTATCCCCTTGTCACGGCGTGCCAATCGTTTTTGAAGTTTTGTTCCAGGTCCACAGCAGTTATATCTAGGAATGTGTAATCCGACTGGTAGTACGTCGAGAATACCGACCCCTCCTCTAATGCGTCTCTTACCACGAATTTTATGCTACTGAGGTGGTTGTGGTCTGCGCACCCAGTTATATAACAAATCGTCACCGTCAATCCAGCTATTTTGTGATGTGTGGAAACCAAGCCATTTAACTAACGCTCTTTTCCCTCAACGCCGTATGGCCCTCTCTACGAGATACACATCTGGTTCCGAGCTCTCCTGTAACTCTTGTGTGTAAAAGCATCCTGCAATCTCAGTACCGCTGCTGTCCTTTAAGAGGTAGGTTCTAGGATTCGTTCTCCGCACTTTGGAAACTGTGAATATCTTGGTTGACCAATTTGGCATGCATGACTTCTCAAATGCTGTCTTATTTTTTTAAATACTTACTAAATCACCTACATTAAATAGCTATTTAAACGGATCTTACATTTTAATACGATTGTATGCTGTATATAGAAGTCTATTATCACGAACATCTATTGCTCTCATTTTTATTGTGCGATGTTTGGTTCGATTATACTGTGCAGTTATTTGTGGGACGATATCGATCCATTTGTGTGAGCCAAAAAGGTTGAATTGCATCCACACTGTCCTGTTCAGATGTTCCACGATTCTCACCTTCAGGTGGATGGACGTCGAGTAGAGATGTATTCCATACCTCTCCATCACAGTGTTGAAATATCCATCGTAAAACTCACCGCCGTGGTCTGTTTGAAGGTTGTCTCAGCTTCGAGTCTTCCCCGTCTGCAGCAATCCCTCAGACACCTGCACGACGTCCTTTCCTGTTTTCGCTTTCACGGGTAATGCCCAGGCATATTTGGAATAAGTATCAATTACCATTAAAATATAGTTGGATCCGTTATTCACACATGAGTATTCCCTCGTGTCGATAAGAGCCGCCTGCTCCGGGTCATCCAAACCATTAATCATAATATATCTTCGGGAGTATGTTTTGCATACTGGTTTGTGCAATTCCCGAACTTCAGTCTCCTTACTTACTCGATGATACCTTTCTCTCTAAGCTCAGAAATTATTGAAACAAATACATTCGAATGAGCTGTATTACCAGCGGCAGCTGATGCCATGAGCAGTCGTAGCCGGTCTATTACCTCATTGGGGTCGTCGTAGTATATATACCGCGGGAGTCGATTGCTCACTCTTTTAAACTGAATGTCAGTACCATCACCATTGCTATTTTTTTCACCATCCAATATAGATTTTTAATGGATTTGTATCATAAGATTATTTTTGATAAGGAAGCACCAGCATCACAAATACGGGACCGAATGAAGAATGTTGTTTCCTCGTCACTTCCGACATCAGAACAACCGCTGAGTGCGAAACATCCCTGGATATCGCAGTCAACACTACAGTTAATTGAAGAGAGTAACCATCTGAAGAAAACTGGTATCCACACCACCCAGGATCAAGACAGATACAAGAACCTGCGCAGAGTTGTAGAAAGGACAAAGCACATTTCATTACTGGTATCTGTAATGAAATAGAACAGCATCGTAATCGCAGTCAGGTACGTGATCTCTTCAAGAAAATCAGCAGCATCACAACGGAATTAATAACAGTACAGACAATCAAACATTTGAGCAACTTACTTTGGAACCTACAATTTTACGAAGTGAAATAGAGAATGCGATTCAACATCTGAAGAATTATAAACCCCCTGGTGTAGACGGTATATCTGGAGAAATGATCAAAGAAATGGGACAGGAAGGTATTGATGTGCTGCACTCATTGTGTGAAAGAATATGGGAAACTGGGGCGTGGCCGGATGACTGGTCAAAGTCTCTCTTCATCCCCTTACACAAGAAAGGGTCTATCAGGAACTGCTGCAACTACCGAACTACTGTCCTCATATCTCACGCAAGCAAAATTTTACTCTACATCCTGAACCAACGTTTGAAGCCGTACATTCAGCCTCACTTATTCACAGAACAAGCAGGTTTCGCTGAAGGGAAAGTAACTCGTGAACAGACCCTCAACATAAGACAAATAATAGAAAAATCACGAGAGTTCTGTGTTCTTGTTTTTATCTTCTTCCTTTGGCTGTGTTGTCTGGGAAAAGTTGTGGCAGGTGCTTGCAGAGTTCGGTGTGCCACCTCACTTGATAGTATTGATCAAAAGTCTATACAATAATCACTCCGCAGTTATAAAGGCAAGTGCTCGCCCATCTGATTCCTTCAGTGTATCAAAAGGTGTGAGACAGGGCTGTGTCTTATCCCCACAACTGTACAACATCTATGCAGAACATGTCATTAGGAAAGCTCTTGATGGTTGGACCAAAGGCACCTCAATTCATGGGAGAGCTATCAACAACCTCCGTTTTGCTGATGACACTGTGCTTTTAGCCAACAGCGAAGATGAACTTGCTGAGATACTAACAAGAATAAAGTGCATTAGTCTAGCATATGGATTAGACATCAATCTCAGCAAGTCCAAACTCATGATAATTGATCGAGAAGAACAGATCCAGCTCACAGGTCGATTAAAGGAGCTGGATGTCGTGCATTCTTTCATCTATCTTGGGTCAACCATCTGTAGCATCGGAAGTTGTGAAGATGAGATAAGAAGACGGATCACGCTAGGGCGATTGGCTATGAAGAAGATCACCAAGATCTGGCAGAGCAGAGCAATAACAAATAGCACAAAAATCCGGCTAGTTGAAACACTCGTGTTTTCTGTCTTCTTTTATGGTTGCGAAACATTGACACTCAAGGCCAAACAGCGCATTGATGCGTTTGAGCTTTGGTGCTGGCGTAGAATGCTACTCATAAAATGGACCGAAAGAAGAACAAATGCGTCCATTATTGAACAACTGAACTCGATATCTCCAGACGCCTTTCTTCTCGAGTCACAGAAAAAATTCTCCAGTTCTTTTGTCATATTGTGACAACAGATGGAGAAAATCTAAGCCGGCCGAAGTGGCCGTGCGGTTAAAGGCGCTGCAGCCTGGAACCGCAAGACCGCTACGGTCGCAGGTTCGAATCCTGCCTCGGGCATGGATGTTTGTGATGTCCTTAGGTTAGTTAGGTTTAACTAGTTCTAAGTTCTAGGGGACTAATGACCTCAGCAGTTGAGTCCCATAGTGCTCAGAGCCATTTGAACCATTTTTTTTGAGAAAATCTAGAGAAAATAATCTTGTAAGGAAAGATCGAGGGCACGAGAGCAAGAGGAAGAGCAGCGAGCTGATGGATGGATCAAATCAAGAAGTTCTCCGGTCTACCTCTTCAACAGGCACTAAGAGAAGCTGGCAACCGTCCGGGATGGAAACGCTTGGTTCATGGGGTCACGACGCTCAGCAGTGAGCACAACGACTTATGATGATGATGATGATTTCACATTGCTTCTGCTTTTTGCTTTCTTAGGCACATCGGTTAAAAGCAATATTTCAGGATACATTTCCAGATCTTTAGGCGAATAATTTACATTTTTTGTGATCTTAGGAAAATAACGTTCAGTAGATCGGGTGTTCTTTGAAACTGTTTATCGCCGATCTGCACTGTTTTTTTTTTCATTTAAAGTTATAGGCTGTGTGCCCAAATGTATGGTTTCTCACCACTGAAACCAAATATTTAGCTATCCTAGCGTCGTTGCGACGGTTTATGAAATCGGTAATACCGCCATCGTCGTCGCTGTGGAATTTTGCTGAGAGTTCATCGCAAGATTCAGTAACTGGTTTAAAGATTTATTGCAGTGTCTGCTCCCGCTTCAAATGCCCTAATCTCAGAAACCGTAACTTTTCGCAAATGGCCTTCCGTGCGTCGATTACTTTATGCTTGGTCAACAACATCTCTTTGTATAGTAATCGGACTTCGTGCAGCGTGAGGTTTTATATATCCGCTCTTCTTCTTCTTATGCTGCTCCCTCTTCTCGGTGACAGCTATTTTCCCTTCAGTTAAGTCGCTTATTTTCTTCTCACTTGTGTTAACCCGTTTGGACAATGTCTCGTTCTCAATAACAGCTATTTCCCCTTCAGTTAATTCGTTAACTTTCTTCTCGATTGCATTAACCCGATCATTCGGTGTATTGTTGAGTCTCAGAAGCGTATGACAATACATCTCTAGTTCCTTGCGTACGCCTCCAACTTTACGTTAGAGAGTTTGAATTTTCGCGTCCGTGTACAAGCGAATGTTTTGTCTATGTACATCCATCCTATCAAACTGAGCTCCCAGCATTCGTGCAAATTTATCCATGGTGATGCGTATACTGATGTACTCACCTCTTCGCATGGCTACACATATAGGAACTCCTGGAAGTTCCGTCTGTACCTGCCATCATTCAGTTTCCTTGTTTTATCAATTGATTCCAGCAATCTGCACGTATCTTTACAAAATCATTGAACGACATGTCGGTTCCTACATTAGCCTGGTAAATGTGTCTTAAATTCAGATTGTCCTGTTTGAATGCTATAATTAGGTTTGCATTATCCGTCACCAGCTGTTTTGGGATTCTGGAATATGGCTGACTCAGATAAAATACATCAACAGCCATATGGTGACCGAAACAGGAATATCGCCTAATTTGATTTTGGTTTTCCACAGCAACATCGTCAAATATGAACACTGTGTTTGGCTTTACTTTTTCCGGTGGAGGGATATCACTGCTCTCACTGAATGTCGTGTACGCCACACCATCTGCACACGTAATATCTCCTGTAATAGTTGGTATTTGGGTTGAAACAGTGTTTGTGAAAATACATGTACATGCTCAAAGCGGACTCTATCTGGATGTGTTAGCAGCGTCATGAGAACATTTGTCTTGTCGCAGTTGCTTGGACCTACAATTATTGCACGTATGTTGTCGGGAAGGAGTACACCATTCTTCTTCTTCCGGTCTTCTTGCACACCATCACAGCACACGAAGACAGTAACTTGTTCTCGAAACAACAGTTACTGTTGGTGACCGTGCAGCTTTTCCCTGGAATAAATGATGACTAACTGAAAACCTCAGCTGCTGACAGGTGGTGTTGATATACCTCGATGTGCACAGCTGAAAATGTGTGCCCCGACCGAGTTACTGTCTTCGTGTATATAGTTAAAGGCTACCTAGCTACTGACCTTCGTCTGTGCGAATGCGCACAGGTTGCCCAAACTCTTACGGGAATCGCCAAAGCGTGCGCGAGTAATGAGTAGGTGGGCAAATGTCCATAAGGTACAATACATATGTAGAATTGTGGACAGTTGGGAATGTGAGTCTCACGGCAAGCGTGCAAGGGATAAGTCCCTGCAGTCGCGCTATTCATCTGTGTCCTCGGTGGCGCAGATGGATAGAGCGTCTGCCATGTAAGTAGGCGATCCCGGGTTCGAGTCCCGGTCGGTGCACACATTTTCAGCTGTCCACATCGAGGTATATCAACAACACCTGTCGGCAGCTGAGGTTTTCAGTTAGTCATCATTTATTCCAGGGAAAAGCTGCACGGTCATCAACAGTAACTGTTATGAAACTTCCTGGCAGATTAAAACTGTGTGCCCGACCGAGACTCGAACTCGGGACCTTTGTCTTTCGCGGGCAAGTGCTCTACCAACTGAGCTACCGAAGCACGACTCACGCCCGGTACTCACAGCTTTACTTCTGCCAGTATCTCGTCTCCTACCTTCCAAACTTTACAGAAGCTCTCCTGCGAACCTTGCAGAACTAGCACTCCTGAAAGAAAGGATATTGCGTGAGTCATGCTTCGGTAGCTCAGTTGGTAGAGCACTTGCCTGCGAAAGGCAAAGGTCCCGAGTTCGAGTCTCGGTCGGGCACACAGTTTTAATTAGCCAGGAAGTTTCATATCAGCGCACACTCCGCCGCAGAGTGAAAATCTCATTCTGGAAACATTCCCCAGGCTGTGGCTAAGCCATGTCTCCGCAATATCCTTTCTTTCAGGAGTGCTAGTTCTGCAAGGTTCGCAGGAGAGCTTCTGTAAAGTTTGGAAGGTAGGAGACGAGATACTGGCAGAAGTAAAGCTGTGAGTACCGGGCGTGAGTCCTGCTTCGGTATCTCAGTTGGTAGAGCACTTGCCCGCGAAAGGCAAAGGTCCCGAGTTCGAGTCTCGGTCGGGCACACAGTTTTAATCTGCCAGGAAGTTTCAAATCAGCGCACACTCCGCTGCAGAGTGAAAATCTCATTCTGGAAACAGTAACTGTTCTTTCGAGAACAAGTTACTGTCTTCGTGTATAATGAATACTGTGCCCTTCCATGATACCGACTATGTCATGTACTGGCGTGGAATCGGCTTTGTCAAATGACATTATTTTTTGCTGTCGCATGTTTGCAGTGAAAATACTGGCGGCAATAGCTTTTGTACTTGCAATATCATAAGAGGTAACATATAAAAAATACATACATGGGTGTATACATTTTTATTCAGTAATCATACACAGGATGCATTACATCAACATGTTCTTTCTTTATCTTAACACCAGCACAGATTATAGAAAATACAGAATTCTTGTAAGCACAGAATTCAACATGTATTTCTCTCAAACTTATTGGTAGCAGGCTACATTAGTTTTCGTTGGCACCATATAGACCCACTTTTCGAAGTCGTCTACATGCACACTGTTCATACTTAGATACTCTGTAATGTCTCTATACATAGCTTTAACACAAGGCACCCGTCTGTTCAGTCTTTCCAACACAATGGATAGCACCATCTGTAGACCGAACAAGTTGTTAACGGTGGACTGCTGTAAATAAATGGATGAGTCACCCGATTTCACACGGAGTGCAGAGTCATTGTACACTGTTGTAATGGATAAAGTTAGAGCAACACAGTAAATGTCTGGAGGAGGACGGCTCGGATGATACTCGGCGGTCAACTGCTGCTTGATGCAGGCTTTTTCACGGCACAGTTCACCTCATTCCACTTCCGTAAACTGCATTTTAATACTTTTAGCTGCACTTTCGATATCTATCACAGCACACCAGTCTCTGTCCGCAGTTGACTCTATACTAATATGTAAACGTTTCGAATCACTAGTGGTCAATTCATAAACTGAAGAGAAGATTAGTGGTGCACAGGGTTTCATTGGTATCTTCTCATCCACTACATCCTCACTTTGTCCATGCAGTATCACTGAAATATTCTGCGATGGCGCGCCTGATGGAATCCACTGCCGACCTGCATCATGCTGATTAGGACCGCCGGCCAGAGTGGCCGACCGGTTCTAGGAGCTTCAGTTTGGAACCGCGCGACCGCTACGGTCGCAGGTTCGAATCCTGCCTCGGGAATGGATGTGTGTGATGTCCTTAGGTTAGTTAGGTTTAAGTAATTCTAGGGGACTGGTGACCTCAGATGTTAAGTCCCATAGTGCTCAGAGCCACTTTGATTAGGACCCCCAGTGCACTTAGGCAAGTCAGGGGCTGGCTGGGTGTCTTCAACTGACAATAACAGCTAATTGTCCCGCTCATTCAGGCTGACCAGGAACGGGGCAGGATCCCAGGATGCTGCCGCTGCTGCGGGTCCCAAGGGGCTGGGACCTGTCGCTGTTGCAGACAGGTTGGAGGATGTCACATTTGCTGATGAACAAAGAAGAAAACCGCTACCAGCGATGATATAAGCACAAAGAGGTCATCTTCCTCACACGACAGAAAACACAGACATTAAGCAAGGGATACTTACTCTTCCAGTGCTTTTTCCTATTCTGCTGCTGCTGCGGTTGGGCGGCGTCGGTCGATCTCGACTGGCGCTTTGTTCTGAGTGACTGACTGACTGATTGGCCTCAACTGAGGCTGCAGAGTTGCTGGGCCTGCCTTGTATCCCTGTTGTGATTGGATGCTGCGTTCCTATTGGTTACTGCCAATTTCAAGTGCGTCTGGTGGTATAATTGTGCTAGGGGAGTCAAATTGGGCTTTCCTTCAGGAGGACCAGGGTTCGAGTGCCAGAAAGGGCACCGCCACTTTTAATTTCTCGCCAATTCCCGGGTGGGGGTTGGGGTGGGACGTCAGCACAGTCCTGGGACAAAGAAATTTTCACCAAAATTCGAAATTCCCACTAAAATTCGAAATTCCTGCCGGTAGGGTAAGGGGGAGGGGGACAGTGGAGAGGGGGCAGGGGTCTGGGTCCCACGTGCAGACTGAGAAAAACACATGACGTCATCTGGGGTGGAAGTGGGCGTGATTGGGGGTAATTAATCGATCAATTTAATTTTTTGCATGTGAATTTGATGTCTTGATGTCAAAATTGCACCCATGCCGCCATCTCCCTATGACTCACGTAGACTGAAGCTCCTGCAACTACTGAAAACGCTGTTGCCCCTCTTCAGGAACAACGGGTTGGTCTGGTCTCTTTACAGACACACCTCCATCGTGGTTGCACCTACGGTATGGTTTCCTGTATAATTTCGTCAATTAGTGCCATTCGAAAAGAAACAAGCCAAAACCCGTAAAATGAAAACCACTTAAGGGATCGTAACACCATTGCCTACGGCAAAACTTGTGGTCACTATAAGAGCGCTGAGGCCCAAAACTCGCCGTTAGAGGGACGTGGGCAAACACCCACGTGATGGCAGCGCGAGCTTGTGCTCGTGTCGACCGTCGACTGCGCTTAGTAGTGCTGAAAACAGAGAAATGAAAGCTTCCAAAGAAGAGCAAAGGGACGTAGTGCGTTTCCTGACAGCGGAGGGAGTGTGGGGACCGAAAATGCATCTCAGAATGGTACAAGTATACAGAGAGCACTCATTGCTCCTTGCAATTCCGACGCTAAATCGGACTTCTGGAGTAATGGCAGCCAATGTAACTAGTAGTTCCTCAATAACGAGGGCATCCATTTGCTGGACAATGGTATCGGCAACGCGGGATGACGTTCCAGATCGTCATCAGCCAACGATATCCGTTACTCCTTGAATCGCTTGTGCCACGCACAGAGTTACTCTATGGTGCCACGCCTTGACCCTTGCAACGGACATGCAGCACACTTCGATCACATAAGCCATTCTTCGATGAATTTCCGTTCCGCACCCTCCTTCCTCTATAAAGAAACCCACTACACCCATTTATTCTTCCTCTGAAGGCTCCGTTTTCCCTTTGCAGCATTATTGAGTAGAGTGAACAGCTGAAGCGTGCGCGTGTTCGCTCTGTCATTACGTGCGTCTGCGCCCGTGTCCCTCCAGTGGTGGGTTTGGGGCGTCAGCACCCTTACAGGGACCACAACTTCTTCCGTAGCTGGTGGCATTACGATATTAACGTACCTTCAGCGGTTTTCATATTACAGCTTCCAGCTCGTCTCTTTTTTGATGACGTTAATATAAGGGGCAGTCAAATGAAAACGAAACGGATAGAAAAAAGTAAGCTGACTGTTATTATTTCAAAAGTAATCACCATCACTGTTAATACGTTTATTCCACTGCGAGACAAGACGATCAGTGGCTTCATAGAAAAATCTTCGGCGTTACCTGCGGAACCATGATTGTACCCAGGCGTGCACCTTTCATCCGAAGCAAACCGGCGTTCACGAATGTCTCTCTTGGAAACCACATGGAAAGAGTTTTGGTCTGTATGGAGTATGTGTAAAGGCTTCCAAGCGAAACTTCTGCAGCGTAGTTGAAACAATATTGGCAACATATGGGGACGCCAAAATCTCTGATAGTTGCATAAATATGTTAACAGTTATGACGATTCATTTTAAAATAATAAGGAGTTTACTTACTTTTTTTCAGTCTGTCCGTTTTCATTTGACTGTTCCTCATATACAACTCATTTAAATAAAATTTTTCAAAATGCTTAATTTTTATTAAACCTACCTTGCAAGTTATAAAACGTCCTAAATCTACGTAGAAAAGTTTGCAGAAAGACATTGTCATGAGTGTGTGTGTGTGTGTGTGTGTGTGTGTGTGTGTGTGGTAGGGGGGGGGGTGCAGGGAGGGGCGCAGCCTTGGCAGTTCTGCTAAGGGTGCAGGGTCACCTCGGTACGACACTGCTCAGTTCAAATTTGTCTTATCTTCGTGGTCCTTAGGCTGGTGTACGCGGTCCTGTTGTGAAATGCCCTAATGATTTTACATCACTCGTTTTAAACATGCTGGTGCTCTCGGAAAATTCTCTGTAACCTGTGCCTGTTTTCCATATTGTTTGATTTTCGATTAACGTGATCTCTTGTATTTTTCTTAATGACTTTCCTTGCGTGTTTCTGAAGAAATTTTCTCTTGCTTATACGCTATTTTCAGTAGCATTAAAGCTTGGCATAAAACCAAAGAATTTTACTTGGTATAATCGGTACCTACACTGAACTACTTATTTGTAAGATATATTGTTTTCAAACTGCCAGCTCTTTGATGTGCTGATTATATTGGTGTCTTTACATTTCATTATAGTAAACTTGAAAACATTAATTTTGTTCTTTTCTCTTGAGAGAGAAATTTTGAACTAAGCTTTGACAGGAATGTGGTCTGAATAGCAGTCTCTTCTCCTTTGACTTCTATTGTGTAGACATTTATTATGTTTTTTATTATTACATCAATGATCAGCTTTTTAGATCTGCCATTTCTTGAAACACGTATCTGTGAATGTTTATGTGTAAAAGATGCGCTTTCGAGTAACACGTCCTTGGAGGCAGCAAAATTTTATTCATCCTATTTTCATTTCTATGTTTGTGTATACCATGTGACTCAATAGTAAGTCTATAATGGTTCTCTCTATCTGTCTTCCATTGATACCACCAGATACTATCTTAATCGAATTATTTGGGAAGGCATGTATAAGTTTGCCTCTTTGTTGTAAAAGTCACTGCTTCAAATTTGTTAATAAACTGTAATAGAAACTGTCGGCCGGTGTGGCCGAGCGGTTGTAGGCGCTTCAGTCTGGAACCGCGCAACCGCTACGTTGCAGGTTCGAATCCTGCCTCGGGCATGGATGTGTGTGATGTCCTTACGTTAGTTAGGATTAAGTAGTTCTAAGTTCTAGGGCATGATGACCTCAGATGTTAAGTCCCATAGTGCTCACAGCCATTTGATTTTTTGTAATAGAAACTGTTTTCATGTATCCTGTCCCTGAAGAATGTATTTGTGTGTGATTTCCACCATATAAAATTGTATTACTACACACATCAAAAAAGTTTCGCATCGCCTCGGTTCCGAGAGTTCTGGAACCTGTACAGAAAACTGGAATAGAGATCAACATAAACATCATCTCCGCCCTTTTTATTGCTCACGAAAACCATACATTGCATGTTGTACCAACATACAGTGAGACTTTCAGAGCTGGTAGTCCAGATTGCAGTACACCCCAGTACCTCTGTCCGGAACCGCGCGACTGCTACGGTCGCAGGTTCGAATCCTGCCTTGGGCATGGATGTGTGTGATGTCCTTAGGTTAGTTAGGTTTAAGTAGTTCTAAGTTCTAGGGGACTGATGACCTCAGATGTTAAGTCCCATAGTGCTCAGAGCCATTTGAACCATTTGAACACAGTACTTCTAATACCCAGTAGCACGTCCTCTTGCGTTGATGCATGCCTATATTCGTCGTGACATTCTATCCACAAGTTCATCAAGGCATTGTTGGTCCAGATTATCCGACTCTTCAACGACGATTCGGTGCAGAACCCTCAGAGTGGTTGTTGGGTCACGTCTTCCATAAACAGTCTTTTTCAATCTATCCCAGGCATGTGCAATAGGGTTCATGTCTGGAGAACATGCCGGCGCCTCAAGTCGAACGATGTCGATATCCTGAAGGAAGTCATTCACAAGATGTGCACGATGCGGACGCGAATTGTCGTCCATGAAGACGAATGACACGCCAATATGCTGCTGATATGGTTACACAATCAGTCGGAGGGTGGTATTCACATATCGTACAGCCTTTACTGCGCCTTCCATGACCACAGCCCCACATTATGTCACCGCAAAACATCAGGAAACCTCCACCTCGTTGGACAGTGTGTCTGAGGCATTCAGCCTGACAGGATTGCCTCCAAACACGTCTCTGACGCTTGTATGTTTGAAGGCATATGCGACACTCATCAGTGAAGAGAACGTGATGACAATCCTGAGTGGTCCATTAGGCATGTTGTTGGGCCCATCTGTACCGCACTAAATGGTGTCGTGGTTGTGAGGATGGACCTCGCCATGGAAGTCGTGAGTGAATTTGCGCATCATGCAGCCTATTGTGAACAGTTTGAGTCGTAACACGACGTCCTGTGGCTGCACGAAAAGCATTATTCAACACGTTGGTGTTGCTGTCAGGGTTCCTCAGAGCCATAATCTGTAGGTAGTGGTCATCAACTGCAGGAGTAGGCCTTGGGCGGCGTAAGCGGCCTGAGCGAGGGATGTCATCAGTATTGGGGCAAGGGTCATGTCACCCCACACTCAATTGTTGCCAAATTTATTCAAGATGGCGACGATGACGTTATTCAAGATGGCGGGCTGTAGACTTGGCAACAGTGCATGACGTCGTCCAAGATGGCGGATTTTGGCGGGAAGTTTTAATTTTGGTGGGAATATAGGTCAATTGGGCTACCTCCACTAACCTAACCCTCCAGAAAAAATTGGTGGGAAATTCAAATTCCAGCAGGATAATGTATCACACCACGAAAATGGCGGTAAAATAGACCAATTGGGCTATGTCCACTGACCTAACCCCTATCCCGTAGAAAATGGTGACAAGTTTAAATTCCAACACAATAATCCACCACTCTGATCTTATCTCTACTAAGGAAAGAAAATCGCAGGAAATAGCTCACTTGGCCTACCTCCACTAACCTAAGTCACCCGACCGCCACTTCTTCCTACAAACTGTAACCAACTTTTAATTTTTGTGGTAAACAAAATTCAATTCCCATATGTCTACTAAGGTAACAAAATGGTGCAAAAGAAAAGACACTTTACTAACCTCAATCGCCAGACTGCCACCACTTCCTAAGGATCGTGGGAAAAGGACTTGGACATAAGACTTTATTTAAACAATTTCATGCATGTGCACCCTCAGCTGGCAAGAATATGAACTAAGCCAGTTAGAGTCTGGACCTCGTAGTGAACTCACCTGCATGATACTGTTTAAATAATAATAAAGGCAAGTCCGTTTTTCCCACCAGAATCATAGGTGCACCGCATTATCATTTTGGAATTTGAACTTCCCACCATTTCCTGGGGGGTGGGGGGTTAGGTTAGTGGAGGTAGGCCAAGTGTACAATCTTACACCACGTGATGATACACTGGGTGCAGCCATCTTGATTGACGTCACGGTCTCCATCTTGGATGACATCATGGTGGAGTTCTCTAGCAGTGGCACTGTGTAGTAAGTCAGTTGGAGTCCAGACCTCGTGGTGAATACACTGGGTGTCGCCATCATGGATTACATAACAGATGAGAGCACCCTCTGGTGATGGCGATGTGTACTAAGTCAGTTGGAGTCCTGACCTTGCGGTGAACACACATGCATGGAATTGTTTAAATAAAGTCTTATGTCCAAGTCCTTTTCCCATGAATCCTTAGGAGGTGGTGGCAGTCTGGCGACTGAGGTTAGTAAAGTGTCTTTTCTTCTATGCCATTTTGTAGACATATGGGAATTGAATTTTGTTTACCACAAAAATTAAAAGTTGGTGGTAGTTCGTAGGAAGAGGTGGTGGTCGGGTGACTTAGGTTAGTGGAGGCAGGCCAAGTGAGCTATTTTCCCGCGATTTTCTTTCCCTAGTAGAGATAAGAGCGGTGTGGTGCATTATTGTGTTGGAATTTACACTTGTCGCCATTTTATAGGGGTTGGGGGTTAGGTTAGTGGACGTAGCCCAATTGGTATATTTTTACCGCCATTTTCGTGGTGTGACACATTATCCTGCTGGAATTCGAATTTCCCACCAATTTTTTTGGAGGGTTCGGTTACTGGAGGTAGCCCAATTGACCTATTTTCCCACCAAAATTAAAACTTCCCTCCAAAATCCGCCATCTTGGATGACGTCACATGCTGTTGTGAAGTCGACAGCTCGCCATCTTGGAAAACGTCATCGCCGCCATCTTGAATAAAGTTGGCAACAATGGAATGTGGGGTGACACGAAATTCGTCCCACTACTGTCATCGACAGTTCCCTTCTCTCTGTATCTCCTCCATGTCTGAACAACATCACTTTGATGTACACTATCCTTGTTGAGAGTCCTTCCTGGCACAAAGTAGCAATGCGGACGAAATCGAGCCACAGTATTGACCGTCTAGGCATGGTTGAACTACAGACAACACATTCCTGGTGGAATGACTGGAACTGATCAGCTGTAGGAACCCCCCTCTCCCCCTGTCTAATAGGCGCTTCTAATGCACGGTTGTTTACATCTTTGGGTGGGTTTAGTGACATCTCTGAAGAGTCAAATGGACTGTATCTGTGATTCAATATCCACAGTCAACATCCATCTTCAGGAGTTCTGGGAACCGGGGTGATGCAAAACTTCTTTTGATGCACGTATTTATTTTTATTCTTCTGATACCCCTCAGTGTGATTTCTTGGACTCTATTTTATACCTTTAAATTTCCCATTTGACATATATCAGAGAACCATGTCGATTTAAATTTATTGTAGTATGTGTTTCTGCACTCAAGGTCTTTAAAAGTTGTTAGTTTGTCACCCAACTAGGTTACTCAGTATCATTGCAAGTCTGTTTTCTAGCAGCATATTTTCTCCCACTGTATCCTGTGATAGGGTTGCTGGCCCTATGCATAACCAATAACAGAGGACCAGGATTAGTTTGGTCTTTCTACCATTAGAGCAGTTGCTTTCATTACAGCTTACAACCCTGCTCTGTCCAAACAGTACATCTGCAGTAGGTACTCTTATTTCCCTTCCGCCTCTCATATCTGAAGTGCATTCCCCAATTTACACCTGGGTGTCTGCTCTCTAGAATTTATAGAATTTGTTTCCGTTAACTCTCACACAGTAAGAGCTACTAAATTAACATCTATATCTACACTCTCATCCACACGGACATTCATACTCTGGAAACTACTACGAAGCATATGGCACAGTTATTACCCATTTTATCAATTATTAGAGCTTCTTCCTTTTCCATTCATGGATGGAGCACAGGAAGAATGACATGTGAATGTGTCTGCGCATGCTTAAGTCAATATAATCTTTTCCTCACAATCTTTTAGGGAGTGGTATATAGAAATAGTTGGGTAAAGAGGTTTCTGGCGAATTTTAAATCAAATTGATATCAAACTAATTATTCAAGTTAATTAATTGATCAATTAATTACCCTTCCTGATGGCAACATGGGCTATCTGCAGATGACACTTGTCCCCTTCTCCCACCACTCCTCAAGGAAACCTGTGCGTGTCCCATTCCCTCCTCTCCCAACCCCACCCTTCCTGAACACTCCCCCAGCCATAAAAGATGGCAGGATATTCAAATATGGTGAGAAATTCAAATTTGGTGGGAAAATAGGGCAACTTGGCTACCTCCACTAACGTACTTTCCCCACTCCTATGACAACACCAATCACCCACCACCACTCCCGCACTGGGAAACGGCGGAAAATAGTCAATCTCTGCCCAGATACAGCAGAGGAAGGTTGGGTTAGTGTACTTTAATTATTTTAGGTGAGAAGCTGAAGCAAAGATTGGTCCCAATTACATAATTAATCATAAAGATAGGTCCTAATTACACATCTCAAAGCATACTGCTATGCAAGAAGCCCAAAAATCAGAACACAGTTCAAAATTGAAGATGCCATACACAACTGGTGTTACTCCACTGGGAAAAATTCACAATACCACTTCAGACTAGTAGCAGGCAGACCTGAAAAATACAGTAACTTTACATAGAGCGCTACCTCCAAATACAAGTCGAAATAAATGAATTGATGGAGAAAAGACTCAGTCTAAAACGATAACTGAAACAACCCCTTAAACTGATATATGTATAGAAATTATGGAGCGTTAATAAACAGACTACACACACTTGTTTAACGCTTTTCTGTAATGCTGAGTTGTCTTAGTTTATATTAGGTGCTGGAGTCAGGGATGTTAAGACACTTATTTTTTATTTTCCTCACTTTTCGAAGCACAGTTCTAGAGTGGGAAGTGTAAGCACAAATGGAAAAATCAGAACAATAAGTAAAAGTTCATGACATATTTCGAAACCAAAAACAAATCATGAAAAAAAAAAACACAAGCTCATACAAATCTAAAAGATTCTCCTAGAATTCACAGTACTGTCCTACAGATGAGAAAAACTGCTGGAGTCTTCGGTGAATTTCCGATGTCCTACAACTGCTGGTCTGGAGATGCTCTAAAGCCACAATCGCGGGTCGGGGACAGCATCCCTTCTGTCCCAACCAAAGGAGGCTGATCTGCCCAGACTTGTCTCTGAGCACTCAAACAAAGAAGACATCACATGGCACTCTGATTTCAAGGAACTTTACATAGGTTGTAACCTCCCCCTCACTTATCGACCTTAATGACAGTAAAAATTAAACCGCGTGTACATAATGGAAATTTGGGAAAAGCAATCGTCATGAAAGTTAATCTGTCAGTAAAGATGGAGGAAAGAGTTACATCTAAATGAAAGGAAAAATGCAAATGAAACTGGTGGAAATTAATTTTGAAAAGGGGTAAAGTTAATAAAGGAAGTAAATGTGCAGTTGTTACATTAACAATTAACTGGCGTTAATTAGATATTTGAGATTTGGGGAAAATTACGGTCGCCAGTCCTATGGACAGCTACTATAATAACTGAAAAAGAAAAGTTATTGCACATATAATTAGCACTAAAAGCGTGGCAACTGAAGGTTGACACGTGTTGTGTGAAAACTGAATGTAATAAAACTGAATGTAATAAATTTCGCTACACTCTGACTTAATTTAGCAAAAGAATTAATTAAACCAGAAAAATGAAAGTTAATTTAGTGACTGAAATTAATAGTGAACTTTGTTTCTGAATCACTACGAAGTTCAATAAAATAAGGTTAGTCTTAGGCTACCTCAACAATCATTTCAAAAGCTACTTGAATCTACGCAATTTAGAAATAAGAGATTTAACTTTGAACTTGAATTAAATGATTCTGAACAATTAACAATAGTAAAATTTAGTACGTACCAAGCTGAGCTGCAGTCACAGGTAAGCTAAAATATTGTAACAAAACTCACACTCTTAATTTGTGCTTGTGTAAACTAAATATTGTAGGCAGCTATGAATACCTTAACTGAACTTTGAAATTAAAGCAGTGAAATTGAATGATATTACTTTAATGCTGGCATTTGAATTTCAACGACACTCGAGTTCATTTCGGAAAAGGAAGGGACCCTGCTTGGTAATGCAATTGGGACAATGAGCAACAAAGGTTCATGCTAAGTTGTTGTATTTTTGTGATGCAAATGGAACAGTTTGAAAAGCTGAGGTCTGGCATACAGTTCTTAAACTTTACGTGCTTTCAGTCTTCCTTGTTGGTTGATTGAAGATTTGAAGTCGTCGATCGAGGAGGTGGCGACAGTCACTTATTGTCGGCCGTCGCTGTTGCAGAAGCTGGATGTTGGCGCGCCTTCTTCTCGACACAGTCACCAGGCGAAACGGACTCTTGATGTGTGCCAGCTAATGCTTCCTGTCCGGAACACCATGCCAGAAACTATCATAGCAAGTCGAGTGCAATTACATGCTGCCAAACCCCGAAAGCGCGGCAACTCGCGGGAGCGTCACTCAACACACCTCTCCACTGCCCTACTTCAGCCAGACTCCGCTCTGACCGCGCTCCACGCGGCAGAGTTAACACTACCAAAGATCCTAAGCACTTTGGTTCTCCACACGATCTATCGATGTAATTGTTCGATAGCATAGTTTTCCCTACGCGAGACCCAGCTTAAAAATACTAATGATATTTAGAAAACAAACCAATTATACATCGACATAAATGCATATATATATATATATATATATATATATATATATATATATACACAAATAGTAAAACAATTACAATATATAAAGACACAGAAATGTCATATCTTCAGGCAACAAAATAAGGAAAAATTTATAGTACAATAGATGGAAATAGGAGGACATCTATTTCTGGCGTTACAAGGTGACTTGTTCCGCCACCTGTCTTGTTTTCAACAGTCTGTAGAGACTCCTATGCTCCCCGCAAAGGATGTCTTGTGATTCTCTGACGTCATGGAACTTCCTGTGAATGGTGCATCCTGATTGGTTCCTCTTGAATTTACCTGCCAAAATGCTGCTGCTGGTGTGGGAGCACTGTCAGCCACTTTCTACAGATGGACAAATTACGAGTGTTTCACGGGAAATATATTTTTGTACAGACTAAAAAAAACATACAATAATCATATTGCACTCACACTTAAAGCCTGCAAAAGAGATCTAAAGATCATGAAATACAGACATTATTGCCGCAGACTCCGCTACTGTCAAGATTATATCACCACAAACGGTTGTACCACCATAACGTATGTAGTTAAACATCATTCGTATGCTGCACCATACTAAATCATCACATCTGCATCTTGCATGTAGCTATCGACTACCAGATACTCATACATGTCCCACGAAGACATACTGATCCGTAAAACAGACGTACGTGCATTATATAATATCACAGTGCTAGATGTCATCCACGACATCGGTCGGTAATCCACTGCATCCAACACTCATGAAGCAAGTGCCTCAAAACTCGCTGGCCTGATGCGCAATCGGAGCACCCTATGGGGACAGCAGCCACTCTCTGAAGTGCTGTACTAATGCTGGGCTGGTTCCTCTGGCACAAATGTGTCTGCTAAAGGTACTGTTTCCACTCTGGCCTGCTTGCTGCTGTGGCTCCTGCAACAAGGTGCGATCCTCTCCAGGCACTGGGATCACAAAAATATTTACTTTCTGAGCTCATTCGATAAGAAATGCTGCGTCAATCGCGAATTAATTTACCGATTTCGAAACCGATATCAGCTGCAAAATCCGATTTTACACGTCAAAAAACGACAATGCTTGGGACACTTTTATGCTGAAACCATTGATTGGCATATGAATATTTCCTAAATTTCATGTATTTTCACATGGTTTACCAGAATATCGTACCATTTTTGCCACTGTTCTCGATGTCAACCACATAACAGTGTGCTACCAACCACTTCCACAGTATAATTCCTGAGATAAAGAATGGAAATCATATCTTTAGAGAGCCGGAACTTTAGCGTGGAACACGCTGCAAACCATTGAGTAACTAGAATCTTATCTCGTCTGCGAAGCCTTTTAAGAGAAAACTCGAAAACAGAGGAAACTAGCAGTTACACTCGTATTTTTTAACGAATAGCGATGTCAGTGATATAAAACATTCCAGATCATCCTTATACTTTACAAAGAAAACTAAGGTTTCAATACTCATGCGTTTCTCATTTCTAGAGAACCAGCAAATGTCTCTTCCACCGGTGTTTCACCATCCCGATTGAAACACCACATCGCCATCGATGTTCTCACAACGAAGTAAAGACAGGAAATGTGTACAGTGGCAATATACCTCAGAGTGGGACAAGGGCTTCTGGAACTCTCAGGCCTGTCGGACCTACGAGACACACACACACACACACACACACACACACACGCACACAGAGAGAGAGAGAGAGAGAGAGAGACTTGTAACAACACGTCTCTCTACAGCCCTGACAAAGCTATGTGACGTCACTGATCGCAGCACCTCACAGTCGAAAAAATGGCTTCTGGAATTCTCGGACCTGCTGGATCGGCGACAAAGATACAGAGACAGACTTATAACAACTTTTCTCACTACAGCACAGACAAAGAAGTGTGTCATCACTGATCACACCACCTCAAAGTCGAAAAAGAGGCTTTAGGAAGTCTCGGACCTGCTGCACTGGTGACACAGAAAGACAGAGAGAGACTTCTAACAACTTGTTTCACTAGAGCCCTGACAAAGAAGTGTGGCATCATGGATTGCACCACCTCACAGTCGAATTTCATTCAAAATTTGAATTTCATTGGTTCCTGAAAATACTCTTTCCTGACCACTGCCTGTTGTACTGCAAGCTCAGAGGCCTTTATTGCAACAGCCAAGCAGTCAACTGGTAACTTACATGGGAAGCCGGGAGTGGGAGGGGGGGGGGGTGTCATCGTCCAGCCCAAACTCTCGTCATATTGAATCTTCTTAAACTTCCACGTAAAAATCGAAGAAAACCCACAACACACGTGATCACGAAGGCAGCCCACACATACAGGTATTAGTTCACTATTCACCCACCCAGAGGGCGACACAAATAGGTCAACTGAACCCTTGTACCCTACCTGTCTAGTTTGGGAGTCTCATCTGTCGGATGCGCCTTAAGAAAGAAATGTCAGTTCACTCCAGTCACCGGCTTCTTTCGCCACGCTCCAGAACACCAGCCGGAGTAGTACTAGGAAAGCAGCCACATATTTATCAGGATAATTACAATTAAATATTCGACAATGAGCGAAGTATTGGAAATACCTCGTCCTGACGACGTTGGCTCAGGAAATTTCCGCCGTAAATCTATATTCTTATGACTAGACATAATTTCCCATGTAAAATCTTTCATCCCCATTAGGGCTATCGGTACACTGAAATCGCAGTTTTCTAGATCAGTTTTATAACTCGCATACGACTGGTCGTAGTCCAACCCACATCATTTTCTTCGCCCATGCTGGAACGCTGACCACAGAAACTTTACACTCCAGTACACACAAATTTCAGACAAGCAGAGCAGTTATCGTTTATATGTGTATAGCATCCAAAAATTATGGTATGTCCACACTCACATGGCTGGGTGTCTCGATTCTCCTCACCACTAGGAAATTAATCGACATATAAGTTTTCCTGGCTATCAGATTGGGGAATAGACGGCAGGTACTGTATTTTCAATCAGCAGTTCTGGAACATAGTGCATCCCGTCAAGGCTCTCTCAAACAAGTGTTGTAAACAACCGGCGTCTGGCACTATGTGACAATCAACAGCACTCCCAAGGATGAAAGCATTGGAAAGATGTCACTGACATGGATTAGTGTACTATAATAAACATCGTACCCGACAGTGTGACAAATAACATGTAATGATATGCTTAGGGGAGCCAATGAGAGGTCGTTTTGTGTATCCATTTTGTTACAGCTGTATTGCCTGCCCTGTTTGTACACTATAGCAGATGTAGTTGAGCCCTTGCATTGTTATATAGTGCAGCTATTTACGAAATGAATCTATCACACCTTAAAGTCGGATATACTCCTGAATGCGTTGAAATCACAATTCCCCGTGTCAAATCTATCCTCCTCCTGTGGCTAGACATACGTAATTTTGTACAGGAATAGTAGTCTGAGCCCATCCGACACACATCTGGTGATATGTCAAAACACCAATCACAATAACTTTACGTTCCAACAGCATAACAATCTCGACAAGTAGCGCGATTATCGTTTATAGGTGTATAGTTCCAAAAAGAATTACGGTATGTCCACACTCACAACAGCAGGGTGACATTTTGCAGGACATACCATAGCTTTCCAGTAACAAAACCCTCGCACCACATCCTCATAATCATATCACATATTCTTCAAGGAATAAAGAGTGTAATGTCAATTGAAAATCACTCGCATCTTTTATTTGTGTTACATATGTTCATACAAGATAGTCTGCGTTTTCCAGAGTAGGAAGAACTGATACTCCCAGTCAAGTCACATACCCATACTAATTCCATTGAAATCGCATCACGTTAGTAGGGGGAAAAGGGCGATGTCAGTCCATTTTGTTAGTGCGGGTTGCCCAGCTCAGGGGCAGCTATGCACTCAGGGGCAAACCTATTGTTCACCTTTGATTGTCAGGTACTTACTCTATTGTTCTCCTTTGATTGACAGATACTTAACCTATTGGCCTGTTAAGTGGTTTTCCATGTCACCCCCATTTCCTTTTGATTGACAGGCACTTATCCTGCCCATTCCCCCTCCCCTCTCAGAACACCCCCCCCCCCCCCTGCTACAGGTACACTTTTAGGTCTGAGTTATTGGAACAGGCCCTCCTCTCACTCTTATCAATATGATTGACTACTTCATTCAATTAATTAATTAATTAACCTCTCTGGCAGGAATGTGCCACACCTGTCACATCCTCTGTCAGAAAGTTCAAATTCCATCAGGACAATGCAACTTCTACTAACCTAAGAAAACGGCGGGAAAGTAGGTCACTTTGACTACCTCCACTAACTACGTCATCCGACCGCCACCTCCTCCTAGTGATTGGAGGGAAATTAGAATTTTGGCCACTTGGGCTATCTCTACTAACATAAGAAAATTGCAGGACGGAAAGGGCACTGAGGATACCTCCACTAACCTAAGTCATCTGACCACCACCTAGTCCTACGAAATTGTGGGAAGAGGACTCGACCTGTGATGGACATAAGTCTTTATTTTGCATGCACTATTTATTTCTACAATTAGAGGCAGTCCCTCCATACAGTATGTTAACCATGAGGTTTGGAGTCCAACTAACCTAGTACACAGTACTGGCACCAGAGGGCGCTTTCATCCATTCCATGAAGAAATCCAAGATGATGCGGGAAAATGGAAAGAAACAATGTGATCGTCACAAGGTCTGGGCCTAGTACACAGTACCGCCACCAGAGGGCGCTATCATCAATTCCGTGACGTAATCCAAAATGGCGGTCTGGTGGTGGAGAGGAAGAGTCTCATAACATGAAATTCAAGGGTATATCCTTTATTTATAAAAAAAAATCAGTTTGTGGGGGTTGGATTTCTCAACATGTAGGTCTTGTAAGAAGTGATTACATCGAGCAAACATGTTGCATAACCTAATGTTCAGCACTCTACTCTGTGTGTCTTAACCTAATGTTCGACCCTTTGTCTGTATGTAACGTATTGTTCTGTTAAGTGGTTTTCCATGTCAACCCCATTTCCTTAAACTATTGTACCGCCTTTGATACCAAATTAAGTAATTAGTCACGTCCTCATACCATTATATGGTACACTTTTCGAATTTCACATGCTTTTGAATGCCATTTCTGGTGTGTTTGTTTTGTCACCCACCCCCTTAAACTATTGTACTGCATTTTACATAAAAATCATGCAAATTTACCCAGCATTATGCACTTAACCTGCTGTTCTGCACCATGTCACCCACTCAAACACACCCTCCCCATATCTTTTGTAGCGCTAACACCATGTTGATATAAAAAATTTATGCAAATTAATTACATCGATACTCTTCACATGTATGGGGTACTTTTTTTTAATTCCCAGCACGCTATTGGTCGCTTAAGTCGATGGAATATAGTTTAAACAAAAGATCGCTAATAAAAAACACACCCGGCCACCTGACACCCAACACCAATGCCGGAGTCCAAGTGTATTAACAGGCCTCATGAAGTGGCATTGCGGCTGTCAGCCTTCCAGCGACGTACAGGTGTCTGTTCAGGACCTGCAAGCATGAGGCGGCCGCAACCCTTTCATACTTGACACCCCAGAAATTTCTGTCGAAATATGTGTTCACCTAGGCACCGTTGCTGGCACAATGACCCATAGCTGAAGTGCAGGTCCAGCACCGAGAGGTGTTGCAATGCTTTCCAGAATAACATAGGGTGCATTATTCCTAACAATCCTAACAGCACAGCCTGTTCATCACTGCATTTGCCCATCAAACTGCTGCTGCTGCCGGTGTGGGAGCACCGTTCGCCATTGTTTTCTGCAGACGAGACGTTCAGTGGCAAAAACTATTTTGCACAGATCACTAAATTGCACTGGCAGTTAAGCCCTGCAAAAGTTGTCTACAGACCATCAAATACATACAAGACTCACAAGAATATTTGGAGCAAGGAACATAATTACCAGTGTAGCTATAATTAAATATTATGATTGCTACTGCAGTCTGACACCGATCGATCTATGGGTAATTTCCCCTCTTGATGGCTGTGGTTCTGGAACGAATCTCAGTATTTATAGTGCACATAATTTTACACATAAAATTCTGCCTCCATGAAGGATAGGTGTCCAGCACTATGTGTGATAATGAATACCGCACCCGCAGGCGTAATGCTTGGAAAGACATCACTGACGCGAGTTGGTATACTGTAATCATCATCACTATCGATAGAACAACAAGAAAAATGCGAATTCGTTCTTCCTCGTGGTCCTAACATAGCATCCCATCCATCACGTGTTGCCCTTTCTGTTTTCAACATACACAAGTGTTCTCACCGCTATGTAGAGACTCCTATATCCTAGCACAAAGGATGTCTTGTGAGCGAATGGGGGACTTACCGAATTTACCCACCGAATTACTGAAGCCACCTGTTTGGGAGCAACGTCCGCCTTTTCTTTTTTCCTGCTGACGAGACTTTCAGTGGCAAAAAAATATTTTACACTGATCGCCATAGTGTACTGACAACTAAACCTTGCAAAGTGCCATACATATCATCAAATACGGAAAGACTCTTACTCAGTTACACTGAGGCCAGGAGCCTGAATATTAGAGTATGAAACCGATCTCCAACCCAGCAATATATCACCACACACCATGTCGATGTAGTAACCATAACATTCGTATACTGCACCATAAAAAATCAGTCCTCTTACATTATTCGTACATATACCACGAAAACAGACAGCACTGTATATACCGCTCACAGCACTAGATATTTCCCTGCGAGGGAGCGCCCTCAGCAGACCGAAGTCTCTCTCAGAACTGTTCTACAAATTTGGACTAGTTTCCCCTCGACCCAAACGCGTTACTGTTTCTGGTCAGGACCTGCTTGCTTTTCTACAACCATCTCTAGATTCTGGGATTACAAGAACCCATATACACTCCTGGAAATTGAAATAAGAACACCGTGAAGTCATTGTCCCAGGAAGGGGAAACTTTATTGACACATTCCTGGGGTCAGATACATCACATAATCACATTGACAGAACCACAGGCACATAGACACAGGCAACAGAGCATGCACAATGTCGGCACTAGTACAGTGTATATCCACCTTTCGCAGCAATGCAGGCTGCTATTCTCCCATGGAGACGATCGTAGAGATGCTGGATGTAGTCCTGTGGAACGGCTTGCCATGCCATTTCCACCTGGCGCCTCAGTTGGACCAGCGTTCGTGCTGGACGTGAAGACCGCGTGAGACGACGCTTCATCCAGTCCCAAACATGCTCAATGGGGGACAGATCCGGAGATCTTGCTGGCCAGGGTAGTTGACTTACACCTTCTAGAGCACGTTGGGTGGCACGGGATACATGCGGACGTGCATTGTCCTGTTGGAACAGCAAGTTCCCTGGCCGGTCTAGGAATGGTAGAACGATGGGTTCGATGACGGTTTGGATGTACCCCAGGCGCAACAGTGTCCCTAATTTGCTGGGAAGTGGCGGTGCGGTCCCCTACGGCACTGCGTAGGATCCTACGGTCTTGGCGTGCATCCGTGCGTCGCTGCGGTCCGGTCCCAGGTCGACGGGCACGTGCACCTTCCGCCGACCACTGGCGACAACATCGATGTACTGTGGAGACCTCACGCCCCACGTGTTGAGCAATTCGGCGGTACGTCCACCCGGCCTCCCGCATGCCCACTATACGCCCTCGCTCAAAGTCCGTCAACTGCACATACGGTTCACGTCCACGCTGTCGCGGCATGCTACCAGTGTTAAAGACTGCGATGGAGCTCCGTATGCCACGGCAAACTGGCTGACACTGACGGCGGCGGTGCACAAATGCTGCGCAGCTAGCGCCATTCGACGGCCAATACCGCGGTTCCTGGTGTGTCCGCTGTGCCGTGCGTGTGATCATTGCTTGTACAGCCCTCTCGCAGTGTCCGGAGCAAGTATGGTGGGTCTGACACACCGGTGTCAATGTGTTCTTTTTTCCATTTCCAGGAGTGTATTTTCGGTAAGTTTGCCATAATACTATACCATTTTCGCGGTGTTTCTCCATATCAAGCACACAGCAGTATCCTACCGATCACATGTGCAACATAATTCCGAAAATATAGACTGGAAATTATTTCTCTACAATCCTCAAACTTTAGCGAGGTGGGGCGTGCTCTAGACCACTGAGTAATTAGAAACTTATTCCACCCACAAAGACCTTTACATGAGAACTCGAAACAAATAGAGGAAAATGATATTTCCTTTTGCTAATACTCATGTTGGTGATGCAACAGAGTCCAAATCATGCCCATAATTTACAATGTCAACTAAGGTGTTTCTCATGTCTAGAGAACTGGCAAACGATTCATTCATTTGCGAGACGCACATACCTCAATCGATCTTCTCTCAACTAAATAATGAAGTAAAATACAAAGAAGCAGTCAACCAACAATTTATATGGGAGGAAATAATGGCCCAACGCAAACAGATGTCCATGTTGAATCTTGTCAGATTTCCTCTTGATCACGAAAGCTGCCCAACACATACTAAGTAATAGTTCGCTATTCAACTGTCTAGAGGACAATTCAGTTAAATCAGCTACATTCTTATACTCCATCAGGCCTCTCCATTTGCACAGCTTCTACCGTTAATGGGAAACATGAATCATTCCTGTCACTGACACTGCATGCCAAGCACGAACAGGCAGAATCGTCATAGGAAACTGGAATATGCGTTTTATCATTCTACTTACAACTCAGTGTTACGATTACCATCTCGGTTGAATGACATCCGACAATGAGTGAAGTATAGGAAATACACCCTGGTGACGACTGTGGCTCTGGAAATAGAAATATCTATACCATTCATATGACTTAACATAGTCTTCCCTTTGGTGTCACAGTACTGCACGTCAAATCAATACCTTCCTTACGACTGGACATAGTCATTTCCTTTGCACATGTCGGAACACAAACACATACTTTATAAGCCTGATGCTCAAGGCGAACCTATCATGCACCGCCTACTACTAAGTATAATACTTCGTCAATAAATGATTGCAGACGATACAAAATAATACTGACCGAAAATCAACGATGGGTGGACAAGTCTCATAAGTTTTTCTTGGGAGTGCTACTATCGTGTCTTAGAAAGAGAAGCATAATCGTCTTACAAACTGGAATATGTTAAAAAAACACAACCATGTTACCATCACAAGCGGTCTTCTTTCTACGAGTGCACACCAATATCCATTTTAAAAGCTATACCGACTTTATAAATCCACGTATGGTATTACCTTCGAAAGTCGTGGTGTTTCCAGACAAATGCCACGACACTGAATATAGACGGTGATCGCCGGAGTGTATATTATCACACCAGCAGTGCAGTTACATGTCGCAGACAGTGCACCCTTGTAATAAAAGTATCGAATTTTCAAGGTAATTCGGCTAAGGAGCGTGGTATGAAACAGGTATGTGCAACTCCCTCACGCCGCCGCCAGTAGATTTTTCTCCAGTTTTTATAATGCATTATGTCTCGATGCCATATCATATTCCTGGCACTCTCATACCTCGGAATGAGCCACCTTTGTCGAACCTATCTGCTACAGTAAAATTCCAACATGGTTTTAGGTAGCCCCTATGTATCTTGCAACTACCCCTCAGACTCTGCACTACCATCCCTACAGCTTTGGGCGTGTGATTGTTCCAATGTAAGTCGGAACTGAGTAGAAGTCGGGGAAAGCTATTTCTACCACCTTGTGCAACCTGTGTAGAAACAGGCGAAGCTGAGTTACTCTGTCAGAACTGTGTTAGGACCATTCGGCGGAAACGAAACCTGCTCCTGCAACATGAGGTAGTATAAAATACAGTACGAGAACTGGGGGTAGGATGCTTATTTTGATACTGCATTGTGGTACTTCTCCATACTACAAGCAGGTAGTACAGATCCACGTCCCTCAGGACCCATTCACGTCTATCACCCCAACATTCCATCATTGTTATTCTGTTCCATCCACCAGACATAAGTTACGAACTATAAAAGCTCCACTAACTTCATCCGATAGCGAACTCCGTAAGATTTTTACTGCATCCCTCTCCTCCAATATATCGAAGACAAATACCATATGTGTGCCGGCATCGAGCACATGTGACGATCCTTTTAAATATACAGGTGCTGATCCACTGCACAGATCAGTTTAAAGTTTCATCACCTGTACTGTATATGATGACTGTATCCCACAGACTATACTGAAAGTCGCAAGATACGCTCCCTGTGACCCCGTGTCGTTGTTTCAAACACTGTTTTTTTTCTGCTGTAATGCGCTCTGTACAGTGCCGTACATTTTGTTTTCCTGCCATGACTTCGAGGTCCGTGTCAAGCTCTAAACTGACATTAACACGTTCTGATCCATTGCCTCTCGCAGAAAACTAGACGTTGCACGTTGTAAATCATCTTGGTACTGCGCCTACCATAACATGCCACACACCCTGGGTGATTTTCAATAACAGACAGTTACAACATAAGGAAACTGAAAGAGTTTGGCGGCGTTGTGCCGAGTTTCCAAACTGCTGTCCGAAAGTGATTGACGACCTCTACATTTAAAGTCATCTGTCACAGTGGCGAAATAGCTTATGGCTCTGCGTTCCGTTTCGACTGATCTCACACTGCAGTCATGCACGCAATCACTGTTCTGGTGTTATCCATCCCCAGAAGGTGTTGTCCCTCCACAAAAACTCTTTCTCCATCTCAAACAAGAGATGTCAGTCAATCATTATGTGGTAACCAACAGCGTACCAGTGGAGAGATGGGGTGGAAAAGACACCATCAATGTACTGTAATAATATTCATCACAGTTGATAGTGCGAACAATTTTAGCAATTGTACAGTAATTTCAACACCGAGGAATGCTGTGACAGCATATTTCGCAATTTCAGTATCATAGCTAAACGGCCCCCTCTCTGCTTCGCGAGTATCATTGCGAATATAGATAGATGACTGTGCAGTACGTCCATTATTGTTAATTGTCAAACACATACATCATAAAAGTATACCAGACAGCGCTCTACATATTTCTAACACCTTGAGCATAGTGCTTAATTTACGGTCTGTCTCTATACTGATGGGGGTTCACAGAGCATTCTCACAGTCTTAGGGTAAAATTAGAGACTGAAAGACCCCTCACACTGTCGTTGACCAATTCGCCCTGCAGAACATTTACCGATTTAATCTGCAACCGACCAGAAGTAGACCGCCACATTCCACGTCTCGTGAATGAATGCAGCTAGCCAACTCCTCACCCATCCAAGTACACAAGATTTCTCCAGATACACCCATGTCGAGGAGGTTAGCACCCCTTATCGGTGTATAGCGACAGATTTGAAAGTGTTGTAATGTAATAGCAGCGAGTTAAGAAGAACAAGATACGAGTGATTTTTATGCATGGTGGAACTCCAGAAGGGTGGAGTTCAAAGCATTTTACATAAATCAACTACGCTATCAACTCTAAAGTATTGTTCCAGAGTCTAGGATCAGTACCTGGAAGGTAAGAGGGAACATAAACACACGCACTCCTAAGGCTACACCATCCCATACTTAAAACAGGCTATAACGTTAGATCGCTTGAGTTTCCGACCTATCAGTCGTGTGGAATACTGCGCTGTTAATATTCCAGTGTAAGAAATGTATTTCCAGCGCATGACATACATCCTTCTTGCAGGTTTCTCTACGATAAACTATGGTATCGAACCGTAAAACGAGAAATCTACTTCCTTAAAACAGTGGCTCTGTGTGATATATACACAATATAGCTTTCCATAGATGTATAGCGTCCACTGTCCACATCCACTCACGGTTCAGAAATTATACTATGCCAACACCAGTCCAATATAAAATGATCCTTAGTAACGCAGAATACCTCTTATACGTAATCAGATAAACGCATAGCAGAGGCGTCTGACATGTGAAATTACAAGTCATGCCGCCACTAACTTTGTAAACAGCACATCTGTGAAGCAGATGTATACACAGGGGCTTGCAGTATCTCACAAACACCTATCGATAACTTAGTTATGAAGCTGTAGTATCGATTTTACACTTAAGATGCGACAGGGGAATGGAGTACATCGCATAAATCTTCGTTCGTTTATAGGAATGTGTCACGTTTCATCACACGTGCGAAGGAATTCCTCTGATGAACGAGAGGTTTAGGCTACTATTAACGATCGCGAGTAGACACTGCTCTAAGACCCACATAGAACAAGCGGTTGTATACGAGTTGAACGCAGGCTATGTTACACATCTGATTCATCCTGATGGAACATCAGGAAAAAAATGGTCAAATGTCCTGCAGCAACTCCCCCCCCCCCTCTCTCTCACTCTCTAGAATGCATCATCAGTCTACCATTAAATCGGCATTCAAAAGCATGTGAAATTCGAAAAGTGTACCATATAATGGTATGAGGACGTGACTAATTACTTAATTTGGTATTAAAGACGGTACAATAGTTTAAGGAAATGGGGTTGACATGGAAAACCACTTAACAGAACAATAGGTTACATACAGACAAAGGGTCGAACATTATGTTAAGACACCCAGAGTACAGTGCTAAACATTAGGCTATGCAACATGTTTGCTCCGTGTAATTACTTCTTACAAAAGCTAAATGTTTCCAAACAGCAGAGAATGATGAGCAAGAGAAATCCAACCCCCAAAAACTGATTTTTTTATATATAAATAAAGAATATACCCTTGAATTTCTGTTACGAAAATCTTCCTCTCCACCACCAGACCTACATCTTGGATTACGTCACGGAATTGACGACAGCGCCCTCTGGTGGCGGTACTGTGTAGTACGCCCAGACCTTGTGGCGATCACATTGTTTCTTTCCATTTTCCGGCACCGTCTTGGATTACGTCATGGAATGGATGAAAGCGCCTAGGAAGAGGTGGTGGTTGGATGACTTAGGTTAGTGGAGGTATCCCAAGTGCCCTTTCTGTCCTGCCATTTTCTTAGGTTAGTAGAGATAGCCCAAGTGGCCAAAATTCAAATTTCCCTCCAATCCCTAGGAGGAGGTGGCGGTCGGATGTCTTAGGTTAATGGAGGTAGCCAAAGTGACCTACTTTCCCGCCGTTTTCTTGGGTTAGTAGAGGTTGCATTGTCCTGAATTTGAATTTCCTGCCAGAGGGTGTGGCAGGAGCATGGCACATTCCTGCCAGAGAGGTTAATTAACTGATTAATTGAATTAAGTAGTCAATCATATTGATAAGAGTGAGAAGAGGGCCTATTCCAATAACTCAGACCTAAAAGTGTACCTGTAGCAGCATGGGAGGGGGGGATGTTCTGAGGGGGGAGGGGAAATACCCTCTGCACAGCCCTGCACTGAACGCAACAACATCTTTCAGACAATCCCACAGCCAAAAGTCACACAGACTTAAATCAGGTGAGCCGGCCGGGGTGGCCAAGCGGTTCTAGGCGCTACAGTCTGGAACTGCACAACCGCTACGGTCGCAAGTTCGAATCCTGCCTCGGGCATGGATATGTGTGATGTCCTTAGATTAGTTAGGTTTAAGTAGTTCTAAGTTTTAGGGGACTGATGACCTCAGAAGTTAAGTCCCATAGTGCTCTGAGCCATTTGAACCATTTTTTTTTAAATCGGGTGATGTGGATAACCAGTCTGCGAGGAAATGAATTCTAGCATTTCCAAAATGCCTATTCAGCAGCTGTTTCACTAGCTGTGGAATGTGTGGAAGAGCACCTTCTTGAAAAAAATGCTCCTACCCACACATTCATGCTCTTGATGGTTTGAAATGACGTTTGTGTGCGGAAGGCTCTCATAGCATTTACCAATGATGGTAAAAGTAACAGGACTCATAGGATCCATCTCCTTGAAAAAATATGGCCCTTGATAATCGTTTGCGTCAACCTGCACCACACAGTTGTCTTTGCAGAATGAAGTGTACCAGTCGATGTTTGATCGATTTACCATTGCTCATATTCTGCATATCTGTGTATTCACATGTCCTTGGAGATGGAAATGAGCTTCAACTGTCCACAGAATGTTCCACAGACATTCGTTGTCCACTTGCATGCGAGGAAAAAATTCTAGTCGAAACGTTTGTCTTACTGTTCAGCAGGAAGCAACTCTTGACAGTGGGTAATTTTGTATGGGTAGCAATGCAGGGTGTTTCGTAGTATTTTAGGCAACATCCTCACAAGCTTGTCCAACGTTTGGCCAATTTTGCATGCACTGTATGTTTGCACCCCACTGTTCGACCCATCCTACAATTCCGTGGTCACATCTACTAACATCGAATCAACTGTTTTCCTCCCTCTGCCACAATGTACTGTCTTTTCGAATAACGTACACCTGTACAACTGTACTTTTCCTGAGGGCATGCAGCTCTACTGTGTGGTTGAATTATTATGGGTAAAATACTCCGGAGGTAAAATAGTCCCCCATTTGGATCTCTGGGAAGGGACTGCTCAGAAGGATGTCGTCATCAGGAGACAAAAAACTGACGTTCTGCAGATCAAAGCGTGTATTGTTAGATCCGTTAATCGCACAGGTTGGTTAGAAAATTTTAAAAAAGGTAGGTGATAGGTTGAAGTTATATGTAGTGGGAATTAGTGAAGTTCAGTGGCAGGAGGAATAGGACATCTGGTCAGGTGAATACAAGGTTAACAAAATCAGATAGGGGTAGGGCAGGAGTAGGTATAATAACGAATAAGAAAATAAAACTGCGAGTAAGTTACTGTAACAGTATAGTTAATGCAATATTGTAGCCAAGTTAGGCACAAAGCCAATACCCATATCACAGTAGTACAAATTTAAATGGCATCTAGCTCTGTAGATGATGAAGAGCCTGAAGAAATGTACGAAGAGATAAAAGAAATTATTTAGGTAGTTAAGGGAAAAGAAAATTTAATTGTGATGGGCGAGTGGTAATCTATAGTGGAAAATGGAAGAAAAGGAAATATTGTCGGTGAATATGGACTGGGGGAAAGGAATAGAAGAGGAAGCCACCTGGTAAAATTTTTCACAGTGCACAATTTAATCATCATCGTGAAAGAAAGTTGCACACATTGGAAGAGACCTAGAATCACCAGAAAATTTCAGATTGATTGCATAATGTTAAAACAAAGATTTTGGAACCATATTTAAACTTTAACACATTTAGAGGGTCGGATGTAGCCTCTGACCACAGTTTATTGGTTATGAACTGCAGATTAAAACTAAAGAAATTGCGAAAAGGTAGGAAATTAAGGCGGTGGGCCCTGGATGGTTTGAAACAACCAGAGGATGTTGAGAGTTTCAGAGGGAGCATTAGGTAACGATTGACTAGGACAGGGGAAAGGAATGAGTACAAGATGAATCAGTAGCTTCGAGAGATGAAATAGTGAAAGTAGCAGAGGATGAACGAGGTAAAATGACAAGGACTAATAGAAATCCTCGGATGACACAGGAGATTTAACTGATGCTAGGAGAAAATAGAAAAATGCAGCAAATGAAGTAGACGGAAGGGAATACAAACGTCTAAATAAGAGATTGGGTAAGTTGGAATGGCTAGAGGACAAATATAAGGATTTAGAAGCAAATTTCACTAGGGGAAAGACACATACCATCTACACGAAAATTAAAGAGCCCTTTGAAGAAAAGAAGCAGATGTACGAATACAACAGCTCAAATGGGAAACCAGTACTAAGCAAAGAAGAAAAAGCTGAAAGATGGAAGGAGTATACAGGGCCTCTATACAACAGAGATGAACTTGAAGGCAATATTATAGAAATAGAAGAAGACGTAGATGAAGATGAGATGGGAGATACGATATTGCAAGAAGAATTTGACAAAGCAGTGAAAGACCCAGCACTAAAAGATATATGTCGAATTAAGGCTCTTAGAGTAGACAATATTCCATCAGAGCTACTGACAGCCTTTGGAGAGCCCGCAACGAAAAAACTCTTCCATCTGGTGTGCAAGATGTATGAGGCAGGCGAAATATCTTCAGCAGCTATTATTCAATTAGCACACTGAGCAAACAATAAAGGAAATTTTGAGTAGGAATTAAAGTTCAGGGAGAAGAAATAAAAACTTTGGCATTTGCTGAAGACACTGTAATTCTGTCAGAGACAGGAGGAGGAGGAGATTAGAGTTTAACGTCCCGTCGACAACGAGGTCATTAGAGACGGAGCGCGAGCTCGGGTGAGGGAAGGATGGGGAAGGAAATCGGCCGTGCCCTTTCAAAGGAACCATCCCGGCATTTGCCTGAAGCGATTTAGGTAAATCACGGAAAACCTAAATCAGGATGGCCGGAGACGGGATTGAACCGTCGTCAACCCGAATGCGAGTTGTCAGAGACAGCAAAGGACTTGGAAGAGCTTTTGTATGGAATAAACAGTGTCTTGAAAGGAGGATATAAGATGAACATCAACAAAAGAATGTGTTCTATCAACCAATCTCTGCTTCTACGCAGAGCAAGGTGGCGCGGTGGTCAGCACACTGGACAGAATTCGGGAGGGCGACGGTTCAATCCCGCATCTGTTCATCCTGATTTAGGTTTTCTGTGATTTCCCTAAATCGCTTCACGCAAATTAAGTTAGGAAATGAGATACTTAAAGTAGTAGATGAGTTTTGTTGTTTGTGCAGCAGAATAACTGATGATGGCTGACGTAGACAGGATATGAAATGTAGACTTGTAGTGGCAAGAAAAGTATTTCTGAAGAAAAGAAATTTGTTAACTTCGAAAATAGATTTAAGTTTTACAAAATCATTTGTGAAAGATTTTGTATGGAGTGTAGATGAAGGGTTGTGGTTGGGTTGATTTGGGAGAGGAGACCAAACTGTGAGGTCATCAGTCTCATCGGATTAGGGAAAGACGGGGAAGGAAATCAGCCGTGCCCTTTCGAAGGAACCATCCTGGCATTTGCCTGAAGCTATTTAAGGAAATCACGGAAAACCTAAATCAGGATGTCCGGACGCGGGATTGAACCGTTGTCCCCCTGAATGCGAGACCAGTGTGCTGACCACTGCGCCACCTCGCTCGGTGTAGAAGAAGGGATTGGTTGATAGGACACATTCTGAGACATCAAGGAATTACCAGTTTAGTATTGTGGAGAGGTGGGGCGAGGGGAGGGGGGAGGGGCAGGGATAAAAATTGTAAAGGAAGACCAAGAGATGGATACAGTAAGCAGATTCAGAAGGATGTAAGACATCACATATTTGCCACCATTTTTGGTAGCCGGTGCATATGTATGTAGTCCGGGTGCCACCACGAAGCTCAAAAGCCGCCCAATGTTATAATTACAAATTACAATACTAATACAATTTGTGACACCTATCCATACAGAGAGAGGTGGGTGATCGTAATAAAATCTTACTGAATTTATAAAGTGTTTTGCCTAAGGACTGTTGTTTTTGCACCTCCTCTCTGCTGATGGCTATTTCCTACACTAGTACATAGTATTGGTGTTATATGAAAGAGGCAGTGTAACAGGATTCAGAATATGTCCACATGTATGTACCACCCATAAAGTAATGGTAGGGGTGGTTTAGCTACAATACATAAATTGAGAATCATGCTGCAGTGTCACTGACTGATAACATCACAAGATCGATGCAATAAAGGGTTTTGTTAATGTGACAAGTCATGGAGGGTGGTGATTTGGAGCTTGAGTAATTGGGTAAAATGCATTTAAATTAAATTAGGTTTAAAAAAACATAATAAAATTACGAAAACTGATGGAAAATACGTAAAATTGATAAAAATACGACGAAAATGTGGAGGGATGAAGGTACTGGTTGTATGAAAATCATTACATTCCTCCGCCAGCGCGACTGATGCTGATGGTGCATATTACCCACGCTCTGTGGGTTTAAGTCCTGCAGAATATCCCCTCGTTCCACCTGTGGTTATGCATTGTAAGCCATAAAAATGAATACCTCGGACACCAAAACAGAGATCATATACCTGAGTGCCATATGCACCTCCATTATGAGGAATCAATGCTCATGGTCTCTTCAAAATCTGCTACCCCATCACTGTAGAAGATGATATCAAATGTAAAGGTCATCAACTTCGGACAGCTGTTCAGAAATGCTCCACAATGCTGCAAACTCTTCGAGTTTCCATATGTTGTAATGTCTTCCATAATAAGAAACACCACCTCTGTCATTTATTTAAACCACCCTGTGTGTTGTGGGAACAGCACAGTTTACACCATGTTATGTCCAGCTTTCTGTAAGAGCCAATGGATTGAGACGTGTTAACATCGGTTTAGCACCTGACACAGACCTCAAAGTCAATGTAGGAAAACAAAATGTGTAGTGGTGTACAAAACTGTAGTCATACACTCCTTGGATGTGTTACATGAAACAAAAAAGTATCAAACTGCTTATGAAAGAACAATGCTACATCCTCTTGGGACTGATAGTGGGAAATGGTCTTCCTACAGTACAGGCGAGAAAACTTTACACAGGCCTATGGAAGCAACTTCGGTCAGTGTCCACCTGCTCCAGTAGACCAATATGTGTATATTTAATGGGATCACCACATATGCTCGATGTCAACATGCAGACAGTATTTGTTTCCTTTACTCCATTGGCTGTTACAAAATAACGAGGGAGACAGAGAGAGAGAGAGAGAGAGAGAGAGAGAGAGAGAGAGACTGTGCTGTCAGTGAAGACTTGGACACCATTACTCCACTGTATTTCTAGCATGGTAATAATAGGAATAAGATCAGGACATGCAGAGGGGGGGGGGGGTATTTATGGACTGTCATTACATATCAACGAATTGTAGGTGTCATAGTTCTGAATTTCTTTGTGCAGTCCATGTATACTCTGCTTGATTGTGAATTTCCCCCTTTAAGTTAGTGTATTATTCTTCTTGTCAGTGACAGTTGGATGACTAGACAGCATGCTAACTAATGGAACAATGCTGTTGGGGAATGTGATAGGTTTTCAACAGAAATAGCTGGGGTCTGTGACTTGATGGGGGACGTCTCTTACTTGTCGAAATCAGGTGGACTCAAATGCTGTATATCAAAGACTGGAAGATTCGTGAGAATACAGCAGGTAAGCAATACTCTGACAAAAAGGTAGACGAGAGGTGAGCTTTATACTGCTTTTTCTAAGTTTTGTGGGCAAACATATTACAACCTCTTACATAAGTTTCATGAAGTGACTGCAATGAGAAAATTAGGAGCTAATATGAAGATTTTTACCGAGAGACAATCAGCAGCAGAAGTTCTGTCTTCTATTTTCTTGTTGGATAAGATACAACATTCTTCCACGAGTTTTGTATGCCTATAAATGGATGGAGTGACATCTTAATAGGTAGACTAAATTTACATTTACATCTCCACCGATCAGCCAGAACATTATGACCACCTTCCTAATAGCCAATATCTTCTCCTTTGGCACATAAAACAGCAGCAATGCATCGTGACATGGAAGCAGTGAGGTCTTCATATGTCACTGGACGGATCAGGCACCACATTCGCACACACAAGTCACCTAATTCCCATAAATTTTGGGGAGGGGGGTGATTAGGCCTGACGTCACGTTCGATCACATCCCAGATGTGTACAAAAGGTCCAGATCCGGCGAGTTGGGGGGGGGGGGGGCGGCACATCATCTGGAACTCGCCATTGTGTTCCTTTAACCACCCCAACACTCTCCTGGTCTTGTGACATGGCGCATTATCTTGTTGAAAAATCCCACTGCCATCAGGAAACCTGATTGTCTTCAAGCGGTGTACATAGTCTGCAACCAGTGTACAATACACTTTGGTGCCTTGCACGAGCTCCACTGGACTCATGGATGTCCATGTGAATGTTCCCCAGAGTATAATGGAGGCGCCACCAGCTTGTCTCCGTCTCACAAGTGCAGGTGTCAAGGAGCTGTTTGCCTGGAAGATGACAGATTCATATTCTCCCTTCAGCATGATGAAGAAGGTATCAGGATTCATCAGACCATGCAACGCTCTGAAGCTGCAACAGCGACAAGTGCTGATGGCCACATGCCTGTTTCAGTCGTAGTTGCCGATGTCGGGGTGTTGACATCAATACGTGTATGGGTGGTCGGCTGCAGAGGCCCATCATTAGGAGTATTCAGTGCACTGTGTGTTCAGACACACTTGTACTCTGCCCAGCATTAAAGTCTGATGATAGTTCTGCCACAGCTCGCTGCCTGTCCTGTTTTACCAGTCTGCCCAGCCTACGACATAAAATATCTGTAATAAGGGTTGGCCACCCAACACCACAACGTCCAAATGTGGTTTCACCTTGGTTTTGCCACATGTTGAAGACACTTACCGCAGCACTCTTCGAACACCCAATGAATCTTGAAGTTTCCGAAATGCTCTCGCTGAGCCTCCAGGCCATCACAATCTTCCCTTGGTCACACTAAAATACATCGCGCACCTTCCCAATTCTACATATGGAGAGCACACTCACTGACACTACACGCAGTGTGCATGTGTCTGACTGCAGTCATTCCTCGCCAGGTGACGCTACTATCGCCTTGACGGGTTTGTATCGATAATAGATCAGTGATAATAATGTTCTGGCTGATCAATGTATATGCATACTTTGAAAGTCATCATACGGGGTTTGGCAGACGATACCGTGTACCACTACTAATAATTTTCTTTCCTGTTCCACTCGCAAATAGAGCGAAGGGAAAAAGACTATCTACATGCCTCCATATCAGCGCTAATTTCTTGTACCTTTGTGGTCCTTACACGAAATACATACTGGCGGTGGTAGAAACTTTCTGCAGTCCGTTTCAAATGTCGGTTCTCAAAAGTGTTTCGCGAAAAAAACACCATCTTCCCTCCAGCGACTCTCATTGGAGATACCTGGCGAGTGTAATCCGACTGCAGGAAAAAAATTACTTAGCATGCAAAGTGGGTCTCATGATCAATTTAATTGATTACTCTATCAATTTGATATTAATGACGTGCTGCCACGCGTGGTAGCAGTGCGGTATATGTCGCCTTGCCACGGATCGCGCGGCTCCCCCCTTCGGAGGTTCGAGTCCTCCCCAGGGACTTGGATGTGTGTGTCGTGCTTAGCGTAGGTTAGTTTAAGTTAGATTAAGTAGCGCGTAAGTCTAGGGACCGATGGCCTTCGCAGTTTGGTCCCATAGGAACTTTTTTTTTTGGGCGAGTGGAAGCGAGGGTGAGAGTACAAACGATATGATTCGCCAGTTGGAGCGGTAATCAGTCGTTTGTCGTGGCGACAAGATCTTTTAACGAAATTTCAATCTCCCACCTACACAGGAAGAAATGACCATCGTAATAAAATCATCTATATTGCCCAATTTATAAAGTGATATGTAGTATAAACCTGATATTTAAACTCCTCTGTTGTGCTGCCTTGAGAGACTTCATAGGTTACTTTAAGAGAGTTCAAAAGTGAGGAGGCATCCTAAGACTGCTCTTAGCAGTCCATCATGATCCAAAAACGAGTTTAATATTCTAGTTCCATTATGCACGACAAGAACAGATATTTTTTACCTGATGAAATAATGTCTAGAGGAAATATGCCATATGCCACACTGTTGTACAGGACTTTCATAACAAGTAACGATACTTCAGCAATGTGAAAACGCATGTCTGCTCCGTTTTCTTCTGTCTTCGCAAATAACTCGTATAAAAGGGAGGAATCTACATTTTGCGTTAGAAATTCAAGGTGTATGGGCTACAAAATCCCAGTCTGGAATTGGGTAAGTTGAATTTTTTTAAATGGGAATAGTCTATGTCAGGGGTGGAACTGCAGTTATATGTCCAAGTAGCATCTGCTTGTCGCACAGTGTATGTGGCTAGCGGCCAACCTGAAGCTGTGTCTTAGTAACCACTTGAGAGAAATCGGAGGTGGGTTTCCCAGCTATCAAATATCAAAGAACGCCGACTTCTACTCCACAGTCACTGGACTGTCCAAGTGATGATGATGTTCAAGGCGCCCTCTGGGTGGGTGAATAGCAAACTGCTGCTCAGCATGCATTTGGTTGACTTCATGATCACTTGCATTACAGGCAACACATGGAGGAGGTGCTTGTGTTTTCAAACATTCTGCATAAAAGACTGCCATTGTATGGCGAGTGTTTTAAAACTTTAACTGCTTGATTTGCTTTTGTCTTTCTATACATATACCACGTCACTCTTTGTGATGTGATTACCAGTCAGTAGTTCCCACCTATGTCACTTGGGGCACTGGGATCACTTGCTAGTTGTTCCCGGGGCCAGGCACAAGACTTCTGGACATCGTGAGAAGCAGATGTGTTGTCGCAACTGTCCCAGTGAAGTGCATTAAGGGAGTTATATTTCTAGTACCATGCATCTGCTTGGAGCTGTTGGTGGATGCATGTTTTATAGAGTCTATTTGTGGTATATTTGTTGGGCAGGGTTTTTTGTGATCTTTTTTGGAATGTCTAGGTCTTTATAAGCGATGTTTTTTTGTGATATGTTATCCCCACTGCCATTCTGTAGCACTGTAATCAGAGCACATCCAATTTTTGTGGCAGTGGATAGCTAGTGCTTCCTACCACCCCCTGCCTGTTAGCCCAACCACGCAAAGGATTGCTGTCATGTGACTTTTGTTTGGACATTAGTGCAACTTCTGATCTGTGCGCAGCATGAGCCAGCCCTGTGTATGGGCATCTTTCCTGACCTGTGCGTACAGGAATACGCGAGGCCGCTGGCGCCGCTGCAATTCCTGGCACATCTGCCTTGTGGTCAGTACAAAGACGCAATTCGAAGATTTTTTCAGCCAGATGTGGGTTGTGGTGGAGGAGGAGGGTGCCTGTGTTCTCAAATGTCGGTGCTTACGAGACCTTAGATATACACTCCTGGAAATGGAAAAAAGAACACATTGACACCGGTGTGTCAGACCCACCATACTTGCTCCGGACACTGCGAGAGGGCTGTACAAGCAATGATCACACGCACGGCACAGCGGACACGCCAGGAACCGCGGTGTTGGCCGTCAAATGGCGCTAGCTGCGCAGCATTTGTGCACCGCCGCCGTCAGTGTCAGCCAGTTTGCCGTGGCATACGGAGCTCCATCGCACTCTTTAACACTGGTAGCATGCCGCGACAGCGTGGACGTGAACCGTATGTGCAGTTGACGGACTTTGAGCGAGGGCGTATAGTGGGCATGCGGGAGGCCAGGTGGACGTACCGCCGAATTGCTCAACACGTGAGGCGTGAGGTCTCCACAGTACATCGATGTTGTCGCCAGTGGTCGGCGGAAGGTGCACGTGCCCGTCGACCTGGGACCGGACCGCAGCGACGCACGGATGCACGCCAGGACCGTAGGATCCTACGCAGTGCCGTAGGGGACCGCACCGCCACTTCCCAGCAAATTAGGGACACTGTTGCTCCTGGGGTATCGGCGAGGACCATTCGCAACCGTCTCCATGAAGCTGGGCTACGGTCCCGCACACCGTTAGGCCGTCTTCCGCTCACGCCCCAACATCGTGCAGCCCGCCTCCAGTGGTGTCGCGACAGGCGTGAATGGAGGGACGAATGGAGACGTGTCGTCTTCAGCGATGAGAGTCGCTTCTGCCTTGGTGCCAATGATGGTCGTATGCGTGTTTGGCGCCGTGCAGGTGAGCGCCACAATCAGGACTGCATACGACCGAGGCACACAGGGCCAACACCCGGCATCATGGTGTGGGGAGCGATCTCCTACACCTGCCGTACACCACTGGTGATCGTCGAGGGGACACTGAATAGTGCACAGTACATCCAAACCGTCATCAAACCCATCGTTCTACCATTCCTAGACTGGCAAGGGAACTTGCTGTTCCAACAGGACAATGCACGTCCGCATGTATCCCGTGCCACCCAACGTGCTCTAGAAGGTGTAAATCAACTACCCTGGCCAGCAAGATCTCCGGATCTGTCCCCCATTGAGCATGTTTGGGACTGGATGAAGCGTCGTCTCACGCGGTCTGCACGTCCAGCACGAACGCTGGTCCAACTGAGGCGCCAGGTGGAAAGGGCATGGCAAGCCGTTCCACAGGACTACATCCAGCATCTCTACGATCGTCTCCATGGGAGAATAGCAGCCTGCATTGCTGCGAAAGGTGGATATACACTGTACTAGTGCCGACATTGTGCATGCTCTGTTGCCTGTGTCTATGTGCCTGTGGTTCTGTCAGTGTGATCATGTGATGTATCTGACCCCAGGAATGTGTCAATAAAGTTTCCCCTTCCTGGGACAATGAATTCACGGTATTCTTATTTCAATTTCCAGGAGTGTATTTAGCGCTAGATATATTTGTAGCGGAAATTTAACTACTTGATTTGCAGAATGTCTGCATATGATTCTCAGACATTGAAAATATGCTTTATTATGAAGAAGGATCATCATAAAGTGGTGTCGAGTGTTTTAAGCGATCTGTTTTATTCCTGTAAACTGTTAAACAATTCATTTGGTAGGGTAGTGCAAATGGACCATTTCCTGCCATTTTTGAATCGCAGTTCGGCTAGCTCTCTCTTTCTCCCTAGCATTAGCGAATGGGAACACAGAATTCTGAGGATGGACGAAAACCTCCATCGATATGTTTAAGATGTTAGTTCATACAAAAATAGGACGTAACCACTTGAGAAAGGCAAAGACAGGAAGTGAGTCTGGAATTTACTGATCAACAGAATGCTGCCACCTGATGCTTTGTTTGGGGTTGTGAGATCAAACGAGACTGACATCTGGTCTGTGGCCCATGGTACTTAGCATTGTGATCTGTAATTATGACATTGGGTGATTCTGACTTCCATGTCAAGCTCATGGACAACATACATATGCATGGGCGACCCAAAATGGTGGCAAATATACTGCACTTCATTCCATTCCTCAGTGCTTACAGTTATTATGTCACGGGAAGTGGATTTGTGAGCACTACCCAGGTGAGGGAGCCCTGTCTACGGCAAACAGATTAAATAAAGAATATGCAACTATGTATTAATTATTATTATTGACATTGATTTGAAATTCGTGTTGTGAGATCTTTCATCTCCAGCACAGACTTCTTCTTTCCAACAATTTCCAGGTGGAGAGGGGAGGGGGGAGAGATGGGAGAGGGCGAAGAGATGGGAAGGGCTGGGGGATTTCCCAGAAGAGAACAGGTGGCTCAGAACTGAACAAATGTCCGTTTTTCCCAAAGGGGTGGGGGGTTTCTCAGGAGGACTGATCATCCCCAGGGGGTCATAAATCAACTCTCAAGGGGTTGTAAACTATTTAGCAAAACAATAGGTTAAGAGGAGAGGAGGGGAGGGGGAGAAGTGTGGGGGGACATCTGCATTTCTATTATTCCACCAAAATTTGAAATATCCACTACCGCCAATAGAGGAGGTGTGTGGGAGAGGGTGGATGTTTGGCAACATTGCAGACTATCTTCAAAGCCCCTTTGTCCCGCTACTCGTAAATATGAGAGGAAGTCAAATGAAAACCTTAAATATTTAATATTTTTTATTGAACAAAAGTGGAACACAGGTTTATCATTTTTCAATACAGTCTTCCTGTTGTTCAACACCCTTCCTCCAGTGCATAGGAAGCACAGCACTCACCTGAAAAATAGTTCTTTTGTCCTTTGCGCAGCCACTTGTGCACTGCCTGCTGTGCCTCTTCTTCAGAACAAAATTATTTCTCTCCCATCACCTCTTTGAGTGGTCCAGTTACGTGATAATCACTCAATGTGGGGTCTGGTAAGTGTGTTACCAAACAACACCTCATTCATCTAAAAGAGAGTTAGAAAAACCTTACCTGCAGATAGCTAAGCCCAGAATTCTTTGGTTTTGGTGATGATAAATAGCGCCATTCCTTGCTTGCTCCCCGTTTCTTTCAGTTTGGTGGTAGTGTACCCAGATTTTGTCTCCTGCAACGATTTTCAGGAAGAAGCCATCACCTTCTGCTTCAAAGTCACGCAAAAGTTCTTTACAGACGTCAATGCATCACTCTTTCAGTTGTGGAGTGAGCTGCCATGACACCCATCTCACAGAGACTTTGGAAAACTTAAGCACGTCATGCGTTATGTGATGAGATGAGCTATTACTTGTGTTCAGATCTGCGGCTATTTCATCCACGTCACAGGGCGATGTTCTACATCCACATACATACTCTGCAAGCCATCGTACGGTGGGTGGCGGAGGGTACACTGTACCACTTGTAATCATTTCCTTTCCTGTTGTACTCGCATATAGAGGCGGGAAAAACGAATGTCTATGTGCCTCCATATGAGCCCTAGTTTCTCTTATCTCCTTACGTGAAATGTACTTTGGCGGCAGGCAGTAGAATCTTCCTACACTCAGCTTCAAATGCTGATTGTCTAAATTTTCTCAGTGGTGTTCCTCGAAAAGAATGTCGCCTATCCTCCAGGGATTCCCATTTGAGTTGCCAAAGCATCTCCGTAATACGAGTACTTCTGTGTTGTTCGAACCCACTGGTAACAAGTTTAGCAGCTGGTCACTGAATTTCTTCCATGTCGTCCTTTAATCTGACCTGGCGCGGATCACAAAAACTAACAGTATTCAAGAATGGCTCATACTAGTTTCCCATATGTCGTCTCCATCACATATTAACCACACTTTCCATCCCAGTGGCATCAACGGCTGCAGTAGATTCACATCACAATGCAATGTACCCCAACCAGGCACTGCGCGTTTGTCACAGAAGCCACAGCACTTCCAAACTTTCGACTCTATTCACACACTTGCTGCAATTATAGATATGTATCACCATACTGTACTTCCATTCGCTGATGGATTCCTATATGTTTCGTACCCGCACTGCTCAGAAAACTTATGACCGAACAGTTCTTCCTTGCTGCATGTCGCAAGAGCGACAGCCATTTGAAACTGCAGTCGTCTATTCACAGCTCCAGAGAGGCAAGATTTGTCTTTAGCTCTTCCAGTGTTTTACTAGGAGTGTATTTCTTAAATTTCGTGCGTGTTTTTCTATTTAAGAATCTAATCCCGCGTTTTCAACCAAGTGTAAATTCAGGCAGTCTGTAGCGCAGTTTTCATTTCTTCTGAAGAACCTGCTACACAGCTCATTAAGGCATCAGCGTCCATTGGTGACACAAGGAGGTTAGTAAGTTGCATTCTACAGTCTGTCCAAAGGATTGACGCTTCGGTAGGAACATGTGGAGGCGTGGAACACACACGTAATCTGACATTTTCAACTCAGTCACACAGGCGAACTATTCACTTTATAAATATGGAAACTGCATCAATGTGTTACTCTACGTTTTGATTTTAGTTTTATCTGCGGTAATAAATTAAGACGATATACCGACAGTTAACGAAAATTAATTTTCTCACAATGTTACCGAATTTCAACATGCGTGACACTTTTTTGTTATTTAAGTTAGGTGACTTCTTTAAGCGAATGAAATCTTAAGAATACATCATATTTTCATATGATCAAACCAGAACTATATCGGAGATCTCTAATGCGAGATAATTTGAGTTAGAAATGGCGCACAATTTCCGCTCGTGCTTCAACCACAAATCGGGGGCCCGTACGGTTTCGTCACGAGAAAGAGATGGCTATTGGTTTGTAATGAAACAGTTATTAATTTTTCTGATCCACCTACTTCATTCTTACACAACAAAAAATAACATTAAGCGTGTTTATCATGATGGGAAAACGCCAACCCCTAGTGTTTAGAAAGAACAGAAGCGATAAAAAAAAAACAAAAAAAAAAAAAAAAAACAGGGCCTCTGTATTACAGCAGTCATATTGTAAACAGTAATATTGATGTTGTGAGATACGGACTGAATTCCTGAGATGAACTTCCTTTGGAATTAGTTTCTATTACGGCCTTATTAAAGTTTCAAAACTTACGACGATGTAATTTTGTTGTGTAGGTGCTTCTTGTAGGCGTAAACTGCGCATGCCAAACATGCACTTGAACCCGCCTGTGTTCCATTTCTACGGGGATAATGGAAAAACACTGATATCACTCTCATCGCTATGGCGGATTCTTGAAGTGTGATTATCACTGTTCTCATTTAATGAAATTATCATCTCCTCCACTCAATTTTCCCAAGGAGCTTCATTCGGCTATGCTCGTTGCATGATGCTCTGCGTATCTTGACGGCTTTCTTCCAGTCTTCAGAGCTGATGGTCCTGACAGCCTTTCTTGGGAGTGCATCGACTACAGAGACAGTAAATTTATTATTATTCATGGCAACGTAACTTTTAATTTGGGCCCATATTAACTCTAATAGGTTGAAATGGCAGTGATAAGATGGTAGCCTAAAGACTGTATGCTCATGTTTTTTGTCAGTTCATAGATTTTGCACTGGGCTTATGGAGAGAAATTTTTTCCACAAGCTCCACCTTTTTAAGATCATCGCTTACGTCAATGTTTTAACGCTGAAGCCAATCAATCATTTCCCTCTTTCGATTTGTCATGGTAGGTGCCTTGTCAACAACAACTGAATGGTAAGGAGCATTATCTAAGACTATCATTGACGGCTTTTCAAGATTAGATATTAGTGAATCTTCTAACTACTTTGTAAATGTAACGTGGTTCATTTGTTCGTGATAATTTCCAGTTTTCTTTCACATTAGAAGTAGGAGACCGTTTGAGAGAATCCGTTGCGAGGTTCCTGCATGAAGAAGAACAAGTCTGGCCCCCTTGCCAAAACGCATTGCCATTGTTCCTTTAGCTGTTTCGTCTGTACAGCCCTGCTTGACAACGTGTTCCAGAGTGTGACTAGTAATTCCTGCAGCAGCAATAATAATAATAATAATAATAATAATAATAATAATAATAAACCCCGTGGAGGCCCGGGAAAAGAATAGGCCTCCGGTATGTTCTGCCAGTCGTAAAAGGCGACGAAAAGAACAAACCACTAATAGGGCTAACCCCCCTTTTAGTGTGATTACTTGGTTCAGGACAGAACTAAAGAAGCCTCGGACAAGTGCCGTCATGGTCGGGGACGACGCTTGAACCCTATGCCCGCCCACAATGGTAACGACACAGCTAGCCAACTGGAAAAGGATTTAAATCCGAATAGAGGTGTTTTGCAGGATATGCTTCCTGCAACCACCCTAGAAGGAAAACAAAGACAGAGGATGAGATGGTCAGATGAAGTTAATCGACACCTCATGTTCTGTTATTACCAAGCAACAAACCTAGGAACCAACACAACTGGATACAGATCACAAGTATACACAACATTTATTACCAGATACCCGGAATTAAAATTTTTAACAGAACAACGACTAGCTGATCAGATCCGTGTAATAATAAAAAATAACAGGATACCCCAGTCAGAATTAGAAAACATCAAACAACAAGTACAACAAATACTGGAACAAAATAATGTGCAATCAGAAGAGGAAGAAAACACAGTAATGGACTCAAACATCCCAGAGCAAACAAACAAAGACCAACACGCATCAATTAAACAATCAGAGGAAAACGAAACCTTAAGACAGCCACCAGAACAAGCACAAATAGAACACGAAGAGAGACACGTGTTAGATATAGAAGAGAAATTTCAGCTGACATATATAGAATACAAAGACACAAATACAGACATTAGACCATTCTTGCATAGACCGCCAAATAACCCACAAGTCAAAACAACAATAAAAACTATCAACACAATCATACACAACAAAATAAATGAAAACACAACTATGGAAGAGTTACAACTACTGGTTTATATAGGAGCACTCACTACACTAAATATACACACTAGGCAGAGATCAGAACAAACCAACACACAGAAGAAACGCACAAAACCAGCATGGCAACACAGGTTACAGATCAGAATAGAAAAACTGAGAAAAGACATCGGACAGCTAACACAATTTATAAGAAATGAAATATCAGACAAAAAACGAAAAAGGTTAGGTAAAATCTTGCAACAAGAAGCAGTAGAGCAATTAGACGAAAAAAAGCAGAAATTGCAAGCATTGGCCAAACGACTTAGAAGATACAAAAAAAGTGAAAATAGAAGGAAACAAAACCAAACATTCAACACAAACCAAAAGAGATTTTACCAAACAATGGATAACACACACATTAAAATAGACAATCCACCAAACATAACAGACATGGAACACTTCTGGAGCAGCATATGGTCAAACCCGGTACAACATAACAGGCATGCACGGTGGATACAAGCAGAAACAGACACATACAAGATGATACCACAAATGCCTGAAGTGATAATTTTGCAACATGAAGTCACCCGAGCAATTAATTCTACACACAATTGGAAAGCCCCTGGAAATGATAAAATAGCAAATTACTGGCTAAAGAAGTTCACCTCAACACATTCACATCTAACTAAATTATTTAACAGTTACATTGCAGACCCATACACATTCCCTGATACACTTGCACATGGAATAACCTATCTGAAACCTAAAGATCAAGCAGACACAGCAAACCCAGCTAAATATCGCCCCATAACATGCCTACCAACAATATACAAAATATTAACTTCAGTCATCACACAGAAATTAATGACACATACAACACAGAACAAAATTATAAATGAAGAACAAAAAGGCTGCTGCAAAGGAGCACGAGGATGTAAAGAGCAACTGATAATAGATACAGAGGTGACATATCAAGCTAAAACTAAACAAAGGTCCCTACACTACGCATACATTGATTACCAAAAAGCCTTTGATAGTGTACCCCACTCATGGTTACTGCAGATTTTGGAAATATACAAAGTAGATCCTAAATTGATACAGTTTCTAAACACAGTAATGAAAAACTGGAAAACCACACTTAATATCCAAACAAATTCAGATAACATCACATCACAGCCAATACAGATTAAGCGTGGAATATATCAAGGAGACTCATTAAGTCCTTTCTGGTTCTGTCTTGCTCTGAACCCACTATCCAACATGCTAAATAATACAAATTATGGATACAATATTACTGGAACATACCCACACAAAATCACACATTTGCTATACATGGATGATCTAAAACTACTGGCAGCAACAAATCAACAACTCAACCAATTACTAAAGATAACAGAAGTATTCAGCAATGATATAAATATGGCTTTTGGAACAGACAAATGTAAGAAAAATAGCATAGTCAAGGGAAAACACACTAAACAAGAAGATTACATATTGGATAACCACAGCGACTGCATAGAAGCGATGGAAAAAACAGATGCCTATAAATACCTAGGATACAGACAAAAAATAGGAATAGATAATACAAATATTAAAGAAGAACTAAAAGAAAAATATAGACAAAGACTAACAAAAATACTGAAAACAGAATTGACAGCAAGAAACAAGACAAAAGCTATAAATACTTATGCTATACCAGTATTGACCTACTCATTTGGAGTAGTGAAATGGAGTGACACAGACCTAGAAGCACTCAATACACTTACACGATCACAATGCCACAAATATAGAATACATCACATACATTCAGCAACAGAAAGATTCACATTAAGCAGAAAGGAAGGTGGAAGGGGATTTATAGATATAAAAAACCTACATTATGGACAGGTAGACAATTTAAGAAAATTCTTTCTAGAACGAGCAGAAACTAGCAAAATACACAAAGCAATCACTCATATAAATACATCAGCTACACCATTGCAATTTCATAACCACTGCTACAACCCTTTAGATCACATAACATCAACAGATACAAAGAAAGTAAATTGGAAAAAGAAAACACTACACGGCAAGCACCCGTATCATCTAACACAGCCACACATAGATCGAGACGCATCCAACACATGGCTAAGAAAAGGCAATATATACAGTGAGACGGAAGGATTCATGATCGCAATACAGGATCAAACAATAAACACCAGATATTACAGCAAGCATATTATTAAAGATCCCAATACCACAACAGATAAATGCAGACTTTGCAAACAACAAATAGAAACAGTAGATCACATCACAAGCGGATGTACAATACTAGCAAATACAGAATACCCCAGAAGACATGACAATGTAGCAAAAATAATACATCAACAACTTGCCATAAAACATAAACTAATAAAACAACACGTTCCCACATACAAGTACACACCACAAAATGTACTGGAGAATGATGAATACAAATTATACTGGAACAGAACGATTATAACAGATAAAACAACACCACATAACAAACCTGACATCATACTCACCAATAAAAAGAAGAAATTAACACAACTAATTGAAATATCCATACCCAACACAACAAATATACAGAAGAAAACAGGAGATAAAATTGAAAAATACATCCAACTGGCTGAGGAAGTCAAGGACATGTGGCATCAGGATAAAGTCGACATTATCCCAATTATACTATCAACTACAGGAGTCATACCTCACAATATTCACCAGTACATCAATGCAATACAGCTACATCCAAACATATATATACAACTACAAAAATCTGTAATTATTGATACATGTTCAATTACCCGAAAGTTCCTAAATGCAATATAACATATACCATACAGTTACAAGGAAGTCACGCTTGACCGAGGTCCGCGTCACGTTCCATTTTTAACCAGACTTAAGTCTGAGAAAAAAAAGTCAATAATAATAATAATAATAAACATGACTCTGCAAACGAATCGATATTGGTAATCCGCTTATCCGTATGATGTGTTTTCCCCAGGAGTGTTAAATTTCAATGGTTCTTCCAGCCTCCTTTTGCTTGTCGAACATTAGCTTACCAGTCTTCGCAACAAAGTTTTTGTTTGTATTCATAACAGCAGCAGTTCTGTCGATTACTTTGTTAACGGAGAGTAGTGGGACACCATTAAGTTCTTCAATCTCAAAGTAGGCACACAACACGCAAACCATTTCTCTCTATTGCTCCCGTATAGCAATCCCCTGGCTAAGAGAACAACATCGAAATTTATACCTTTCAGTGAACTTCCCACTGACACCGTTGAGTACCACACAATGAATAACAGAAACAATGAATAAAAGAATAACTCCTACAATCGTAAAACTAAACACACAAAGTCACAGGGTGCAGCTATCACGTAGGACAGCAAGATGACGAAGTGAATCTCACTGCAGGCAGGAAGTGGTGTCGTTTGGTGTAAAGATTTGGCAACTTCGGGAGTTTGCTGTGGCTACAATTAGCGTGGTATTAGCGAAAGTGGACCGTACCTGCCACGTTAACTTTCACTCCTACCACTTCCGTCCTCTCTGTCAAACCCTAAAGTAATTTTAGACAGACTGTAGGTTCCTATCTGCGTTTATAGTTTACTTCTTCAGTTTATCTTTCTAGCATGAGTAGGATGTGTGCAGACACAGGAGGAGCTGGCGACAGTTTGTGAACTGCTTACTGCGCTTTTGGCTATGGTCAGCCCTCCTTGTGCTGCTACCTCTGTGTGCAGTGCTGGCAAATTATCTGGCACTTCACATCAGATATCCCAGTTGTCGCTTGTTTTGCCCATGGACTCTGCTGCCAAGGCATGTCCTATTGTACCAGACATGTTGGATCTGCGCTCACAGCAGGGTGAGTGACAGGTGATAATGCATTTGCATCACTCGAGGCATAGAGAAAATGTGGAGGCTGACTGTCTGGCCTTGCCTGTTCGCCGTGTGAATGAACAGGTGGCTGCTCCTTCAGCAGGGTCCAAGCAGGCACACACATGCAGAGGTTTGCTAATTATCGGGAGCTCCAACATTAAGCGTGCTATGAAGCCCCTTAGGAAAACAGTATTCAGGGCTGAAAAGAAAGCCAATGTGCACTCGGTATGCACAGATGCGCAGGCAGTCTTTCCTGCAGCTATCGAGCATGCAGTGTACAGTTGTCTACAAGTTGTGTGTCTCATCAGAACCGACAACGCCCTTCGCATTGGCTCTGAGGTCATCCTCAATTCACACAGGTGGCCAGACGAGGTGGTGAAGGCTGCTGCCCTTTCATGTGGGGTGCGAGCGAGGCTCACAATTTTCAGCATTGTTACCAGAGTTGATTGGGGTCCTTTGGTTTGGAAGTGAGTGGAGGGTCTCAACCGAAGGCTTCATCGAATGTGACAAGTCTCGGCTGCAAATTTCTAGACCTGCACTATCGGACGAAGAATTGTAGGGCTCCCTGCAGGGTACTACATTTCACTGAGCCCTTACTTAGCTTGCACTTGTTGTAAATCTCTTGCCCAGCACAAAGTTGCAAGCAACTGAAAAAAGTCCAGGTGACTCGCAAAATTACAGACCAATATCCATAACATCGGTTAGCTGCAGAATCATTAAACATGTTCTCAATTCAAATATAATAAATTTTCTTGAGACTCAGAAGCCAATGTCCATGAATCAGCATAATTTTAGAAAGCATTGCTCCTGTGAGACTCAGCTTGCCCTTTTCTCATATTATATACTGTGAACTATGGATGAAGGTCAACAGCCAGATTCCATATTTCTAAATTTACAGAAAGCCATTCGACAAGGTGGTCCACTGCAGGTTGTTAAAGATACGAGCATATGAAATAGGTTCCCATTTAAGTGAGTGGCTTGAAGACTTCTTAGGTAATAGAACCCACTATGTTGTCCTTGATTGCTAGTGTTCACATCGCAGACTAGCCCATCATCAGGAGTGTCCCAGGGAAGTGTTATAGGACCAATGTTATTTTCTATATACATAAATGATGTGACAGACAGGGTGAGCAGCAATCTGCAGTTGTTTGCTGATAATGCTGTGGTGTATGGGAAGGTGTCATTGTTGAGTGACTGTAGGAGGATACAAGACGACTTCCCAAAATTTCTAGTTGATGTGATGGATAGCAGTTAGCTCTGAAAGCAGAAAAAATTTAAGTTTATGCAGATGAGTAGGAAAAACAAACCCGTAATGGTCTGGCACAGAATTAGTAGTGTCTTGCTTGATGCAGTCATGTTGTTTAAATATTTGGGAGTAATGTTGTAAAGCACATGAGGATTTGTGGTAGGGAAAGCAATTAGTCAACATCAGTTTATTGGGAGAATTCTGGGAAAGTGTGGTTCATCTGTAAAGGAGTGTAAAGGAGTCCACATATAGGATGCTAGTGTGACCTATTCTTAAGTACTGCTTGAGTGTTTGGGATCTGTACCAGGTTGGATTAAAGGAAAACGACAAAGCAGTTCAGAGGTGAGCTGCAAGATTTGTTACCAATAGGTTCGAACAACATGTAAGTGTTACAAAGATGGTTTTGGGACTCAAATGGGAATCCCTGGAGGGAAAGCAATCTTCTTTTCGAGGAACACTATTGAGAAAATTTAGAGCACAGGCATTTGAAGCTTACTGCAGAACAGTTCTACTGCCACCAACATACATTTCGCTTAAGGATCATGAAGATATGATACAAGAAATTAGGGCTCATATGGAGGCATGTAGTTGATGCCAGTGGAACAGGAAAGAAAATGACTATTAGTGGTACAGGATACCCTCCATCACACACCGTATGGCATCTTGCAGATTACATATGTAGATGAATTGTGGCCACATTTCACTTGTCTATAGTATGCTGGAAAGTGTAGCTCATTTGTTGTATCACTAGTAATAATACTACCAACTTACAGAACAATGGCCCAAAATGTCTTTTTTGATCACACTTTTAAAATTTTCATTTAATTCCCCTGATACACAGTTCTTTGGTGACAGTTAACAGACTTCCTTAGCAACTATTATCTTGTTTTAATTAAAGAAGCTTGCATGCTACTTATATGTGAATATTTCACAAGCATCCACATGGAGAGTTAAACTGTTAAAATGGTTTGGGCATGTTCTGAGACTGCTGATTTATACATCTGCAAATCTTGCAGTGTTTGAAAAATATCTTGGCATACAGTACTGTTTATTGCTTATTTTAAAGGTCCAGGAGTGCATTCCTGAGCACTTACCATTGCAGTCCTTGCTATCTTTATATACATTACCATTATTAATCTGAGTTTTGGCAGCTATTTCTATTTTAAATTAACGTAATTTATATGTTAAGTTCATGCCTTGATTTTATGTACATAAAATCATACAATTCTTGGATACAGGGGACACTTTTTTACTAGGTCTGTAATATTTCTTGAGGAAACTTCTCAGTAAAATCATATACATAAAGAGTTTTTGCCACAGTTACCCTACACAGTAGCACAAGGAGTGCACATGTGACCAGCGGGTCAATGGTGGGACGCCAAAGCTTGTGTGCACGATCTGTCATTAAGTTGATAATTTTTGTTCAAAGCTACTACATTACCAATGTTAATATTATAAAAAGGATATATTGCTACTCACCATACTGCAGTCTTTTCGTTGTGCCTATCTGTGAGTCGACATTTTATCTAAATGGTTATTATCAATCTATCCTTTTAAAATGTTGTTATTCCATCCTGAACTTCCCATTGCTTTGTATTACTAATTTTATATTACATATAAATGTTGGCAACACGTGTATTTTGTATTAGTGACTGCCTTTAAACACGTGTGACTCAACTTTCACTGAGCCCCACCTTTCGGTGGAACAGAAATTAGTGATTTTGCCAATACGCAAGTTCAAGAAGTAGATTTTACATAAATAATATTGTTATTTTTAACACTGAATGGCTGACTAGATGTACTGTATGTGTGGTAGTAAATGAAGATTCTATTATGTGTGTTTTTGTGTAAATCCTAAAACAAAATTAATACTCCAATAAATTTTTGAATACTACTTGACCTATCTTTAGCAGCATCTGGGGGGGGGGGGGGGGTGCCAATATAGTGCTCACATCCCAGATAACTTACGGTCTAGATTTCAGCTAATATATTCATTTTGCAGTGCTCACAGATTCACGAGTCAATACCAACCAATAGTTGTTCTCGATATCTTATTGCAAAGACACCCCACATTAACCTCGTGAAATTTTATAGGATGGGTAAAGAAAAAAGTAAGAGTCATTTCTGAACTAATAGTATATTCTGTATAAATAAAGAACAAATCTCATACAATATAGCTGCATCAAATGAAGTATAAAATATGTTATTTCAGTTTTTAATTTTTTATACATATATATTTATATAGATAGACAGACAGATAGATAGATAGATAGATAGGTATACATATATGTATATTTTTATGTACATTTACTAGCTCTCTTTAATGGCAGATTTTAGATTTAATTGACTAAAATGATACGACTCAGTGCAGAACAGAATACAGGTATACTTGTCATTACCATTCATGAATGGATAATATCTCTCACTCTCACTACACACACACACACACACACACACACACACACACACACACACACACACATAGTCTATCTGAAGTTATGGACAAGATTGAAGTATTTGACAGTTTTTGAAACAAACTATGAAACATTCAGAAAATAGTCAGAAATTGAGGTATTTAAAGATTAGGTGATAAACAGTGCCAACAATTACTATTGTAAGTATTTATATGCACTGCTGTAACAAGGTAAATGCCTAAAACTACACAATACTTAATACAATGTCTAGCCAATAGTACAAATACTGGCACAAACAATGTCCTTTTAATTTTTAAAAAAATAACAATAGCATTTTTGAAACAAATGAGATCTTTTACACAGAAGTGCAGTATACACATTTCCTTTAGCCAGTTACCTTGTTTTAAAGAAGTACTGAGCCTGCCTTGAATATTTAGGAGCCTTAACTATTCACAAGTTATATTTTTTATCCAAAAAAAATAATGTCATACCTTCAAAGCAGTAAGTACTGTGGCACAATACACAGAAAATCAAAATTTTACCATTTAATTACACTACATTCCACTTACTCTAAATTTGTATTTAAAATTTACTGCCTAGGTGAGAATTTAGGATTCGTTGGGCCATGTGTAAATGAACGTAGTTCATATGACATTTCAAGTCCATGAGCTGTAGCTGTATCCATGTCTGCCTTGCGGAAAATTATCATACGAATATCAGTATGTAAGTAGATTCTACCCGATTTTGAACTGGAGAAACTGAAACATGAATAAGATTCACTATAATAGTTGCTTTTAATAATTAATATTCAAGTCTACATGGCAAAATATACATAAAACATAGAAGGCACAAAGTATTGCAGGGCTAAGAAAACCACTGTTAACATATCATATGCTCCTCTTTCAGGAAACAGAAAAATTAATTATGGAGATGATGTATCTGAGTAACAGAATGAAACAACAAGTTTACTGTTATCTGCAACTGTGTGTTTATATTCAGTAACATAACAGTACATCTACATGATTACTCTGCTATTCACAATAAAGAGAACCTGGCAGAGGATTCAATGAACAACCTTAAAGCTGTCTGTACCGTTCCACTTTCTAACGGCGTGTGGGAAAAACGAGCACTCAAATTTTTCTGTTCTAGCCCTGTTCTTTCTTATTTAATCATGATGATCATTTCTCCCTATGTATGTGGGTGGGTGGGTGCCAAAAGAATATTTTCACAATTGGAGTAGAAAACTGGTGATTGAAATTTCATGAGAAGATCCTCTCTCAATGAAAAAGCCTTTGTTTTAATGATTGCCACTCCAATTCATGTATCATGTCTGTGGCACTTTCTCCCCAATTTCTTGATAATACTAAACAAGCTGCCCTTCTTTGAACTTTTTTGATGTCAACCATCAGTCCCACCTGATGCGGATCCCACACCGCACAGCAATACTCCAGAATTGATCAGACAAGCATGGTGCAAGCAGTCTCTTTAATAGACCTTTTGCACCTTTTAAGTGTTCTGCCAATAAATCACAGTCTTTGGTTTGCTCTACCCACAACATTATCCATGTGATTGTTCCAATTTAGGTTATTTGCAACTGTGATCCCTAAGTATTTAGTTGAATTTACAGCCTTCAGGTTTGTGCGACTTATTGCGTAATCAAAATTTAGCAGATTTCTTTTAGTACCCATGTGAACAACTTCACACTTTTCTTTATTCAGAGTCAATTGCCACTTTTCACACCACACAGATATCATATCTAATTCATTTTGGTCATCTGATGACTTTACAAGATGGTAAATGACAGCATCATCTGCAAACAATCTAATAGATCTACTCAGATTGTCTCTTATGTCATTGATATAGATCAGAAACAATAGAGGGCCTGTAATATTTCCTTGGGGAATGCCAGATATTACTTCTGTTTTACTCGATGACGTTAACGTCAATCGCTACGAACTGTGACCTCTCTGACAGGAAATCACGAATCCAGTTGGACAACTGAGGCAATATTTCACAGGAATGCAGTTTGGTTAGAAGACACTTGTGAGGAACGGTGTTGAAAGCCTTCTGGAAATCTAAAAATATGGAATCCATTCGACATCACCTGTCAATAGCACTCATTACGACACGAGTATAAAGAGCTAGTTGTGTTCCGCATGACCAATATTTTCTGAATCCATGCTGACTATGTGTCAGTAAACTGTTTTCTTTGAGGTATTTCATAATGTTCGAACACAGTGTATCATCCAAAACCCTACTGCAAATTGATGTTAGTGATATGGGCCTGTAATTCAGTGGAGTACTCCATTTTCCTTTCTGGGTATTGGTGCGTCTTGAGCAATTTTTCAGTCTTTAGGTGCAGATCTTTCTGTGAGCAGGTGGTTGTATATAATTGCTAAATACGGAGCTATTTTATCAGCATACTCTGAAAGGAACCTGACTGGTATACAATCTGGACTGGAGGTTTGCCTTTATTAAGTGATTTAAGCTGCTTTGCTACACCAAGGATATCTATTACTTTGTTTCTCATCTTGGCAGTTATTCTTCATTGGAATTCTGGAATATTTACTTTGTCTTCTTTGGTGAAGGAGTTTTGGAAAACTGTGTTTAATAACTCTGCTTCAGTGGCACTGTCATCAGTGACTTCACCGTTGTTATCACGCAGTGAAGGTATTGATTGCGTATTGCCATTAGTGTGCTTTATGTATGACCCGAATCTCTTTGGGTGTTCTGCCAGATTAAGAGACAGAATTTTGTTGTGGAAATTATTATAAGCATCTCACATGGAAGTATGCACCATCTTTCGAACTTCTGCAAGACTTTGCCAATCTTGGGGATTTTGCGTTCTTTTAAATTTGGCATGTTCTTTTCGTTGCTTCTGCAACAGCAATCAGACCCGTTTTGTGTACCATGGGGCATTAGTACCATCACTTATTAATTTATGTGGCATCTCTCTCTCAACTGCCGTCAATACTATCTCTCTGAAATCATTCCACAACTTTTCTACACTTACATGATCAGAACAGGAGGAGTGGAGAGTGTCTCTTAAAAAGGCTTTAAGAGCATTCCTGTCTCATTCAATATCATTAACTGTCATGGTAAAGCCTAACCTAATACACTACTGGCCATTAAAATTGCTACACCATGAAGATGATGTGCTATAGACACAAAATTTAACTGACAGGAAGAAGATGCTGTGATACGCAAATGATTAGCTTTTATAGAGCATTCACACAAGGTTGGCGCCGGTGGCGCACCTACAACGTGCTGACATGAGGAAAGTTTCCAACTGATTTCTCATACACAAACAGCAGTTGATCGGCATCGCCTGGTGAAACTTTGTTGTGATGCCTCGTGTGAGGAGGAGAAATGCATACCATCACGTTTCCGACTTTGATAAAGGTCAGATTATAGCCTATCGCGATTGCAGTTTATCGTATCGCGACATCGCTGCTCGTGTTGGTCGAGATCCAATGACTGTTAGCAGAATATGGAATCGGTGGGTTCATGAGGGTAATATGGAATGCCATGCTGGATCCCAACGGCCTCTTATCACTAGTAGTCGAGATGACAGGCATCTTATCTGCATGGCTGTAACGGATTGTGCAGCTACGTCTCGATCCCTGAGTTAAAAGATGGAGACGTTTGCAAGGCAACAACCATCTACACGAACAGTTCCACAATGTTTGCCGCAGCATGGACTATCAGCTCGGAGACCATGGCTGCAGTTACCCTTGATGCTGCATCACAGACAGGAGCGCCTGCGATGGTGTACTCAACGACAAACTTGGGTGCACGAATGGCAAAACGTCATTTTTTTGGATGAATCCATGTTCTGTTTACAGCATCATGATGGTTGCATCCATGTTTGGTGACATCGAGGTGAACGCATATTGGAAGCGTGTATTCGTCATCGCCATACTGGCCTATCACCCGGAGTGATGGTATGGGGTGCCATTGGTTTCACGTCGCTGTCACCTCTTGTTCGCATTGACGGCACTTTGAACAGTGGATGTTAAATTTCAGATGTGTTACGACCCGTGGCTCTACCCTTCATTCGATCCCTACGAAACCCTAAATTTCAGGAGGATAATGCACGACCGCATGTTGCAGGTCCTGTACGGGCCTTTCTGGCTACAGAAAATGTTCGACTGCTGTCCTGGCCAGCACATTCTCCAGATCTCTCATCAATTGAAAACGTCTGGTCAATGGAGGCCGAGCAGCTGGCTCGTCACAATATGCCAGTCACTACTCTTTATGAACTGTGGTATCATGTTGAAGTTGCATGGGCAGCTGTACCTGTACACACCATCCAAGCTCTGTTTGACTCATTGGCCAGGCATATCAAGGCCCTTATTATGGCCAGAGGTGGTTGTTCTGGGTACTGATTTCTCAGGATCTATGCACCCAAATTGCGTGAAAATGTAATCACATGTCAGTTCTAGTATAATATATTTGTCCAGTGAATACCCGTTTATCATCTGCATTTCTTCTTGGTGTAGCAATTTTAATGGCCAGTAGTGTATGCTCTGATTTAAAGAACCTGAGTAAAGGAAGAAGAGAAGGTGACCTAATGAGCCAAGGATACAACAGAAACCCACAAGATGCATAAGGGAAAGGTAACTTGAAAAAAAAAAAATTTTTTTTTGGCATTTCTATCTCAATACGAAGTGTCAATAATGAGCACACCACTGCCTTTCTATCTTATTTTAACTCAACCTGTCTTCCATTATTTACTCATTAAAAAAACTGCATTTTATTATTATTTTTTTACAGATCGTCATGTTAATCATTGACTGTAGAAATTTCTGCAGTCAACAACAAATATGATTTCTTTTAAAAAATTCTATTGACTGGACCACAACCTTGAGAAGTTAATTACTCTCATCAGTCAATTCTTTAATATATTAAAAGTTTATTTATAGAAGTTTCCATTCAACATACCGATATAAAATCTTGGATAACTAGTGTGGATGCTTTTCCATTAATTTTCTCAATATCTGTTAACTACTGAAATAAGGTCTAAACATTCAAATGTGAAAAATTTCCTGTTTAAGGCTATAGCACTATCTATTAATAATTTGAGGTTTCCATTCAAAGAGTTAATTCAGGATCTGGAAAGTATTATCTACCATCCACCCACCAAAACAGCTGAAATAGCCATCACGTAAGATTACAGTTTACACATCCTTTATATCCATGTATGTTACCTTTATATCCATATATGTTAGTTAAGATGGCAACGAGTATAGATGTGGTAGTAAATCGCTCCATAAATTGTGAGTATTTAGCATCTATAAGGTACATATTACATGACAAAATTGTGTAAAGTGGGATTAGACATGCTCAGTGATGCACAAATGGTATCACTCACATTGCTTCGTGAAAATAAATCAAGAAAACCTTTCGTGTGCTTGTGGAACAAAGTTTAACAGATGTTTGGCCGCAACTGAAATGCACCGCGCAAATTGTGAACTTATAGTATTAGAAACACTGCAGAATGAACTGAAAGCAACAAGATAACATGTTCAGTTGTTGTAAAATATTTTTAAAAGCCTATCTAATCCAGCACTTAGAGAACTCTGACAATTTCAGGAGCACACTGAACCAAAGAAGTGTGCAAAACCTAAATCTGCTTCAAACAATTTTAAAGTTCTGTTAAGAAACGGATTTCAGTGTCTCATTACAGATTGTGAAGTTAATAATGACGAGTCCGGCAACTCACACCAAGATTATTTATCTGAATTGGCGGGAAGTAAACGCAAAATGTCAGAAAAAATGTAACTGCTGCGACAATGCAAATAAAATGATGAAAATAAACTTTAGTAGGCCTACAGTTTTGGAGTTGCGGGTATTCTTTGCCTCCAGCAAGATCTCTCTGTTGCAAGTGTTGTGAAACCTGGAGCAGGTCTGATAGAAGTTTTAAAAGAAACTATAACTGCATGTCGCAAAGTGAATCTATAGTAATAATGGGTGGGGCAAATGATGTGTATAAGAATGAACTAATAGTGGCAGTGTTTTAAGAAATGCGCTATGTACATTAGTGAATCAAAACGTGATTGTGGTAGGCATAACACACAGGTATGATCTTACTGACTCTTCTTGTGTGAACAGAGAGATCCAAAAAGCAAACAGAATGTAGAAAAAGATCTGCAAGGCCACTTCAAATGCATTTTTCCTTAATATTTATGACCTGGAGAGAAAGCACTTTACTACACATGGAATGCATTTAAATAAATGGGGAAAATCGCTACTCAGCCAGAAGATCATGGCATTAGTGGAAAGTGTTTCTCCTAGAAGTAAGAAATGTTATCCAATCCCATTGTCGCTGGTGAAGGAGAGCTGCAATGTATCTTGCCTACCAACTACTCCAGCTGCTGCAGTAACACAACTTTAAGAAACATTGATTACAGAAGAACGTGTTGGGAGAGAAGCAGGCGTATTAACAGCTACAACAGATGGAACAACACAGCAAGGAACAGAAAAAAACAGAAACAGCAAGGGTGGTAGCATACTCAGCTACAAAAACTATTGCTCCATCAAGTGGTACAGGTATCCATTCTGCAGCAACATCTGAACTACTCACAAGGGGAACCCAGTCATTGAGATCAAGACATTAACATGAAGAAGGGAAGAGAGTTCAACAAGCAGTAGCAGTGTCAAGTGTTGTGGGTAAGCGAAAAACAGTTTCTCCTCTCCCTGTAAACAATTTTATAGTCAAAGGTAGCAAGGAGAAGAAGCCCATAAGGTAAATAGTGCATGAGAGTTAATGGCTCCTCACCATAATGATACATCTGTGAGGAAAGACAGGTTTGATCTTAAAATATGCTATCTTAACATTCAAGAAGTGAGGGATAAGGAACTTCTTGTCAATAATCTTGGAATAGAAAAAGGGTTTGATATTTTGTGTTTGAGTGAACACTGGGCTACTGAGAGTGACCTAACATTTGTTAAATTTGATAGTTATAATACAGCGAATAGCTACTGCAGAAAATTGCATTTAAGAGGTGGTGTAGCAATCTATGTTAACAAGTCACTTAGATTTTCAGTCAGTACATTGGATCTAGATTTTCCGTGTGATGAACTGAACTTCAAAGCTGCTGGTATAGTTTTAGACAGTTTTAAGTTATTGGTAATATTCCTGTACAGATCAACTAAGGGCATCATCAGTGTATTTCTAGATAAACTGGACCAGCTCTTACATGTACTTGGTGAAACTAGATGGATAAATTATGATATTGTAATCGGTGGTGATCTGAATTCAGATTTTGATGTAACAACACACAAACTTAGTGTCACTGAACTTCAAAATCTACTAAGACAATCCAACTTACGCTGTGTCAATAATAGGCCCACAAGAGAACAAGCATGTCTTGACAATATTTTTGTGAATTTTAAAACAACAGACGAATCGTGTCGTGCCAGAGTTTGCATTTTCTGATCATAGTTCTGTAAGCTTAAATTATACATGTAGGTTCCTTCCTGATAGACTAGCATAACTAAGCCTGTCCCAAAAATTTTTATCACCAGACCTGTCGCAGATGAAAAAATTCGTAGATTTTTTAATTCCCTTGCTGACACAGACTGGTTTGGCCAGTGTTATGGAGACACACTCTATACTTTAAGTAATGATTTGCCAGCAATATGTACTATTTTATAGGTTTTTCAAAGCATTTTTGGCACACTAATGACTGAATTCCAACAAAGAAATTCAAAGTAGGCCTAACTGATTGAGTCCTGAAAACTAAAGTTCCAAAAAGACAAAATACATGGTATACAGAACAGCTGACCACTCTGAAAAACCAAATAATGTTGTTGCAAAATGTTTATTGTAGACTGAAGACTAATCAAGCTAAACTAGCCTATGTTACATGTAGGAATGAATATAAAAAGCGATCATAGAAGCCAAAAAAGCTCACAGTCTCAGAAGTATTGAGAAATCCACCAACAAGTGCAAAGCTGATTGGAAGCTAATAAATAGTGTCACTAAAGATGAAAGAAATGTTACAATTAATATCTCTGCCCAAAAATTCTATGATTATTTTGTTAAATCAGTTGAAGAAGTAGGAATTAGTATTGCTAAACCTGAAATCAGCTCATCACAGTTACCGTCAAAAAATAGTTGTAGATCATCAACAAATACAAGTATCTTCATTTTCCGAGGTCTCACCAGATTTTGTATTAAGAATCGTGAAATGATTAAAAATCATCAGACAGTGTAGACATATATGACTTATCCTGTAACATACTGAAGAAAGTCGTAGGCAGTATAGTGTACCCCTTTACACATTGTATAAGCAAATGTCTAGCTGAAGGATATTTTCCTGATGAGCTTAAACTGTCTAGGGTAGTTCCAGTTTATAAAAAGGGGATAAAGACTCTGCCACAAGTTACCGGCCAATTTCCATAGTCCCATCTTTTTCTAAAGTTCTGGAATGCACAATTTACAAACAATTATCTGATTACTTTGATAATATAGTAATTATTAGTGGATCTCAATATGGTTTTAGGAAAAACATGTCAACAACTGATGCGATAGATACTGTTGTAAAATACATCCATCAAGTATTTGAGGATAAAGACTTTGCTCAAGTCACTTTTTGTGACCTAAGCAAAGCCTTTTACTGTGTAGAACATACACTACTACTTGAAAAATTGGACTTCTATGGTGTTAGAGGTAATAGCCTTAACTTATTAAGATCATTTTTACAGAACCGTAAGCAAGCTGTCTGTGTTGGCAAAGAACTATCCCGTGTAGAACTAGTTAAGGTAGGTGTCCCACAGGGATCTGTACTGGACCCTTTCCTGTTCCTAATAATGATTAACAACCTGCCGTCATGTATTAAATCAAAAACTGTACTATATGCAGGTGATAGAACTTTTCTGAACAGCAGTAATGACCTCAATAGCCTTAAAACTTGTGTTACAAAGACAATTGCTCAAGCATCATACGAGTTTAAAGCAAATGGATTTTTGCTTAATGAAAATAAAACTCAGCAGATAGTATCTAGTCTAAAAGTCAAGCCAACACCTGATGATCCTAGTTATGTTAAGTTTGTAGGGGTATATTTGGATGACAAATTATCTTGGGGTCGACGTGTCAAGTATCTTGGTGGTAACTGTCTAGGGTAATCTATCTGTTAAGGTGACTAGTGGATTTTGTATCTAAAAATTATGTTAGAATATCCTCTCTCTCATTCCTCCAAAGCATAACAACATATGGTATCATTTTATGGGGAAACTCCAGTTGTGTGCGTGACATCCTTCTGCTGCAGAAGAAAGATATTAGGGTAATTACAGGCTCATCATATAAGGCACACTGTGAACCATTGTTTTCTGAGCAAAAAATTATGACAGTAGTGTGTGTGTGTGTGTGTGTGTGTGTGTGTGTGTGTATTATTTATATATATATATATATATATATATATATATATATATATATATATATAAAACACACACACACACACACACACACACACACACACACACACACACACACACACACACACTGTTTTAATCTACATGAAAAAGAAGCTAAACACAGAGAAAATATACATTGCTACAACACTAGCACAAATAGATGTATTTATACTCCATTCCACAGACACTCAAAATCACTGAACAGTTATGAACTAATGGGGCACAAATTATTTAATAAACTTCCACTAGGTGTTCAAGATTTACCAGAGCAACCATTCAAACAAGCAATGTGCGACTGGTTAGTTGCCCACCCACTCTACGACAAAGGATTTTATCAATTGTAAAATTATACTGTAATAACAAACTGATTACTCTTTTGCAACAGGAATTATGTAGTAATATAAGTATGACTTTGTAAGATTTCACCAATCGTAATATAACCATGTAATAATAAACCTATTGTTCTTTTGCAACATTAATTATATTGTATTATTTGTATGACCTTGTCAATTGTAATATTACACTGTAATAACAAAGCTATTGCTCTTTTGAAACAGGAATTATATTGTGTTATAAGTATGACTTTGTAGGATTTCATCAATTGTAATATTACACTGTAATGACAAACCTATTGTTCTATTGCAATATGAATTATATTGTATTATATGTATGACTGTCTATTGCCTAATGACAATAAAACTATTCTATTCTATTCACTTCACAAATTAGTACTATTTTAGAAGGTTCATTTACAGTGTAAGAGATTCCAAAATATTTCTTGTAATAAAAAATATCTAAGGAAATGAGAAGCAGCTCTATGCATGAACACTGATTGCTCTACTATGGCGTACCATTATGTAACAGTAACTATACAAGGTTTCTCAGGAGGAATGGTCATAATTCAGGGATATGACTAGAATGAGCCTTTGAAGCAAAAGAAACTAGTAAATATGGGCTCAAAAACTCATAGCATACATACTGTGAATCAAATCTTTTCCATTGCAAACTCTTTGCCTTCGATATTTTGAGATGTGGGCCAAAAGAAGAAAAAAATGTCCAGTAAACATGGGCTCTAAAATGCATACTTTACAAACTATGTGCACTTTTCATCTTTGCTACTGTAAGACACATCTCATTAACTGGACAAGTGCTCACAGCTTTTAAGGTATAGATTTTATCTAATCATTCCTGTCATATCCCTACATATTGTCCATTTCTCCTGGGACACCCTGTCTAATAAAAGAACATCTGTAATAACACTGTTACTATATGTGAATAAAGCAGTTACTTGAGCAACATACAGTAGGAGAGGGATGTAACTTTCAAAAATTAGCAGTGTAATTAGGGACAAGCCCATAGCTCTTTTGTAACAGTTAAATATGCTAATTACTGCTTATAGTTGCCAACATTTTTATTCATTTCAATTTAAATTTTGAAAGCCCTAAGTCGTAATCACCATGTTTTTAGTCACTGTTCACTGAAGGGTAACTGTCAAGCTGTTATCCTTTTTTGTTACGTGTCTGAATGATTCTCAGTACAACTTCTATTTGGAGAACCAGTAACAATTTCCATTAATTTTGAAAGCAGTTTTCCTAAATACATCACCAAATAAATTAATTCAACACTATGAAGTTCTCAAAGAAACATTGAGGCCCATAGGTATCAGAATATGTTCAAAATAAAAAAGGAAAATCTACAAAAACAGCCAGAACAAGCAAACATTGATATTTTAAATGGTATTGCAATATATAATGAGAAGCTGTAAAAGAAGATTCAGGAGTCTGCACAGCTTGTCAGAAATTTGCAGTAATATGAAATCAAAATGGAATATTGTTGAAAGAAAAAAAGGGAAAGAAGCCACATACATATATCTAATTACATAACCATTTATTCTTGTATTAGATTTGACTTCATTGGAAAGTACATTTAAAGCTTTCACAATGTGACTGAAGACACTTTCTTCATCATCCACTGTAGATTTAGTAGAGTCATACAGGGTGGGACAAAACATAACGAACAGAAAACACTATCACAGAACTACTTCCCAAGGCTTTTGCAACTTTACAAGGCTTTTGCAACTTTACAAGGCTTTTGCAACTTTACAAGGCTTTTGCAACTTTACAAGGCTTTTGCAACTTTACAAGGCTTTTGCAACTTTACAAGGCTTTTGCAACTTTACAAGGCTTTTGCAACTTTACAAGGCTTTTGCAACTTTACAAGGCTTTTGCAACTTTACAAGGCTTTTGCAACTTTACAAGGCTTTTGCAACTTTACAAGGCTTTTGCAACTTTACAAGGCTTTTGCAACTTTACAAGGCTTTTGCAACTTTACAAGGCTTTTGCAACTTTACAAGGCTTTTGCAACTTTACAAGGCTTTTGCAACTTTACAAGGCTTTTGCAACTTTACAAGGCTTTTGTAACTTTACAAGGCTTTTGTAACTTTACAAGGCTTTTGTAACTTTACAAGGCTTTTGTAACTTTACAAGGCTTTTGTAACTTTACAAGGCTTTTGTAACTTTACAAGAAGATAAGGTTTCTACAATACACTTTTCGTTTGTTAGACTATTTTAATATTCTACTGTAACTTGAATACAGGAATATGCCAAATTTTAGTAAATTCTGTTTCATTCTGGTGTAATGTTTTGTTTGTATTATAAATTTGGTGAGCTAGGGTTTGATGTAACACCAACTGCTAGAAACTAACTTACCGTAGATGTATGAGATACCGTAGCCACTTTTGAGCATCATAGGGCTGCTTGCCATCCAAATTGGCAGGCATATACAAAGTTCGTTGCCTTAAGAATGTTTGTGAATTTGCAGGCATGTCACATAAATCATACATCACCACAAACATTTTCACCACTGTTCCAAGGGGATTGAACAGAGTCACTTGTACTGTGCCACTTCGAGGAACATTATAACCTTTCTTTCCAAGGTTAATATGGCCCTGAAAGAAGAAAATTATTTCAGTTACCAATTTGTATCAAAATAAATAAAGACTATTATCATGATCAGAGGGAAATATAATTTTTAATAAATAAGAAAGATATTTTCCAAGCACAGGAGAATTTTGGCTTCCGACTAGATGAAGTACTTCACTAACTCCACCTGTGGGGATAAGATGTACCAAGCTCACAAAGCATATTAAGTGAAAATATATAAGAAGAAGATTTCTGTAACAATAGTCATTGGCGACTACAGTCAATATCCTTCCTTTGACGGCAGATACTGAAATCACGTTTTATGCAGCTCCATACTTTCCAGTGTGTAAGTAACATGGCTGAACTGGCAGGTCATCATCACTTAACCCTCCCACAACCCTTGTCTTCCTTCCAGTTCATTATTTAGTCATATACCATTGTAGGTGGTTTGAACTCTTCTATATATCCTACAACCACTTTGATTCATTTGAGAGAAGGAAGCTATTAAACAATAATATTTTGTCTTCTGCTTCATCTTAAGTTATTCGTTAAGATTAGCCCAAGATGATTGGGAGAGAAGAGATGGAACTTCAGAAGTTCTTTTACGTAAAAATATAAAACACCATGAGGATTAAAGTTTATTGTCCAGTTGACATCAAGGATGTTGGTATAAGAGCACTAGTTCTACTTGGAACAACAGTAGGGGAAGGAATGAGTTATAATGTTCTTGTTGCAACAACCTAAACATTGTTCTCTGACTATCTTGGCACTATAATAATTAAATTTGTCAATTCTTCACACCCAAGAATAGGGTCAAGCATCACCTGACAATTCTATTTCTTCTCTTTTGTTTTCCATTTTCCCAATGTTCTTTGATCTTCTCCAGTAGTTATTTTCTTACAGCCACCAATTCTCCTGAATTTTTGTTCAACAACAACCTTCCCGTAGTATTTCATGCCTAATAGCTTCCTGATTATTTGTTGTTCTGTGGTATCTTCTCTTTCTAAATTCTGTGTTTTGTGATCCCAGCTAGTGTTGATTTCTTCCCCTCTGAAAGTCTTTCAAAAAGCACTGTTACTACTGTCGTCATAGTCATCTTCTTCAGTCCAAAGACTGGTTTGGTACAGCTCTCTGTGCAACTCTATCCTTTGCAAGCCTCTTCATTTTCAAATAACTGCTGCAACCCACATACTTCTGAACCTGCTTACTGTACTCACGTCTATCTCCCTCTACACTTTTTATCCCTGTAATTCCCTCCTATACTAAATTGCTAATCCCATGATGTCTCAAAATGTGTACTATCAACCGATGTCTTCATTTAATCAATTTGTGCCAAAAATTTCTTGTCTCCCCACTTCTATTCAGTATCTTCTCATTAGTTACATGAACTAACCATCTAATCTTCAGCATTCTTCTGTAGCACCACTGTACTGAAAAGACAACAGAATAGTCTACTGTAACCCTCCTTTTGCTCTTTCTTATTGTATACCATATTGTTCTGGTTTTTCAGTTTCAAGGATTCTGGCTGCCGGCTGGGTGCTGTTCTTTCCATTTCTTATAAAGTGCAACCCAAACTATTACTCCAATAGTGTAGGTCCAGTGCATCTAGCATGCACACGTCAGACATCACTAAAACAAAGGCTTTTTTGTTGCAGAGGAATCTGCTCATGAAATTTTAATCACCAACTTTCTCCTCTGCCTGTGAAAATATTTTGTTCATGCTGACCTACATAGGGAGTAATGATCATGATAAAATAAGGGAAATCAGAGCTCACAGGGAACAATATAGGTGTTCATTCTTTCCGCACACTATAAGAGATTGAAATAATAGAGAATTGTGAAGGTGGTTCAATGAACCCTCTGCCAACACTTAAATGTGATTTTCAGAGTATCCATGTAAGTGTAGGTGTAGGCGTAGGTGGGTTGCAGGTCCTCAACTGGCCGCCACCTAACCAACACACAGTCATCACTGGCACAGAGGCAAAACTAGCTTTCATTAGAAAACACAACAGACCTTCACCCTGCCCTCCAGTAAGCTCTCAATTGACACCACTGACGTCGCAGGTGGTGGTGTTTTGGGGTCAGTGGAATGCACGCTACAGGGTGTCTGGCTCAGAGCTGTCCTTTAAGTAACAAAATTGTAACAGTTTTTATGTCACTGTGGTGCCAACTGCTGCTCAAATCGCTACTGCAGATGCTACACAATGCGCCAGACCCATATGCCAAGCACACTGATCTTCCCTCTCAGTAGTACCATGTGGCCATCTGGAGCCTGGTTGTCTTGTGACCGTACATTCCTGAGGCCACCACTGCAATCACCCATGTACAGTGGCCACAGTCCTGCCACGTCTTTCTGCAGCATCGCAGAAGGAACATCCAGCATCTCATTTCTTACTGTTCATATGATCTACTTTTACAGTTGTTTGTGACTTAAGCAATACTACAACATATTGCTACAACTGCCTTTCATAGGCAGTGCATTGTGTACTGTGCTAGTGTTCATCACAGAACATACTCTGATAAAAAGTAAAATGTTGTCATTTGATTAATATTCCTGACACAAAGCTGAAATATTGGGTACTTCCTTTCTCCTGGGAAAGGGGAGAAGGGGGGAGGGTGGGAATGGGGAAGAGCATGAGGATTAAGCCCACATCATCAAGGAAGAGTTTGGAAGGTGCAGAGAGGAACTAATATCAAGCTGAAACTGAGTTTGTCCCTCAGGTATTCTGAGACAGTGCAGTTGGTAGTGCACTACTTGCACAAGGCAGGTGCCAGAATTTGTGTCGTGATACATCACACTGTTCTAACTTGTCACAAATGGTTAAACATTTTAATTACCCTTCCTTTACTATGTCTGTGTACTTTCTCCAATGATTTTCTTTACCTCACAACACCATATTTACTGTGGATTATTGTCACTTTCAAATTTCTTCATGCTTTTAGAACAAACTCAGATGACGTAAACAAGATTATCTGAATGTGATGTTAGTGGTTCAGCTTATTTTGGTGCTGTAAGAAAGAGGTGTCCATTGTTTATCAATATGACATGAATAATAATTTATAACTAATGATAATTTCAACTGGTTTGTTAATGAATGAACATAACAAGACAACAAACATTAACCATGAAATCTGTATTATTTATGGGACAACCTTATGACAGGAGGTACTTTTGAAGGTGTTTGATAAGCAATTGTATCTGGCCAAAAGACCACAATTACAATTATTCTGCACAAAATTGCCCAGTATTACAGATATGCTACGGTTTCCAGAGATTTTTAGTCCTTTATGCATTAGTTGCCACTGAATAGTTTGGGTTGTATGGTTGTGGTCCATGAAACATTTTCGATCCTGACTTTTGATCCAGAACTGTATTCAACATCTTCAGAGGTGTTCCTGGTTCTGCTAAGTCTTCCAGATTGATGTCAGAGTGACACACTGTGAAAAGGGAGCATGGCAGAAGTTGACAGCTCTTAATGAAATGTCACAAATGAGAAAGTTTCATGGACTATAACAATACAACCCAGAAGATTCACCAGCAACTACAACAGCTGGTGGTAAAAGCCTTCACTGTGTGACATTTGTGCATTTCAGATATTTCCTTCCCGGATTACTCTTCCGTGACAATATTTGAAGAATTTCCACCAGTGGTTACGATCACAGAGTTTTCTACAATGAATATATACTGAAACTGGCTCCACTCTACAATAAATGTGGAAAACCATGTTTATTGTGAAAAAGGTATTGGCAGATGTGCACTTGCATATACAATAATCATCACTGTTACTGCTACACATTCGAAATTTGCATTGCATTGCATTGAATTGAATTATAACAAATTTTCATATTTTGTAAGAACACACATTTGTGAGCCCTTTTACTTTTTTTGACTGTTTTCTTTGCTGTCAGATCCTATTAACATTCACTCAGTAATCTTACTCTTAAAAAAAAGAATTATTTCTTCATTTCATCTCATCTCAAACATGCTGTAAGTAATCTTATGAAGTCTTGAAATGAATTTTCTCCAAATGATTCCATGAATTTCATACTGTAATAATCTTTTGTTTTCCTCAATCTTATTTAGTGCCATAAACACCGTAATACATCTACCTCATCTGTTCTTTCTATTGTGGAACTGCAGAAATGTTGCAACACTCTTAGCCTCATAAATAATAGCATCAGCTAAATTAATGCACTTGTTTAATTCAGTGAAACAAAAATACAAATTAATCTTAGCCAGTGTAACACACTGCAGAGAAGCACAGCCAAGCAAAAACCTATGAACATTTTAATTTTCTCAGGGTGAAACCATAAGCGATACTATAGATTCTAAAATATCCTACAAGGGGTCACATCATAATTCATCATTGTATGGTTTGAGGCAGTGTGCAAGATACATTATAAAAATGAAATTTCCTGTGTTATTTGAAATAAGCATGTGCACATGTGCTGTCTTACAAAATTAGACTGCGAACAAAAGAGTGGAACATACATTGCAAATCTGAACACTTGCACCACAATTCATAAATTACTAGCTCACAATTGTGCTAATAGTATAGAGTCTCAAAACCTCTGTGCTCTTCAATGCCAACCTCTAGCAGATTATATTCCACTCTCAGGTGAACCTGTCTTTTATACCTCTGTCTTACCTTAAGTTGTGGACCAATGCAGCAAGTGTATAGACTAAATTTTCATTCTGAGTCTGTGTGTGTGTGTGTGTGTGTGTGTGTGTGTGTGTGTGTGTGTGTGTGTGTGTGTGTGTGTGTGTGTGTGTGTGTGTGTGTGTTTTGCTTTGAAACTTGCTGGCAGATTAAAACTGTGGGTCAGACTGGGACTCAAACTTGGGACCTTTGTCTTTTGTGGGCAAATGCTCTACCAACTGAGCTACCCAAGCATGCCTCATGACCCACCCTCACAGTTCCACTTCCACCAATATTACCTCTCTCCTGTATTCCAAACTTTGCAGAAGTTCTCCTAATACCTTGTGGGATGAGCACTCCCTGACTAAAGGATATACTGGAGAAATTGTTTAGGAAATTTGGAGGATGGGAGACAGATACTGATGGAAGCGAAGCTATGAGAATGTGTCATAATTTGTGCTTGGATAGCTCAGTTGGTCAAGCACTTACCTGTGAAAGGCAAAATGTCCCAGATTTCAGTTCCGAACCACCAGGAAGCATCAGAGCAAATATCTGGCTAAGTGCATTAAAATAAATACAATGTTTTTCCCATACTCAAGTTACTAATTCAACAGACACTGTTTCCTGAGCTATACTTCTCACCACCCACCCTGTATCAACCCAACAACTTCATTTCTACAAAGAGCATAATGGTAATTTGGTGAAAGTATGGTAATGTGTGTACACACAAAAGGAAAACAATTTTTAATTTTATGTTGCTCTTTATATTTATATATTGACTTATTTACACATTCTGTCTCTTTTGTATTGCAGGTTTCCATAAACTATCAGACTGTGTGCTGGAAGTTTAAAGGAATGAGTAAATAATATACGATGTGAAAAGTAAATGCAACATATTTAACAAATATTTTATTATATACATTTTTTAGTGATTTGTGACATAATTAATAATTCCCTCTTAGTTTATCTTTGTTGATTTCGTGAAACTGGGAGTAGTTTTTTCTTCAAGTATATATTTTTAAAGAAAGGATAGGTTTTGGGGTAAATACTCAGAAAAATTACAGGTCTCCTGCAAATGTGACACCATGAATAAGGGATTCTTCTTAAATATGTACACGACTGAATCATCAGAGAAATTATATAGCTATGTGGGTAAAACAGTTCCTTTTAACAATCAAGGACCAAACCATAAACTGTATGTTCACAACAGACAACTCAGTGACCCAGTAACCAGAGACAAGCCTGGAGTTTGCTTAATTGTAACCAGAATTTCCAAGAGAGGTGCAGATGAAGTTGATGGGAACCTTGATGTCCGTGCTATATAACTGCAAAACAACAACAGCACAAGACAAAATTTTACAACTAATGCCATTTTACAAAATATTCAGATAGGAAGATTCGCTGAGCACACAAAAAATGAAAAGAGTATTTACAATTCACAGTGACACACTGTAAGTTGTAAAACTCCATTACTCTTATGATAAATTCTGAAATATATAGGATTACATTTTAAGAGTAAGAACGATGCCTGCACAGTTACAATACATTAAATGTTTGTGTATTATAATCATGGGAGAAACACTTTGCCACAATGACATTATTTTTCCTACTGATTTAATTACTCATTCATTCACTGTCTATGTTGTCAGTTTACATAGGTGACATTTTCTTTTAAAATGTGTCACATTCCCGTCATTAGTTAATCACACCATATACTAATTAAATATTGTCTTTATTTGTGTGCATTTTTTTTTTTATTTATTTATTATCTCCTTGCAATGAATGGGTATCATAATGCACAGAAATGAGGGTGGTGATTATATCTAATACATTCTGGTCTGGCTCCCACTTCCCTTAATTGTGGCTAAAAATTGTAACACACAGAAACAAAATATATGAGCGAGTACTCTGTAAGCATCAACTTCACAAGGCTACTAATGTAATGAATACTTCTTGTTTATTTATTGCAGAACTTTTAAGGAAGTTCCTTTTTGAAACAATTATTGAAGTGTGTTACAAGGTACATGGTTACAAAAATGGTCAGGTCTTTTGTATGACATCTGCTTGATGTCCAGTTATTGAGTTACATAATATTCTTTGTAACTTTTCAAAAAATAAAATATTATGGACTTTTCTGCATTATTCTGCAAAATTATGTTAATGTCAATAACTTAAAATAAAAGTTAATATGTTCAAAATATTCCATTTTAGATACTGATGAAACTTCAAATTAAAAAAAAAACCTCACATTTAGAAGCTTCTTAAAATACTTAAATTTTTATATTAGAGAGAAAGCTTGAGTAAATTATGAAACTTTGCCTGATTTCATTCATTCAGTAATTTCCTATGGAATTATCAACTGCAGTAACTCGCATTTAAGGAAGAAAAGATTTCATTGCATGAAGGTGTGCAGTAAGATCATCATAAGGTGCCGGCTCGTGAACATATGGAGTTTAATGAGTTTGGAATTTTAACCACATATGCATCAAATTTCATGAGAACATTTATCATCCACTAAATCCTGAGTGAATAACAGCTACCATAATTATAATAATATAATGAAAAATTATTTTGACTCTTTTTTTTAAAAACTGATTTCACAGAAGTGTGTCAAACAATGCTGTTACCACAATCTTCATGCATTTACCTAATGATGCTAAACACTTCACAGATATCACAAGTGAATTTGAAGTGTGCGCAGGAAGTTCTCTCTATGCAAACACTTTTTGTAAAAATTTCAGTTAATAAGTTTTGGCCTACATCGAAAATATAGGACAAATCATACATTGAATCGAATTTAATATGATCCTTTAGAAATACATTATTTACAATAAATGAACATGTTTATATGAGTCATCAGAAACAGACCTCGCTTATTATCACTTACTTCCTGAGACTGACTTCTTCTGTGTCATTAAGATCTTTACCTTTGTAGTGCCCCATAGAAGTAATTAACATTTAACATCCTTTATTGAGAAACAAGTAGTGAATTTTTATGTCACAACTCTCTTGTTCAGCTTTTACTGTGTTTTATGTTTTAACTCTTAGTTTAGCTCCCTGAATGAAACTGTGATGCTGAAGTTTGTACACCATTAGTACCACATACTACAGCATGTTTCAAACTTTTTCCAGTGCATCCTTCGTAGCTGATTACTTGCAAAATACAGGGTTATTACAAATGATTGAAGTGATTTCACAGCGCTACAATAACTTTATTATTTGAGATATTTTCACAATGCTTTGCACACACATACAAAAACTCAAAGAGTTTTTTTAAGCATTCACAAATGTTCGATATGTGCCCCTTTAGTGATTCGGCAGACATCAAGCCGATAATCAAGTTCCTCCCACACTCAGCGCAGCATGTCCCCATCAAGGAGTTCGAAAGCATCGTTGATGTGAGCTCGCAGTTCTGGCACATTTCTTGGTAGAGGAGGTTTAAACACTAAATCTTTCACATAACCCCACAGAAAGAAATCGCATGGGGTTAAGTCGGGAGAGCGTGGAGGCCATGACATGAATTGCTGATCATGATCTCCACCATGACCGATCCATCGGTTTTCCAATCTCCTGTTTAAGAAATGCCGAACATCATGATGGAAATGCGGTGGAGCACCATCCTGTTGAAAGATGAAGTCAGCGCTGTCAGTCTCCAGTTGTGGCATGAGCCAATTTTCCAGCACGTCCAGATACACGTGTCCTGTAAAGTTTTTTTTTCGCAGAAGAAAAAGGGGCCGTAAACTTTAAACCGTGAGATTGCACAAAACACGTTAACTTTTTGTGAATTGCGAATTTACTGCACGAATGCTTGAGGATTCTCTACCGCCCAGATTCGCACATTGTGTTTGTTCACTTCACCATTAAGAAAAAATGTTGCTTCATCACTGAAAACAAGTTTCACACTGAACGCATCCTCTTCCATGAGCTGTTGCAACCGCGCCGAAAATTCAAAGCGTTTGACTTTGTCATCGGGTGTCGGGGCTTGTAGCAATTGTAAACAGTGAGGCTTCTGCTTTAGCCTTTTCCGTAAGATTTTCCAAACCGTCGGCTGTGGTACGTTTAGCTCCCTACTTGCTTTATTCGTTGACTTCTGCGGGCTACGCGTGAAACTTGCCCGCACGCGTTCAACCGTTTCTTCGCTCACTGCAGGCCGACCCGTTGATTTCCCCTTACAGAGGCATCCAGAAGCTTTAAACTGCGCATACCATCACTGAATGGAGTTAGCAGTTGGTGGATCTTTGTTGAACTTCGTCCTGAAGTGTTGTTGCACTGTTATGACTGACTGATGTGAGTGCATTTCAAGCACGACATACGCTTTCTCGGCTCCTGTTGCCATTTTGTCTCACTGCGCTCTCAAGCGCTCTGGCGGCAGAAACCTGAAGTGCGGCTTCAGCCGAACAAAACTTTATGAGTTTTTCTACGTATCTGTAGTGTGTCGTGACCATATGTCAATGAATGGAGCTACAGTGAATTTATGAAATCGCTTCAATCATTTATAATAGCCCTGTATATTGAAGCAATAAGCAGTCAGAGCAATAAGACAGCTGTGGAGTTGGGAAGAGGATGATTGTAAAAACTGTCAAATCACCGATATACTATTACACCTAGTTTAGTCAGTAGTTTTTAGCAGTTTGCTGGTTCTAGTAACTTATTTACTGGCTATGTTCTTGGAAATGAAATCTGCTGATGCGTCCATTATCAGTGATGATTCATTCATCTCTTTTGATGTGTATTAGTCCTTATACTGTAAGCTAGAGTATCAAAGTTTTCAGCAAATACTGTGAGCTGCTCTTTTACAATACTTTTATCTACCCTACACCCAGTACCTATTTTAGTCTGTTTTTATCTGACAACTTCCAAGCAGATTCTGCCTTATTCTCAGTCTTTATACTTCTGGTTTTGCATAATGGGTGCATTATTTCCATTCAAAATTTTATCTCTTTTGTTAATTACTTCCATTATTGATTACAGACAATAAATAGTGTTTATAAATTTCTCACATAGCAAACTTTTTTTATAAAATGAATGAATTCTCAGAGTTATATTGGACTCCTTAGTGTAAGGTCAGAGCAAACCACTTCGTTTATATATATAAAACACAAACGCTCTTAACAGAAAAAAAACTGATACTTATTTCATAAAGAGGAAATTTATTTTAATGCTAATTATCATAGGAAAAAATCTGTCTAGTTGTCATATTATACATGACTTATTGTTCCAAGATAATGGTAAAACAGTGTATACACTATCTGATCAAAAGTATCTGGACATCCCTAAGTAATGCTGAACTGAGCACAAGGTGTCATGAGAAGTGGATTTGGCAGTATAAAAGAGCCCAAGTAGTATTGTGTTGTCAGTAGACAAGCAGTAACGGCAGAGTTGGTTGGGCAGGAGAGCTCGGCGACTTCTACCATAGACTAATCACTATTTCAACCCTTCTACAGCTGTCCAAGCCAATGTTGGTAATGTGATTATGAATCTGAAATGTGAAGCAGCAACAACAGCTAAAGCAAGACCAGGCAGACCTCCTGTACTGACAGACAGGGACCACAGAGCATTGTGGGAGGGGGATGTAAAAAATGGCATGAAATCAACAGAAGTTATCACTCTTGAGTTATGAAGTGCTGCTAGCAGTCCAGCTAGCACAGTGACAGTGCATAGGGAGTTAAAAATAAAAGGGGTACAATGGCTGACCAGCTCCTCATAAGCCACACATTATGAAATTGCGAAGGTGGGATGGCTCCACTTGCTACAATCCTGCTCCTTAAAGAAATTTTTTTTTCCAATATATATGTAAGCATATGCAACAATTGTGTGCAAATAAGGCTGATGTTCACAAAATTTCATTGTCCACCAAGTAATTGTGCGATTTCAAACTGCCAAGTAATTGTTATTTTTATCTACAAAAAATTTATTTCAATAGTAATGAAACATATTTGATACCTATAGAACATGGGGAGTTGGGATTTCCAGTCATCATGTAACTATTATTTATAAAACAATATACCTCAATCAAAAGCCCTTTAGTTACTCTTTTAAAAAATACTTACTTTTTTCCAAAAACCTGTTTCAAATGATTATTTATAATTATAATTAACAATCATCTCAGAGATAGATTCTGAGAACTGATGTCATAATTTTGTCGTCGGATTTTTATTTATTTATTTATTTTTTTAACTGTACAATAAATTTGGGTATCAGAACATGATATTAAGATAATGAATAAATTAGGAAAACTGTGAACCTTTACATTTTACATGAAAATCAGTAAAACTCATTGGAGGTGTACATGGTATTGACAAACATTTCATATAATTAGAGTAATTTTACAGCTACCTAATTATGATCATACTAAATTATTACTTGGTTCACTAGAATGGCATCTATGCTTTTAGTTAGAGTCTGGTCAAATCATTCACTTTGACATCATCAAGTAGTCACTGCATTATATTTGCATCAATAAAATCTGGATCTGCCTGTCAGAATACTACTTAGTCTAGTGGTTGTGTCAACCTGTGGTTTACATTCTTAATGAAATCTTACAGACGATTATGAGAAGCATTAAATATGGGATTTTGTCCTGTTACCTGATTCTGCATTGTGTACATAATTTCAAAACTTAGTATAAAATTAGTAAAATTAGATAATAGCCAGCAATCATACAATAGACACCATGTGCTACCAAGGGCCATCAATCACAGGCGAGGCATGTTAAGATTTCTGTAGTCATTGCTAAGCAACATTTGAGATAGTGGTAAGAGTGACATCACTGGACATTGACTGACAATGAGTGATTTGCAGTGATGGATCATGCTATGCCCAGTGTCAATCCAATGGAAGTATTTGGGGCTGATGAATGCCTGAAGAAAGTTACCTGCTAGCCCTGACCTAAGCCCAATGCAACACCTTTGGGACAAGTTACATCATCAATTTCGCTCCAGACCCCAGTGTCAAACATCAATACCTTCCCTGATTTCTGGTCTTGAGAAAGAATAGGCTGCCATTTCTCTAGAGACATTCATATGCATCATTGTATGTGTCCCCAGCAAAGCTCAAGCCATCCTAAAGCAGATGATGGATACACCCATATTAGTCCACTAATACGGTGTCTTGATACATTCAATCAGGTAGTGTATATGTTACCTAAATGTTCATGTAGTACTGTATTCTTTCACTTATTTTATATCACTAGTACACAACTTTTAGAACACGTAATCTAAAGAACCAAATAAACAATCAAATCAAATTCACTTCTGATGGCACATAATCATCTGAGCCCAGATTCTAGAGATATCATGTGTCTTTCACTAACTTCTTGTTTGTCACTTAATGAATGCCTTCCACAGATTTAGTTTCTCCATACAATTGCAAATTTTGGAGATGACAATGGTTTCATCCACTGAAGCACATTTTTGAATTTACATTATTAAGCACTGATGCTGATTCTAATACCAGTAACTTAGGCTTGTTTTAATATTCTGTACTAATTATTTTGTGGCAGCAGGTGGCACTTTCTGTGCATTAGTATATGGATCTACCAGGAAATCCATCTCTTATTAACTGTTCTTGTCCACCACAAACAGTGACAAGTATAATTCAAACATATGGATGCAGTGTTTTGATCTTGACAAGGGTATGTACAGAGTGATTCAAAAAACATGTCCCATACCAAAAGTATGGTGAACTGTAACTCCACTTACAAACTTTCGGAGGTTGCAGTAGGGAACAAAACAAGAAGAAAGTTTAGTGAACATGGGCTTTAAAATGCATACTTTTTCATCTTCACTACCATCAAATACATCTCTTCTGCTGAAGAAGTGCTCATAGCTCTTAAGGTATACATTTTG